>NC_139040.1:42126884-42863130 GCF_964662115.1 Mustela nivalis | reverse complement strand
ATAGGCAGAGAGGCAGGCAGAGAGAGAGAGAGAGAGAGAGAGAGAGAAGGAAGCAGGCTCCCTGCTGAGCAGAGAGCCAGATGCGGGACTCGATCCCAGGACCCTGAGATCATGATCTGAGCTGAAGGCAGAGGCTTTAACTCACTGAGCCACCCAGGCGCCCCTGCAGACTGTATTATTAAAACATAAAGATACAAGCAGGGATACCTGCCAGGAAGCAACTGTTGTAGTCTAGGCAAGAAATTATGGTAGTTTGGGCTAGGATGATAGTGGTAGAAAGAGAAGGATGACATTTCCTGAGATGAAAACTGGGGAGGGATCAAGTAGTGTTTACAATCAAAAGTTTTGCTTTGGGGGCACCTGTGTGGCTCAGTTGGTTAGGGGTCTGCCTTTGGCTTAAGTCATGATCCCAGGGTCCTGGGATAGAGCCCCAAGTCTCCCTGCTCAACAGGGAGCCTGTTTCTCTTTCTCCCTCTGCTGTTCCCCCTGCTTGTCCTCTCTCTCTCTCTGTGTCAAATAAATAAAACCTTTAAAAAATGATCGTGTCTATTTTTTTAAAAAGAGTTTTACCTCTGACATGTTGAATTTGAGGAATCTAAATGGAAATATCAAATAAAATGTTGGATAAATAAAGCTAAAGTTCAGAGACGGTCTGGTTGATGATGAGAATTTGGGAAATGGTATTTAGGTAGTATTCCAAGCTAGAACTGGATGGAATCATATAGGGAGAGGGTATATGTAGAGAGCTGTTTCTTACAAACAAGCTTGAGACACCAACATTTAGATGTTGGAGAGAGGAAGATAAGTCAGGAGAGTAGTCTAGTATAGTGTTTCTACAAACAGGCAGTGGATGACCATGTGGAATGCTGCTGAGACCAAGATGAGGTAGGAAAATGGACAACGGACTTTGGAAACATAGAGATCACTGGTGACCTAAAAAGTAGGTAGGATTTTTTTTTTAATGCTCAGGAGCTGAAGCTAGAACGAAATGGGTATAAAAATGGGTATAAGAGAGAATAGGAAGTAAGGAAATAAAGATAGCCAATGTAAACAACTGTTTTGTTCCTTTACTATGAAAGGGAGTGGAGAAATGGGAGTTAGTTGGAGGAGATTTGGGGTCCAAGGAAATACTAGGGCCTGCTTGAAGGTTTTTAAGCAGGGTGGTGACCCCTTTGTGGTTTAGGAAGACTAATCATCCTTATCTTCTGCTGCAGAGTAGATCTCACAGGGAGAGATCCAGATAGGCAACAATTACAGTCTCAACTAAGGTAATGGTAATGAGAAAGGAAAGGGGTGTGAGAAATGGGTAATGGTAATGAGAAAGGAAAAGTCTCTATTGTGTAGAATTTTTTTTTAATTTTTTATTTTTTATAAACATATATTTTTATCCCCAGGGGTACAGGTCTGTGAATCACCAGGTTTACACACTTCACAGCACTCACCAAAGCACATACCCTCCCCAATGTCCATAACCCCACTTCCCTTCTCCCAACCCCCCTCCCCCCAGCAACCCTCAGTTTGTTTTGTGAGATTAAGAGTCACTTATGGTTTGTCTCCCTCCCAATCCCATCTTGTTTCATTGATTCTTCTCCTACCCACTTAAGCCCCCATGTTGCATCACCACTTCCTCCTATCAGGGAGATCATATGATAGTTGTCTTTCTCCGCTTGACTTATTTTGCTAAGCACGATACACTCTAGTTCCATCCACGTCGCAAATGGCAAGATTTCATTTCTTTTGATGGCTGCATAGTATTCCATTGTGTATATATACCACATCTTCTTTATCCATTCATCTGTTGATGGACATCTAGGTTCTTTCCATAGTTTGGCTATTGTGGACATTGCTGCTATAAACATTTGGGTGCATGTGCCCCTTCGGATCACTACGTTTGTATCTTTAGGGTAAATACCCAGTAGTGCAATTGTGTAGAATTTTTATCTTGACTTATTTCTTCAGAGATTTATATATATTAGCCACACTTACCTTGATGCATTTCTTTCTCAAATATAGAAGTCACTTAGATTTTTGTCTTTTCCTATGATACTTGAATTAGCACTAAATGTTTAGACATGGAATGAAACTAATAGAACTAGTCAGTTCTAATCATGCACCATGCAGGCTGTTACATTGCCCTTTGTTTTGTTATTTATACCCTGGAATCAGAGAGACTGGGTTACTATTGTTGTCCCTCCTACTTTTAGCTATGTGATCCCGAGAAAATCATCTGGATTATTGTGGGGACTATTTGAGGTAATATTTTGTTTTTAAACTTTGAAGCAGGATTTCTGTTCTGGCAATGATGAACTAAAACAATCCTCCTGTTGAGGAAAATCATGAAAAGTGTGTGTGTGTGTGTGTGTGTGTGTGTGTGTGTGTGTGTGTAAAATATTCTTGCTTCAAAGCAATGAAGAGTTTCAGAAATCAAGATCTAAAGGTCACAGAAAATGCAATAAGTCAGAGAGGTAAGTCTGGCATTTGGAGGCAATTTTTCCTATAAGGCTTCTGTTCATTCCAGAAAATACTGCTGAATGACTGAGAAGCCAGGCAGTGCTTTAACAGTTTCAAGGGACAAGGGGGTACAAAAGCTGCATTCCAGGGTTCACCAGGAGAAGAGGGCCTGGCAACTCCACCCAAAACTCTTAGTTGGCACTTAAAAAGGCTACATCCTAGGAGTAACAGAAAACTAGAAACAGACCAACCTTTGCAAGATTTGAAGCCTAACTTCCAATAATCTCAGTCCCTGAAACTGGATTAGGATTATACTAGATGGCTAGAGACTAGCCACTTCCAAGAAGGCTCTCTTTTTGCAGGGCAACTTCATTCTAGGTTTCAAATTATCTTTTGTAATTGTTCATATGATGTTTACCATTCATTCAAAAGTAACCTTGTATAAGAGAAAACAAAATACTGTGAACAAAAACCAAGAAAAGCAACAGACAATAGAAACAGGCTCATAGACACTTCATATAATGGGATTACCAGGCACAGACTTTAAAATAACTATCCTTGGGGCACCTGGCTGGCTCAGTTGATGAAGCATGTGGCTCTTGATCTCAGAGTTGTAAGTTCAAACCCCACTCGGGGTGTAGAGATTACTTAAAATCTTTAAAAACAATAACTATCATTAATGTTACAGGAGATAAGTGACAAAATTCAGAATCTAGGAAAAAGACTAGAAATCGAGCAAGAGACTTGAACAGGTACTTCACCAAATCTTCACATGGCCAATGAGCATATGAAAAGGTACTCTACCTCATCTGTAATTAGGAAAATGTAAATTAAAATGATGAGACTACTATGTACTCTTCCAAATAGGTAAAATTAAATAACTGACAAAACCAAGTGTTGGTGAAGGAGGTGGAGAAATAGGAACTCCCATGCACTGCTTGTGAAAGGGTATTTTCATGCAACCATTTTATTTTTTTTATTTTTTTAAAAAATATTTATTTGACACATAGAGAGAGAGAAAGAGAGAGAGAGCATAAGCAGGGGGAGGGGCAGAGAGAGAAGCAGACTCCCCCACTGAGCAGGGAAAAAAATTTTTTTTTAGTTTATTGATTTTCTTTTTTATTCATTTATTTATTTATTTTAGATTCTTTAATTTTTTTAAGCTTTATTTTATTTTTTCAGTGTTCTAAGATTCATTGCTTATGCATCACACCCAGTGCTCCATGCAATACATGCGCTCCTTAATACCCACCACCAGGCTCACCCACCCCCCACCCCCTCCCTTCTAAAAAACCCTCAGTTTGTTTCTCAGAGTCCACAGTCTCTCATGGTTCATCTCCCCCTCCAATTTCCCCCAACCTACTTCTCCTCTCCTTCTCCCAATGTCCTCCGTGTTATTCCTTATGAGGAGGGAAAAATTACAAATGTGATATCTTTGGATAATAGTATACTATACCATGTTGTGTGCATATAACTACATGGATCAATCTCACATTTACAATGTAGAACAAAATAATTAGATACAAAAAGAGCACCTATTGTATGGTTCTGTTTACATGAAGTTCAGAAACTAGCAAAGTAATCTGCAGTTAAAAGTGAAGGTGATGGGGGCCTCCTGGGTGTTTCAGTCAGTTAAGTCTCTGCCTTCAGCTTAGGTCAGGCTCCCAAGGTGAGGATCCAGCCCCTGTGGGCTCTCTGTTCAGTGGGGAGCCTGCTTCTCCCTCTGCCTGCAGCTCCCCTTGCTTGTGTGCACTCTCTCTCTGTCAAATAAATAAAAATCTTTAAAAAACTGAAGGTGATGGTAGTCTTTGGAGAAAGAGGGAGTAGTGTAATAGGGAGAGGGCATGGAGCAGCATCTGGCTGCTGATGAGGTGCTATTTCTTGACCTGTGTAGTATTTATACATTTATAGTGACTGTGAAAATATGTTGAGCTGTACATTTACTTCCTGTGCACCTTGCTGTATGTGTTATACTTTATAATAAAAAGTTAAATCTCTATAACAACATTTTCGATTTCTAACCTTTCACTCATTGTTCATTTTGATGCTCTAGAACATATCCTGTTGAGCTCTCACAACTTGCTCATCTCCTCTATTAAGCCTTTCCTAACTCTTCTACACAGAATTATAGACTCCTTTCTTTGGGTACTTACTATAATGTAATACTTGTAATAATATATTAATCTTATGTGTTTGTTATCTCCTATTACAAAGTTGTAAACCCCTTCAGGGCAAAGATTATTCATTTTTTAATGTCCAAACTGAGTGGAATACCTAGTACCACGGGAATTTAATACATATTTGTTGAAAGGAGCCTGTGTAGTGCAGTAGGTTAAGCCCTCAACTCTTGGTTTCAGCTCAGGTCATGATCTCATGGGTCCTGAGATCATGGGGCTCTGTGCTTAGTGCAGAGTCAGCTCGAGTTTCTCTCTCCCTCTCCCTCTGCTCCTCACTGCACCCTCCCAAGCTCATATGCTTGCTCGATCTCTTTCTCTGAAATAAATAAATAAAAATCTTAAAAAAATACATATTTTTTGGAAGAATGAGTTGCAAATATTACCAGTCCCATTATACATATGGAAACCAGTACTCAGAAAGGTAAATTATCCTGCCCAAGGTCCCAAGGTCACACAGCTAGCTTTGCACCCAGATCTATCTTATTCTTTTTTTTTTTTTTTTTTTTTTTAGTCTGTCAGGAAATGTTTATTATTTTTATGTTTGCCACTAATGGTTAAAACTTTAAAATTAGTTACTTAGCTTTGGTGTTTAGAAAATTGAGTAACATTCTTGTTGTGCAGTTTTTTTTTAATTTTTTATTTTTTATAAACATATATTTTTATCCCCAGGGGTACAGGTCTGTGAATCACCAGGTTTACACACTTCACAGCACTCACCAAAGCACATACCCTCCCCAATGTCCATAATCCCACCCTCTTCTCCCAAACCCCCTCCCCCCAGCAACCCTCAGTTTGTTTTGTGAGATTAAGAGTCACTTATGGTTTGTCTCCCTCCCAATCCCATCTTGTTTCATTGATTCTTCTCCTACCCACTTAAGCCCCCATGTTGCATCACCACTTCCTCATATCAGGGAGATCATATGATAGTTGTCTTTCTCTGCTTGACTTATTTCGCTAAGCATGATTCGCTCTAGTTCCATCCATGTTGTCGCAAATGGCAAGATTTCATTTCTTTTGATGGCTGCATAGTATTCCATTGTGTATATATACCACATCTTCTTGATCCATTCATCTGTTGATGGACATCTAGGTTCTTTCCATAGTTTGGCTATTGTGGACATTGCTGCTATAAACATTCGAGTACACGTGCCCCTTTGGATCACTACGTTTGTATCTTTAGGGTAAATACCCAATAGTGCAATTGCTGGGTCATAGGGCAGTTCTATTTTCAACATTTTGAGGAACCTCCATGCTGTTTTCCAGAGTGGCTGCACCAGCTTGCATTCCCACCAACAATGTAGGAGGGTTCCCCTTTCTCCACATCCTCGCCAGCATCTGTCATTTCCTGACTTGTTGATTTTAGCCATTCTGACTGGTGTGAGGTGATATCTCATTGTGGTTTTGATTTGTATTTCCCTGATGCCGAGTGATATGGAGCACTTTTTCATGTGTCTGTTGGCCATCTGGATGTCTTCTTTGCAGAAATGTCTGTTCATGTCCTCTGCCCATTTCTTGATTGGATTATTTGTTCTTTGGGTGTTGAGTTTGCTAAGTTCTTTATAGATTCTGGACACTAGTCCTTTATCTGATATGTCGTTTGCAAATATCTTCTCCCATTCTGTCAGTTGTCTTTTGATTTTGTTAACTGTTTCCTTTGCTGTGCAAAAGCTTTTGATCTTGATGAAATCCCAATAGTTCATTTTTTCCCTTGCTTCCCTTGCCTTTTGCGTTGTTCCTAGGAAGATGTTGCTGCGGCAGAGGTCGAAGAGGTTGCTGCCCGTGTTCTCCTCAAGGATTTTGATGGATTCCTTTCGCACATTGAGGTCCTTCATCCATTTTGAGTCTATTTTTGTGTGTGGTGTAAGGAAATGGTCCAATTTCATTTTTCTGCATGTGGCTGTCCAATTTTCCCAGCACCATTTATTGAAGAGGCTGTCTTTTTTCCATTGGACATTCTTTCCTGCTTTGTCGAAGATTAGTGACCATAGATTTGAGGGTCTATTTCTGGGCTCTCTATTCTGTTCCATTGATCTATGGGTCTGTTTTTGTGCCAGTACCATGCTGTCTTGATGATGACAGCTTTGTAATAGAGCTTGAAATCCGGAATTGTGATGCCACCAACGTTGGCTTTCTTTTTCAATATCCCTTTGGCTATTCGAGGTCTTTTCTGGTTCCATATAAATTTTAGCATTATTTGTTCCATTTCTTTGAAAAAGATGGATGGTACTTTGATAGGAATTGCATTAAATGTGTAGATTGCTTTAGGTAGCATAGACATTTTCACAATATTTATTCCTCCAATTCAGGAGCATGGAACATTTTTCCATTTCTTTGTGTCTTCCTCAATTTCTTTCATGAGTACTTTATAGTTTTCTGAGTATAGATTCTGTGTCTCTTTGGTTAGGTTTATTCCTAGGTATCTTATGGCTTTGGATGCAATTGTAAATGGGATTGACTCCTTAATATCTCTTTCTTCTGTCTTGCTGTTGGTGTAGAGAAATGCAACTGATTTCTGTGCATTGATTTTATATCCTGACACTTTACTGAATTCCTGTATTAGTTCTAGCAGTTTTGGAGTGGAGTCTTTTGGGTTTTCCACATATAGTATCATATCATCTGCGAAGAGTGATAATTTGACTTCTTCTTTGCCGATTTGGATGCCTTTAATTTCCTTTTGTTGTCTGATTGCTGAGGCTAGGACCTCTAGTACTATGTTGAATAGCAGTGGTGATAATGGACATCCCTGCCGTGTTCCTGACCTTAGTGGAAAAGCTTTCAGTTTTTCTCCATTGAGAATGATATTTGCGGTGGGTTTTTCATAGATGGCTTTGATGATATTGAGGTATGTGCCCTCTATCCCTACACTTTGAAGAGTTTTGATCAGGAAGGGATGCTGTACTTTGTCAAATGCTTTTTCAGCATCTATTGAGAGTATCATATGGTTCTTGTTCTTTCTTTTATTGATGTGTTGTATCACATTGACTGATTTGCGGATGTTGAACCAACCTTGCAGCCCTGGAATAAATCCCACTTGGTCGTGGTGAATAATCTTTTTACTGTACTGTTGAATCCTATTGGCTAGTATTTTGTTGAGTATTTTCGCATCTGTGTTCATCAAGGATATTGGTCTATAGCTCTCTTTTTTGGTGGGATCCTTGTCTGGTTTTGGGATCAAGGTGATGCTGGCCTCATAAAATGAGTTTGGAAGTTTTCCTTCCATTTCTATTTTTTGGAACAGTTTCAGGAGAATAGGAATTAGTTCTTCTTTAAATGTTTGGTAGAATTCCCCTGGGAAGCCGTCTGGCCCTGGGCTTTTGTTTGTTTGGAGATTTTTAATGACGGTTTCAATCTCCTTACTGGTTATGGGTCTGTTCAGGCTTTCTATTTCTTCCTGGTTCAGTTGTGGTAGTTTATATGTTTTTAGGAATGCATCCATTTCCTCCAGATTGTCAAATTTATTGCCGTAGAGTTGCTCATAGTATGTTCTTATAATAGTTTGTATTTCTTTGGTGTTAGTTGTGATCTCTCCTCTTTCGTTCATGATTTTCTTTATTTGGGTCCTTTCTCTTTTCTTTTTGATAAGTCGGGCCAGAGGTTTATCAATTTTATTAATTCTTTCAAAGAACCAGCTCCTAGTTTCGTTGATTCGTTCTATTGTTTTTTTTGGTTTCTATTTCATTGATTTATGCTCTGATCTTTATGATTTCTCTTCTCCTGCTGGGCTTAGCGTTTCTTTCTTGTTCTTTCTCCAGCTCCTTTAGGTGTAGGGTTAGGTTGTGTACCTGAGACCTTTCTTGTTTCTTGAGAAAGGCTTGTACCGCTATATACTTTCCTCTCAGGACTGCCTTTGTTGTGTCCCACAGATTTTGAACTGTTGTATTTTCATTATCATTTGTTTCCATGATTTTTTTCAATTCTTCTTTAATTTCCCAGTTTACCCATTCATTCTTTAGAAGGATACTGTTTAGTCTCCATGTATTTGGGTTCTTTCCAAACTTCCTTTTGTGGTTGAGTTCTAGCTTTAGAGCATTGTGGTCTGAAAATATGCAGGGAATGATCCCAATCTTTTGATACCGGTTGAGTCCTGATTTAGGACCGAGGATGTGATCTATTCTGGAGAATGTTCCATGTGCACTAGAGAAGAATTTGTATTCTGTTGCTTTGGGATGAAATGTTCTGAATATATCTGTGATGTCCATCTGGTCCAGTGTGTCGTTTAAGGCCTTTATTTCCTTGCTGATCTTTTGCTTGGATGACCTCCATTTCAGTGAGGGGAGTGTTAAAGTCCCCTACTATTATTGTATTATTGTTGATGTGTTTCTTTGATTTTGTTATTAATTGGTTTATATAGTTGGCTGCTCCCACGTTGGGGGCATAGATATTTAAAATTGTTAAATCTTCTTGTTGGACAGACCCTTTGAGTATGATATAGTGTCCTTCCTCATCTCTTATTATAGTCTTTGGCTTAAAATCTAATTGATCTGATATAAGGATTGCCACTCCTGCTTTCTTCTGATGTCCATTAGCATGGTAAATTCTTTTCCACCCCCTCACTTTAAATCTGGAGGTGTCTTCGGGCTTAAAATGAGTTTGTTGGAGGCAACATATAGATGGGTTTTGTTTTTTTATCCATTCTGATACCCTGTGTCTTTTGACAGGGGCATTTAGCCCATTCACATTCAGGGTAACTATTGAGAGATATGAATTTAGTGCCATTGTATTGCCTGTAAGGTGACTGTTACTGTATATGGTCTCTGTTCCTTTCTGATCTACCACTTGTAGGCTCTCTCTTTGCTTAGAGGACCCCTTTCAATATTTCCTGTAGAGCTGGTTTGGTATTTGCAAATTCTTTCAGTTGTTGTTTGTCCTGGAAGCTTTTAATCTCTCCTTCTATTTTCAATGATAGCCTAGCTGGATATAGTATTCTGGGCTGCATGTTTTTCTCGTTTAGTGCTCTAAAAATATCATGCCAGCTCTTTCTGGCCTGCCAGGTCTCTGTGGATAAGTCAGCTGCCAATCTAATATTTTTACCATTGTATGTTACAGACTTCTTTTCCCGGGCTGCTTTCAGGATTTTCTCTTTGTCACTGAGACTTGTAAATTTTACTATTAGGTGACGGGGTGTCGGCCTATTCTTATTGATTTTGAGGGGCGTTCTCTGAACCTCCTGAATTTTGATGGTCATTCCCTTTTCCATATTGGGGAAATTCTCCCCAATAATTCTCTCCAGTATACCTTCTGCTCCCCTTTCTCTTTCTTCTTCTTCTGGAATCCCAATTATTCTAATGTTGTTTCGTCTTATGGTGTCACTTATCTCTCGAATTCTCCCCTCGTGGTCCAGTAGCTGTTTGTCCCTCTTTTGCTCAGCTTCTTTATTCTCTGTCATTTGGTCTTCTATATCACTAATTCTTTCTTCTGCCTCATTTATCCTAGCAGTGAGAGCCTCCATTTTTGATTGCACCTCATTAATAGCTTTTTTGATTTCAACTTGGTTAGATTTTAGTTCTTTTATTTCTCCAGAAAGGGCTTTTATATCTCTCGAGAGGGTTTCTCTAATATCTTCCACGCCTTTTTCGAGCCCGGCTAGAACCTTGAGAATTGTCATTCTGAACTCTAGATTTGACATATTACCGAAGTCTGTATTGATTAGGTCCCTAGCCTTCGGTACTGCCTCTTGTTCTTTTTTTTGTGTTGAATTTTTACGTCTTGTCATTTTGGCCAGATATGAGTAAATGAAGGGGCAACTAAAATACTAAAAGGGTGGCAACAACCCCAGGAAAATATGCTTTAACCAAATTAGAAGAGATCCAAAATTGTGAGTGGGGAGAATGGGGATAGAAAGAGGTTCAAAAAGGAAGAAAGAAAAAAAAAGAACAAAGAAAAAAAAAAGAAAAGAAAAAAAATTTTTTTTAAAAAAAGAAAACACCTGAGAAAAATGTAAAAAAGAAAAAATATATATATTAGATAAACTAGTAAAAAATCGTTAAAAAAGAAAAAAAAAGGTAACAGTTAAAAAAAAAATTTTACCCAAAGGCGAGAAGAAAACAAAACAAAACAAACAAAAAAAAAAAACAAAAAATGAAAAATAAAAAATTAAATTAACTGCAAGACTAAAAAAAATCACAGGAAAAAAGCCATGAGTTCCATGCTTGGCTTTCTCCTCCTCTGGAATTCTGCTGCTCTCCTTGGTATTGAAACCGCACTCCTTGGTAGGTGAACTTGGTCTCGGCTGGATTTCTTGTTGATCTTCTGGGGGAGGGGCCTGTTGTAGTGATTCTCAAGTGTCTTTGCCCCAGGCGGAATTACACTGCCCTTACCCGGGGCCGGGGTGAGTAATCCGCTCGGGTTTGCTTTCAGGAGCTTTTGTTCCCTGAGCGCTTTCCGTAGAGTTCTGGAGGACGGGAATACAAATGGCGGCCTCCTGGTCTCCGGCCCGGAGGAGCCGAGAGCCCAGGGCCCCACTCCTCAGTGCGCCCTCAGAGAACAGCGCCCAGTCACTCCTGTCTGCCTGACCTCCGGCCGCGCTCCGAGCTCACCGAGCCTGCGACCGGTTCAAGGTAACACCGAGCTGTGAGCTTGCTGTCGGCTCTGTCTCTGCAGCCGGCTTTCCCGTTCCAATACCCGCAAGCTCTGCGACACTCAGACACCCCCGATCCTTCTGTGACCCTGCGGGACCTGAGGCCACGCTGACCCCGCGTGGGCTTCGCCCCGGTTTAGCCTCTGGAGCGATGTCCCTCAGCGGAACAAACTTTTAAAAGTCCTGATTTTGTGCGCCGTTGCTCCGCTGCTTGCCGGGAACCGGCCCCTCCCCCCGGGGTCTATCTTCCCGTCGCTTTGGATTCACTTCTCTGCCAGTCCTACCTTTCAGAAAGTGGTGGTTTTTCTGTTTCCAGAATTGCTGTTCTTCTCTTCGATCTGCGGATGGATTTTCAGGTGTTTGCAATCTTTAGATAAGCTATCTAGCTGATCTCTGGCTAGCTGAGGCAGTCTTAGCTTGCTACTTCTCCGCCATCTTGACCCAGATCTATCTTATTCTAAAGCTAGTGCTTTTCTTCTCTGCAGTGGCAGGTTACATTTGTTAGTTTACTTAATCTCTCTTTTTTTTTAAGATTTTATTTATTTATGACAGAGACAGCAAGAGAGGAAACACAAGCATGTGGGAACTGGAGAGGGAGAAGCAGGCTCCCTGTGAATGTGGTGTTCGATCCCAGGATGCCAGGATCATGACCTGAGCTAAAGACAGATGCCTAATGACTGAGTAACCCAGGTGCCTCCGCTTACTTAATCTTTACTACATCTTCATGATCTCAGTACTAGGACCATCCTCATTTTATAGATGAAGGAATTGAAGCTCAGAGGAGTGCAGTAATCTCTTCAAGATCATACCCCTGGGAAGTAGTCAAGCTGTGATTCAAATTTAGGTGTCCCCAATTCTTAAAGCCCTTGCTTTTTAACATTACATCATAATACACTTGTGATGTGCCTCATAACACATTTAGAGTACACAGTATTTCATAATCATTTAGATTACTTCCTGTCAGAGCAGAGTACAAATATAGCATTGCCCTTTCAAGATTTGGTGTCCGGAAAGCTCCTATTCTATCATTTTCCTTTTTTAAAGGAGGTTTGAATTTGGGCTAATTATGTAATCTCCTCTCCAAAAATCTATTTCTTCATCTCTAAAATGGTGTTAATAATAGTACTTACCTCATAAGGCTGTTGTACAGATTAGTGCCTGACAAAAGAATTATCATTATATCATTATTATTGATGATGTTGCTTAAGTTCCAAATTTATAAAAAGGGAAAGAGAAGCATGAGAGGGTAAGGTATTTATCTGTTCTAGGTTATGTTCTCCAACAAGATTTTACTTGAAGAAAAAGTGCACTTGTGGAACATGACTTGATTTTGCTCTAGTTTGTTCTTTTAGGATAAACTGTTGAACACTATTTTCATCATTTCTTCCTACTCAGTAATCAAACATTTTTTTCTCACTGCTTTTTGGATCACATACATTCTCATCCTAGCACCTGTGGCTTTGCAGCCTACTACTATTTCATATTCCCTCCAAAGCTTCTCATTCTTCCAATGATAGTACTCATTGTTCCCCTACCTGGTCCCTGGGCTATGAACTGGCTGCCCCTCTCCAGCCACCAGTCAACTCAGGCCACTGATCCTTCTACTCTAGTTTCCTTACCTGGAAAGCTGGTTTCCTTTCTTATCCATGGTCATGCCCTTTAAGACCTGGCCAAAGATTCCTATCTTCCAGGTGTCTCACTCATTTATTCAACAAATATGGTCTAAGTGGCTACTTATTGGGGGTATTGAAATAAAAGAGACAGCCAAGACCTGCACTCTTTCCTGGAGCTTACATTCTAGAGGATGAGGGAGAAAGGGAGGGAGTAGGGAGGGAAGGAGGGAGAGAGGGAGAGAAACAGAGGGAGAAAGGAAATAGGATCATTTCAGGTACTCAAAAGCACCATGAAGAAGATAAAATCAGGCAATGTGATGGACAGTGATCAGTGAATGGGTCACTTAGGACTGGGGAAGAGCAAGAAGGAAAAATTTAAGCTTTCCTGGCAAAGGGACACACTAGCCAAAGAGATAGCACAACACAGTACTGCATACAAAATAGGTGCTTTGCAGGTTCCCGTTGAACACATAAGGATAGTTGCCTATTACCATCACTTTTTTAGGTTAAAATGTAGGGGATGGTATGTGCTATATGGTGAATGCTAAAATGATGACTTTTTCTTTTTTTAAAAAAGATTTTATTTATTTATTTGACAGAGGTGTGGGGGAGAGCAAGCACAAGCAGGGGAAATGGTAGACAGGGAAGAAGCAGGCTCTGTGCTGAGCAAGGAGCCAGATGTGGGGCTTGATCCCAGGACTCCAGGATTGCAATCTGAGCCAAAAGCAGCTGCTTAACCAACTGAGCCACCCTGACGCCCTGATGACTCTTGGTTTAGGCAAAAACAGTTCATGGTTAAAAAAAATAATAATAACCCTTTCCATATAAGCACCATAACTGATCACAATAGATTTAACTTAATACCCACCAAGACAAGAGAAGGGAGGACTGCTAAGACCCCCAAGTAGGTCTGGCTGGCCACCAGACACTTTTGCTAACCAAGTCCCACAGCTCTGCCAAGGTCCAGCTGGATTTCTAGAGGCATAATCATATGCACAATGCATTTTACAGGGACTCCCATTACCTAGGGATGACATGCTCTTTAGACCAGGGGTTTCAGGCTAAACAAGAACACTACCCAGTGGCACCCAGTGATTTCCTAAGGGGGTTTTTTCCAGGGAGCGACATAGAAAATGAGTCCCTTTTTTGAGTTAGTTGTCAATTTGATGTCAGCAGAATCGCTCCAGTTCTTTTTATCCTATGTCTCCACCTTTCAGTAGTTCCCTCTTCTTTTTACCAGTCTGCTGCAGGATTGAAATACAATCATAGGGTCATTCCTGCATTTAAGATTTATTTCCTAGAAACAAACTAAGGGTTGCTGTAGTGGAGGGGGGCGGGAGTGATGGGGTGGATGGGTTATGTATATTGGGGATGGTATGTGCTATATGGTGAATGCTATGACTTGTATAAGACTGATGATTCACAGACCTGTACCCCTGAAACAAATAATACATTATATGTTAATAATAAAATAAAATAGAACAAATCAACGAAACTAGGAGCTGGTTCTTTGAAAGAATTAATAAAATTGATAAACCTCTGGCCCGACTTATCAAAAAGAAAAGAGAAAGGACCCAAATAAATAAAATCATGAATGAAAGAGGAGAGATCACAACTAACACCAAAGAAATACAAACTATTATAAGAACATACTATGAGCAACTCTACGGCAATAAATTTGACAATCTGGAAGAAAGGATGCATTCCTAGAAACATATAAACTAACACAACTGAACCAGGAAGAAATAGAAAGCCTGAACAGACCCATAACCAGTAAGGAGATTGAAACAGTCATTAAAAATCTCCAAACAAACAAAAGCCCAGGGCCAGACGGCTTCCCAGGGGAATTCTACCAAACATTTAAAGAAGAACTAATTCCTATTCTCCTGAAACTGTTCCAAAAAATAGAAATGGAAGGAAAACTTCCAAACTCATTTTATGAGGCCAGCATCACCTTGATCCCAAAACCAGACAAGGATCCCACCAAAAAAGAGAGCTATAGACCGATATCCTTGATGAACACAGATGCGAAAATACTCAACAAAATACTAGCCAATAGGATTCAACAGTACAGTAAAAAGATTATTCACCACGACCAAGTGGGATTTATTCCAGGGCTGCAAGGTTGGTTCAACATCCGCAAATCAGTCAATGTGATACAACACATCAATAAAAGAAAGAACAAGAACCATATGATACTCTCAATAGATGCTGAAAAAGCATTTGACAAAGTACAGCATCCCTTCCTGATCAAAACTCTTCAAAGTGTAGGGATAGAGGGCACATACCTCAATATCATCAAAGCCATCTATGAAAAACCCACCGCAAATATCATTCTCAATGGAGAAAAACTGAAAGCTTTTCCACTAAGGTCAGGAACACGGCAGGGATGTCCATTATCACCACTGCTATTCAACATAGTACTAGAGGTCCTAGCCTCAGCAATCAGACAACAAAAGGAAATTAAAGGCATCCAAATCGGCAAAGAAGTTAAATTATCACTCTTCACAGATGATATGATACTATATGTGGAAAACCCAAAAGACTCCACTCCAAAACTGCTAGAACTTATACAGGAATTCAGTAAAGTGTCAGGATATAAAATCAATGCACAGAAATCAGTTGCATTTCTCTACACCAACAGCAAGACAGAAGAAAGAGATATTAAGGAGTCAATAACATTTACAATTGCATCCAAAGCCATAAGATACCTAGGAATAAACCTAACCAAAGAGACACAGAATCTATACTCAGAAAACTATAAAGTACTCATGAAAGAAATTGAGGAAGACACAAAGAAATGGAAAAATGTTCCATGCTCCTGGATTGGAAGAATAAATATTGTGAAAATGTCTATGCTACCTAAAGCAATCTACACATTTAATGCAATTCCTATCAAAGTACCATCCATCTTTTTCAAAGAAATGGAACAAATAATGCTAAAATTTATATGGAACCAGAAAAGACCTCGAATAGCCAAAGGGATATTGAAAAAGAAAGCCAACGTTGGTGGCATCACAATTCCGGATTTCAAGCTCTATTACAAAGCTGTCATCATCAAGACAGCATGGTACTGGCACAAAAACAGACCCATAGATCAATGGAACAGAATAGAGAGCCCAGAAATAGACCCTCAAATCTATGGTCACTAATCTTCGACAAAGCAGGAAAGAATGTCCAATGGAAAAAAGACAGCCTCTTCAATAAATGGTGCTGGGAAAATTGGACAGCCACATGCAGAAAAATGAAATTGGACCATTTCCTTACACCACACACAAAAATAGACTCAAAATGGATGAAGGACCTCAATGTGCGAAAGGAATCCATCAAAATCCTTGAGGAGAACACGGGCAGCAACCTCTTCGACCTCTGCCGCAGCAACATCTTCCTAGGAACAACGCAAAAGGCAAGGGAAGCAAGGGGAAAAATGAACTATTGGGATTTCATCAAGATCAAAAGCTTTTGCACAGCAAAGGAAACAGTTAACAAAATCAAAAGACAACTGACAGAATGGGAGAAGATATTTGCAAACGACATATCAGATAAAGGACTAGTGTCCAGAATCTATAAAGAACTTAGCAAACTCAACACCCAAAGAACAAATAATCCAATCAAGAAATGGGCAGAGGACATGAACAGACATTTCTGCAAAGAAGACATCCAGATGGCCAACAGACACATGAAAAAGTGCTCCATATCACTCGGCATCAGGGAAATACAAATCAAAACCACAATGAGATATCACCTCACACCAGTCAGAATGGCTAAAATCAACAAGTCAGGAAATGACAGATGCTGGCGAGGATGCGGAGAAAGGGGAACGCTCCTACACTGTTGGTGGGAATGCAAGCTGGTGCAGCCACTCTGGAAAACAGCATGGAGGTTCCTCAAAATGTTGAAAATAGAACTGCCCTATGACCCAGCAATTGCTCTATTGGGTATTTACCCTAAAGATACAAATGTAGTGATCCAAAGGGGCACATGCACCCGAATGTTTATAGCAGCAATGTCCACAATAGCCAAACTATGGAAAGAACCTAGATGTCCATCAACAGATGAATGGATCAAGAAGATGTGGTATATATACACAATGGAATACTATGCAGCCATCAAAAGAAATGAAATCTTGCCATTTGCGACAACATGGATGGAACTAGAGCGTATCATGCTTAGCGAAATAAGTCAAGCAGAGAAAGACAACTATCATATGATCTCCCTGATATGAGGAAGTGGTGATGCAACATGGAGGCTTAAGTGGGTAGGAGAAGAATCAATGAAACAAGATGGGATTGGGAGGGAGACAAACCATAAGTGACTCTTAATCTCACAAAACAAACTGAGGGTTGCTGGGGGGAGGGGGTTTGGGCGAAGGGGGTGGGATTATGGACATTGGGGAGGGTATGTGCTTTGGTGAGTGCTGTGAAGTGTGTAAACCTGGTGATTCACAGACCTGTACCCCTGGGGATAAAAATATATGTTTATAAAAAATAAAAAATAAAAAAAAAATAAATAAAAAAAATAAAAAAAACACTGAAAACCCAAAACATAAAAAAAAAATAAATAAAAAGAAAAATAAAAATGAAAAAACATCACAGACCTGTACCCCTGGGGATAAAAATATATGTTTTTAAAAAATAAAAAATAAAAAAAGATTTATTTCCTAGAATCCCTGTTAAAAGAACATATAGTCCTAGGAAGAGGAGCATGGCATTCCATTACTTTCTCTCTCTTTTTTTTTCTTAAATGTTTTTTATTTATTTATTTGACAGACAGAGATCACAAGTAGGCAGAGAGGCAGGCAGGCGGTGGGGGAAGCAGTCTCCTTCCTGAGCAGAAAGCCCGACGTGGGGCTCGATCCCAGGACCCTGATATCATGACCTGAGCTGAAGGCAGAGGTTTTAACCCACGGAGCCACCCAGGCGCCCCCTATTACTTTCTCTTAATACAGTACTATAACTTGATCAAATTGTGCTCAGATTATACAACTTGGGCATGGAACCAGACTTCCCAGTAATCTTTGAAATGCAGAGTCAGAAAAAGCAGCAACATTTCTGCCACTATTTAAGCTCTGCCTTTCATGACTGAGGGGGAGAAGAAGAGTAGGAAGTAAAAAAGAGCAAGATAAGCAACTGTTTTCTTTGACATTACCACCTTTTTATTCTATAGACTCCATCATGTTCTCATTACCCTTCCTTCCATCCCAACAAACATGCAATTGAGAGTCACTTAGAAAAAGAAAAAAGTCAGATCCCCAGGCTCCTTCCCTGAAGATTACGATCTAGCAGGTCTAGGTAGGAGCTAGGAATCTGTATTCTAACACGCCAAGCCACTCTGATCCTTGTTCCTCAGATCATGCTGAGAACTCCTGATTTAAGGTCATACAAATAACTGGAGGACTGTTGGGCCTGGAGTCTGGATGAACCTTCTCTAACAAAATACACCAAATTGGGTACTCACTGGTCAGAGCAATGATTTCAACAACTTGGCAACCATTTTGAGAAAGAGCACAGTCAGTCCTGTCAGGGCAGGAGACTGGGAGGAAAGTGAGACAAAACAGCTGTCACAAGACAATGGCACATATATAAAAAGGGGAGATGTGGGGCACCTGTGTGGCTCAGTGGGTTAAAACCTCTGCTTTCGGCTCGGGTCATGATCCCAGGGTCCTGGGATCGAGCCCCGCATTGGGCTCTCTGCTCCGAGGGGAGCCTGCTTCCTCCTCTCTCTCTCTCTCTGCCTGCCTGTCTGCCTACTTGTGATCTCTGTCTGAAAAATAAATAAATAAACCTTAAAAAAGCGGGGGGAGACGTGTACGCAAGGATGGTTGTCAGTCTCACAGGGGCTCTTCCTGCCCAGAGTTAAAGGAGCAAAGGCACACCTGAGCAGGTGCAGATACTAAAGTGGGGCTATGGAGCAGAAAAGACTGGAGGGGTGCTGGGGTTAGAGGGGTGGGATCATGGAGCTAAAAAGGGCAGGACTAAAGTGTGAATCTATGACCCTCTCATCCCAAAATTTCATACTTTGAAACCCTCACAGTAAGTCACATCTTTGCTGAAACTGTTGCCTCTTTCTGTCATCTCTGCTTGAGGAAATCCTGCCCACTTCAAATGCAGCCCCTTCTGTGAAGACTTCCCTGATTTCATGCCCCTTATCTCTAACAGATATCAGCCCTCCTGTTGCTATGAGATGGGGAATATGGGAGAACCAGGCTTTGGATGGGTCAGAGGAGTGAATTTAGACTTTCAACCACACAGCCACTGTGTTTGGGAGGAGGGGATTTGAGTGGAGGTGAGAATACTTCCCTGAACAGGAAAGGGCCTTTTGTGCCTAGAGACCAAGGACCATAGGCCACTCTCTGAGCATGTGCAGTTGAAAGAGTGTTGTTACATGACACAGTAGCTGGAGAACTGTGTGTCTGGGGACAGGTAGCAAGAATACCAGAAAGGCAAAATCATGTCAGAAACATGTTATAAAGGTGTACTGGTGATTCGAACTCCCAGGTATTGTTGATTGATGCTTCCAGTAGAGCCTAGGAACCTGCCTTTTAAAGAAGGGCCTCAGATATTTCTGATGAAAGTGGTCTATGGAACACTCTAAAAAGGGCTCAAAGTAAGGTGATCTGGGTTACCTTGGCTGCACATCACGTGAGACTTTAAAAACTAACAATGGCCGAGCCCCAACCAAGACCACTGAAATCAGAATCTCTGGGGAATGAACCCAGGGAACAGATTTTAAAACTCTTCAGGTGATTCAAATATGTAGCCAAGGTTGATAAGCTGTGATCTGAGTGATAGCAGGTCCTTTCCCTTGCGACCAGGGAGAAGTGTAAAGAATTTGAGAGGTCGAAAATAAATACATTAAAAAGACAAGTATATCTCACTGTGATTTTGTCTTTAATACACCACATATATTCCGGCTAATTTTTAAGCGTTTTTTTTTTTTTTAAGATTTATTTATTTCTTTGACAGACAGAGATCACAAGCAGGCAGAGAGGCAGGAAGAGAGAGAGGGAGAAGCAGGCTCTCCACCAAGCAGAGAGCCCAATTCGGGGCTCTATTCTAGGACCCTGGGATCATGACCTGAGCTGAAGGCAGAGGCTTTAACCCACTGAGCCACCTAGGCGCCCCAAGCATTATTTTTTAATTGCTCTTCTATTTGAGGAACTCTGAGCAGAATTCAGTTCAATTCAAGAAATATGTATTAGTTGGCAACCTTGGATGCTCTTTGGACCCTGCAGTAACTAGAAAGATGATGATACTAGTAAGGACTTTTTCTCGTGTGCTAAATTACATGCTGCAAAGCTCTCTACTCACGCTTTCTCATTTAGTCTTCATTGCAATCCTATGAGGTAGGTTATTTTATTGTTCCCATTTTACAGATACTTACATTGAGGCACAGAGAAGTTAAGCAATTAGCTCCGATCACACGATTATAAGCTACAGAGCTGGGATTTGAACACTGGCAACAAGACACCTGAACTTCACTCTTCAATGTAATAGTTACTAACCATATGGGACTATAGAGCACTTGAACTGTAGCTAGTCCAAATTAAGAGGTCCTGTAAACTTAAAACACACACCTGATTTCAAGAAGGTTGTAAAATATCTCAATAATATGTCTATATTGCCACATGTTGAAATGCTAATATTTTGATATGAATTAAAATATATGATTACAATTAATTTTACTTGTGTTTTTTACTTTTTAAATACAGCTCCTGGAGAAATAAAAATCACATATGTGGTTCACATATTTTCATTGCTCAGATCTGCTCCAGTGGCTGCATGGTCAACCATGACTTTTGCTTGAACCAGAGATTAAGCTGATGTTTCACATTGTCAAGAAGCATGCAGTTTGAGTAGGTAGGATGTAAGAATCAAATATTTCCTTCTAAAAGCATATTGTAATCAAAGGTTATGAAAGAGACTTTTTAGTGTGTTCTGTGTCAGGGGGAACACTTAACCTGGTCCTTAGATTAATAGTGAGGATATTATTAATAGTGAGGTATGAGAAAAAGGGAAAACATTGGTCCATTTAGAAAAAGTCTAGTGGTCTAGTTTGGGGAATATGGTAACAGCAAGGAAGTAGAAGAGATTGCATAATTAAGCAAAGACCAATTCTAACGGGCCTTAAATACCAGACCAAGGAGTTGGGACTTTATGTTGTTCGTTCTAGGGAGCCATTGATAAGTTTCAAGGGAAAATGCCATAAAATGACCTGGTTTTAGGAACGTTACCCTTCCCGCTATATGGAGTGGAGCTGGGGTTGGAGTGGAGATGAGGTCAGAGCAGAGAAATTGCAGTGGGGAAGAGTTAAGAGGCTTGTGACAATAATTCAGGGGAGAGGGACGCCTGGGTGGCTCAGTCAGTTAAGTGACTGCCTTCGGTTTGGCTCATGATCTCAGAGTTCAGGTCCTGCAAGGAACTCCCTGTTCAGTGAGTAGTCTGCTGTTCTCTCTGCCCCTCTCCCTGCTTGTGCACTCTCTCTCTTTCTCTATCTCTCTCTCTTAAGTAAGTAAGTAAGTAGCAAATAAATAAATTAATTAATTAAATAATTCCTGGTAGAACCGATGAGCACCTGAACTTGATTGTTGGCTGTAAGAATTAGGAAAGCCTGTGTTTAATTTGGGCAATACTACTGAAGTAGAATTACTAGATCAAGCAGTAGGTTAGTGCAAATCCTAGTGAATGAGTCAAGTATAATTCAGTAAATGCAAACAAGTGGGGTTCCCCAGCTTTAAGGACTGACAAAGCAGGTCAGATGGATTGGGGCTCCTGCGGCTCTAGACATAATGTGATTTAAATGGCTAACCTTAGGGTCCATGCTGGTCCAAAGACAAGTGAAGGGGGAAGAAGAAAGGAAATGCTTCAATCTTTGGGACCTGGGGAAGCCTCTTCCCTCATTGGCTTTAATTCTCTGATCTGAAAAGGGGAGATTGAACCAGATGATCCTTAAGTGTCCTTGGAAGACCAATATTCATTCAAGATCTATGTTATTAGAGGATGTCAATAGGGCAAATAAATTTACCTTAGTTATCAGCCCGACTTTGTTTTTGAGATCTGTTTCTATTAGCTGCATTTCCCCCCTTGAGCCTATGATCAACTCTTTCCAAAGTTTTCTATCATGACAAATTTATAGATGCTAAATCTGATGAAAAAGAGGGGAAATAAGAGAGAAATTGTGAAAGACTTAAAGATCATATCAATATTTAGTTGCCAATGACTGATACAGAGGGAAAAATATACAACTTAACTGTAAGGAGTTACCAAACCAAAAGTGATTAGCATCAGCTTAAAGCTTTCAGGAATTTCCTTCTTATTGAATCTAAATAGAATAATGCAATGATATATTATCATGTAAATGATAATAATGCTCAATTTAAATTACTTCCAGCAAGTGCCATTTTTCAGGTCTTGTTAGACATCATGCTGCTCTTTCAACTGCACTTTGCACGTACAAAGCAAATTAATGTGGATAGAAACAGTTGTAATTTAGGATAATTTACCAGTGTATCTTTCACTGCATACAATTGCTTTGACTTAAATGGTGTTAATTGCATATATAATGTGGTCTATGGTTTTCTACACAGATAGCTCTGCTGAAAAAAAGGAAGATGACCCCAACAGCAGATGCCACTCTATCAGACTCCTTCAAAAGTTGAGGAGAGAAGGTACAGGCCAAGAAGGTGGAGAAGCAGAAGCAAATATTATTTCAGCAGGGAGTGATTTACAAAATGCCTCTTTCTCTGGGAATTTCACAGTTCTCAATAGGGAACCAGTCCTTATCAAAATCGTCACATGGGCAGCCAGAGCAAAGGGAGGGAGCTTACAGCAGTATTTATCCAATGGAGTCTAGGAACCACCTGTGTCAGGATCAGGGGTTAAGGGAAACTTTTTTTTTAAAGATTTTTATTTATTTATTTGACAGGAAGAGACCACAACCAGACAGAGAGACAGGCAGAGAGAGAGGAGGAAACAGGCTCCCCGCTGAGCAGAGAGCCTGATGTGGGGCTCGATCCCAGGACCCTGAGATCATGACCTGAGCCGAAGACAGAGGCTTTAACCCACTGAGCCACCCAGGGGCCCTGGGGGAAACTTTTTTAAAACACGGATTCTCTGACTCCCAGACTCCATTCCAAATCTACTGAATTAGAATTTTTGGAGGTGGGGTCTAAGAATATGAACTTTAATAAGCTCCCAGGTGACTTGCATGTATTTGAGAATTTGAGAACTATTCTTACTACAGCAGAAATCCTTGAGTTACATATTGTGTCATGTGTCATGCTTTGCACAGTGATGCTTAGTAAATTATTGCAGAATAAGCAATACTATTAAGTGATTGTCCTCTACATTACTTGCCCAAAGCCAAGTTTTCATTTCCTCCTTTGTTAGTTCTTCAATATTCTTAAACAAAATCAGAATGATAGACTGAGAAGACTGGGCATAGACAGAGAACATTACCTCCTTTACAGAGAAAACTGAGATAACAGGTTCAACTCCCTCAACTTCCTTCTTGTCTTTTTCTCATTTTTTTCTTCAGATTTTTAAAAAATTTATTTTTAAAGAATATTTCATTTATTTTTTTGAAAGAGAAAGAGTGAGTGGAGGGAGGGCCAGAGGGAAAGAATCTTTAAGCAGACACCACACTGAGCATGGAGCCTAACATGGTGCTCAATCCCACAACCCATGTGATCATGACCTGAGCCTAAACCAAGAGTAAGATGCTCAACTGACTGAACTACCCAGGCACCCCTAGATTTTATTTTTAAGTAATCGCCACATCCAACATAGCACTCTAACTCACAATCCTGAGATCAAGAGTCACATGCTCTACTGACTGAGCCAGCCAGGTGCTCCACATTGTTCCCATTCTTTTTTTATTTTAAGATTTTATTCATTTATTTCAGAGAGAGAGGGCACAAGCAGGGTGGGAGGGCAAGAGGGAGAAGCAGATTCTCCACTGAGCAGGGATTCTGATGGGGGACTCCATTTCAGGACCCTGGGATCATGACCTGAGCTGAAGGCAGATGCTTAATCCAGTGAGCCACCCAGGCACTCCCTTGTTCCTATTCTTAAGTGGAAGACATTCAGATTATTACCATTGCAATAGTAACTGCAGATTTTTCATAGCTGCTCTTTCACAGATTAAGGAAATTTCTCTCTATTCCTAGATTGTCCAGTGTTTTTTTTTTAATTCAGAAATGGAAGTTGAGTTTTGTCAAATGCTTTTTCTGCATCTACTGAAACGATCAAATGGTTTTGCTTTTTTAATGTTAATAGAGTAATTACACAGATTTTTGAGTGCTTAAACATTGTGTTTTAGAAACTCATGAAAGATTCCAAACGTTGGCATGAAATATTCTCAACCAGAGAAAATGGCCTTGCTGTGGGCCTAACTTATTTTGCTGAGATCATCTCAAAAGTTAAAGATTTTTTCATTTGTTTTGTTGTTGGTGGTGATTTTTTTTAATGAGTAACATTCCTTGCAATTTTTAAAGATTTATCTATTTATTTGAGAGAGAGAGAGAGAGAGAGAGAGAGAATGCACAAGCAGGAGGAAGTGTAGAGGGAGAGGGAAAGAATCCCAAGCAGATTGAATGTACTTGGGGCTCAATTCTACAACCCCCAAGATCATGACCTGAGCCCAAATCAAGAGTCTGAAGTTTAACCAACTGAGCCACCTAGGAGCCACCCCCAACCTCTTATATTAACGACTGAAAAGGTAACATGAAACATAAATTATTTTTTTATATATAAAACATAAATTCTTTGGGGAATTATTTATTATATATCTTGTAATGTATGCCTGTTGTATTTCTATTCTGTAATTCTATTTAAAGTGATATTGTCATACCCATTTTGTGTTAGGCAGCTTTATTTGTCTGTGCTGCAGGAGGCAGGTGATCTTAGGACCAAAAGAAATGACCTTTTTGTAAATTAATCCATTACTAGACTCCAAGTACCATCCCTGTTTACTGAGTATATAAGGAGATAACATTGCAATTTATTTAGTTGCTTTATCTTGTGCTTGTAGGTGACATCCAGCTTTTAGCCAAAGAGGTGATAAAGTGATAGACATACCAGATTGCCTGCTCTTAGAAAGTTTACTATAATTATGTAGTGTCCGGCTATACAGTAGTTGATGTCTGTCTGTCCACTTTATTTAATGGATCCTCACTTTCCTGCTTTGTGGGGCCTCAATTTTAGGCTAAGAAATAAAAGTAGCTGTAAAAATAGCTTCAGAGTAGCTCCTCCCACTGAAAAAAAGACTCCCTTTGAGAACTTATTTTTTAGATTAATCTGGCTTACTTCTCTTATTATTCTCCATCCCTCTCCTCAACTCTCCTGTTTATTTAATGTATGTGCCAAGGGTAGGATATTTGGCAATGAATTGAGATAAATACCCAGAATTTCTGACTATGAAAATCGTATTCAAATTCTTTAACTATTTCTATTTTCCTTGATTGGTGGAAACATCCCAGAACACTTAGTAGTAAGGAGCAAAGGAGGGAAAGTGACATTTTTTCCTCAGCTGGGATGATTTTTCTTTCTTTTTTTTTTTTTGGTGGGGTAGGAGTGCTAAGCCACAAGGGTGAATAGGTAGAAGGAAGACATAATTAAATACTAGTAGTATTATAAAAAAGATAGATTATTACTGTATACTCAGGGGCACCTGGCTGGCTCAGTTGGTAGAGCATGTGACTTTTTTTTAAAGATTCTATTTATTTATTTGACACAGAAAGGAGATCACAAGTAGGCAGAGAGGCAGGCAGAAAGAGAGTGGGGAGAAGGCTCCCCAGTGAGCAGAGAGCCTGACATGGAGCTCAATCTCAGGACCTGAGATCATGACCTGAGCCGAAGGCAGAGGTTTTAACCCACTGAGCCACCAGGACCCCTGAGCATGTGACTCTTAATCTCAGGGTTGTGAGTTTGAGGACCCAGGTTGGGTGTAGAGATTACTTAAAAAATAAAATCTTTTAATTAATCTGTATATTCAGATGGCTTAAATTTTTCTATTATAGAATTAGTTTTATACTTCAGGAACTTCTTAAAAGGAAACATATATAAAAATATATGTTTATAAAAAATAAAAAATTAAAAAAAAAAGCAACCTGCAAAAAAAAAGTATAATAAATTCACTTGATTTCAAAAACAAAAAAAAAGGAAATACTAGCAATGCAATAATAAGTGTGTGGCAAGATCATTTGAAAAGTACCTAGAGAACTGTCAGAAAATATGCTAAGGGTAGAGGGTATGTACCTGCTTTATTTTTGGAGGCAGGTGGGAGGTAGGAGGCAAAGGAAGATATTGCCATCTGTAATTAGTATAATATCACCTGTTTTTTCTTCCTTCTTGTATCAGTGAAGTTTTTCTGAGTAACAATCCAAGCACAAAATCTCAGTGGGGTGCATTAATAAGTATTTATATATAATTTAGGGGTTGTCTGATCTAGGCAGCTGATTTGGGACACTATGCTTCAAGCTAGAGGTCTGACTGGGGTTGGCTCATTGCTGCTGGTTGGTCCTTATCTGCTCCAAGTGTGTTCATTCTGGGAGTCTGGCTGTCCAGGACAGGCTGTTCTTCTGGCTGTGGTAGAGGCACAAGAAGTAAGTGGACAAAGGTTCTGTATAAATACATCTCCAAAGACAATATACAAATCATCAATAAAGACATAAAAAGTTGGGTACCTGGGTGGCTCAGTTGTAAAGTGTCTGCCTTCAGCTCCAGTAATGATCCCAAGGTCCTGGGATCAAGGCCCACATCAGGCTCCCTGCTCAGCAGGAACCCTGCTTCTCCTTCTCCTACTCCCCCTGCTTGTGTTCCCTCTCTGGCTGTCTCTTTCTCTGTGTTAAATAAATAACTAAAATCTAAAAAAAAAAGACATAAGAAGTTGCTCATCAATAGTAATTAGGGAAATGCAAATTAAAATCACAGTGAGATGCTACCTCACACACACTAGAATTGCCAAAATCAACAAGTTAAATAAAAACAAGTGTGGGTCCAATGTGTCATTCAATGCTCTTGTTTCTTTATTGATTTTCTGCTTGGGTGATCTATTACTGAGAGTGGTATTTTAAGATCCCCTACAATTAATGTATTCATAGCAATATGACTCTTCATCTTGATTAACAGCTGTCTTACATAGTTGGCTGCTCCCATACTGGGGGCATAAATATTTACAATTGTTAGATCTTCTTGGTGGATAGACCCTTTAAGAATGATGTAGTGTCCTTCTTTATCTCTGACTACAGTCTTTAGTTTGAAATCTAATTTATCTGATACGAGAATCACTACCCCAGCTTTCTTTTGAGGCCCATTGGCATGAAAGATGTTTCTCCAACCCTTCGCTTTCAGTCTGGATGTATCCTTCAGTTCAAAATAGGTTTCTTGTAGACAACATATGGATGGGTCCTGTCATTTTATCCAATCTGCAACCCTGTGCCATTTTATGGGAGCATTTAGGCCATTCACGTTGAGAATGATGATTGAAAGATACGTTTTATTGTCATCATGTTGCCTGTGAAGTCCTTGTTTCTATAGATTATCTTTGTAAATTTCTGTTCTATGACACTCTGAGATCAGGAACATGACAAGGATGGCCACTCTCACTACTGTTATTCAACATAGTACTAGAAGTCCTACCAACAGCAATCAGACAACAAAAAGAAATAAAAGGTATTCAAATTGGCAATGAAGAAGTCAAACTCTCTCTCTTCGCAGATCACATGATACTTTACATGGAAAACCCAAAAGACTCCACCCCCAAACTAGTAGAACTCATATAGCAATTCAGTAATGTGGCAGGATACAAAATCAATGTACAGAAATCAAGTTGCTTTCTTATACACTAACAATGAAAATATAGAAAGGGAAATTAAAGAATTGATTCCATTTACTATAGCACCGAGAACCATAAGATATCTGGGAATAAATCTAACCAAAGAGGAAAAGGATATGTATTTGAGGAACTACAGAACACTTATGAAAGAAATTGAAGAAGACACAAAAAGATGGAAATGCATTCCATACTCATGAATCAGAAGAATAAACATTGTTAAAATGTCTATACTGCCTAGAGCTATCTATACTTTCAATGCCATCCTGATCAAAATTCCACTGGCATTTTTCAAAGAGCTGAAACAAACAATCCTAAAATTTGTTTGGAACCAGAAGAGATCCTGAATTGCTAAGGAAATGTTGAAAAAGAAAAACAAAACTGGGGGCATCAAGATGCCTGATTTCAAGCTTTATTACAAAGCTGTGATCACCAAGACAGCATGTTACTGGCACAAAAACAGACATATAGACCAGTGGAACAGAGTAGAGGGCCCAGATATATACCCTCAACTCTATAGTCAAATAATCTTTGACAAAGCAGGAAAGAATACACAGTGGAAAAAAGTCTCTTCAATAAATGGTGCTGAGAAAATTGGAGAGCTATGTGTAGAAGAATGAAACTTGACCATTCTCTTACACCATACACAAAGATAAACTTGAAATGGATAAAAGACCTAAATGTGAGGCAGGAATCTATCAAAATCCTAGAGGAGAACATGGGCAGTAACCTCTTTGACATCGGTCACAGCAACTTCTTTCAAGAAATGTTTCCAAAGGCAAAGGAAACAAAAGTGAAAATGAACTTTTGGGACTTCATCAAGATCAAAAGCTTCTGCACAGCAAAGGAAACAGTCAACAAAATAAAGAGGCAACCCATGGAACGGGAGAAGAAATTCACAAATGGCACTACAAAGGGCTGATATCCAAGATCTCCTAAAGAACTCCTCAAACTCAACTCACACAAAACAGATAAGCACCTCAAAAAATAGGCTGAGACATGAACAGACATTTCTCCAAAAAAGACATACAAATGGCTAACAGACACATGAAAAAGTGTTCATCATCACTAGGTATCAGGGAGATTCAAATCCAAATCACACTGAGATACCATCTTACACCAGTTAGAATGGCCAAAATTAACAAGACAGTAAACAACATGTGTTGGAGAGGATGTGGAGAAAGGGGAACCCTCTTACACTCTTGGTGGGAATGCAAGTTGGTGTAGCCACTTTGGAAAACAGTGTGGAGATTCCTTAAGAAATTAATAATAGAGCTACCTCATGACCCAGCAAATGCACAATTGGGTATCTACTGCAAAGATACAGATGCAGTGAAAAGAAGGGCATCTGTACCCCAATGTTCATAGCAGCAATGGTCACAGTTGCCAAGCTGTGGAAAGAACCAAGATGCCCTTCAATGGACGAATGGATAAAGAAGATATGGTCCATATATACAATGGAGTATTATGTCTCCATCAAAAAGGATGAATACCCAACATTTGGGATGGGACTGCAAGAGATTATGCTGAATGAAATAAGTCAAGCAGAGAGAGTCAGTTATCATAAGGGTTCACTTACTTGCGGAGCATAAGGAATAACACAGAGGACACTGGGATATGGAGAGGAAAAGTGAATTGGGGGAAATCAGAGGGGGAGATGAACTATGAGAGACTGGTCTCTGAGAAACAAACTGAGGGTTTTGGAAGGGAGGGAGGTGGGGGGTTGGGTGAGTCTGATGGTTGGTATTAAGGAGGGCATGTATTGCATGGAGCACTGAGTGTGGTGCATAAACAATGAATTCTGGAACACTGAAAAGAAATAAAAACTAAACCAAAAGAAAAAAAAAAACAAGTATAGGTGAGGATATGAAACAATGGTGCTTTGCTGGTGAGAATGTAAAATGGTGCAGCCACTTTAGAAAACAGTTTGGCATTTCCTCAAATGGTTAAACAGATTTTTTTCCACATTTATTTTTTTATTTCTTCTTTTTTTTTTGTAATTTAAAAAATTAACATATAATGTATTATTAGCCCCAGGGGTACAGGTCTGTGAATAGTCAGGCTTACACACTTCACAGCACTCACCATAGCACATACCCTCCCTAATATCCATAACCCAACCACCTCTCCCTTTCCCCCTCCTCCCAGAAACCCTGTTTGTTTTGTGAGATTAAGAGTCTCTTATGGGGTTAAACAGAATTATTACATGATCTGGCAATTCCATTACTGGATATACACCCAAGAGACTTGAAAACCTCTGTCCACAGACAATCTTATACACAAATGTTCCTAGAAGCATTATTTATTATAGTTGTGGAAATGTGGAAACAACCCAAATGTCTGTCAACTGATGAATGGGTAAATAAATATGGGCTATACACACAATGAAATATTACTTAAGCATAAATGGGAATGAAGAACTAATTCACATTACAACATGGATGAACTTATGCTAAGTCCAAGAAGCCTGTTGCAAAGGACCGCATATTGTATAATTCCATTTATTCGGCATGTCCAGAGTAGGTAAATCCATAGAGGCAGAAAGTAGACTAACAGTGGCCAGGGTCTGGGGAAGATGGATAGGGAGAATGGGGAATGAATGCTAAAGGTTACAGGGTTTCTTTCTGGAGTGTTGAAAATATTCTAAAATTGATTATAGGAATCATTGCACAACTATGTTTTGCCAAATATCATTAAATTAATTGAACCATATACTTTACATGGGTGAATTATACATTATGTGATTTACATCTCAATAAAGAGTATATGCATACATACACACACAGAGAAACATACATTGCCTTTTAAAGTCTAGGCTCTGAACTGACACACTATCACTTCTATCTACATTCCACTGGCCAAAGAAAGTCATATGCCCAAGGTCAAGGGGTATAGAAGTACACTTGCCCTTTACTTGGAGGAACTGCAAAATCATATGGCAAAGGACATGGATGCAACGTGGAGTAAAGAATTTGTGTCAATAATTTAATCTATTACACTTCCCTAACCTTTACTCCTTGTCTTCTTATTCATATTTATTCATATTCTAGAGTTAATTCAAAGACTAGAATAACTGGCCATTACTGTTACCTATTGCAATATTCAATACAGATGCCCGAAAACAACACAGAAAACTTTACATCTTTTCCCTTTCCTTTTTTTAAAAATATTTTTATTTATTTAACAGACAGAGATCACAAGTAGGCAGAGAGGCAGGCAGAGAGAGAGGAAGGGAAGCAGGCTCCCCGCTGAGTGGAGATCCCAATGTGAGACTTGATCCCAGGACCCTGAGATCATGACCTGAGCCGAAGGCAGAGGATTTAACCCACTGAGCCACCCAGGCGCCCACCCTTTCCTTTTAAAGACTGCATAAAGATGTATGCTCCTGGGATGCCTGGGTGGCTCATGGGTTAAGTGTCTGCCTTCAGATCAGGTCATGATCCCAGGGTTCTGGGATAGAGCCCTGCATTGGGCTTCCTGCTCAACGGGGAGCCTGCTTCTCCCTCTGCCTGCTGCTCCCCCTGCTTTTGCTCTCTCTCTCTGACAAATAAATAAAATGAAAATCTTAAAAAAAAAGATGCATGTGCTTTTATTTTTTTTTAGTTAGACATTATTTTCCCACCCTTGGATTTGCTCTGCACCATCTGTCTGAAATGGGCTAAGAATCATGTTCTCAAGAAATATCCTTAAAAAAAAAAAAAGACATACCCTTCAGTGCAATACCAGTTTTCAAGAAATAAAAACAGGTGGAAGCTACCTGCTATACAATACTCAGGACAACTTGACTGCAGTATTTCTCACTGTAATAATTCAACTGAGACTTTCAACTGATACTTCAAATAAAGAATGTAAATGTCCCTGCTTGACAGTAAGAGTGGATTTCAGAGCAACCCAAACTCTTTGGTTACGGTAAGATTTTTGTGAAAATGGTATTGTTTTAAAGTAAGTGTATGAGACTTAAAAGATTTTCATGAGAGCTTTTTTTACTTTATAAAACACATACACTTTGTTTTTGTCATGGTAAACAACTGTTCAAATATTAGATGAATACACCTTATACTCATTAATCTGTATGTCTCACTATAATATCATGAAGAGCCTCTTGTGATAAGAGAAGAGATGCTTCAGAAATAAGTAATAAAGGTCAATTCTGAATCTGACAATATGGGTCAAGCTCTTGAAATGTGCATAGCTTCTGATCTAGTAATTCTATTTCTAGAAATTATTCAAAATATTCATACAACACAATGGATCTATGTCAAACTCTGGGAAACAAACTGAGGGTTTCAGAAGGGAGGGAGTAGAGGGGGTAGCTGGGTGATGGGTATTAAGGAAGGCACGTGTTGTGATGAGCACTGGGGGTTATACACAAACAGTAGATCATTGAACACTACATCAAAAACTAATGATATACTATATGTTAGCTAACTGAACATAATAAAAAATTATAATGATTTAAATGTATTTTTATTGTCACCAAATTATTACGTTCAGGATACATTAAGAAAAAATGATTACAAAACAGAACTTATAATATGATTTAATTTCATTAAAATTATATATGTCTGTACGTATATACATATATTTAGATGAAGTGACTGGAATAGTATACACCAACATGTTCATAGTCATTATCTCTTGGTTGTAGGACTGTATTGTTATTTTAATTTTTATAGTCTACTTCTTGGTTATTTTCTAACTTTTGATGATAGGGTATAATTTTAAGTTATGTAGAAATCAATTATGTAAGAAAATCATAAGTCATAATCATCTATGTTTGGAAAAGACACAAACAATTCTGGAAACTATTTGATTGAACCCACCATTATTTTAAAGTATCATGCACATAAAAAAAAATTGGCATTTAGGAAACCCTGTTTCTAGCTTGTGGTACTTAAAACAAGTTGATTGTACACATACAGATTTTATGAGGTATCCCTGAGTTCCTTTGCTTGATCTGGTGAAAATATATTTGCTATTATTTTTACAACTGTTTCATTATGGCATAAAGATTAGAGAGCAATTCATTCACAGTGTATTCCATTTGGGGGGAAATACAACATATAGGTAATTGATACAATAAATAACTTAAAACCTTCTGAACACAGCCCTTCCATTTACTACCCATATACACACTCAAACCCCTCCCCCATATTTAAAGAGAACAAGGGATGCCTGGGTGACTCAGTAGGTTGGGTGTCCAACTCTTGATTTGGCATGTATTGTGATCCCGGAGTCCCGGGATTAAGCCCTGTGTCAGGCTCCGTGCTCAATAGGGAGTCTGTTGGAGGATTCTCTCCCTCTGCCCTTCTCCCTGCTCTCTCTCTCTTTCAATTAAATACATAAATCTTTAAAAAATTAAAGAGAGAAGCTAACTTTCCTATTAGGAACTCTTATATGTTTATATTTACATCAACCCATACAAGTGGAACTAAAAAGGGCAAGGCTTTTTTTTTTTCTAATGAATATAATATTATTTTGGATAATATCACAATAGAAAAAATATTTTAAAACATATTAATTAGCCTTTGAGGTGTGCTTTAATTTTTTTAAAGATTTTACTTATTTATTTGACAAAAAGAGAGATAGCGAGATGGGGAATACAAGCAGGGGAAGTGGTAGAGGGAGAAGCAGGCTTTCTGCTGAGGAGGGAGCCCAGTGTGTGGCTCCATCCAAGGATCCTGGGATCATGACCTGATCCAAAGGTAGACACTTCATGACTGGGCCACCTCAGTGCCCCTATGCTTTAATTTCAAAAGACAAATATTTATTAAATTGTTTCGACATTGATCTTAATTCATTTTGTAAGGCAGTTACACTCATCACTATACCACCAACACCCACTTTAATACATTTTGATGTGAATTTGACTTGTGAAATTCAAGACCTAAAAAATCCAAAATGGATTCATTACTATCACTAATGACATGTAACAAATTTTTGTTCATAGAGAAAATGTTTGTCAATGTAAACAAGAAAATAAAAACATTTGTTAATTCTTCCTATATAATCAGTATTTATCACAGTATTGTATTTAGGTACATATGTCTGTGTGTATATGTGTGTATATAAATCTGTATTTTATATGTGTGTAAGTATCTACATTTATATCTATCTGCCTATATGTTTCTGTAGATTTGTGTGCATGCATACATATGTGTATGATTGTATGTAGATGTATGTTCATGCATGTGTGTTTATATACATATATATGTATATCATGTTTATGTGTATATGTTGTATAAATACGCATATCATGCCAATGTGGAGAATACTTTAGGACCATTCAAAACCAACTTAAATGTCAATATACTCAGAAAGAATCCTATAAGTAATGGAAATACAAAGTTACCTCTGATTTTTGATTAGCAGGATAAGTAAAATAAAGAGCCCATTATAGTTAGAGTGTACTTCTGAGGCATTGAAACTTTATAAACTTGTTTTTATCACTTTGCTAGACAAAGAAAGTAGAATTAGCTTCTGTTTAACCTGAAGTGTGTTTATTCTTCATATCTCACATTAGAACTACTAGCTCTATTAGATTTGGGAGCCCTAAATGTTTTTCTGTCTGCTTTTGGGCAGAACCAAGTCAATCATTTGCAGATGGACTTATCCTTTACAAACCAACAGGTGGATTTCACGTGTTATGGCTGCAACATAAACATGAATGAAATAACAACCTGACACCTGAATAGGTACATATTGTCTTGATATCTGCCAGTACCCTCAAGAAATTGCCAATAAGGAAAGCCATAAGTGACCTTTCAGAAACCTACAGCTAACGGGAATCTGGGGATATTGTACTGTGTCTTTATGGAGCTCCAGGTGAGACTGTACTACCCTCCAGGTTAATTTCTTCTGCCAGGTTCTTAACATTGAGGTGGTTGGGCAGGGCCCTGGAGGAATGATCGCCTTTTATACCAGCCATTGACTCATTACAGGAGTCAACAACTGCTTTATTGTAGGAGTCATTATTATCTCTCAAGAAACTAGCAAATTATAGGGGGTTTTCAAATCTAGACCCCCAACACTTAGGTGAGCTTGATAGGTTTAGGCTCAAACCTGTAAATAGTCAAGTTCTGTGCTATAAGATGCCATATTCGAAAGGAAGGTGAGCCAGTGGTTCTTGCATACTTGGCAGGTCTGGGAACTGAGAGAACACACAATCATGTCTCTGGTGGAGGAGCCCTCTGGGCCTTCTGCTGACCACATGTGAGCTTGTGGTTTCTTCTCAGATGTGCTGGGGAGGGTACTCCTATCTTTGGTTCCTTTGGGAGCTAGTTTCCTCACTATCAACTTCCTTTCCTCCTCCAGAAGGACCATGTTGGCTCAGCTCAATTATTGGAAGAGTCTGGCTTCAGTTACCCACTTTTTTTTCAGCATTTGGTATACTCTGATATCACTGGACTCCTTGCCCACTTCACATTCCAAGAATCCTATAGTTGGGAGAGGCCCCTCTGAGCCCATCTTCTAGGCAGGGCAGATGTCCTTGTGAAAGTTCAAGCAAATTATTCTTTTTTTTTTGTGACACAGGGTAAAGTAAGACTCTCATTCTCTCTCCAGTCTCTCTGACCTCCTCTAGCCCCCAAATTACTGTCAGTTGTACTGAACAGACTGTGTTCTGTCACTATATTTAATTATTTGGGAACCATCAACCCCACCTCCCTAAACTGGACCATTGCAAACAGTCACAAAAACTATCTTTCCCCCCAAGGTGTCCACCAGATCTAGAGCTCTTCTGGGTAGTTTCTGTTGCCTATTGCTAGCCATCCCTAGACATTGTTACATTGCTAGGAAAGCCCTGAGGCTGTGGCTTCCCACCCTGAACACACTGCTGCCCGAGTTTCCTAAACCTCCTCTACTCAGAAGCCTTCAGTAACTTTCTATTACTAACAGAATGAAGACAAAAAGTCCTAGCTAGGCATTCAAGGCCTCCTCAAAGTTGTGTTGTATTTCTCAAGTATTGTGTGTTATTTCTCAAATATTGTCCCCACCCCCAACTTTGCTCTCTTTTCCCAAACCTGCTTTGAATTGCCTTGAAATCCCGTTTATCCTTCAAGGTGCACGTAACTCTTCCTTCTGCTCTGAAGCCTCCCCCAGTCCCTCCATTCAAAGTAATATCTTCCTCAGTACCTTCAGTAATATTCTTTGGCAACCCTGGGGGCACTTGCCTAATATCTTGTTGGTTACTGTCTGCTACTAGAGGCAGGAACTAAGTCTGCATTTTGTCCATTGCCTCCATCGTGTCCAGCATGGTGTCATGGAATGCTGGGCCCTTCATTTCAGGCCTGACCAGGCTCTGCATGATTTGGCTTTTGCCTGATTCCTGAGCCATATCTCTAGCCACTTTCCTCCTTTCTAAAGGTGTACTGCCTTTGTTGATTCTTCAAAAGTGCCAAGTGCTTTCCTACCTCGGGACTTTTGCCCAGGCTGTCCTCTGTGCCTGAAATGCTTTTCCACCCATTCTTCGTCTGGTTAACTCCTACTCATCCTTCTTACCTCAGCTTAAAACATCACGTCTCAAGGAAGCCTTCCCTGACCTCCCAGTGAAAAAAACTGTACATTTATCACCCTGTCAGACTTCCTATAAGCTTGTAGTCATACAGGGATGTCTGGGTGGCTCAGTCCATTAAGCATTTACCTTCGGCTCAGGTCCTGATCCTGGGGTCCTGGGATTGAGTCCTGCATCACTGGGCTCCTTGCTCAGCAGGGAACCTGCTTCTCCCTCTGCCTGCTTGTGCTGTCTCTCTCTCTCTTTCTGAGATATAAATAAATAAAATATTTAAAAAAAATTGTAGTCATAGAAAAAGGAGAATGATGGAGAGTGGAGGTCTTAGAACAACCCACCCTTTCCCTCTACCCCATGAAGAGGAAATGCACACCAAATGCCCTGTACTTCCCAGCCTATTTCCTTGCCCCTTTAGGCATAATGTTTCTTAAGACTCTCCCAAGTTACCTGCTTATCATTGAGAAGAGCAGCAAAATGTGTCAGAAAGAAGGGTTGGGTCTGGCAGCCCAGCCCCACATTTTCATCCAGCAACAGTCAGCTGGAGCTGAGGAGGTCAGGGAAGGCTTCCTTGAGACGTGATGTTTTAAGCTGAGGTAAGAAGGATGAGTAGGAGTTAACCAGACGAAGAATGGGTGGAAAAGCATTTCAGGCAAATGGAAAATCTGGCAGCCCAGCCCCACATTTTCATCCAGCAACAGTCAGCTGGAGCTGAGGAGGTCAGGGAAGGCTTCCTTGAGACGTGATGTTTTAAGCTGAGGTAAGAAGGATGAGTAGGAGTTAACCAGACGAAGAATGGGTGGAAAAGCATTTCAGGCACAGAGGACAGCCTGGGCAAAAGTCCCGAGGTAGGAAAGCACTTGGCACTTTTGAAGAATCAACAAAGGCAGTACACCTTTAGAAAGGAGGAAAGTGGCTAGAGATATGGCTCAGGAATCAGGAATCTAAAGCTTCATCTGTTATCATGCCTCTTGTCTTGGAACCTTGTGATGTCTTGGTCCTCAGTGGTCACAGATTTGAGATCAGAACTATGTAATAAGAGTAAACAATAAAGTTAGAGAACCTCAGGTAGGGATGGAAGGTGGAGAACAAAGCATATATGGAATCAGGACTTATAATGAGGCAGACCAGGGCAGAATGATGGCATTCTAATTTTATTGATTTGGGAAGGCCTTTCCATCTATTTCTAGTGCTTCTGAGTTGTGAAAATTGCCTAAAATTAGCCTTTTAGGCAAAGGTTGCAAATTGGCAGTTGCAGACTGAATCTGGTTCTCAGATTTGTTTTAGTTGGCCACTGGAGTGTTGATTAAACATATTTGAATCAGTTGCCAACTTTTAAGGTTTGGAAGATTTCATACAAAATTTTTTATTTTTGGCTTCTCTTGAAAAACTGGAAAATCTGGCAGCCCAGCCCCACATTTTCATCCAGCAACAGTCAGCTGGAGCTGAGTATGGCCATCCCCTGTGGACGAGACATATTCTTTCTTGGTTCTTCATGGTCCTCATCTGGTTTGCTCCCCTCATTTATGTTATCTGCTTTGTTCTGTAGGCATTTGAGTTTGCAACCCTTGATATTTTTTAAACTTTTATTGTCAAACACATACAAAAGTAGAGTCATAAGAGGAAACTCATGCACATATCACCTAGTTTCAACAACTGTCATTCATAGTCAACTTATTATGTCAATGCCCTCACCTGTTATCCAACACTCCTACCCCCACACCCCTGTATTATTTTGAAGGAAATCCAGACATATCATTTTATCACTAAATATTTCACTATGCATCTCTAAAAGACAGTCTTTTTTTTTTATAAATAAGCCCACAGTATCATTGTCACAGCCAAAATATTAAATTCTTTATTATCATCAAATATCCACTCTGCTAACTTTTTAATTCTTCTCCACATCATTCACCTCATCTGATTTCCTCTTTCTTTGGGGGAGGAATAAGAATGGGAAGGGTTTGGGACCCCTGGGTGGTTCAGTCAGTTAAGCATCTGTCTTCGGCTCAGGTCACGATCTCAGGGTCCTGGGATGGAGTCCATATCAGGCTCCCTGCTCAGTGGGGAGTCCATTTCTCCCTCTGCCTGCCTCTCCCCCGCCTTGTGCTCTCTTCCTCCCTCTCTCTCTCTGTCTGTAAATAAATAAATAAAATCTTGGGGTGCCTGGGTGGCTCAGTGGGTTAAAGCCTCTGCCTTTGGTTCAGGTCAAGATCTCAGGGTCCTGGGACTGAGTCCTGCATCAGGCTCCCTGCTCAGCAGTGAATATACTTCTTCTGTTTCTGTTCTCTCTGTCTCCCTCAAATAAAGAAATAAGATTTTTTTTTTTTTAAAAAAAAAGCTTTATTTAAAAAAAAAAAAGACTGTGATGCTGGGTCAAAAGTGAAATATTTATATTTATCAATGGAACAGAGGAGAGAGGTTGGAAGTAGATTTTAGCATACATAACATGGACAGATGTCAGATATGCACCCTAAAACAGTGATTAAAATATTTTATATTTAGTAAGCACTTTGAAACAACTGGATAGTGAAGGGAAAAATTAACTTAGGATTGTGTATCTCCTACTATGGGACACAAATGATCTCAACTGGGATTATAACAGAGTTAAAATCACGTAAAATCAAATCTAAAGACTAGAATAAACTATTCTTCTTGAGCACAATATTTGATAAAATATAATCCCAACTGTGGGGAAGAGGACAATTTGCAGAACAAAAAGCACATAGAATAAGTCAATGCTTGTACAATATGTAAACATCTTTATGTACCAAGTAAATAAGCCTACAACAAAGTACCATTTTATACCTATTTAATCAACCAAAAATTGTTTTGAGAGACAAAACCCCAATATTCGTGAGGCTCTGGCAAAATACATATGTTGGCAGTAGTGATCATAGTAACAAGAGTAGCCAACATTTATTATGCCCGCCTTCCCCATAACATTTCTGTGCAGAATGAAATCTCCCATTTCATAAAAGATGCAACTGTGATTCTGGGAGGTGGGGTCTATCCTCACATAGCTAGTATAGGCAGAACCAGCCTAACAGCATTTTGTTGAAGTCCAAACCCTGTGTTCTCTTTTTTTTTTTTTAAAGATTTTATTTATTTGACACACACACACACACACACACACACAGAGAGAGAGAGAGAGAGAAAGAGAGAGAGAGAGAGAGAGAGAGAGAGAGAGAAGCAGGCTCTTAGCTGAGCAGGGAGCCCAATGTGGGGCTCAATTCCAGGACCCTGGGATTGTGACCTGAGCCAAAGGCAGACGTTTAACTGACTGAGCCACCCAGGTGCCCGCAAACCCTGTGTTCTTAACCAAAACTCTATGTACACTGCTTTCCATGCCAATATGTAGCCAGAGAAATGAAAAAATTTTTATCCTCTACTTTTGTATTCCAGGCCCAGAAATTTAGCTTGAGAAAAACGTTTCAAAGAGAAAAGCTGTATCTCTATATCTCTGCACACAAAGATGCTTAGCATTTCAACAAATGGCTATTGATTGCTCATTATGTCTTAGAAAAAAACTACTAACAAGTTACAAAATATGAACCCAAACATTAAAACCATCAATGTGAAGAATATGATAAAATGTGGAAAAATATTTAGGAAATATTGTTAAACAAAAAATAGAGCACACTATTGACTATCCTCTACGTAGAAACAAACAACTGGTTATAGGATGAAATTAAGAGGTAAATTAGGAGATAACGAGATTTGGGATGGGAACTGGGGGAAATAAAGAGTAGGAGGAATGTTTTCAGCTGGGAACCCTACCGTTCGACTTTTGTGAAACCAGGCTATACATTTTTCTATTGATTGCCTATAACAGCCAACTTTGCAGAAGTGGTTAGTCTAGGCGCCCCAAAATTGGTGGGTAAACGCTTTAATCTCCGAGAGGACACCCCCTTTCCCTGCCCTCCCAGTGGCCTCCCAGTGGCTACTCTTACCTGGTTTCCTGGGAGCCGCTTGTGCTGTTCAAATGGGAAGTTAGGGGAGGCCAGGGCTCAAGGTTAAACAGGTGCCAGCGGTCAGTGGTGTTGCGCTTACGGAGGGCGGTTCCTGTGAAATCTCAGCTCAGCTCAACCCGAAGGAAGGAATCATTTTCATTTATAAGTCACTACACTGATCCCGTTTTACGCGGGCGTTAAATCGCAGGTCATAGACTACTGGGACATCCACCTTCCCACTACTCTTCGCAAGCAGAGATCCTCTAGTGGCTGCCACAGGTTCTGACATCTGAGCCGCAGCTGGGTTCTAGGGAGATGGAAGTGGGACTGGGGGAGGAAGGGGTGGAATGGGGTGTGGGGGGGTGAACCTTTTTATAGTCTGTGTCCATTTGAATTTGTAAGACTTTTCCAATTATGACACGAATTGTTTAAGAGATTGCAAGACTAAAAAAGTTTTTAATCACGAATTTTTTTTAAAGATATATTTATTTTAGAGAGAGAGAGCGCGCGCACGCCCACGCGGGAGCACGAGCTGGGGGAGGGGCAGAAGGAGGGAGAGAGAAGCAGACTGTCTGTTGAGCAGGGACCCCAATATGAGCTCCATCCGAAGACCCCGGGATCATGACCTGCGCCAAAGGCATACGGTTAAGGACTGAGCCACCCAGGCGCCCATCACTAATTTGTTTTTGAAAGTATTTTAAAAAATTAATTCCTTCCTGAATACTTCTTAGCACAGACCTGAGTCCTGACACCTTCCCTGGGAGCTGGCTTTGTCAGTCTAACACCTGGCTCACCAGGCTTTCTTCTCTGGTGATGAACTGTTCTAGCTTTTTATGGGGAGGAGTTTGTCCAATTATTAGGCCACTAGATTTACCAAATAGTTCCAGAACTCCTGGGCTAGCCATTTGGAATTCCACATTGGAAAAATTCTACCATAAGTGGATAATTCTTTCTCATTGACCTCACTGGGAGCAACTCGGCAGCTAGTGGGGAGAGTCTAATGTCCAAAAGAAGGACTGAATGAGATGGATTGATGTGACCACTCAGGATATTTTCTTTTTTTTTTAAGATTTTATTTATTTATTTGTCAGAGAGAGAGAGCACAAGCAGGGAGAGTACCAGGCAGAGCAGGCAGAGGGAGGAGCAGGCTCCCCACTGAGCAGGGAGCCCAATGAGGAACTCGATCCCAGCACCCTGGGACCATGACCAAAGGGAGATACTTAACCGACTGAGTCACACGGGCATCCCCAGGATATTTTCAGTCTAAAGATCTCATGTGCACGTGCATGAGAGAGAGAGAGAGAAAAGAGCCAATAATGCAGAGCCCAGGGCATGACTTGGGTAAAGCATTTTAGTGCTCTATTGCACACCACGCCCCTAGGAGAAAAGGTTACTTAGGTTTCTGATCTATTCTGAGGTAATTTTTGCAGCTTATTTAGGGTAAGGGTCCACTCTCATTCTTTTGCATGTGGATATACAATTTTCCCAGCACCATTTGTTGAAGAGACTGCCCTTTCCATATTGACTGGTCTTGGCACCCCTGTTGAAAATAATTTGATTATAAAATATATTTGATGTATGAACTATTTTTATAACTACTGCCAGATAAACTACACTAATAAACTAAAAAAAAAACACACACACACTAAAGCACAATTTAAAACCATAGATTCTCAGGAGAAGTTGGCCATATTCATGTTCTGATCTTACCTTGCTTTTTAAACTATGACACTTCCAGATTCCAGTGATATCCTGTGTTCATAGACAGTTTATCATTCATCCAGAGAAAAAGAAAGCTTAAAAGAGAAAAAAAAAGGAACCCATTTGAATGGTGCAAGTAGAACAAATTTAAAAAGACAGGTCAATACCTAACAAATTTGTCTGATTTTTACGCAGAAATATTGCATGATGTTACATTAAAGTAAATCCTTAAAACATCAGAATGTCTAAGAAATGGGGTTAATCTTCTTAATGGAACATGTTGATGAGCTGAAATTTAACAAACCCATGTTTTTCTGTATTTCTGTTTAACAAAATGTGAAAACATTCATTAGTCTGCTTTCTTCTCAAATTTAAAAGAGGAATTCAATGAATTCAATGTTCAATTCAGTGATTATGTATACATCAAAATGAAGAAAACTTTTTGGTTTGAAGTCTATCATAGTCACTTTTCAGCTGTGTCATTTTGGGCAAGTTTTTAAATTTACTTTTTAAATTAAAAAAAAAACTTCTAAAATTCAAATTCCAATTAGTTAACATAGTGTGCAATATTAGTTTCAGTTGTACAATATAGAGATTTAAGGGGGCCCCAGGCTGGCTCATTTGGATGAATGTGCAACTCTTGATCTGGAATTGTGATTTTGAGCCTATGAACCTATTGGGTGTAGAGATTACTTAAAGGAAAACACAACAACAATATAGTGATTCAGCAAGTGCTTATCCCAACAAGTGCCCTCCTCAATCCCCATCACCTATTTTACCCATCCCCCTACCCACCTCTCCTCTGGTAACCAGCAGTTTGTTCTCTGTAGTTCAGTCTGTTTCTTGATTTTAGGCAGGTTGCTTAATCTTTTTGTGTCTTAGTTTCCTCATCTGTAGAATAGCAATAATTGCAATCCAGGCATATTGCTCAGCATAATATTTGGCACATTGTAAAGCCCCGCTTCTCCCCGAAAATTTTAGCTGTTACCATTATCACCTTTTATTATTGTTGAATATAAAGCACTAGCCTGGGTACAATGAGGGATCAAGAAAATAGAGGAGACCCAGTGGGAAGCTTCAGGTACTACTGTGCAGGTAAAGACATCAAGAATTTCATCTACAAATGGCTGAGCTTTAGTAGGATGCCATAAGTTATGCAGGTTCTTGTCAAATGAATGATCCATGCCTCGGGCCCATAGGGATTTCGGGAGGGGAGGTAACAGCAGGGTAAGCAGGATTGGGAAAGGGAGGAATGATGAAAGGAGGAGGAAAAGGCAAGAGAGAAGTGGTCAAGCACTGAATGACTCAGCTAGAAGAGGAGGGGGTGAGGGGTACGTGGGTAGCTCAGTCGGTTAAGTGTCTGTCTTTGGCTCAGATCATGATCTCAGTGTCCTGGGATCGAGTCACTCCCCCCACAAACTGGCTCCCTTGCTCAGTGCGAGGTCCTCTTCTCTCTGTCCCTCTGCCTCACCCCACCCTCCCATGCTCTCTCTCTCTTTCAAATAAATAAAATCTTTAAAAAAATAGAAGAGGAAGGGGTGCAAGGGCACAGCAAAAGCAAAAGTGTAGGGTCAGAAGTGAGCACGACAGGTTCTGGGTTTCTACTGTGAGGTTGTAGTGACTCAGGGTCATCATTTCAGAGATCAAAATTCCTTGGTAGGACGTTAGTAAACAATTATACTGAATGTGTGCAGATCCCTAGTACTTTCTCTGAATGGTTATGCAAAGCATGACACAATGAAAACAACAGGGGGAAAAAAACCCCCAAAATTCAAAAAAAGATTTTCAAAAGGAGAAAGAGGGAGAAAAAGGCTTTCCTGGCAGTTGATTTATTCCTGCAATAAATATACAATCCCAATAAACTAAAATTCCCTATGGATGTGGTTTTGTTTGAGATATTAGTGTATAATATTATAAAACTTATCAATTACATGGGAGGACAAGCTACACTTGTGCAGAGGTCCCTGAAATGCTGTGGGGAAGATATTAATGGAGTCATTAAAAATACCACTTGAATTTTGCCTGTGGATTGAAGCTTTCTCAGGGTTTCCTGGGGGAGGAGATGATAAGGAGGAGTAGGGTGAGGTGAAGGAGCCTTGATTTCCACCCTTGGCTTTGCCTGTTACTCTTTGAAAGTGACCTCATGACTTGTAAAGATGACTTCATCTTTTCATTCCACATACTTGCTAGAATCACAGCTTGTAACCAGCCTCCTTACATTCTGTTTGGAATGAATGGATTGACCACTCTCTAGAACAGTGTTAAGCAGAGTTACAAAGCTATAGAATGTGTTCACTGAGGGATAGCGAGACTTGACCATGGGATGCCTGAAGTCTAGGTCTCTGTCTTAAATTAACAGAACAATCAATTTAGCACCCTGCAGTATCTTTCTGACTCCCTGTTGGAGTTGAGGTTTTGAAACAGTAGGTGGGCCCCTGGACATCCTTGGAAGTTCCCTCCGGTTAATATGAAGAAATAGAATCCTGGGTGTTTTTTCAGGTGCTGGGGCCGAGGACCTGGGTCGGGGTGGTCACACAGTAGGACACCCTCTCTGTCCTGCCCTTTCCCTCTTTCCTCTTGAATATTTCAATCCTGGGGAGACCCCTTAAGGTGATCAGTTGAGTTAAAGGAAAGTAGAGATGAGAGGAAAATACACAGAGCAGCCCCACTGCTTTACCTTGTGATGGGGACTATGGAAGGAGATATTAGGGACTGATTTGTGTATCAACCCGAGTTCTGTTTCTCCTTTCTTCTTTTTTGTAAAGCCCAGCTGGCCAGGGCCACCACCTTAGGCCCCATTGGCTACTCCCAGAGACATTGCCCAGTTGCCAGTGTCCACTTACTACCCAGCTTCCTACCCTGCAGTGACATCTTGGGGCCCCAGCCATGAACACGGGTTTCTTTCTCCCCCCAAGTCCCCACAGGTTCCTAATCCACTCCTGACTTTAAAATTCTTTTGCTTCATCTTTTTGTCTCCCTTGTTCAAGGGGAACTGGTCAGAGACTATTCATTGGCCCCTACCCTGCCTCTTGTTTTCTCCCCAAGCCAAGATTCTTGGGCCAAGAAGAGAGAAATTGTGTTCCAAGTCTGTAGTTCTCCTAGTTTTGTTGGGGCCTCTACCTCAGAAGGATCCAGGTGTATCAATTATGTTGCCCCTGCCTGTATGCCACCTTTTCAATCACTTGTGTCCCCTTGTTTGTGAAGCACAACAGAATGTGCTTTCAGAAGGCGCCTTTTGTCTTCTTAGGGTCTAAAAATATTTGCATGTAAATGTTGGGAATCCAGACAGTCTCCTTAAGATCTAACACTTTGCATGGGGAGGCATACAGACCACCGGGGGCATTTGCAAAGTAGATTTATACCATTGCACCTTGTGTCCCTGGCCTCACAGCATTGCAGTGGCATCTGAGAAGGAGAGAGTGTGACATTGATCAAGGGAGAGCATAAATAACCGCATTTCAAAATGAATACTAATTGCATAATGACAGCTTCCAAACTATTAGCCTACTTTACAAAAAAAGTTAATTCATCACAAGCCCAGAGCTGGCTGTTTCTTATGTGTGGTGCTGCCAGTTGGCAGGCACCGCTTTGCAAGAGGATTGGGGGAAATGAGGGTTATTGTTGTGGAAGCTCACTCGGCCTTTTGTGAGGAGGGTACAAACTGCATCACTCTCTCAGGCCCCTGCTGTTCAGCGTTCAAGAGTGGACACCAGGATCCTGCATGCCTTCAGGGGGAGTTGCTTACTTTTCCTAGAGGTAAAATGGCCCGGTGCCGAAACTTGGGGAGGAGCCTTGAGTTTGTAGCCCCTTGGAGGAAAGTGTTCTGGGAAGATGGAGGTGAACAGCAGAGAGGAGCTGAACCTGGGTTGGTGTGTGCCCGCCCTGCAAGCTGGGAAATCCTGGGTCCCAGGGAGAGGGCATGGCCACAAGGAGCCTGGCCTTCTCTGGAATGAATTGGGCATGCTACTTCGGGCAGGCAATGCCATGGCTCCTGAAGGCCTGTGTTCCCTCATCTGTAAAAGTGGGGGGGAGTGGGTTGGGTTACCATGAAAGCCCCCTCCAGTTCAGGGAGAGTACCAGTGTCTGTCTCTTCCTTTAAGTGGAGTGTCCCCCAGAAGAAAGACAATTTGCTTGAAAAAGTGGAGTGACATGATGGGACTGGTTCCCCTGTCATGGCCATCTTTTTACTGCAGGAATTGTAAACGAGATTTTCTCCCTTGCCAAACTGATGGGATCTTGTGTGAAAATACCCTGAAGGAAAATGAAAAAGTGCCTCTGAAGAAGAGGAGCTATCTGAGGCCAGGGTTCATTCTTGGGACATCCTATTGTATTGAAAGTGGGAGGAAGTATGAGAAAAGCCCCCAAGAAGAATCATCTAGATCAGCATTCTTGGAAAGAAGGGTGTGGGGTGAGGATTATGTTATGATATCATTTGCCCTCCACTCAAGGTTTGAGAACCCTAGTTTATGTACAACTTTGTACTGACTCCCCCACCTCCACCAATAGGAGGCCTTGGGATTCAAATTAGAGGAAGTTGAATTTACCCATCAGGAGTTTTGGGGGAATAGCTCTACTATTGTACACCATTATTTTACTTTCAGGTTTTCACCAATCCATAGAGTCACACTGGAACTGAATGGCTGGGTGGTAAAACAGTATATCCATGTGAGTTCAGAGCATGACCAATTTTAGGTATAACACCCCACGAACAAAATTTGGGCAAAAGTCTGATTTCTTTTGAAAACAACTCAGGTCAACTCTATTCCTTTATTTTTTTTTACACATTTACAGTAATTCTTCTCTTTTTAAAAAAGTCACTTTTCATAGCTATTTCAAGGGAGAATCCTTGTATGCTCACCTGAAGAACTATTTTTAGTCCATTTCTTCCTTGCCTTTTTTTTTTTTTCCTCATAAGTACTTGTTGTCTCAATGATGGCTGAGATTTTGATTTCTCAGGCACTTCCAGCTTAGATGGTTCTGACTAGATTTGTTTGAAACAAGATCCAGGTCACATAAATCTAGTTTTAATCAGAAAGTCTTTATTCCCCCCCACCAAATACTTCATATCTTGTTTTATTTGACTATGAAGTTTACTATTGTGAAAGCTCCCTGTCATATGTTTTTCAATAAGAAACAACTTTAGAAAGAGCACATCCAAAATGATTACTGTAAAGTGCCAAACCTCTTCTACTCCTCCTGAAATTGTGATTTTTATGGTTCAGCCCAAATCTCCATCTATAAAGACTCTATCTCAGATAAACGTATTGGCTGATAGCTAGTTTCTAGAGATTTTATCAAAATAATGTCCTTATATTAGAACAAATTCATTCTTGATCTATACCTTAGGGATATTTGAAATGCACCTTAAGAAGAATGCTCTTGGTGGGATTATTTTTAAAAACCTCTCCCTTTTAAAACCGACATTGAGGGAACCTATTATCTACAGAAATGTTTTTCATATTTCCTCTGCTCACATCCCACCCCCCCTTCTGGCACCTCAAAGTAGATATAGTTTTCAAAATAGTACATACAATTCTTGAAGACCCCATCTACTTAAGGGAAAGGATGTTCCCTTTTGTGCTTTTGGTTTTTTCAGGCAGCCTGACGGAAAACATGTTCTATGTTTGTGCCAGACTGAATTTGAGTTAGCGGCAGAATTTGTGTCCTGGGTCCTCACTGTTTGACTTCGAATCTTAGCGTGGCATGGCTAGATGTGGTCCTGGAACTTTATTTGTACAGACCCTGTATTTCCAAGAGGACTTAAAGCACTCAGGGACCTGATGTTTAACGAGAAGGAAAATGGTCAACAATGGGAGAGAATGGTTGTTTCAAAACTAGCCAGTAAGGATGGTAATCGGCATGCTGATGGCATTTCTGGATGTTCCTCCCTCCCAATGACCTCTTCACTGCAGAAGCCCCACATTAGATACAACTGTTTTGCTGATGCTTGGCATCCATATGTGACAGATTGGAAGAGAGGATTGAAAAGTTTTGGAAAACACTGCAAAAAATCATAGGCTTTCCTAAGATAACAAAGCCTCCCTTCAAACTAGGAACATATAACCTCTGTGAAACTCATCTTTGGGGTTTCCCCCTCCCCAACCCACTTTCTGTGAGAGGAAATTCTTGTGCCCCTGTGACACCCTTAAGTCACTGTAGTTATTTCATAGCATGATTGTGGTCAGAAAATGACTGTACATTGATCAAAAGCAGAAATCTTACTGAAAAGTGATGTTTTAAGAAGGGTGTACCTGGCTTCCTCCTCTCCCTCCTTTTAGGTTTTGTTTTCATCCCTTGGCAGCTCTGCATGCAGACAGCATGAAAAAGCAAAGGTGTGCCTCTTTTCAGTGAGTGCTAATTCTAGAACATTGTCCAGGGGACCATTTCTTGGATGTTGAAGGGGACAAAATATACTGTCTTCCTCTGAGCTGTGGGGAAACTACAGTAATAGGCTTTCTTGGTCTGGGGGTGGGGATGAGAAAACAGAGAAGAGCCCCTTTCTGACCTTCTTGGAGCCCCTTCTTGTGTCTGAACCAGAATGATTCTATTTCCCTATCACTTCCACAAAATGGGGAGAACAGTAAACAGAATTCAGAATTTGGATGTCACATTCACTTAACGGCCCTGTGAGTAACCTCTTAGGAAGTTTGTCTCACAGTCTGTGGCTGTTGAGCTTCTTGGCATGAATGGAACATGGCCCTGCCTGGAAACACACTGCCCTCTCATCAGAGACTCACCCCTTCCAAACTTGCACAGGGATGTGCTCCAAATGGGGCAGGGTGGGGATGAGCATTGTTGAGGATGGGGCATGTGGAAGATTGTTTGATCCTATAAACCAGCACGGGCACTTGGAAAACTGGTGTGCATGGCCTCTTGATGGTGACTCAGGACTCAGGGGTATTATGTTATGAAAGGTGGCCTCTTTGACATTCTGTTGGAATGCCATTCCCTTAGTTATTTGCATGTATACCCCATTTATAACATTAGGCACTAAAAACCAATAGGTTATTTCTTTTCAACTTTATTGAAAATACAACATGCCCTATCAAGAACAAAAGGCACTGATTTAGTTCAGTTATTTAATTCATTTAACAACTATTTGAAAAATTACTTGATGTGCTATGCACAATTTATATCTGGCAGAAAAAAAAAAAAAACCTTTGGAAAAATTGTCATAAAGACCACACTTCAGAAAATGGGCCCTGCAAAATGACCATTGATAACAGGGGCCCATGCCATGCCTACAGGGGCCAGAGCAAAGGGAGGCAAAAGTGGTGGAGGTGGCATTGGCAGCATGGGTGGCCCGGGGGGCAGAGGTAGCCCGGGGAACACAGGTGGTGGTGGAGGCCCAGGAGGCATGAGCCCCCGAGGCACCAGAGGAACACATCTCCACCCCGGGTCTAGAACAGGGATAGCATAGGGTCCTTCAAAGATCACCCCCACAGGAGGGCCCAAAGCAATGGGGGGCAGATTTCTAAACAGGGCCCTCTGGTGTCTTCTCCACTTGGCTCTTCTGTTCTGAAACCAGACCTTCAATCAGAGGAAAGGGATTGGTTTAGTACTTGAACAGTCAATGTCACAATAGAAAATACACAACATGCAATGCTGCCATTGAACTTTTAAATGGGGGGGCGTGGCCGAGTTATGTCCTTATTACTAAAATAACCTAGGAAAGCAAACCACATACCTCCCTTCAGCTAATCCTTAGTGAGTCATGGCTAGTCCAGACTTGGGCACATTGATTTGTCTCTCTTCCTGTTTTTAATATTCTTTAATGTTTATCCCTCCCAGGTTTTGGATGTTAAGACTAAGTGATAATGTGCACTGGCTCCCTGATGTTAATGCCTATGCCTGGCAACAGGGTAAAGAGACATTGGCTCATCAGCTGTCCAGCTGCTCCCACTCCCTCCTCACCGGGGGAAGTGTCATGCTGGCTATGGGGGAGGCTGAGCATGGTATAAAGGTGGGCCTGACATAAAGTCATGCTGATGGGAACCACCCCTTTTTCGAAAAACTCCTTTTCAGTCTGAAGTTACTAATCCATAGAAGCACATTGCAGTTTTAGACAGAAAAGTTTCCTTCAGTGATGTTTAAGGGATCATTCTTCTAAGCCTTGTTGAGAGTTAAAAAGTTTGTCAAAGGAGGCCTGATTATGGGGTTCCAGGGACTGCTGGGACATGAGTTCCTGAAACCCCTCACATTGCCTTGCCATTTTAGCCTGTAGTGTTAAGAAAAGTTTAACCTAACCGAATCCAAATTCAATAAACTGAAAATTTTCTCCCCAGATAAGAGACTGGGTACCCCATTGTCGTGACTATCAGTTTTGCATGCTCCCATCTACCTTACCCTCCAAACCTCCCTGGGCTCAGAAGGTCCACTCCTTCAGCTCTAGCTAGTTCTACGATCCTGGACAGAAGATGCGGTGACCCACAGGGGCGGGGCACCTTAGGTCCTGCCAGCTCCACTCCTTAACTAGGGGGGCTCCAATCCCATCACTTATTCCTAAGGCCAGAAGCTCCAATTATGCATTTAAGAAAGATATTCAACAACAATGGGAGTAGGTAGGGCTCACAAAAGAAGCTCCTCCCTGAGTGTTTGCCAACTATTAACAGATGAAAAAGTTGTCAGTTAGACTTTACTGTCCTCTTGGCATACTAGTTAATCAGGTTTACATTGTATTTAATCATTTTGGAAGTTCCCAAACCGCAGTATTTTAATTGAGTCAAAGGGCCATTTCTCTCTCTGGGCAGCTACCTTTTCTCTCTCCCATCTTAGGATTTGGGATCTTGCTGGATGAATACACTCTGAAAAAAAGTCAGTGTAGTAGAACTTATTTTGGAGAGATTCTAATGTATCAGTGGTGAAATCTCCTTAAACCTAAATAAAGCCCACATCTGGCAAATTTGCTATGGGCCAGTGTTATGTCCATATTCACAATACTGGTTTCATAAGAGATCACCTATATTTGCAAAAGGTTGGGGGGGAAGCATATTTTATAAAGTTTCTTGGAGGAAATTCATGTTGCAAAGCTTGAAAATATGTGAGAGCATAGTCTTCCCTACTTGGATTTTCTGGCTCATTTTCCCTTCAGAAATCCACTGAGAGGACTACATAAACCCAGGGAGGGGGAAAAGCAACTCAGCAAACCTCTTTATTTTCTCTGAGATTACTTTGCCTGCTTGAGAAAGTAGAAGACTTATCCTATTTCTTTGATGAGACTATGATTTTCTATGACCTCAGATAGTCACCTATTTGATCCCATGACCAACAAATTAATAATCACTTCCTGAAAAGTGTTTTAAATTAACACAAGTGGGGCGCATGCGTGGCTCAGTTGGTTAAAAGCATCTGCCTTTGGCTCAGGTCATGATCCCAGGATCCTGGAATCAAGCCCCACATTGGACTCCCTGCTCCAGGGAAGCCTGCTTCTCCCTCTACTTCTGCCTGCTGCTCCCCATGCTTGTGCACTTTTTCCTCTGTCAAATAAATAAATAAAATCTTTAAAAAAAATAAATTAACGCAAGTTAGAATCTGGCCTGAAATGAGAGCACTCTCATAATCAGATTCCAGAAAACCCACCTTTTCAAAGTATTACTACCCAAAAAAAGGGAAAAAATTCTTAGAGTGTTAAAAGATTCCTCATGACAATATTCATTTATACATTTGGTAGCTTCATAGAGTTGAATTTGTGTGACATTTGCAATGCATATATTTGAATGTATACAGTACGTAACTAAATTTCACCTCTTTTTAGGTCCATGGAACTTTATTAAAATTGGTTCCCTTTTTTGGTTCCATTCTTCAAGACAATTTTCCTTTCTCCATTACTACTATAATCCTAATATTTTAGCAATGTTTCAGGCGGACATCAAAGTCTTCCAAAAAATTAAAAATTTAAGGCTGTCACTTAAAAAATAGCAGTAGGAAGTAGGATCAGTTACTTGGGCCTTTAAAGCTACCCTCCCACCCCAGTTTCAGTTTACTAAACATATATTAGTTACTCATGCCAAGTGTTTTCCGTGTGAATAACTCCTTCACCCCAATGTCTGAATATTTATAAATTTATTCATTTAGCCAAGAGCTTACACCTGGTTTTAAATATTCCAAGTAATTTAGTGTAGTTAAACCTTCTTTTAACCTACCTCTTCAGTGCATTAATTTGGTATTTCCCATGTGTGATTGAGCCCCAACATGATTCTACATAGAAATATTCCTTTAGGGAGGACTAACATCCTTCCTGAAAGATACCAGTGTTAAAAGGAGGAGAACTGGGGTGCCGGAGTAGCTCAGTGGGTTGAGGCCTCTGCTTTCGGCTCGGGTCATGATACCGGGGTCCTGGGATCGAGCCCCGCATTGGCTCTCTGCTCAGCAGGGAGCCTGCTTCCCCCTCTCTCTCTGCCTGCCTCTGCCTACTTGTGATCTCTCTCTGTCAAATAAAAAAAAAATCTATTTTTTTTAAAAAAAGGAGGAGAACTTTATTGGGGAAAACAGTGTGTTTGATTTTTTTTTCCATTAGAAAATCATATTTCCGCTGGTAGTGGGAAATTTCCACAAGCTCCAGCTTACCTATCCCATTTCCCATCCCCAAGGCACCCAATGTTCAAAACTTATTTGTGAAACATGGAAAAACACCACATCAACTTCAGAATGTCCAGGACAAAATCTCAAGTATGTTTTAGAATGGCTTTCCTGTACCAAGTGCTCTTTTAAGATTTACTGACCTGCACTCTGGCTTCAGTCAAATTCAGACGTCCAGCAATCTCTTCTCTGTGGGAGGAAAATTGCAAATGTTTAGTATTTGGAGTTGTGGATAAAATGAAATATATCATGTACATTATTTCTATCCCCCCTCCCAGTGCAGTTTTCTGTAATATAGCTTGAGGCTTGCTTTAAGGAATTTTCCCACGGACAACTTATCTCTACTAAATAAAATAGAAAAAAGGAACATATATGAAAGTTCCTGGTAGTGTGTCTGTTGACCATGACTCAATCAATTTTTCTGTTTGTGGAACAGCAGAGAACAACCCTGGAAATCTTTTCTTGGGAAAAGATTTATTTATTTATTTATTTATTTATTTTCCTGTGAAAATAAATAAAACGCCAAAAGCCTTTAAAGTGGAGTTCTTAACCAGGCAGAATACTTCCAGGGTTTATTGTAAAGGGAGAGGGGGAACTCTCAAGGAGGAACTCCAAACCGTTGGCCAAGCGCTTGAGGGACATTCTTTTTTTGCTCTTTGGTGGGCAAAACCTGAATATAGCAGAACCAGAAAAAGTGCCGCTAAAACCTCACAGAGAGATACGTCCTGATCCTCCCCCACCCGCCTCGCATTCTTGCTGGGCCAGAATGGGCCTGCCGCTCCGTACACTACTGCGATCCGCGATCCCACCACAAGGGTTCCTGGTCCGCCGGCTTTTTAACGCTCGAAACTCTGCCGCCAGGAAATAGCGCTCCACGTGGCAGAGCCGAGACTAAGGTGAGGCGAACTCGCCTCGTGCGCAAAATTTTAAATGCCGAAAAAACTGAGCAATCACGATGAATATTCTAATGCAATATTAAAAATACAAAAATTAACGCAAAAAAATCACGATGAACAAAATACCAAAATTTTAGGTAAAGGCGGGATCAACCCGCCCTCCCTTACTTGCTTCGCCCTAGTTCCGCTATTGTCTCAGTGCCCCATCTGAGAGCAAGGACGGACCCTGGCGCCCTCGAACCCCCTAAGTGGCTTTTGGCTCAAGAGAGGAGGGAAGGGGTCCCGGGAGAAAGCCTAAGATTCTGAGGCCCCTGGAGAAGCGCGTGCATGAGGAAAAAGCCACTTACCTCGCGTACACGTCGGGGTACTGGGTGCGATGGAAAATGCCCTCCAGTTCCTGCAGCTGCAGTTGAGTGAACGCGGTGCGGTAGCGGCGCTGCTTCCTCTCCACAACCAGTGGCCCCTGCAGGGCCGGGGGGGCCGGCTCCTCCTGCTGTTGCGGGGGCTCCAAGCCGCCGCCAATGCCTCCCTCCTGGTTTTCCTCGTTCGGGGAGCTCCGCTCTCCCGCGCCAACGCAGTTTGCCGCCGCCCCTTCGCGCTCAGGTTCGGACCGTGTATCCTCCCCCCCTCCCATTAGAACCAACGAAGTCAAAGTTGGCTTCGCATCTGGGAAAGGAAAAAAGCAAAAAAGAGGCCGGAGCATTGGAGCCCACGCTGCGTGGGCTGAGGAGGCAAGGGATTGAGATGGAAGAAAGAGGGCGATAGTCCCGCCACGGCCCGTCCACCCGACCCTCCCAGGGAATTTCCTCTCCTGCAGTTTGCCAAAGCACCTGTCCCCCGTCTGGGCACTGACCATACTGTTCCTCCTCCACCTGGACCCCCAGGCTGCGGTAGCCGGCGTCGGAGGGGCTGCAACCGAAATCACGCTGCATGTCTGCAGTGCTGTCGATGAAGGCTAGCGAATCCACAAATTCTTCGCTAGGGTCTGTGGCGAGAGCTTGGACTAACTGCCCGGTGGGTGCTCTTCTGACGCCGGGACTTGTTGATCTGGCGCGGAAACTGAGACTTGCGCGCCTTATATAGGGGGTACGTTCAAAGTGTACGCGCTCGCGTCTGTTAGACGCCCTCTATTAGCGTTCGCATTACCTCGGGTTGGTGTCGGTGGGACCTGACGGGGGCGCACTGGCGGTCGGGGCGCGTAAGTAAAATAGGGCGAGCGTTTGCAAGAATAGACATGCTTGTGTGGGAAACTGAGACTCCAAATCGCAGTTTAACTGACTTCTCCCAGCTAGGACGAAATATTTGATTGGAAGATGGGGCTGTACTGGATCGGGAAAGTAGATTTGGAGGGTGGGGAGGGGCAAGACTTCACTCTAGAACCAGGAGTTCGTGGAGGAATGTTTGTAACATATTCCTCCGCGCAATGTTCGATGTTCCCCAGACCGCAAATGAAGCGGTGTCGCTTGCTTCCTCAGGGGGAAAAAGATGGAGAGATAGGGCTGTAGAAAGTGTGAAGCACTCAGCGACCCACGTACGCTAAAGCGAAGTTAGTCTACCCTGCGTGGGGGCTCTGAGCGCTGCTCTCCCCTCCTAGAACTTGGTTACTAATGGATAGGATTATTTAGTTCTGTTCTATTTGTACCCAAAGTCCGAGTATCGGGCTAGTGATTAAGACGAAAGAATTAGCTTGGAGGCTGTTTGCACTGGGTGTTTGCGATCAGATCCCCGGTGTATTCCGGGAGAGGTGGTTTGTAGTCAGGTTTACTGAGCAGTCCAGGTGGTCACATGCGCACTGCGAGAAACCCAGCCTGCCTCTTGAGAAAGCTCCAAGGACTTTAGATTTTTAGTAATGAACCCACTTCGGAGTGCAAGTGTAGAAACCTTCCAAGTGCTTAATGCATCCAAGAATGCTGTGCTGCATGGGCTCCTTCCTTCAGTTTCTGGCACGTGCAAAGTTTTCTGTGCTTCTTAATGCAGCCTTGCTCTGCAAGGAGCCGACATCGCGTCTTATTCCAGGGACAGTATTGCAGCAGGCTCCTAAAGCGCGCGGTATTCCTGGGACAGTGTTGCAAACCTGGGAAGAGTTCCCGCCTTTCCCACTACTTCTCCCCTTCCCTTTTCTACAGTTATCTTCCTGAGCTGGTTTTCTCCATGTATGTGCTAAATAAAAAAGGACCACGATAGAAGGCTCTATGGTTCTTCCTCCAAGAAGTGTTTGCAGGGGCTCCAGGACATGTTAATGTCCTTTATATTTAAGAATAACTTCTAATAGTGGGCCCTCTGCTTGGCACTATACACAATTTATCCTACTTTTTACCTTTACAACCACCAACCACCATTATTATAATCCCCATTTTTTTTTTTTTTTAAACAGAAAACCGAGCCCTCAGGAAGCCAGGTACCATGCCCATCCAGCAAGTTTGACTAGAAAGTCCATGCACTTTTCACCTTATTACTTATTACTTTATTTAAAAGGGTACATAATGGGGAGGTTCCAGACAGGAGTGGAGGGGGAAGGTATTTTGGGGAAGAAGATTATTGGGCAGAGTCTTAAGAAATCCTGAGTGCCAGGGGTCTCCTCCTCCTTCTGCTCTGCTTCAGGCCTTTTTCTATTTGCTGAGTCTCCCGAAGCCAGAAGTCTGGGATTCAGGAGTGCGGGGTTTTCCAGCCTGTGTCTTCAGTTTTTCTCAAAACTGAGAGGACACTGATGGGAATTGGGTGTTACATGCATTGGCTGCTGAGCTAGTTACAGGAGAGAGAGGCGAGGAGACCCACCCTGCACTGGGGCCACATTAGGACTTTTCTGGACCCTAGGTGTTTTTGCCTTATTGGGCCCCTTCCTCCATATATATGTGTGTGCATGCACACACACACACACACACACACACACATAAAATGTAAATATATAAATATATAAATATATAAATATATATTGTGATATATAATATAAATGTATTTTATAATCTATAAAGAGATATAAAATATATTTCAGATATATAAATTTATATTTCACATATATTTAATATATATTTCACAACTATGTTGGTATAAAGGTAAATGTAATGTGCCTTAGGTTATATTAATTTTTTCTTTTGATTTAAAAAGAAATTAAAACATTTTCCTGGGCTCCTAAAAGTATGGTGGATGGTGGGTACTGTGACTGCTGTGACTAATGGAGAAATCCCCCTGCCTCATGTTCCCAGAGGTGGCAGGTGGGAAACCAGCTAATAGGTGGTTAGCTGACCAGTTCATTTCCAAAAAGAGGTCAAGGGATGGCAACTCCATAGCCCCTGTCTGACTTTAATCAAGTTATTTCTTCCTCAGTCTGGCTCTTGCTGAGTTCTGCTGGCCTCCCTCTCTTTGGGCCAGATACCTGGTGAACAGTTTTCGGCTTGGTTTGAGTTATTACACAAGAGATCTCTACAGGTTATAATCATGGGTGTGTAGTAGCTTACTTAGTATATTGGTAACAGCTTAGGTGTGGTCTCTTGCATCTTACATTTCCATGGTTTACTCCAGAATTTTCTAAACCTTATTCATGTGCCCGTCGCTCATTTTGTCATACCTGGATACCGGCCATGGTAGTATCTAATTAATGTGTTTACTTAAATTGATTAACTTTTTGAAAACCTTAAATACCTATTTGGACCTCGTGCTAGGCAAAAATAGCTATGACTTCAGGGGTTTTACATACCAGATTTATGGGAGGTAGAATGTGGCAATAGTTGAGAGCAGGAACCCTGGAACCAGAATGCTGGTGTCTGAATCCTAGGTTTGATTGTTACTTGTTAGCTAGATAACCTAGTGAGTTGCTTATTCTTGTGCCTTTGTCTTTCTCATCTGCAAAAATGGGAATAACTAATAATACCTACTTCATGGGGTTGTTGTGAGGATTAGTGGAAATGATAACAGTAGCTAACACTTAGCTAATTCTGGCTATGTGGCTATGTGGCAAGCACTGTTCAAAGTGCTTTCTATATATTAACACATTTAATTCTCTTAGCAACCCTATGGAGGTAGATACTGCTGTTATCTTTGTTTTACGCATAATGTTATTGAACCACAGGTTAACTAACTTGTCTAAAGGTACCTAGTTGGGAAGGTTTTAGAACTTGGATTTGAAATTTCTTAAAATAATTTTTCATGATTTTTTAAAAAAAATTATATATATTATATATATAATTATATATATAATTATATATTATATAAATATTATATATTATATATATTATATATTCAGTCATTTCTGGTATATTCAGTGCTGTACAACTACCACCATTGTCTAATTCCAGAACATTTCATCACTCTGTAAAGAAAGTTGGTACCCATTAGCAGTCATTTCCCAGTCCTTACCTCCGTGCAGCCCCTGATAAACACTAATGTTTATCTATCTCTATGGATTTTCCTTTCTGGGTATTTCATACAAATGGAGTCATGCAATATGTGACCATTTGTGTCTGGCTTCTTTCAGTTAGCATCGTGTTTTTGAGGGTCATGCATTTGTAGCATGTCAGTATCAGTCAGCATGTCAGCATGTCAGCATCTCATTCCTTTTTATGGCTGAATAATATTCTGTTCTACAGAGAGACTACATTTTGTTTATTTATCAGTTGATGGACATTTAAGTTCTTTCCACCTTCTAGTCATTATGTATAGTGCTGCCACTATTGCTCTGAACATTTGTGTGCAAGTTTTGTTTGAATATGAGTTTCCAGGGTTGTTGTTGTTGTTGTTTTTTTTTTTTTTGATATGTATGTAGGAGTGGAGTTACTAGGTCGTATGGTAATTCTATGTGTAACTTTTTGAGAAGCCATCAAAGTGTTTTCGATAGCAGTTGCACCTTTGTACATTCCTACTGGTAGTGTAGGAGGGTTCCAATTTATCCACATCCTAGCCAACACTTGGTATGTTCTGCTTTTTTTTTTTTTTTAATTATAGCCATCCTTGTAAGTATGATGTGGCATCATTGTGAGTTTGGTTTGCATTTTTCTAATGACTACTGATATTGAGCAACTTTTAATTTGCTTATTAGCCATTTATATATTTTCTTTGGAGAAATAAATGTCTGTTCATCTTATGCCCATTTAATAACTGTCTTTTTATTGTAGAGTTGTAAGAGTCTATATATTCTGAATACTAGACTCCTTATGGTGTGGTCCTTTCAGTTTTCTTTTCGGTTTCTTGATAGCTTTCCTCAGTTTTGCAATCACAAGCCTGTCCTCATGTGGCTTTAGAATTCGAATGAACACTGTAAGCACAGTCTAAATCATTCCTGGTAGAAAATCCAGACATGTGGCAAAAGCAAACTGAATTTTTTTCTGGAGGAGTCTACCCTTCACTGAGGCTTTAACAAGATTCTCACAGACAAAACCCAAACACACATTTTTTTTAAAAAGCTACCATCAGCACAAATAAACCAAAGATGTAGATCTCCAAAGACTTATTATCATGTGTAAAGTATTTAAAAACATGTTTATCATGTTTAAATAAATGAGAGGATATAAAAACACAAGGGAGAAATAACCATATATAAAAAAGAAGCAAATAGAATTTCTAGAACAGGAACTAAAAGTAACATATTTTTTTCTTTTTTATAGGGGCAAAATACACATAGTGTAAAATTTCCCATCTTAACCGTTTTGAAGTGTGCAGCTCAGTGGCATTTAGTACATTTACAGTGCTGTGCAGTCATCACTACTATCTAGTTCCAGAACAACTGTCATCACTCCGAAAGGGAACCAGTACCCATTAGGTGCTCACTCCCCAGTCCCACTTCCCCCAGCCTTGGCAACCATAAATCTATTGTCTGTCTGTATAGATTTGCCTATTTGGACATTTCATATAAAGGGAATAATACTATATGTGGCCTTTCATGTCTGGCTTCTTTCACTCTGCATAATGCCTAAATTCATTCATGTGGTGGCAGGAATCAGGTCTTTATTCTTCTTACTTGGAGGCATCATATACTAGCCTCCAGAAGATAAGTGTCAGGATAATCTGGAGCTGGAGTCCCATACAGAGGCTCGGGGTGCCTTGGTTGTGGCTCTGGCACTACCACACCAAGTTGACATACTTACCTGCCTTTCTCTTGCTGAAGAGTGGTTGGCTGATGCAAGTTTAGACTCCCAAGAGGAGTCTGTCTGCCAGGCAATAATCCCTTTGTGAAGGAGCTAATGATCCCTAAATAAAGACTAGAGGTTTTTATTTCGGTCTGTAAACCAAATAGTTTTTAAGGACCTTTGCAGTCAAGACAGCTGTAATATTATGGAAGTTTCATGCTCATAGATTATGTTTCTGCTGTAGGTGAGGTCACCTGTCCCAGGTGTGGCTAGACGTGAGGGCAGGATGGATGGTATTTCTGTTTGGTAAGGCCTGCAGGAGCCCTTTCCTAGCACTGTGTGGTTTCTAATTCTTACTTCTCCCCACGAGGGGAATACGTAGTTAGGAATTTAAAATGTTTTCTGTTTCTGACCAAAAGGCCTACAGACTGAGCACCCCTGATAATCTACCCCAGAAAAACTTGATAGGAAGAATGGGATAGCTTTGATGAAGTAATGTCTGTTTTTATTAAATATAACTTCTCTGGAGTACAAAAAGATTTAATAAGTGTTTTTTTAAAAAAGAACTTTGGCTTTTAAAAAAAATAGACATTGCTTTTTTGAAATGTAAGGGTCATGTGGAGGCTTTTTGTACCTACCTTTGGGGTAACCACAGTTTTCTGTAATTTCTTCAGACTATTGAGACTGTGTCTTTACTCACAAAGTGAGAGGAAAACTCCCTGAGGCTATTTGCATATATAGTCCTAGCCCTTAGAGAGGACAGGAGGGAAGGAAAGACAGCCTGGAGATATCTGTTACTGTGGGTGATTTTACATGGCAGTAAAAGTGATTGAGTTTTGGCATTTCTTATCCTGTCTTGGAACATCCAGGCCCTTCAGTTTTCTTTCATGAAACTGAATCATTTACACACAAAATCCCAGTCCAGACTCTGGGCTTCTTTGATGTAACGAAGAGTCAAGAATAAAAATTCCATCATTTTTCTTTAAATTCTAATTCTTTGGCCATTGTGACCAGAACGCTTGTAGAAATGACTGTGGCTACAAGCACTGATGCACGATTCGGTCACTGCTCCTAAAGATTTCTTTACCTAGGGCATCCCAGGCTCAAGCCTCTTAAAAAGTCTGCTCCCAACAGCTGCATTCTTAGTAGGAATCCTTCGTAGGGAAGCCTTTCATGACCTTCTTGATCCTTGCTGTGATCTGGGAGAGTAATTTGCATTCACTCTACCTCATGGTGAAAGAAAAATATGATGTGCAAATTACCATGGCTTTTTAGCTATTTCCATTTCTAGCTCAGTTCTCATCTCTGGCAGGACGTCGTTCCATTCCACGCAGTCCATCAGTGCTCTTGTCTTATGAGGTCTCACAGCACTTGCTGTCTGAACTCTTCATTTGATTCTTATCACATACCTCCTGAGCGTGAGTTACTTCTAAATATATGCAGACATGAATGCATAAATGTGTGGGTATGTATGTATATTGATGTATGTTTCGATTTCTCCATTAGATTGTAAATTCCTTACACTTCACACTTCTTAGTGGTCCCCAAAGCAGTGCTGAGGATATAGCAGGCAGTAACCAGTAATCAGTAAGGATTGGCTGGCAAATGTGGAGAATATGATTTGGGTGGCTAGGTCAAGGTCAAGGCCAAGGCCAAGGCTGCAAACTTTTCTAGCTGAGCTTATCCAGAGTTGCCTCTGTCCTCTCATTTTCCTCCCAGCTCAGCTGACGTTCCTGAGACAAACTGAGGTGGCAAAGTACTTCCTAGGAGGGGTCTGAAATTTACTTGATGGTTTTAGATGTAGTTTGGGAAACTAGTTAGCATTACATTCTCTTCTCTGTCTGAGGAAACATTTGGAACTCCTGTTCTCTTTGAGAAGGCTCTTCTGTCCTGTCCCTTTATCTTTCTTCACTGTTATCCTCCTTTTCCTCCCTACTTTGTGTGTGTGTGTAGTCTATCATTCAGAAATTATAGTGACAAATTTTATTTTTAAAAGATTTTATTTATTTATTTTTTGAGAAAGAGAGCAAGCATAAGTGGGGGGTGAGGGGGAAATGTATGAGGGGAATGAGGTGGAATGAGGGGCAGAAGCAGGTTCCCTGCTCCCAGCAGGAAGCCCGATGCAGGGTTCAGTCCCAGGAACCCAGATTACGACCTGAGCCCAAGGTAGATGCTTAATGACTGAGCCACCCAGGTGCCCCAAATTTCATTTTTTTCTATACTTTTTTTTTTAACAAGTCCTATTTTTTGTTTAACTATCTGATATTCTATCTTAGTTGTCTAACATTATATCACAATCTTATACCTTAAAAAGTTTTAAAGCTTTAAATAATAATTGCATAATATTTTGTTATTCAGGGGGCACCTGAGTGGCTCAGTCAGTTAAGTGTCTGCCTTCAGCTCAGGTTGTGATCCTAAGGTCCTGGGATTGAGTCCCGCATTGGGCTCCCTGCCCTGGGGGGAGCCTGTTTCTCCCTCTGCCTCTGCCTCTCTCTCTCTGTCTCTCATGAATAAATAAATAACTTCTTTGAAAAAGTCTGTTATTCATTCATCTGTTTTCTTGCTCATTCTATCAGTATTTATTGCCAGCCATGCACACTATTGTGTTTCAGTGGTAAGCAAAGTGCCTGACACTTATTGGATGCTCAATAAATATTTGTTAAATCAATGAATGAATGAATAGGTTTCAGTACTCTTCTAGATTGTAACAACTTTTTAATTTTTTGCTTTTTAAGGTTTTATTTGAATTCTAGTTAGTTAATATACAGTGTTCTATTAGTTTGGGGTGTGCAATATAGTGATTCAGCAGTTCTCTGCATTACTCAGTGCTCATAATGATAAGTGTAATCATAATCTCCATCACCATTCATCTATTTCACCCACCTACCTCTCCTGTGGTAACCCTCTGTTTGTTCTCTATAGTTAAGAGTCTTTTCCTTGGTCTGCCTCTCTCTCTCTATCTCTCTTTCTTCCCCTTTGCTCATTTGTGTTGTAACAAGTTTCTTTACCATTTTCTCTCATGTAGAACATCTAAGATTTTCCTTCTTCCCCACTTTCTCTAACCAGTACATCTTTGTGCATGAATTATTTGTGGGTAGAATTTCAATGGGTAGAGTTCAGGGATGGGGGAGAGAGCTAGGCAGATAGCCCAACATGAAGATGACACAGAAAGGGTGTATTCATGGGCCAGCCAATAGTTCAGTTTGGCTGGAGATGATCTAGTGGGTACTGAGAGCCAGGGCTGAAAAGTGATAATCATTCTTCCCAGGTGTATAGCAGTTCCTAATTTAAAGAATGTTTTTGTGAATTTAGCTTACATTATCTTTACAGAATTATTATTTGCACTTTATAAGTGAAAAAGCTGGGAGTTAGTTGCTGAAGCTTGCACAAGCTAGTAAGTGGTAGAGATAGAATTGTGTTTTGAAATATAGGTTTAGTGGGACGCCTGAGTGGTTCAGTAGGTTAAGCGTCTGCCTTCAGCTCAGGTCATAATAGAGGGTCCTGGGAGGGAGTCCTGCATCTGGCTCCTGGCTCAGTAGGGAGCCTGCTTCTCTCTCTGTCTGCAGCTCCCCCTGCTTGTACTCTCTGTCTTTCTCTCTCTCACAAATAAATAAAATCTTTAAAAAAGAGAAACATATGTTTAGGAGTTGGGGTTTTAAGAACAATGAGGAATCATTGGAGGGTATTATTATTATTATTATTATTATTATTATTATTAGGAGTAGTGTAGTTGTAGTGGTCTTAGTCTAACTTTTTGTTCTGAAATAGTTTGACTCACAAAAATTTGCAAAAATACTAGCACAGAGAATTTCTGTGTACCTTTCATCCAGCTTTTCCCAATGATAATAACTTCCACAACTATAGTACTTTGTCAAAATTTTAAAAAATGATATTGGTATAATGCTATTATCACAGGGTTTGTCACTGTTGGCACTATTATAATTTTGAACTGAAAAATTCTTTATTGTTGGGGCCTGTCCTGTGCAGTGTAGGGTGTTCAGAAGCATTTCTGATCTTTACCACTGGATGGCCATAGCAACCCCTCTCCCTGCATCAGGTTTCACAACCAAAAATATCTCCAGACATGCCAAAGGTCCCCCGAGGATGGGGTTGCCTATAGTTGAAAACCACTGCATTAACTCAAGTACAGAACTAAATTGGATTCAGTGTGTGTGTGTGTGTGTGTGTGTGTGTGTAGTTCTGTGACCTTTTATGCTTGTATAGATCCACATAACCATGGTGACAATCACAATACAGAACTGTTCCATCAACCCCAAAAGAAACTCCCTGGTATTATGCTTTCATTGTGCCGTAACCCTTTGCATCCATTGATTTATTGTCCATCTCTGTGATTTTTTCACTTTGAGAAGGTCACGTGAATAGAATTATATGTATGTAACATTTGACACTGGATTTTTATCTTCACTCAGCATAATTCTCTTGAGATCTATTTCAGGTTTTCACTTGTATCAATAGTTTGTTCCCTTTTATACCTTAGCAGTGTTGCTTAACTGTTCACTTGTTATGAACATTTGGGTTGTTTCTGGTTTTTATGAATAAAGCTGCTATGAACGTGTATGTGTAAGCTTTTGTGTAAATGTCTGTTTCATTTCTTTGCTATAAATCCCCAACTATGTGATTTCTGGGTCTTACGGTAATATATGTTTAGTTTTTAAATAAACTGCCAAACAATTTTTTCATGTGGTTTTACAGTTTTACATTAATAAAGTTTCTTTGCATTTTTACCAACATTTGATATTTTCATTTTTTTCTTAGCCATTCTAATAGGTGTGCAGTGATATCTCATTAAGAAAATTTGCATTTGTATAATGGCTGATGATATTGAATATCTTTTCTTGTGCTTACTTGCCATATGTATATATATCCTTTTTGGTGCATATCTGTGCATGTCTTTTGCCCATATTGTAAATGGATTGCTTGCTTTTACTGTTCAGTTTTGAGAGCTCTTTATTTATTCTAGATTCTTTGCCAGTTATTTGGTTTGCAAATATTTTCTCCTAGTCTGCAGTTTGTCTTTTAATCCTCTTAGCTGGGTCTTTGGAGGGGCAAATGTTGTTTTAAAACTTTATTGTATTTTTTCCAGTTTTCTTGAGATATAATGGATATTCAGCCCTGTATATGTTTAAGGTGTACTGCATAATGACTTGCATACATCTATTGCATAATTATTACCACAATATTAGCATCTATTTCCTCATATAGTAACAAAAATATTTTTCCTTGGAGAACTTTTAGGATCTACTTTCTTAGTCACTTTTGAAAATGTCAGATAGCAATGTTAAAAATAGTCATCATGTGTACATTACATCTCCAATACTTACATATCTTATAGTTGGAAGTTTTTACCTTTTGACCACCTTCATCCAATTTAAAGCTTTTAATTTTGATGAGACCTAATTCATCAATGTTTCCCTGTGTGGATCATGTCATATGTAAGAGCTCTGGTTAGCTCTAGATCCTGAAGACCTTCTCCTATTTTTGTCTAAAAGTTTTATAGTTTTATGGAACACATTTAAGTCAGTGATCCATTTTGAGTAAATTTAAAAAATATTTTTAAAAGATTTTATATATTTATTTGAGAGAGAAGGTATGAGAGAGAGAGAGAGAGAGAGAGAGAGGAAGCAAGCTTGTGTGTGAGGGGAGGGCAGAAGGAGAGTGAGAAGGAGACTCCCTGATGAGCAAGGAGCCAGTGAGGGGCTTGATCCCAGGACCCTGGGATCAGGACCTGAGCCGAAGGCAGATGCTTAACCTACTGAGCCACCAAAGTGCCCCTTGAGTTAATTTCTACATGAAGTGTGATGTTTAAATCAAAGTTCATCATTTTGCTATGAATATCTAGTTGTTTCAGCACCATTTGAATTCTTTTGCATCTTTGTCAAAAAGCATTTAGGCATATTTGTGTGGGTCTATTTCTGGATTCTTTATTCTGTTTCTCCCCACTTTATTTTTCTTTTGCAAATTTGTTTAATGTATCACAGTTCCTTTGCCTTTCCATATAAATTTTTTTAATAATCTCATCTATATTTACAAAACTTTTTGTGTGGATCTTGATAGGAATTGTATTAAACCACTATATCAATCTGGGGAGAGTTGGCATCTGTACTGTGTTGAATCTTCCAATTTATGAATAGTATATGTCTCTCATTAGGGAGTTTGAAGTAGGGTTGTAATATGATTTGGTAAGCATTTTCTGAAATCACTCTGGCTTAGATATGGAGAAAGAATTCTTGAAGGTGGAACCTGTACAGGCAGAGAGATCAGTTAGGAGGCTGTTGCAGTCAGTTAGGTGAGAGATGATGATGTCTTGGAGCAGGGAATGGAGATGGAGAGAAGAAACTAGCTTTGGGACTACTTTTGAAGTGGAAGTAATAGAATTTATTGATGCACTGAATGTAGAGCTTGAGAAAGAGGGTATGTCAGGGATAATTCTGGGGTTTCTGGTTTCATCCAAAAGACGACACCGCTTATTAAGAGGAATAGGGGGGAGACCAAATTTCAGAGAAAGGATGGATTCACTTGTGTATGTTGTGAGTTTGGGGTGTTGGTAGATCTTCTAGATGTTTATTATATCTAAAAGGTAGCTGAATATAGAATCAGAAGCTAAGGGTAAATTAGTACTCTAGATACTGATACTTGTATTCAAACTTGCCCTTTTTATAAATTGAATTAAAACTGGTTAACCTTGCCACTCATGGGTAGAAACATAAGTTCCAGGGCCCTCACAGTTTGTAGAGGTTACTGTCCCTATTCCTTAGGTCATAAGTGGGGGTGCAAGAAGAAATGGATTTGTAACCTGATTTCTTGAGGGCTGGTCAGTAATTATATGATGGCCGATGCAGATAAACATGAAGAAGGCATACAGAGGATGGATTCAAAATGCACATACACCCCTTTTCAAATCTATCACTGAAGTAATTACATTGCTTGTGCTTAATGGATAGATAGAGCAATTTTTATTTCTGGTTCTGGTGAGAAGAACAAGAAATTCATGAACCAGAATTCTGTTTACACTTTTGGTGATGGTGGCGTTTTGGGGAAGTTAGGGTGGAAATGACAACTGTAACACATTTTAGCTCTGCTCTTATTTACCCGAAAGGGAAAGATGGAGAAGTTATATTCCTATTCCAGTGAGTTGGGGACAGGCTTCCACTAAGGAGGAGCCAGAGCCGTGAGCTGAGCTCTATGGGTGGTTTGTCACAGCCAGGATGAATTACAGGTCTGAGACTTCTCTAAAATACGTTCTCTGGTATATTCCAAGTGCACATTTGTTCAGTTGAATTTGTTCAGCATTTTAGAATGCTGCCAACTCCGGGGCACTTCTCTAGTCGTGGAAGGGGACCTGTCTGGCATACTAGGATCAGATGGAAGCTTCACACATTTTGTCAGTGTTCCCTGGAGTAAGTTCATCATACCTGTCAACACTAATAGGAGGGGTGAGCCTCCATTTTGGGGCTGTAATTCCTCCTATTATGGTCTCCTTGTACCACTCCAAGTGTGTTAAATATGGTAGTCTTATTGGGAGGTTAGCAAGAAACATCTCCTCTTCCCATTCCTGCCACTAAAGAAAGCATTTCAAATTAAGCTAACGAGGAAACTCGTTTATTTTAAGCCTTTGTGTTGTGCGATCCAGGGATCCCCTAGTGCTAATTCAGATATATTATCCGGTTAGCTTTGCAAGGATGGAGATTTTGTTTTATTTTTAAAATGTTATGTATTTATTTGCCTCAGAGAGAGAGAGAGAGAGAGAGAGAGAGAGATAGCACTTAAGCAAGGGGAACAGAAATTGAGGGAGAGGGAAAAGCAGGCTCCCTGCTGAGCAAGGAGCCCAATAGGGGGCTCCATCCCAGGACCCTGAGATCATGACCTGAGCCAAAGGCAGATGCTTAACTGACTGAGCCACCCAGGCCCCCCAAGGTTGGAGATTTTATAGGAAGGATAAAATGGGGGGAAATAGAAAAGAAAAAAAATAAAGGTTTGTTTCAATACTTGAGTGAAACCCATCACACTATCTCTGGACTGTGGGACACCCAACCCCAAAGCCCTGCTGAGGTTTCTATGGGGCAGGGAGAATTTGGCTTTAGTCCCTCAGTAAGGGTGAGGCACCTTTACCCTTCTTCCTGGCTTCAGGGTATGTGTGTAGTGTTGTCCTTCATTACAGGCAGGATAGGCTGACTTCTAGGCAATGAAGGGTGCAGGAATAACAGTCTCTCCTAAGAGTCCCCCTTGCCTAACAGGCCTGCCCCAGTGACTGGGATTTCCATTGTTGCAGTACTTCTCTGGAAGTATGGGGTTCCCAAATATGAGTCACTGAGAGCCTCTTTCACTGACTCTTGCCATTTTTGAATACCGTCGATACCATTATTTCCTAAATGTTTTCCTTTAATTGATTTTAAACAGAGTCATCTTTTAACTGCAGCCTTATACTAACCCATAATTATCCACGGGGTCCTGAGTTTGATGTACTAGTTATATACTCTTGCCAAGGCAGGCCTTCAAAGCAGTAGCAGTGGCTTGGCCTGAGGGTCCAAAAGTCAAGCTCCCTCTTTTTCCACAAACAGTGATGGACGCAGGAGCTCCTGGAATATGTGTTCCTAGGCAAGGTCTGCTTTGGAGACTTTATCTCAGGCTCCACTCCAGAAGAGTTTATCTGGCAGGAGTTCATGCTTCTGCAACATATCTATCTGCAGTCACTCTGAGACAGAAGGTTATACCATCCGCATAAACATTTGTGACCCCAGTTATGTTGGCAGATGTCTCAACTGGCAACTTTCCACTCTTGTTGGGTAGCCACATGTCTGCTGGAGTGGGCATGCAAAGCTCTCCTCCACAGGGGCTCTTCTTGGGCACATATGGGGTCCTCCTTGTTGGCTTTTTCCTGCATAATGGTCTGATAGTGAATGGGAACCAGATCTCCTGGGGGTGACACATACAGCAATACAGCTACTCTTAAAGACCAGCCAAAAGACCAGTATCATAAGGTGATAGCTCACTGAGGGCACTTTTCCCTTATGGTATTTCAAGGGTTTCCCTTGGTCTTTGACACCTGCCCTTTTTCCTGTCCTCCTGAAGCTCCATTCATGAAAGCCTATTCATTCCCTAAACACTCACCTCTGTTATAGACATGAGTGCTATGCTTATGTGTTTGCAATGGATCCAGGGGACTTCTGGAGGCAATTTTTTTTTCAGCTCAGTGTTTCCTAAGGAGTAGTATGAAAAATAATTTTGGGTGGTGCATTAAAAAATATCAACTGTCCAGTGACCAACTCATGTTTTTGTTTCTTCGTTGAGCATATTTCTTGGTCTCAATTTCTTCCCTGAATTATGGCTTTTGGTATTTCCCTATAGAAGGAAATAGAGTGGAGGGGGTGGAGGGGATAGGGTACCTGCCTGATGGGTATTAAGGAGGGCACATGTTGGGATGAGCACTGTTATACAGAACAAATGAATCGTTGAACACGACATCAAAAACTAATGATGTAGTATTTGCTGGCTAACAGAACATTATGAAATAATAATAATAAAAAAAGAAGAAACCAGTAGAATTCACTAGATATGGTTGGGGGCTCTGCATTAAGCAAACTGGATTTTGAATTGTGGCTCCACCACTTACTCTTGAAGAGCAAAGTTCCATTAATCTCTTTAAGACCTAGGTTCTTTATCTGTGAAATGAGAAAGATAATGGTCTCTATCTCATAGGGTTCTTTTGAAGATTAAATCATAAACAAAGCACTTAGCATAGTTCCTTGGCACATAGTCAGCACCCACATCATGTTTTCTACAACAACAAAAACAACAATTTTTATTATTGGGATTTTTGCACCTCATTGAGGCTCATTGCTGACACTGCTATCCACCTGCTGTTTTAGCTTCCTAACTTAGAAACCAAACACATCGTTTATTGGAAGGACCCCTGCAGCTGGCCCTGTACTTCCAGCTTCCATCTATGTCAGACATTGAATTGTGCTGGGCTTTACACCAGACAAGTTTCCTGTGCAGGGAGAAGGGGGCACTGGAAAAGGTTGATGCCAAGGCTGCACTTTGAAGAGGTGATCTGCCAGGCCACTCCAGCACTGACCAGGGCTTTGGGTCTCCCTCTGCTGGACAGCCAAGCTTCTGTCCTAAGATTGGGCTCATGCTTAGTTTGTCCCAACTATAGAATCAATTACATGGTTAGAAGAAAAGGAATCTACAAGCGGGAGTATACCATGCATAATTATGAAAACACACAAATAAATGGACACATACTGAGGGCTTATGGAACACCAGGTGCTGAGCTAGGACAAGGAGCTACGAAGACAAATACAGTTTGACTTTTGGCAAAGGAGACAGATGCGTGAGCAGACAAATGTGAAGGGGGTGCTAGGGACTTGTGAGAAGTCTGTAGTGGCACAGCAGGGGATGGGCAGAGTGGAGGACTAGACAAATGCACTGGCAGAGGGGGAACATAAAAAGGAAAGGCTCTATAGAGGATGGTGACTCTTGAGCTCAGTCCTGAAAGACAAGTGGTGTCCTCCTGGCAGACAGGAAGGAGACGGCAAGAAAAAGAACAGGTACTTACCAGCTTGGCTTATCCATAAATGTTGTGATAATTTACATTCAGTTCTGAGGCATATTGTAGGCATTTTTGTTTGTTAACATCACACTATTAGGCATAAAAGAATATTCAAGCTCTGAATTGTAAGGGCATACCTTGTTGTTTGAAGTTAATTGTCAGTTAATTGGAAGGTGTGAGGTGTGTAATACAGAATATTTTAGTACAGAAGCAAGTATGTTCCTAAAGGTGGACTTCGCCGATATTTTAGCTCTTTGTCTTCCTGTATTTTTAGCAAAGTGATTTGAACTGGGACTTTAATAATAAGATGATGTTATAGAGCTGAGGGTGTGATAGGCTTTTGCCAGCTTCAGGTGGTGTTTTACTTCAAAGCTCCTTTAAAAAACATCAGAAACTCAGAAAAATGTATTTACTCATTCACTTATTCAAAATACACAACATCAGAGAGGTACGAAGTAGAGGGGGATCCCAGTGACAGCAAGGTACAGGTTCCTTAATGAAAGAGGTTGCCTCCTGCTTTCCAGGAGTTGGCAGTCTAGAACATTTCACCATATAGCTTCACCATTTGGGGTGAACAGAAGCATTGGTATGCCTCACGGGAGGGAAATCTCAACAGATCACGGTAGAGTGGGCTACGGAGTGGGATTTGGAGCAGAGACAGATCAGCCTGGGACACAGAATTTGATGGATAATTTCTGAAGCTTATTTACACAGGGAAAACAGGTTAAAACAGACTTGCCTAAACTGAACTTTTAAAAAAGACATCTAAAATTCAGGTGTATGACTACTGAATGAATGGCTAAGTCTCCAAGTTTTTAAATTGGTGATTTCAGACAAGTCTCAATAATCAGTATCTCTTAAAACAGATCATAGACCCCAGATGAACATTATTCTAGGAAATGAATGTTCCCTTTGATAGACTTCATTTCATGACACCACCGGTTTCTCCAGATGTCTTTACTGCCAGGATTGCTCTATCACACCCAGATTTCCTCTCTGCTTTAAAATAAAGGAGATTTCTGCTTTTAGGAGGTAGAAGAAGGGCAACTTCAAAAAGGTCAGCAATACTTGCTTTACAGTTGTATCACACAATTTTTTTCGAGGTTGTGATAACCGTGGGGATTTGCCAAATTCCCTAGAGGTGACTGTTCTCCTTCACTTCAACTGCCTTTCTGCCTTGCAGCACCTTTCTAGAATCCAGTTTTCAGTCCCCAAACTCAGATAGATGTTCCTCCCGATTCCCACAAACCCCAGGCACGTTGTTTCCTTGCCTAGCTGGATGATAACCAGGCTCCCTTTTCGCCACTCAAGGTATGATTTTTGGTGAGTAATGAAGACTCCAGTGGTACCCCCCCCGCCCACGCCCACCATTCTCTTCAACTAGCTTTGAGGCTTGAATTTCTAATCCAAACCTAAGGCTCTAGTTTAAGCCATGGATTCCTGCCAGCATTCAAATCTCTCTTGAGAGGGGCTGGGTTCTGCTATCATGATTGTCATCACCATTATCAGTTTCTTAGGAAGTGACATTTGGCTATCGTAATTACCATCATTATCAGTCTTACACTGAATGGGAATGAGTGGTTTGGGCAAAAATGTTGGACTAAGGTGAAAGAGACCAAGAAGGCTGTGGATATCCAGAGAAGAGAAAGGGGTTGGGGGTGTAAAAAGCACTCTGACAGTAAGTAAAAAGTGAGCCGGTAATGGAGGCAGAAGATAACGAAGCTGAACTCTGAGGACAAAACGGTTTTGCTAAGGTCAGAACTACCGCGTCTTCTCTTTTCCGCCTCATCAGGAGTCTGCAAACGGACCTGAAGACACTTGGGACGCACACCTCCCACACACTTCCCGCCTCCATGCCTGTAAATCCCCGAGTTAGAAAAAGTAATTTTAGCACGCCCTCAGGTGGCCAAATGAAATACTGCGTCAATGGTTTTCAATGGAAGTTGGCGGGGCGGACAAACATTTCGCTCGGAATAAGCACTGGTGCTTGGCAAGTTGGTAGGCACCCGGCAGGGCATCCTGTGGAGGAGATGGCACTCTTCCCTTCAGGGTGTCAGTTCTCAAGATTATTGGCGTAGCAGTCCAGGAATAATCTTGCCAGGTTTATTTTGGATTGCCTGCATCGCCTCCTCCTCACGTGCTGTGGGACATGGGACTATTTTTGAAATCAAAGCGAACTTAAACTATTTCTTAGCTTTAAATATGATTATATGTTCCTTAAATTAACTGGAGCTACCCATGGAGGCACGGAAGATGACTTGTGTATGGATTTTCCGTCCAAATCAGACTGGAACAACAAGAATGAATGACCAAGAATATTGTAAACATTTTTTATTTTGGAATAATTTCAAATTTATAGAGAAGTTGCAAAAATAGTACAAATGATCACCTAGTTTCTCGCAAAGTTAGCATTTTAGCACATTTTCTCTCTGATTATAAATATGTATTTTTTTATCCGATTTGAGAATGTTACAGACATGATGCTCCTTTATCCTTTAATACTTCAGTGTGTATTTTCTAAAAACAAGAACATTTGATTATATAACCACAATGAAATGATCAAAACCAGGAAATTAACACTGATATAATACTGTTTTCTAATCTTTAGACTTGATTCACATTTGCAAAGTGTCCCACTAATGTCCTGTATAGAAAATAGAGGATCCAATCCAGTATCACTCATGGCATTGCATTTAGTTGTTGTGTCTATTTAGTCTTCTGTAATCTGAAATAGTTCCTTAGTCTTCGTCTTTCACGACCTTGGCATTTTTAAAGTACAAGCCAGTTATTTTATGGAATGTCCCTGAATTTGAATTTGTCTGATGTTTCTTCATGATGAGGTTCAGGTTATGCATTTGCGGCAGGAATATCATAGAAATGATGTTATATTCTTCTCAGTGCACATGATGTTCCTTTGTTTTTCCCACAGGTTTTGACACACTGGTGTCAGTGAAATTAATGTTGAAAACTACACATGCAGATAAGGTCAGTTTTCCTACAGGCTCATGGGAATTTCACTTATGGGGTGAGAAAAAAAAACAAGGGAACTGGAGAAACCATCCTCTCTCCTCTTATCACTCTAGGAATGTTTTATGGAGGGGCTGGGATTTCAGGAGGGGCTGGGATTTCAGGAAGTATGAGTTCAGACAAGATGGCATTTTTTTCCCTGGGGGAATTTTTTTTTTTAAGATTTTATTTATTTGACAGAGAGATCACAAGCAGGCAGAGAGGCAGACAGAGAGAGAGTGAGAAGCAGGCTCCCCGCTGAGCAGAGAGCCCAATGTGGGTCTCGATCCCAGGACCCTGAGATCATGACCCGAGCCGAAGGCAGCGGCTTAACCCACTGAGCCACCCAGGAGCCCTGGCGGAATATTTTGATACATGAGGATTTTGATTATAGAGTGCCCAGGTTTTTTTGTTTGTTTTGTTTTCATTTGAATCCTCTTTTGAGAATCAAAAGCCAGGGCTACAGGGTTTTAGTTTCAACTGTAGTTTAGCTGCTATGTCACCCTGAGGATCAGCCAAGTGATCCCTTTTTTGGGTTGCCTAACCTGTGAAATGATAGTCACTCACATGCAATGAGAGTGTGTTGAAAGCTCTGGCTAGAGAAAGGGGTAGAGGACATAAGTTCATGAGCCAGATTCACGTGGCACCTAACTGAGCTCCTTGTTTCTCTGGATCTTTTTGACTTCTGCCATCAGACTTACATGTTTCCATATAGTTCTTGATTTTGGATAGGGGACACACAAATACTGGAGAGGAAAAAAAACCCCTCATTAATATTATAGTCATTTATAATGGAAATGTAGATTTGAAACCAATCCCTGAATATCAGCCACAGATAAGCAAGCTTCAGTCTTCTACTGGGTAACTGGAGAAGTTCTATAGTACTAGATATTTACAGTTAAAAATGTGGAGAGAAGCCCTTTAAACTAACAGCAACAGTCATTACTTTCTAGGCTCCAGTGTGTGGTTGCATGTGACAATTTTTTGTCTTTCTTGTTGAATTTTATTGGCTGTTTGGGATCCTGTAAGCTTGAATTCAATTGAAATTTATCTCTAATGTATTTTCTGTGCTGTGACTGGTGGTATGGTACTACATTGACCATTACCTAAAGATGTGGAGTGCTTTTGGCCACTGACCTTTTAAATGTCGTAACAGCCTGATTAAATATTTGATTTCTTACAAATGGGCTCTCGCACTATATTTATAATCTTGAACTTTTAATTTTCTGACATTGTGCAATGTTTAATCAGGTGCGACTGTCATGTCATAATGAGACAATGTAATTTTCCGGTCTTTGCACGAATGTTTTCATAGTTTAAATGGAGATTCTTATCATATCAATCTAGAAAGGAACTTTTTGCATCAAAGAACAGAATAAACCAATAACAAACTAAAAGAGATTTTCGCTGGATGGACAGTGAATACTACCCTGATAAAAGGCCTGATTTATATATTTAGTATATTTATTTGATAATAATAAATATTAATATGAAATAAGTTTCTTTCTTTAATAAATTCATTGAGTACCCATTTTATTCCAAGCATTGTGCCATGAGTTCTGATGTAATGTGATAAGATACAAGTAAGACAGACTAGTCAATGAATATTTGTAACATAGGGTGTATAGCAATAGAGTAAACTGGGGTACTGTGATGCCTAATCTAATACGGGGAATGGGTGTCCAGGACAGACTTTGTGGAGGAAGTGATGTTCAATCTATCCTATCCATTATCTGGGTCTATCAACTCTACCTCCCTTCAAAACACATTCTAAGGGGCACCTGGGTGGCTCTGTTGGTTAAGCAGCTGCCTTTGGCTCAGGTCACAGTCCTGGGGTCCTGAGATAGAGGACGATGAAGCCTGATGGGGAGTCTGCTTCTCCCTCTGCTCCTCTCTGCTGCTCATGCTCTCTCTCACTCTCTCACTCACATGTGCTCTCTCTCTCTCAAATAAATAAATAAATAAAATTTTAAAACAAAACAAAACAAAACAAAACAACATATCCTAAAATCCAGCCCCTTCTCCCCATCTCTGCCGTCTCACCTCTAGTACAAGTCATCATCACCTGCAGTAGCTACAAAGCTGGTCCCCACCAAACCACAAGCTCCAAGAAGATAAAAATTTTAGTTTATTTTGTTTGCTGAGAAATCCCAAACAGTGCCTAACATGTAGTGGGTGAACAATATATATTCTTGAACAAATAAACAGTCTCTCCACTTACACTGTTGCCCCACTACAATCCAGGAGCCAATGTGGTATTTTTTAAAAAGTACAGTTGTTTCATTCCCCATCACTTCTCATTTCACTTGCCTTACCTTCTTTCTATATACTCCAACAGTTCTGAAGTAGTTAGTTTTTCAGTCCTGGGAACATTCCCCTTTCTCATGTATCAGTTAGGTTAGATGCTTTTTGTTTTTTATTTTTTTAAAGAGTTTATTTATTTATTTGACACAGAGAGGGTACAGGCAGGGGGAGCAACAAGAGCAGGAGAAGCAGGCTCCCTGCTGAGCAGGGAGCCTGATGAGGGGCTTGATCCCAGGACCTTGGAATGATGAGCTGAGCTGAGGGCAGATGCTTAACAGACTGGGCCACCAAGGCACCCTGGTAAACTCCCTTTAATCCTAAAAGTGCAGTGCAAATACTCTTGCCTCCATGGAGCTTGCAATTACATGAGGAAGATAGACATCAAACAACTGAGAGTTAATAAAATGTTTTCAAAAGTGATGAGTGCCATGAAATAATAACACAGGGTTAATTGAAAGAATAATTGCTGTGAAGCAAAGTAGACATGTGAGCTGACACCTCAATCATTTGAAGGAGCCAGAGAAGCAGAGATCTGGAGGAACATTCCAGGATAGAGGAAACAGAAAATGCAAAGAGTCTGAAAGAAGGAATAATTTGGCTTATTGAAAAGAGTATGTGAGAATGAAACAAAATAAGCAAGAAAGACCGTGGTTGGCATAGGCCAAATCTTGGAGGGTCTTTTAGTTATGGTGAAGAATTGGGATTTTATGGGGCGCCTGGGTGGCTCAGAGGGTTAAGCATCTACCTTCGGCTCAGGTCATGATCTCTGGGTCCTGGGATCCCACATGGGGCTCAGCAGGGGGCCTGCATCCCCCTCCCCCTCTGCCTGCCTCTCTGCCTACTTGTGATCTCTCTCTGTCAAATGAATAAATAAAATCTTTTAAGAAAAAGAATTGGGATTTTATTCTAAATGGGATAGAAAGCTTGAAACCATTTTATTACACACAGAACCAAACCCCAATTCTTCACAGTGGCCTGTCAACCCTGCACAATCTTCTTCTCTATCAACTTTTCTTCCTCCCTGCTCTCTGCTTAGCCATCTGGTGTTATTTCTATTCTTTAAGCCCATCAAGCTTGTCCCTGCCTCAGGACCTTGGCACTTGTTTTCTGTCTGGAGTATATTTTCTCTGGATCTTCCCATGTCTGGCTACTTCTCATCATTTCAGGTTCAGCTTAAAAAGGGAAGTCTTCCCTGGCTGTGTTAGTTTCCTAGGGCTGTCATAACAGATTACCACAATTGGCTAAAAACAAGGGAAGATTATTTTCATAGTACTGGGGCTCAAAGTACAAAATCTAAGTGTCAGCAGGGCAGTGCCCCTAAATGTTCTAGTGGAGAATCTTCTTTTTCTTTTTTCAGTTTCTGGTGGCTTCAGGTGTTCCTTGGTTTGTGGCAGCATCACCCCAATCTCTGCCTCTGTCTTCACATGGCTTTTCTCTGGGTCTGTATGTATCTTCTCATTTTCTGTTTCTTCTAAGGAAGCTCATCTTTGTGTTTAAAGCCAACCCTAAACCAGGATGATCTCATGTTGAGGTGTTTACCTAAATCATATCTGCAAAAGCTTATTCCAAATAAAGTCACATTCTGAGATTCTGACTGGACATCTCTTTTTGGGGGTCATAATTCCATCCACTACACTCACATTTCAATTTTTTTTAAGATTTTTATTTATTTATTTGACAGAGAGAGAGATCACAAGTAGGCAGAGAGGCAGGCAGAGAGAGGAAGGGAAGCAGGCTCCTGCTGAGCAGAGAGCCCGATGTGGGGCTCAATCCCAGGACCCTGAGATCATGACCTGAGCTGAAGGCAGAGGCTTTAACCCACTGAGCCACCCAGGCGCCCCTCACCTTTCAATTTAAGCCAACTATCTAGGCACTTCCTAGTAAATCACCTTGTTTGATTCATTATCTAAATGATCTTATTTAGTTTTCTTTCTTTTTAAAAAGATTTTATTTATTTACTTGACAGAGATCACAAGTAGGCAGAGAGATGGGACAAGCATGCTCCCCACTGAGCAGAGAGCCCAATGCGGGTCTCCGTCCCAGCACCCTGAGATCATGACCTGAGCTGAAGGCAGAGGCTTAATCCACTGAGCCACCCAGGTACCTCCTTATTTAAGTTTTCTTATTTATTTTCTTTCTCTCCTAGACTATGAACTCTATGAAGGCAGGCACCTTGTTTGTCTTGTCCACTGTTATATCTCCAGGACCAAGCACATGGCAGACTTTCAGGAAATATTTGTAGAATGAATAAAGGAAGGAATGATAAATTGAAATCTAAGGAGTAATGGTGTTGGTCACACAGAGAAGGATGGGAAACAGGGAAGTGTATAAGTGTATTCCCAAACAGAATGGGCAAAGGCTAATGGGTGATAGAGAGTATGACCGGAACATACGATTTCCTGGAGAGGGGGGTGAGGGACAACCAGAACCCAAAGAGCCTTATAAGTCATATTGAATGGTATTTCTGAAGTCCACCAGACTGGGTGACTCTAAGGTCTCTGCCCTGGATACATACAGGTGGGATACCCCCCCCCCCCACACACACATGGATCCTTACCTTTTCTATATGCCTATATGATCTGGCTCCTTAGCAGACCCGCTTGAACTGGAAGCTAAGAAGTTCTTTTTTGCTGGCCTCTGAAGGTGTTAGTCTCACTGGGCTTCTTGTCGTCCCCCTACAGAGGCTATTTTAAAACTTAGTGGTTTTGTCAAGGAAACCCCATGACTTCTCCCATCATTTCAGCACATGATTTCATAACCATAAAAAATAGAAGTCAGCAGGAAAGAATTTACTACCTGGAGTTGTGAGACAATTTAGCTAGCTAAAAGATGTACTAAAGTTCATGATTCTCAGGGCTTAGAGTTTGAAGAATGGAAGCGACAGAAATGAGGCTGGAGAGGTAGGTAGGGGCCAGATCATATAGGCACTTATAAAATATGTTCACCCTTCTTATCAAAAGTGTATAGGCCCTATGTAAATTTTGTCAGATGTGGTGTCTGTCTCCTGGCAGTTTTATCTGAGATTTGTCTCCTGGGAAGTTTTGCATTATAAGATTTAGACTGCACTTGATGAATAGTACTTTTTTTCCTGTTTTTATTTGACCTAACGATAGGTGAGAATCAATAGTGCAGTTTGATGAATATTTATTGTGTACCTAGTAAGAACCAGGGATTTTTCTAATGTGCTACTTAAATCAGCGCACATTTACTTTGAATTCTTATGCTTGATCTCTAATAAAATCATGAGTATTTTTCATTTTATTCTATAATATTGTTGAGTTTGTTTTTTAAATGATTTTATTTATTCCAGAGAGAGAGAAAGAGAGACAGCACAAATAGGGGGAGCTGCAGGCAGAGGGGGAGGGAGAAGCAGGCTCCCCACTGAGCCGGGAACCTCCCCGCCCCCCATGCAGGGCTTGATTGCCACCCCTGGATCACAACCTGAGCTGAAGGCAGATACTTAACCTGAGCCACACAGGTTTGTTTTGATACACAAAGAACTTTGTCCCCTCTCTTCTCCCTTTTTGAATAAAATGAATACTTCAGGGAGATATGCTTCTTGCATCCCATTTGTTTCCTCAAGTTCTAGAATATTCCTGTCCTTGTAAAATCAACTCTCTTACACAGATGAGCCACCTGGAGTCCAGATATATCCTGAAACTGAGTCAGTGTCATACGTCTACCATGTGCTGAGCTAAGATTTGAACTCCGCTCTCACAAGAATTTTTTCCAATGTATCACAGTCATTCAGGTTTTGGAGACTTCTTTAAAAAAAAATATTTAGGGGCCTCTGGGTGGCTTAGAGGGTTAAAGCCTCTGCCTTCGTCTCAGGTCATGATCCCAGAGTCCTGGGATCGAACCCCGCCTCAGGCTCTCTGCTCAGCGGGGAGCCTGCTTCTCCCTCTCTCTGTCTTTGCCTACTTGTGATCTCTCTCTCTCTGTCAAATAAATAAATAAAATAAAAAAATATATTTAGGGCCGTCTGGGTGGCTCAGTTGTTAAGCCTCTGCCTTCGTCTCAGGTCATGATCCCAGAGTCCTGGGATCGAACCCCGCCTCAGGCTCTCTGCTCAGCGGGAAGCCTGCTTCTCCCTCTCCCCCTCCCCCTGCTTGTGTTCCCTCTCTTGCTGTGTCCTCTCTGTCAAATAAATAAATTCTTTGAAAAAAATTAAAAAAATATTTAAATTTAATTTAGTTAACATATAATGTATTATTAGTTTCAGGGGTAGAAAGTAGTGATTCATGAATTGCATATAATACCCAGTGCTCATTCCATTAGTGCCCTCCTACCCACCTCTTTTCTGCCTCCCCTCCTGCAACCCTTAGTTGTTTGTTTCCTAGAGTTGAGTCTCTTATGCTTTAAATCCTTCTTTGTTTTTATCTTTTGAAATTTTTCCCTCCCTTCCCCTTTGTTCATCTGTTTTGTTTCTTAAATTCCAATTATGAGTGAAATCATGTGGTATTTTTCTTTCTTTGACTGACTTATTTCACTTAGCGTAACATCCTCTAGTTCCACCCACGTTGTTGCAAATGGCAAGATTTCATTCCTTTTGATGGCTGAGTAATATTCCTCTATCTCTTTACCTACCTGCCACATCTTCTTTATCCATTCATCTGTTGATGGACATATGGACTCTTCCAATATTTTAGCTATTGTTGACATTGCTGCTATAAACATTGGGGCACTTGTGCCCTTTCAAATCACTATGCTTGTATCCTTTGGATACATATCTAGTAGTGCAATTGCTGGGTTGTAGGCTAGTTCCATTTTTAGCTTTTTGAGGAACCTCCATCCTGTTTTCCAGAGTGGCTGCAACAGTTTGCATTCAGGTTTTGGTGACTTCTATAGAAAGCAAAGGACACAACTTTAGACTTTCATGAGCTTACAGCATAATTGAAGATTTAAGGCATGATACATGAAAAAAGAGCTACCAGTACAGGATTGTTTTTAGTATATGTGCTGCCGAAGCGAGCACGAGTACAGGATTGTTTTTATGAGGTCCAGCTAATCAGTAATATTGGGCTGACAAAACTGTTTTGTCACCATAAATACTTGTTTGGGGAAAACAGCCCCCAATTTTCACAAATCACTGTGAGAGGAAGGAAAAATATGACCAGTATCTTGTTGGGTAAAATATTTGGGGTCGACAAAGCATTCCTCCACTTCAGGAAATTGGTTTTAGTAAAGATTTTTTTTTTTTAGGTAGGCTCCACACCCACCATGGAGCCCAGTGTAGGGCTTAAACTCACAACCCTGAGATCAAAACCTGAGCTGAGATTAAGAGTCAGATGCTTAACTGACTGAGCCACCCAGGCACCCCAGAAAATTGGTTTTAAATGGTCCATATACTTGAGCCCTTTCTTTGACCTATGGCAGTACTGTGTCACTGCTGTTTGGGATTAAATTTCTTACCCTTCCCTCCCCTCCCAGGGCCAAGTCATGCCTCAGCACTTTATGGTTTCCTGATAGGTCTTTTGTGACCCAAAAGACACCAGGTTAAAGGAACCAAGAGCTCAATAGCTCTGTCTTGGTAGCTGCCAAGAGATGCCACTGAGCCAGGGGGAAGATGACTTTACCTTGATGCTTTTATTTGTATGCTGAGCCCAGCTACCAGTTGGGGGAGGAGGGTGGAGGCTAGGGTAAGGATGGAAGGTGGTAGTGGTTGGGGTGGGGGGAATGGTGGGGCTATTCAGGCTATTCAGTAATTGATGGCCTCTTCAGAGCAGTACAGAAAGGTGGTGGTAAGTGGCCCAGGCGCAGGGTTTGGAGGAGACAAGTGGGCATTTCCGGCCTCTCACAGCTATGGTCTTGTTTTTGTTAAGCCTGTGTGCCGCCCCCTTTCCACATGACCAGTATGCTTGAGAAGTCATTCAGCTTTGACTGGCAAGGGCTTGCCATTTCTGATTTAAATAGATTTAAATAGAGTCTAACAGGGGCAGTTGCATTTCTTTACTTTGGAGAGCTATATTTTCCTTTCATGGGTTAAAAAAAATTCACATGAAAAATCCCTAACTTCATTATGCTTCAGTCACAGCAGGGAATTTATAGCAAGAGGCCAGCTGTTTGCAGCTCATGCCAGAATTTTTGATCCTAACGTAATTGAGCTCACATTTTTGAATTGGGAAATAATATTCAGAGGAGCCGACTTCAGAGTTTTCAGGTTTCCAGGCCAAGCAACGGGTTCCTGAATCTATTTTGGGTTGTTTTTCCCTTGTACCTTTCCCTCTTCACCCGTAGAGCTCTTTGCTCCTTTCCTGGAACTAGGCTTATGGCTGTGCAAATCTCTTTTCTGTGCACATGCTGTTCTTACCATCTTTTTGATGGAAAAAGCATTCCCATGATTTTATACCTTAACTCTTGCCTTCACTACTTAAAACTCCTTTCTATTAATTGGGTTTTCATACATTCAAGCAATACCAAGTATAACTCTTGTTTCTTGGGCATGGGGACAGACCTTTTAGGCTAAAGGCATTATATGCTTTACTTCTTTTTATCCTTCCAACAACCCTCTGAGGAAAGCAGTTATTGCTCCCATTCCATAGATGAGATCTCTGAGGCTCAGAGAGGTGAACTAACTTCTCACACAGTGCTAAGAGTTGGGCTTTGAGTCCAGGTCATTGGGATCCAGAGCCAGTAGCTTCAACCCTGTTGTTGCATTGAACTAACCACTTGAAACTGCCTGCCAAGTACTAGGTTCTATGGGGGATGATAAGGGGGAAAACACATAGGGTTTTTTAATTATTATTTATTTATTTATTTGACAGAGATAGAGCCAGAGAGCACAAGCAGGGGAAGTAACAAAGGCAGAGGGAGAAGCAGGCTTCCTGCTCAGCAGGGAGCCCAATGCGGGGTTCCATCCCAGGACCCCGGAATCATGACCTGAGACGAAGGCAGACACCCAACTGACTGAGCCACCCAAGTGCCCCCAAAACACATAGCTTTTGTCTCCACAGAGCCTGAGTTGGAGCATAGGAAAGAGCTGGCATCTCACTTCTACCAGCTTTGTGGAGTTCTTGTTATAGTCCGATGAAATGGCAGGTAAAAGCACTTGGTTCAAGGTAGAGTGGTATATGGATACTGGTTATTGGTATCATACCTGCAAAAACCCAGTCCTGAGCCAGTTTCCTGCATGTATGAGAAGGCAGGTATATGGGAGAGTGGCTCAGTGCAAACTGGTAGCATCGCAGATTGTAGAATCTCTTATTGAATGTGGAGCTTCTGTTGCATCCTGGTTAGCCTGGCATTTCACACTTTCAATTTGGCTGGGAAGATACTAAGGATCATAGCAAACCCCTATATAGGTCTTCTTATGTAGCAGGCACTGTTCTAAGTACTTTACAAGTATGAACCCACTTGCTTTTATCTGAAGGATTGTGTGTTAACATCATAGTCCTAGATTCCCCATTCTCGATCAGTAACTAAGTCTTGTTGATTCTACTTCCTAAATATCTTTTAGTCTTGTCCCCTCTTGTCCAGCTGCGCTGCCTTAGCCACAGTTTTCATTTACATTCATATCATCTCTCCCTTCTAGGACCATAGCAGCAGCCTTCCTGGGTTTTGCCACTACTGCTCTTAAGGCCTCACCCTTCCCAAGAGAAGAGAAGGCTTCTTTTATTGTTGCTATTCTTGCTGGCTGGGTTCTTATTCTCTCTGTTATTCTGTTGTGCTCAAGAGAGCCATTCCTCCTTTTTTAAACCACCAATCCAATTTAATCTCTGAAATTTTGCCTTTTGCTGTTACTGATCATATGGAAGGGGGTTATTAATGATTGGGAGGGAAGCATGTAGGTTGGAACTCTCAGTGTGCTGTGAATTATTTCCCCTGTAGCAGCACAGGAGGGTTTCGTGGGTTTCTCATGCCTCTTCAAAGTCCTTTCTTCCTCGAAGTGAGGCTCAGGGCTGCATTCAGCCCTGGTGGGGTTCAGGACAGTTTCGGTTTCTGTGCATTTGTTTGCCTATCCCTGCTGTTCTGCAAAGCGAAGATGGGACATAAGGAAAAGATGCCTTCTGTGGATGAGACTCAGCTTTGTCTCAAGAAGAGCCCAGTGAGTAATGAATCAGGCCCTGAACATCCTGGAACACTAAACTCAATGTCACTGTCAGCTTCCCCCAAATCACAGTCATTTCCAGGTAATGGCTCAGTGTAGGCATGGTTTCCCAAACCATCCAAATGGAGAGAGGGACAGGCGAAACCGTCCCCAATACCCAGAATACAATTTTGCTGAGGAGATTTATTTTCACTTTGATTTGGAACATAAATACTGTAAATTTCCTCCACTCTGTTAACCTTTTTTTTTTTTTTCAGAGCTATAGTTAATGGGCTAACTTTCTGGCTTGGTACTTTATCAAGTTGATAGAACTGTTTAATGAAACCCACGGAGACTGGACAATTTAGTCTAATGGTCAGTTGCAACCCTTGATGTAAGTAATTTCCAGCAATACTGTATGCATCAAATGTCCAACCTGCCAGTGGTTATCAATAACCATTATGCTTTTGGTTGGCTTGAACCATTAATAACCTGTCAGATTAAGCAATTACGCTGTCTCCACTTGCCAGAGGAAATTGTTTTCCCCTAACTGATGATATTGGTTTTGTGGTTGTGCAGATAAGTACTTGGTCAAAATGTTTGGTGTATTCCTAGCTGGAGAGTGAGCCTTTTTTGACAGATAAGGAGCAAGAGCCGAAATTCAAGGGGCTAAGAGGAACCTGCAGAAAATCTCTGGGAAAATGTCATTCAAAAGTAGCTTAATTATCACTGGTGCTCTTCGGTGAGGGATTTCATTTGGAAAAAAAAAAAAAATATATATATATATATATACACACACACATTGTGTTGTGAGAGTGTATGGGAGGAAGACTGATCCTGGTCTATACATCAAGGAAGGGTTTCCTAGGGAAGTGGCATTAGAGATGAAATCTGAAAGTTGATCAGGAAGTAGTTGACCAAGGTGGTTTGAGAGGTAGGGGAGTAGGGGAGTGAAGGGAAGGGTGAGGTGGGAAGATCTTTTCAAGCTGAGGTGATAGCACGTGGGAAAAGCAAAGTATCAGTGACCAGAGGGACTATGGGATGTTGTAGGACAGGATTTGGCAAACTAGACTTGCCAGAACACTAACTGTTTTTGGAAACAAAGTTTTATGTGAAGACAGTACGCCCATTCACATATATATTATCTATGGTCGCTTTTGTGCTGTAACCTTGGAGTTGAGTAGTTCTGACAGATACTGTATAGCTCCTTGTAAAGTCTAAAATATTTGCTCTTTGTCCCTTTACAGAAAAAGTTTGCCAACTCCTGTTCTGGGATCTAAAAGAAGACTGGAGTGACAGGAAAGGAGGAATGTGGGGGATGATGAGGCTGAATCTAAGGCAAGGACCAGACAGAACTTACAGGTTAAGTATTTTAAACTTCATTCTAAGAAAAAGGGAAAGTACTCCCCATGGGGAGCCTGATGCGGGTCTCCATCCCAGGACCTTGGGATCATGACCCGAGCTGAAGGCAGCTGCTTAACTGACTGAACCAACCAGGTGCCCCAGCACTGAACCTTTTTAAGCTGATGTTTGAAAAGGCCTGTCCTAACACATATTGGTTTTTAAAAGTTTGTAATTCAGCAGTTCATCTTGTGTATTTTCCCATTCTTCAGTTATACAATCTTTAATGGTGTGTCTATGGTTTTATCATATGGATGCTGAAATTATTTGTACATAAGCAGTGAACATCTTGTGCATATTGTTGCTAATTTCTTAATAATTTATTAGAATTGGAATTGTTAGGTCAATGGGTATGTGCACTTTAAAGGCTTTTGTTTTTCCTGTATTTCCATTGCCCTTGAAGTGATTTTTATTATGACCAACAAAATAGGAGAGTACCTGGTTCACCCACTCTAGTTAGACATTTCATATGTTTGCCAGTTTACACAAGAAAAGCTATATCAGCATTGCTTTTTATGAGCGTTTCTGTCATTACTGGAGAGGGTAATATTCATTTCCCATAAATGTTACCTTTCTTCTTTTGTGAAATGCTTATTGATATAGTTTGCTTATTTTTCTATTAGGATATTTATTTATTATTATTGATCTTTTATGAACTCATTATATATTGGATATATTAACTCTTTGACATCCATATTGTAAATATTTTTTCAAGCTTGACTTTTGCCTTTCCATTTTATTTATGGCATTTGAGGACAATTTATGAATATTTATTTAGTTAATTTATTTATTTAGTTAATTACTTTATTTATTTAGTTAATAAGTCAATTTTTTTTTTGGATTTTCTGCTCTTGAAGTTACATTTGGAAAGACTTTCCCCATGCTGAGATTATATAACGTACATATTTTCTGCTAATTTTAAACCAGTTTTCCTTTATATTTTAATCTGGTATTTATTTTGGTAGTGGCATGAGATAGAGATTTAAGAGATTTTTAAAAAAGATTTTATTTATTTATTTGATAGAGAGAGAAGGAACACAAGCAGGAGGAGTGGGAGGGGGAGAAGCAGGGACTTGATGTGGGACTTAATTCTAGGACCCTGGGATCATGCCCTGAGCCAAAGGTAGATGATTAACTGACTGAGCCACCCAGATGTCCCAGAAAAAGTGGTTTCTGGATGAGATGCAGGCATCTGAGATATTCCAAAACCAAACAAATTCACTTATTGTAGAACAGAATTGTCACATACGTTTTCTGAAAAAGTCACTCCCCTTGACTCTGCAGTTGATATCCCCACCACTTCCACCTCTAAACACCTACTACCCTAAAGCCTCAAGCCTCATTACATCAAGAAGGACTCTTAAAAATGACATTTTTGTGTATGGGAGGTATTTATGCAATCTTTTTCTCATTTATCTGTATGCATTATGAAGCATGCTTTTCCAAATAGAACTGCATTTGTGACTTAAATATTTTCCTTACTTTTATTTATTCTTTGTTTTGTAGAGGACTCATTGTTTCAATTATTCACAAACATATATAATATTTACTATGTCATAGACACTGTTTTAAGTGTCTTAAAAATATTAACTCATTTACTTCTGATAATAGCCCTATGTCTCCGTTTTGCATATGTGGGAACTGAGGAATGCTGAGGTTCAGTGACTTGTTTGAGGTTACACAGGTAGCAAGTCACCACCATATTTAATTTCCTTTATGATGGTGGGAAGTATTATGGAGGAGGGAAGGATTATTTTAGGGAATAGAAAATTCTCTCTGTGGGGCAGAAACAAATACCATCACAGGAACAAACTGAAGTCTGAAATCTTAGATGCCATTATTCCATCTTGAAACACGAATCACATAAGCCTTTTCAGTTCTATTATATGTCTACTCTAATAGTCCTATCAATGTCTATGCATATATTGTGTGTGTGCTTTCATTGTAAGTCATCTAGAATTTCTTTATATGTAGGTAGCGTATAAATTAGATTGAAAGTCTGAAATGTGCTCAAAGCATTTCAACTGAAATAATCTTAAGAAAAGAGAAATTAATTTGTAAACTTAAAACAAATGAAATTAATTTGTACAAATGTTAGTGGGAATTCTACAACCATTAAAAGCTGGGAGCAACTGAATAGTGAGATGTGGATGGCTAATAGTGAGAGGTGGATGGCTAAAGAAAATCATGCATGTCAGTGAGATGGAATACTCCATAGATATTAACAATAACAAATACGGAGACTATATTGATTTATAGATACTAGTATTTGAAGTAATATTAAATGCAAAAGTCACAATAAAAATAATAAGTATACCCATAAATATGTGACAACATATGAATACATACGACACTAATGGGAATATAATTTGGATTGATTTTGTAGCTAAATGCGACATTGTTAAGTGTTCCGGGAAAAGGTGTTTAAAGTCATAATTAAAAAACACATTTTTTTTTTCAAGCAGAAAAGTATTGCGTGTCCCCCCCCCCTGCATTTCTAGGTGGTATAGAAGGAGACTTCTCTGACATTCTCCTATGAGGGCTTGCCATTCTCTGTGTTCAGGAAGTGCATTGTAGGCTGCTATTTGGAAAAGATCCAGTTCAGTGTCTTGTCATCATCAGCTGGGCATGAGGAGGCCAATTTAGTGGAAAGCTTGGCAAGAATGCTGAAAAGGAAGACCAGGGTAGCAGACGTGGCTCTGATGGAAGTTGTGCAGTTAGAAATGAAATCCAAACTGAAGCATGGTTTGGATTTGAAGAAGTCCCATCCAGTTCTGGCAGGTGTGGGAACTATGGTCTGGGAGTGTCCTATTCATTCTACCACTTAAATGCAGGATAAATATAGCAATACCTCAGATGTAGATCAGGTAAATCCAGGGGACACTCTTAGACTAGGGAGTGGCAGAATTAGGGCCAACTTAGGGGAAGTGGTACCAAGAGCAAATGAGGCAGGTAACTGGAACCCACAAATTGGCTGAAAAGCAGGATAAGCATTTCCTTACCACTGGGTACCAAAGCTCTGAGGAGAATGGAGCTGCTCTGAGTGTCCAATAGAAATGAGCAGAAGGGGGCCAGAGAAATTCTTGTTCCCTCTTCCAGAGGTGTTTAGTGGTTGTGGTGGTTTTATTTTTTAATTTTTTTTAACACTACTATGTTTATTATAGTACTAGTCACAATAACCAAAATGTAGAAACAATCTATCCGCTGACAGATGAATGGGTAAAGAAAAGGTGGTTTAGACATACAATGGAATACTACTCAGGCTTTAAAAAACCTGCAATATGAAAAAGGCTTTGGTTTCTGAGGTGCCAGTTTCTTTTTTTTTCTTTTTAAATTTCTTTTCAGCATAACAGAATTCATTGTTTTTTTTCACCACACCCAGTGCTCCATGCAATATGTGCCCTCCTTAATACACACCACTTGGCACCCCAACCTCCCACCCCCCGCCCCTTCAAAACCCTCAGATTGTTTTTCAGAGTCCATAGTCTCTCATGGTTCGTCTCCCCTTCCAATTTCCTTCAACTCCCTTCTCCTCTCCATCTCCCCATGTCCTCCGTGTTATTTGTTATGCTTCACAAATAAGTGAAACCATATGATATTTGACTCTCTCAGCTTGACTTATTTCACTCAGCATAATCTCTTCTAGTCCCGTCCCTGTTGCTACAAAAGTTGGGTATTCATCCTTTCTGATGGAGGCATAATACTCCTTAGTGTATATGGACCACATCTTTCTTATCCATTGGTCCGTTGAAGGGCATCTTGGTTCTTTCCACAGTTTGGCGACTGTGGCCATTGCTGCTATAAACTTTGGGGTCCAGATGGCCCTTCTTTTCACTACCTCTGTATCTTTGGGGTAAATCCCCTGTAGTTCGATTGCAGGGTGATAAGGAAGCTCTATTTTTAATTTCTTGAGGAATCTCCACACTCTTCTCCAAAGTGGCTGCACCGACTTGCATTTCCACCAAGAGTGTAAGAAGGTTCCCCTTTCTGGTTGTGGTGGTTTTAATTATATGTGCTCCAATTCTTGGATATTCCTCCCCTTCAGGAGGTGGAGTCTGATTTCCTTCAGTTGAATGTGGCTGGTCTTAGTGTCTTGCTTCTAATGAACAGAAATGATGGAATATCACTTCCAAGATCAGTTTATGGAATGATTGCAGTTTCCCTTCTGCGGACCCTCCAAGACTACCTACTCTGGGGGAATCCCGCTGTTATGTAATTGAACAGCCTTGTGGAGAGGCTCCTTGTGGGGAGGAACTGAAGCCTTCTTCCTAAAGCCACAAGTGTGAACTTTTCCAGCTCCCTCAGATGACTGTAGCCTTGCCCTACAGCTGCAATCTCCTCACAGACCCTGAGCCAGAACCATCCAGCTAAGTTGCTCCAGGATTCTAGACCCCCCAGAAACTTGCTATGTTTATTGTTTAAGCTAAGAGTTTGGATTATTTGTTATACAGCAGTAGATAATTAATAGGTAATTAATCAGCCTCATGCCTGATTATATGGTGGAAATGTCTGGCACCTCGTGCTAGTGGTTAGGGAATAGCCAAGATAGAATGGAGCAGTATATCGGCAACTAAATACTTAGTCTGAGCATCTGGGATGGGGCTGAGATGGGGCAGCCACTGACAGTCCTGGATGGTAAGTGTTCAGTGAGATACTGGTCTGTGTATACTTATAAGAGGTGTCTATTTTTCTCCTCCATGTGGGGAAGTGGTGCAGGAAGCATTTTAGCGGGTTGGTCCCAGTGTACCAGGATCAGAAGACCCAGAGTATGCTGCATGATGCTTAGTACCAAGTGAAGAACTGTTGTTGGACTGGAGGGAACAGAGAGAGTGCCATTGAGCCAAAAAGGCAAGTTCAGAACAGACTGTTAAATGAAGGAGCCTAAGGAAGTTGAATCTGGCGAAAAGCAGAGCTAAAAGACCAGAAATACTAGCGTGAAGAGCAGAGTGACCCAGCAAGAGGAGGACTGCCCTACATTCCTTCCACAGATGTGGGGGCAGAGGGCACACACAGTGGCACACACCAGGAGCAAGGCACTTATAGTTCTGACTCAAGGTTGTATAGGTGAACTAGATCCACTTAGACCAGGCAAATTGGGAAATGGAACTTGCTCTTCTTCTTTCAATCACTTGAGGGTAATTGGGGGTGGTTGTTGAGTCTGGGTTGATAATTCATCTCTATTTCACCCCTCTGCTTCACACATTGTTCATTCACTGTACTTTGGAGGAGTGTGGATCTATAATAAGGGCTCCATTGGTTGCATTGTTTCCTCCAACATTGGAAATATGTCACATATTGCTAGGCTATCCTTAGCTCTGGTTTCTGTTGAGGCTCTGATGGTGCTTCCTGAGAAACTTACATCTGGATATGTTAAATATCTCTAGAGGGCCTCGCAGCTGGTGCTAAAATATGTGTTCAAGTGTCTGCTAATTCTATTGACTGAATGCTGCGTGATCCTCTCAGCAGAATGACATTTCACAGCTTTCAGCTGCGATAAATCATTGACCTCAAGAGCCTCAGGGTTCAGTACTTAATCCATCAGGCTAGCCAGGCATTTGGGGCACTTTAGGACTTCAAATAGAAATAGACCCAGAGACATGCTGTACCCAAAAGCCATTTCGTTTCAGAATGATTAAATGTCTGTGCCCCCAGAGGTTTTCTATGATAGTTTAGAAGATTGGCACAAATATACCCAAACCATTTTTTTTTTTTACCTGTGTGTTCAGGCAAAAAAACCTTGGTGGAGATAAATTTGTGCCATTGCAGCTTTCTAGGGGTATCTCTGAGATGTAAACTTTTTGTCTTAGCTGAACTTCCATCTGGGCATTAAATCCCCACCACTCCCAGAAGAGGGATTTGGAACTTTGAGGTCAAAAGCCTATATTTGAAAATAATGGTACTTTCTGTTTTAAGCGAATTTGCCAAAAAGGAGATGCAGAGCAAACTAGAAAAGATGAGCCACTTGACACCTATAACTCATCTGGCTTTTGGTTCCATTCCTAGCTAAGCTCCTCAAGGACATTCTCTACTATAAAGCAACCCTATATTCCTTCTGGAACAGCTGAACAATATAGCCAATCTCTGAAATGGAAATTATTTTGTAATTTATCTTTAAAGTTAAAGTTCAATCAAATATACTCGCTAAGTAGATTTGCAGAATCAGCTTACCAGCTTATGTGGTATGACAAACATGGGTACTTAATTGCCAAGAAATTCATATTCCTCATCTCTATGGAGTTGTCGTTAGGATTGTATTTCTGAGCTCCCTTTACCTAGATGGTGCCATAAGACTAATACTTGCTGATGGAATGTGAGCAGAAGTGATTGGTGTCAGTTTTAGAGGAAGGTATTAATTTTAAAATCTCTTTCCATTTCAGACAACCATACTAGCCTTGGCATTAAGTGTGTTTAATATGGATGAATCAAAACATGTAAGGAGCCTGGGTCCCTATATTTCCATCTGAAAAGTCAACTGCTAACTGGAATCATCCACATTGGACTGCTAGATGAGCAAGAAGTACATTTTTTCTTTTTTTTAAAGATTTTATTTATTTGACAGACAGAGATCACAAGTAGGCAGAGAGGCAGGCAGAGAGAGAGGAGGAAGCAGGCTCCCTGCAGACTGGAGAGCCCGAAGTGGGGTTCAATCCCAGGACCCTGGGATCATGACCTGAGCCGAAGGCAGAGGCTTTAACCCACTGAGCCACCCAGGCACCACAAGAAGTACATTTTTATTGTTTTGAGCAAACAGGTTTATTTGTTATAGAAGGTAGCATTACCTTATTTAATATACATGGAGTTTAGAGATTCTTGGGTAAAACATGATTTGTAGGGTTATGATTAGGTACGTTGTATCCTTGGCTAAACTGAACTTTTTAACTGAATATAAGTAAGATATGTACAACTCTGTTCTGAATATTTTACTGCTAGCTTCTCATCCTAGTTCATTAGTTTATTTCACAAAAATGTATGGAAGACTTACAATATGACAAGTGCCATGCTATGTAGGCACTGGAGATATAATAGTGATCAAGACAGACACAGTCCTCTCCTCTTATGAACCTTAAAGTCTTCAGAGGAGAGATAATGAATTCTTGAGTGAAGATAATGGAAGGAGGCCTGGAGAAGAGGGAATAGATTAGACCAGTGATTCTCAAAGCTTGATCCTTGGACCATTAGCCTTCTAATCACCAGGAGAGCTTTTGAAAATGTAGACTTCAGATCCTGTCCCTATGAAATCTGAGTTAGTGGGACTAGAGTGGAGTCCAAGCAATTGCATTTTTAACAATCGCTCCCCAGGTGATTCTGGCACAGAATTCCTGTTGAAAGCAGGGGAGGGAAAGAGAATAGAGGTGGGGGGAAGGAAGGAAGAGGGAAGAAGTGAGAGAGAGAGACTGAGATTTAGAAGGTAAAGTTAACAGGCCTTTAATGACTGCTTGGAAGTGGTAGGTGAAAGAGAAGGAACACTCAAAGAGAAGGAGCACTCCCAGATTTCTGGCATGAATCACTGGTTTGGGGTGATGGTATGAGCTTGGGATAGGCAATATAAGAAGAGGAGCAGGTATTTTTGGGTTGGGGATATAAGTTCAGCTTTAGACTTGATGAGTTTGAAGCACCCGTGTCAGATGGAGATGCAGTATGTTTAGAAGATATGGTAGGAGTAGAAAAGTGAGATTGTTGGAAGGGTAGGAGACCAGCAGAACTGAGCCTGGTAGCTGTTAGGTATAGAATTGAGATGCAGTCCCTGCTTTCAAGGAGCTCACGGTCAAGTGATGGGTGGCTTATTGTTATTCCAGCTCTCTACTACAGACACAATATTCTGGGTTGCTGAATACAGCAGAAGCAGTGGGGGTGAACTTAACAAAAAAAAAATCTGGATCTAGACAAACCATAAGTGACTCTTAATCTTACAAAACAAACTGAGGGTTGCTGGGGGGAGGGGGTTTGGGAGAAGGGGGAGGTGGGGTTATGGACATTGGGGAGGGTATTATGTGCTTTGGTGAGTGCTGATTCACAGACCTGTACCCCTGGGGATAAAAATACATGTTTCTAAAAAATAAAAAATTAAAAAAAATTATGGATCTTCATTTATTTATTTTTAAAAGAGTTATTTATTTATTTATCTGAGAGAGAGAGAGAGAGAGAGAGAACGATAGCAAGAGAGAGAGCACAAGCAGGGGGAGCAGTAAGCAGTGGAAGAGGGAGAAGCAGACTCCCTGGTGAGTAGGGAGTCCCATGCGGGGCTTGACCCCAGGACCCTGGGATCATAACCTGAGCCAAAGGCAGACAGTTAAATGACTGAGCCACCCAGGTGCCTGACTGTGGCCCTTTAAACCCAGCCATGAGTACAGAACTTTTCCTAGTCATTCATTGAGGTCCAGGTCCTCCTTTTCCATTGTTGTCCCTGACATCCCATTCTCATATTACTGGTCCTCAAATTTCTGGCATTGCTCCTTTTTTTTTTTTAAATTATTTAGCTTCGTAGGTTTTAGTGATCTTTCCTAGATTCTTTTGGCTTAAAAGGCACAGCTCGCCACCTAATTCTCAACTGTGTTTGCACCTCAGAGTGTGTCATCTTTTAATGTTTTGGGTGACAGGCTCTACCAGCAAAGGTTTCCCTGAACCCCTGAAGGGAAGATGGAGGAAGACAAAGGTCATGTATGTGAAAGCACTCCATACATGTAAGCTCTTATTCAGAACTGTTTCATAAGTAAATCAAGGTTCCAAATGATGCTTCAAAGGGACTTATAAAAGTGGTCAGAATTCTATCCTTTCTGTTCTTCATGCTTTTCTGTCATCTCTGTGAAAATTTTCCTGAAAAGCAAATAGCTTCTATCTTGTATAAGTGAACTCACAAAGCTATGGAGAAGCTTGATGAAAACCAATGGAGAAATCTACAAAGAGAACAATTCAGTGACTTCCTGTCCAAACCAAGTTCAAATTTGAAATTTTCCTCTGGCCTTACTTTCAGCTAAAATCACTTCATACCTAGAATATCAAAGTTTGGGTATAATTATCAGGGCAGATCCAAATTTGCTGTATCTAGCACTTTAAGCATTGAGGCTTTCGGCTTGAAAGCACTCAGTCAGAGTGTGGGGTACTTTGTTTGGGGTCAATTTTGAACTCCAGTGAGTGATTTAGATAAAAGGACACTGTTAAGGTCAGGAAGAAGGGAAACAACTTCTCGTGAACTTTTATTTTATATATTATTCATCTGGGTGTCATCTCAGATCAATTCCTATACTACTTATGGAACACACAGCATTTTTTGGGAATATTGCACATTCATTGGGGGAGGGGTAAAGTGAAGACAGGTAGGTGCTTGCATCACCCTGCATCTCCATCAGCCTTCCCCTAGCAACCTCAAATCAAAAACAAAATCAATACATACCAAGAAAATATCAGCTTAGTATGTGTATGAAGCTTTCAGGCTGATGGTAACAGAATTTTTAGGAGAGACAAAAATGATTACATACTATAATCCAGTGCTTCCCGAGTTTATACTATCATAGGAAATATTTGGAAGGCTCAGTGAGGTCAATGGGTGAGGTTGCTCCCAGCTCCAGGCTCCACCTAGCCTGTCATGAGAGTAGACAGGACTGATATCTCAGCAAAACCATAACACTGTTGTGGTACAACAAGTCCCTACAACTCATAGGGTTGGGGAGTTCTGCCATAATCTATTATTGGAGTACTTAACTTTTGGGAAGGAAAACAATCCACACTGATATAACCCAGTTAAGTACTGTGCATGTGTTCCTGTGTGCATGTATGAGTATGTGTGTATGCATGTATGTTAGTAATTATGCTCTTGTTTCTGTTTCATTTCTGTGAATCCATCACTGTCAGTTGACTACATCACTCAGCACTCAGGACCTTTAGGGAAAGTCTCAGTGTTCCTCCTTTCTTCTCATAGTCTTTATTATAGAAATTACAGAGTTGTCATGCTATTTCATTCAGAGTCTTCAGGTTATTATAAGTAATAATTATATGCATATGTAATTAATATAAAAACATATCAATAATGAAAAGAAATTACTAGCAAAACGTGCTTAAAACTAGCATATACTGATACGCAAGATGTTATTACTTAGGTAGTCTCTGCTTTTACCCTGTGTCCCTGTTGAAGCCCAAATGCTACCACCAGTGTATGTACACATTCATTCAGGTTATGCTTGTGCCTTTGTCATTACTTTCGATCTCTGGAGATCAGTTTTAGCCTCAGAATTCAAGGTGTGTAGACATACACCTCACAACCTAAGCTGCTAGTTGACTTCTGTTTGGGATCTTTTCCCTATATGGAACATTAAGCACCATGACTTACAACCCTAACTCAACTTTTTCTGTCCTGTATACATCTGTGATCTGGACATGCCTAATGGGCACACTGACAGCTCAGGATACAACTGGCCATGGCTCAGTTAACTATTGCAGCAGCATCAGCCTGGCAAGGGCAAAAACTTGGGAGTAGATCAAAACACTGTTTCCATGGCCACTAGAAGGCTGTTGAGAGTAGGATGCAAATACTGTCAGCAGACCCAGGTTCTGGTCCAGGCAGACCCAGGTTCTGGTCCAGGCAAATGGTTGGTGGCAGGAATGAATGTATCTCAAACATACACTTCCAGTTCAGACCTCCCTTTTTCAAGTTATAAACTCAAGGTTGTACTTGTGATATACATTTACTCCAACCCACTTCCCTTCTATCAGTAGAACACCTTATGATCTATCCAGTTGCACCAAGAAACTAGGGGGTGCTGATGGGGTCCTTCTTGGTCTCTTTCCTCTCCCCCCCCATATTAAACCCCTTACTAAGCCCTGTCAATTGTACCTTCTAGATGATCTCTCAAATCTTTCCATCCTCACTGATGTCACTGTAGACCACACCAATATCTGTCACCTGGACAACTGCAGCAGGCTATCACCTGGTCCTTCTACCTCTACTCTTGACTCCCTTCAATCAATTTTCTTTATAGCATCCAGAGTAAAGCAAACCATGTCATTACCACCTTTCTCTGCCTTTCGGATTAAGACACAGCAATAGCTTCCATTGCCTTTAGGATAAAGACATTCATTCCTATGATCTGCAAGAGCCTGAATGGTCTGCTCTGGCCCCTGCCTGTATTTTTAGACATGTTTCATAGCACTTTTTGACCCACTCAAGGTTAGTGCAAAGTTTCCTGCCCAGCTTTCAGTAAATGAGACTGAAGCTCTGGCTTAATTACATTTTTAATGAAGAAGTCCACGAGATGCAACATAAGATGAATTACAAGTCAACACAGAAACTTGTCATTGTAAGATGATTGATGGAGTTAATGGGGGAGGGGGAATGGTGCTTATTCATGCTGGGTTGACTGTTTTATTAAATTGTTTGTTATGAGAATAATGATTTCTAGAAGCCAAGCAACAATACCCCTTACAATCCGATATTTGGATTGGCTCTTACATTTTTTTTTTCAAAGCATATGTACAATTAGTTTTGCTCTCACTGCATACTGGTGAGGTGAATAGAACAGGGATTTTTATTCCCTGCCTACAGATAAAGCAATTGAAACCCAGAGTAGTAAGAAGAATGTCACATAGCAAGTCAGGGGCCCATTTCAGTTGGAATAATAAGAGAAATAATAAGAGTGGTAATGGATATCACTAACAAAACACTCACTATGGTAGATTCAGCTAAGTACATTTGTGTGTTATCTTATTTAATCCTCACAACAAGTCTGTGAAGTAGGAAATATAACTATATTTATTTGAGAGGTTAGGAAACTGAAGCTAGGAATACCACTCAGGTGGTCAGTGCTACTTGGAATTCAGTGTATCTTGAATCCACCTGGTTTTCAAGTCACTTCTAGTCACCCACCACTTTTGTTCTGCTAGGCACCTATGGGACATAAAGCATAGAGGGGACACTACAGGCAAATGCTTGTTCCGCACTAATTGCTGGTGTTTTGGTCCCCAATTTGGTCCCCAAATTCCTGTACTCTATGACTCTAGGAAGGCTGGACTGAACCATTCTTGAGCCATGAGAACTATTCTATCGCTTGATTATGAGACTGGAGATAGAGTACTCTGGGTCTCTTTTTCCCTTTAACATACACTTGGTCCTGTCCATTTAACCTTTGGTTCCTATCATTCCAGAATGTGGGGAGGGAAGAAAGAGAATGAGAGAGAGAGAGAGAGAGAGAGAGAGAGAGAGATATTTTCTCCTGAAGATTAAGAGCAGAAAAAATGTAAGCCACTTATGCCTTTCTTCCTTTCTCTTGTACCCTACCCTCTGTCTTTTGGCCTTCCAAAGGCTTCCAGCAGGTTTGTCTAGGCCCAGTCTTCCCATACCAATCACATGAGACTTAAAAGAAAAGATAAATACCAATCCCCTTAACTCCTCTCACCAGACATCTTTGCATTTGGGAATTCTGCTAAAGTAGATTTTTGTGGTGCTGAGAACACCTTGGTATGCTGAGGGATTCTTCTCCTTGGTAGGAGAAAAAGTAGCCCTGAGTACCCCTATAAGTGTTTGATTCACATTCAGCCCTGGGCATGCCAGACAGCAGGTAGCAACGCATCAGTTACTGAGCTGCAAATCAAAGTAAGAAACCTCTGTCCTTGTGTGGGTCTGACATCAGCAAAACAGGAATTCCTTTATACATGGTTGGGATATTAGATTCCAAGGATCAGAAATGGAGACTAAGATTAAAAACTGATTCTCCAGCTCAACTTAGAGCTAATGTCCAGGCTACTGATGTGGAAGCACTTTAATTATGTCCTTCTTTGCTCATAGTCAAGATTTGTCATCTAAATAGGAGTAGGACTGAGCCTGCGGGTATGAAGCAGAGAATCCACAAAGCAGGTAGGGTCCTCAACCCATATATGATGTCAGGATAAACTTTAGCTAGAACCTTTTCTATCTCTTCTAACTGGAAGTTGTCAGTTATCTCACATCATTGTGGGTAGACCAGAGCTTCGCCACTTATCTGGAATCTCATATGGCACTGGTTCTCAAAGTGATTTCAGGACCTTCAGTACTGGCATCACTTGGGAACTGGTTGGAAATGCAAATTCTTTGGTACCACCTGAGACCTAGTGACTCAGAGACTCTGGGGTATGGGCCCAGCAACCTGTGCTGTGTGACACATCTCCCCGAGGATTCTGAGACACACCAAAGTTTGAGAACCATTGCTCTCTATTGCTCTGCTGCTCTAGGCCATGCGTTCACACTATCATCAGTTCATTTGTCCCAGAATCCTTATGTGCTATGAGCTTTGACTTTTAGTGATCGTATAGCTCTTGTCTCTTCTGGTTCCCTGTCTGGTGACAAGAAATAAAGACCCTCCCAGCCTAGGGGCCACACCAGGGAACAGGCATATGGAACACCAGGATCTGCATACTGAGATGCTAGGAATAATCTTGCCTAGTAGGAATGGTTACATTAACTCTCAGTCTTGTCTCTCTGCACTCCATCTAGGTCTTGTCCAGGCCACCAAAGTGGGGAGGAAATGAGCTACTAGGGTCATCTGTATGTTTCCTGTCAAGGACATCCAACAGAATTGGAATCAAGCTCAAGTAGTATAGCTCCAGAACCTCTACTCTTAACCAGTGAATGACACTTACACAGTGTCAGTTATCATACACCTGCTAAATACAGCAGTGGTTTTATAACATAAGGAAAGCAAGTTAACTTTCAACCAAGTAAAGCTTAAGTTTGAATTCTGGCTCTTTCACTTAACAGACGTGAGGTTTTGGGTATATTATTTAATCTGTCTGAGCCTCAGTTTCTCTGTCTGCATAATGAGAAAAAATAATCCCTATTTACAGGGTTTACTCTGAGCATTAAGTGTAAAGTTCCTAGTACTGTGCCTGGCATATAGGAAGTGCTTAGGGTGGCTGCTGTTATCGTCCATGGTACCGTTCCTATTGCTGGCTTGCCTTCCAGAAACACTCAGTTCTGAGATAATCCACAAGATGTCCCCCTCTCAACAGAAAGTTCTGTAGCACTGGCATGTGTATAAATATTCAGATCAGAGGATCTGAGTTCTTGAAAAATGACTTTCACATCCATGCCTGCTTGTGCAAAAACATATCTTGAACCATGTGCTCAGGAGGAAATCATAGTTGGCTTTGCAACCGATGCACATATGGCTCTTGAGGCAGTTCTAAGGCGAGTCGGTCACTTTCCAGGCTGTGTGTGGGCGGTGACTACATCCCCACAGTATAGCCCAAACATGATGTGATGGAAGGAGTTTGAGAATCTGTAATTATGTTCCTTTCTCAAGTCCTGAGGGAAGTATATGGCCCTTGAGGAGTGTGTGTGTGCGTGCGTGTGTGTGCGTGTGCACGCATGCCATGTGCATAGTGGGGGCATAGAGAGGTTGGGGACATAGGCTTCCCCTCGAAAATTTTGTACCAGACACAGAAACATCCTTTCACTTCCTGCAATTCTGTGGATTTTATTTTTGGTAGGTTCTTATGGTACAGGACAAAAGTTCAGAAAGGTACTCTGCTGTTTGTGTGGAGCAGATAATACCAGACCTAGAATAATTACATGTATTCAGGATGATGGAACAATAAGAAATCTAAGTGTGGAGGCTGCCTTTGCAGCAGGAGCAATAGAGCTGTAGACTCATTTGTTTTTCTTAACCACTTGAAAAATCGTTTCCTCCTGGTCAACACAGGAAGAAAGAAAACAGTACAGCTGTTTTTGAATTTTTCTTTCCTTCCATTCAGCTCATTTGCATACTGAGTATAAGGCCTACAGCCTGGCAAATATTTTGCCCATTAGTCTATTGTACATGGGCTTGCTTTTCCTAAGGATAATTTCTTTTGTTGTTTCTGAATGAAGGACGACAGTGTCTCTGCTGCTGTTGCTTCATTGCATTACTTTGTTCCAGGAAGAGAAAATGGCCTTTTTGTTGCAAACTTCACTATTCTGGGTATTTTAGGCAAAGCTTGTGCCCTTGTTTGGGGCGAGCAGGCTTGAATTGGAAATGCTGAAAGATCTTACTGCTCCAGAGAAACTTGGAAATTGGGAGTCCCCAAAACAGTCTTTGGCACCCTCTGACCAATTCTCTCTTCCCAGGCACAGAGTGCCCTTATGCGGCCTCCACCCTGCCCCAGTTATTTTAGCTAGACTAGTCTTTTCTGGAAAACACTCCCAAAATCAAGATTTTTCTCAGATTTCTTCCCTTTACCCAAGTTTCTGTTCCTCAGTGTCTTTCCCTTTATTTCCCAAGGTCGTCCTTGGCTTCGTGCTTTTTAAACCATAGGAGTACATGGCAGTGTGGCAGTAGGTATGTGTGATCTCCTCCTGGATTGTCACTTTTTCTTGGTGGCAACTAATTTGAATATATTCTGGAGTAGAATGCAAAAATTCCTTCAAATCTTTAAGATAAGATAACTAGCAACCATCGAGTGCTTACTGTGTACTGAGCTCTGTTCTAAGTGCTTGGTACATATTAATTAGATTAATCTTCACAACAATCCTAGGAAATAGGTTAATATAACTCATCCATTTTTATGGATGTGAAAATTGAGGAATGGGAAGTTGAAATGACTTGTTCAAGGTCAGGTAACTGAGCAAGTTGCATTCTGGCTGAGAGTCCCTGCTCTTACTGTATTTTCTGTCACGGAGACTTTTCTGTGCCATTAGGGGTAAAGTGCAGCTCTTCTGTTTACTAGATTTATAGTTTAACCTGAACCTTGGAGTGAGGTAATCTTCATTTAAAGGAATAATTCTGATATTGGGTTTGGGGATGAATGGCAGGTCAGTGGAGAAGATTGAGTGAGATAAAGTACCTTTTTATGTCCTCACATCAGGCCAGAAGTCAGTCACTTTTCATAAGATCAAGGATATAAATGGGTGTAGCACTTACGAGTTTTAGTCCACATCACTGAGGGCAATGTATGGATTGAATTGTGCCCACCCTCAATTCATATGAAAAAATCCTAATCCTCAATACTCTGTATTTGGAGATAGAACCTGTGAGGAAGCAATTAAGGTAAATGAGGTCATAATGGTGGGACCTGGTTTGATAGGATTAGTGTTCTTATAAGCAGAGACACTGGAGAGTGCTCTTGCACTCCATGCTAGCTTACCAGTGCTCTCTCACTCTTGTGTTCTCTCACTCTCTCCCTCGCTCCCTCCCTTACCCTCCCCCTCCCTCTCTCCCTGCCTCCCTCCACCTCTCCTCCCTCCCCTCTTTGTAGAGGTGAGCCCACAGCCCAGATGGAGATTAGTCTACAAGCCAAGAGAAGTCACAGCATAAAACCTGCATTTCTGGCACCTTGATCTTGGAGTTTCCAGTTTCCAGAACTGTGAGAAATGAAGGTCTAGGATGTTTGGTTTTAGCAGCCCTAGTAAATGAACATAGGCACTATATATCCTGTTCCTTTATTTTTATAAATTAAATGTAATTTTCAGGTCCCCAACATGTTGTATGGGCAGGAAATTAAGTCCTGATGATTGGGGGTGGGGGTTTCCTACATTCTTCTGTTTGATCACTGAAGAGTCCTGGCTTTTTGCTGTGCCAGAAAATCAGGCAAGTTCTTATTTCTTCTTAGTGGTTTAGGCTTACTGTTTGCTCCTTGGGCTCCCAGAGGTTGCTGTCAGCAGGTTTCTGTTGACTGTCTTTGTCTGAGTGGACCCTGAGATACTGTTCACTGAGATCTTCCCTTTTGACTGCTGCCATGTCTGGGGCACTCTGCCCGCATTCAGTGCACTGGATTTGTCAGTCAGCTCTGACTCCTCCCATTGTCTATGGGAGCTACTACAATCTCTCTTTCAGACTCACAGGGTTCCTTCCTTGCAACTCAAAGCCCTTCTCGCTATGCAATGATATACCATAATCCTCTTTATTTATTTTTCAGAACTGGGGTCACAGAACTTTTTCTGTAAAGGTCCAGATATATTAGGTTTGTGGGTTGTATAGTCTAGGTTGCAATTACTTACCTGAGCTAGAAAGCACTCATACACAATATGTAAATGAATAGACATGCTTTGTTCCAATAAAACTTCGTTTATAGACACAGAAATTTGCATTTAATACGATTTTCACATGTCACAGAATATTCTTTTGATTTTTTCCCCCTCAACCATTTAAAAAAAAAATCTAGAAATCATTCTTAGCTCACAGGCTATACAGCGGTTGGCAGTGGGCCAGATTTGGTTTGTGGGCTCTAGGTTGCTGATCTCTGGTTTAGTCTTTTGCTACTCAAAAGTGTGGGTACATGGACCAGCAGTGTGTGTCATCTGCAAGCTTGTTAGAAATGTAGAACCTCAGGTCTCACCACAGACTTACCCAATTGGAACTGGAATTTTAATAAGATCCCCAGGTGATGCACATTAAAGTTTGAGAAGTACCAATTTAGAAATCCAGTGCTGGCTTCTCTTTTTTGGACACTGGGGAGGGGAAAGCAGATGTTAACATTAGTTTTCAACTTTTTTTCTTCTGAATACCATCCATTGCTATCTCAACAGCTACCTGATTTCCACTGTTGCCCTTTCCTGAATGTGGCAGCACTTAATAATGTGGGTTGCAGCCAGCTTTCCATTAGTCATGTTAATCCACAGATCATTAGCACCTTACCTCAAATGAATCATTTGATGATTGTGGCAGATCTGCTTTCCAACTTCTGGTTTCCTTTTTTCAAAGTTAAAATTCCCGGTTGCAGAATGGAACAACAACTGAGTATTAAGGAAGAGATGCCCTTGGGGCATTCTCAGAAGGTCGAAAATAGCATGGAATTAAAATTTTTGTGTGACAAAACAATTCCCTCAGCATATGCAAATTCAGTAATACAACGCATGGACCATTACCATGGAAAATATCAACAGAACTGACAGAATTTTTTTTTAACCGAATGTGGCTTTAGATACCATATTGGTTTTTGTATTGTAAGCTTTTTCTTCTTTTAAAAAAAGATTTATTTATGTTTTAGAGAGCATGTGAGAGCACGTTGGGGGAGTGGCAGAAAGAGAATCTCAAGCAGACTCCCTGCTGAGCGTGGAGCCCCATTGAGGGCTCCATCTCACAATGCATGGGATCATGACCTGAGCCAAAACCAGGAGTTGGATGCTTAACTGGCTGAGGCACCCAGGCGTTCCTGTAGGCTTTTTCTTAAATGTATTTTTTCCTAGACTAATATTAAAATGACTTTGTATTCCATGGGCACACATCTGTGGATGTAGGAAGCTCAGAGACATGGGCAGAGGTTGTGGAGGAAAGTCTCCCTGAGATTAAAATTGTCCTTTAGATAATCTGTGAGTTGATGTGCAACAGCCTTGTGAGGTGAGAGTGTATCTGTAATGAAGACCTGCTGTAAGCTGCTTTGGGCTCTGTACAATCACACTCTTTCCCAGGTTTCCTTTGTGAGTTGTAGACCAACCCTTTTATCACTAATTATCAATGATTCCTGCTTGGGATTCTGAGAAACCCAGTTGTAGGAAAGCAGTAAACAGACTCCTGCTTTTCTCTTTCTAAATCTTGCGATCATTGAAGTTTGATTCCCATTAATTCATGAACGCACCACCCCAATGAAAATGCAACTCTACTGTGTATGTTTTGATTAACTTGTCAGAGGCCAGGCAAGGAGAGTTTGAAGAGTAGTGTTGCTCCTGTACTCTGTTATTTCTGCTTCCATTACTTGTCACACCTGTCAGTTTCAGGAACATTCATATCTATGAAGCCATTATTTTTAGTACTTTCATTATTTTGGGTGTCTAAGGACACAATTAATGTATCATGTTGGTCATATTGATGAATTGCAAAGATGGTAGGTAGACCTGCGAGGGATTTGGGCTTAGAGAGTGGGTTTCCAAAGTGCTTGGGCATGTGGCATATTAAGTGGATAAATTACCTTCCTTGGCTCTTAGTCTCTGGAGAGTCAGCCTCAGAAGCAAATCCCTAATGCTTGTTTTTGTCTTCAAAAATACTTTGAGACTTTCTTATTGTCTCCTGCTCCTCAGTCTTTTTAGTTTACACACCACCTAACTTGACTCTTACTTGATCTTCCTCACCAGGATCCCGTGTGTTAATCTCCTTTTCCTGATAGAGTGGAGTAACAACGTTAGCTAACATTAATTGAGTGTTTACGCTGTGCCAGGTACTGTGCAAACAAGATCTCATTTAGTCCTTTCACAGCAGACCTACAGGGTAGGAACTGTTGTTATACCCAGTTTACAGATGAGGAAACTGAAGGATAGGGAGTAACTTGTAACTACTGTGTTATACTGTACTCATAACTATAGCTCATGATTACAGAGTGCTTACCTTCTGGGCAAGCATGGTTCTAAGTTCTTCATATGTATTAACTCACTTACTAATCCTCTTAACAACTCTGTAAAGTAGGTTTTGTTATTATTCATGAATTTTAGAAGGAGAAACTGGGGCACAGAGGGTTTAATTAAGTTACTGAGTCACACCATTTAACAATCATAGACAGAAGTAGTCTTTGGATACAAAGTTGTTTGACTCTAGAGTCTATATTCTTTTTTTTTTTTTTTCTTGGGGAAGAGCCATAATAGTGTCACCTGGTCTGGGCCCAATAAAAGAAAAGATGGACCCTCTTTTAGAACCCAAGGCCAGGAGTAACACACAGGAGCCCATTTGACTCCGGAGTGTATATTCTTCACCACTTTCCTATACTGCTCAGGCAAAGGCAGAGGATGTCAAATGGTGAAGCATGTCCATTTGGGGGAGCAAGGAGGAAGAAGTGGGAATCACTGTTCACTTTCTGGTGATTGTTGCCATGTGGAAAGGTAAGCATACTGTCATCCAAGCTACCAGTTTATAGACGAGAACCTCCTGATCTGGATCTTTATATAAACTTTCCTTACTTTAAATATGGCAACAAATGCCAGTCTTTTTACAAAGCACCTTGTTAGCTTACAAAAAAATCTGTTGATAGGAAGCATTAAATTATAGATAAGGATGTTTAATTCATATACTTAAAAAATATTTACTAAGTGCTTATGAAAACTGCTAATTCTAGATACTGTTGTTCAATGTAAGCCTATGGAATCCCCATTTTCTGTGTTGATTCTCAGTGTTGTTAATAATAAATGGCCTCTTTCCCTGATTTCACTGGTAGTAAATCAGTTTAAATGATGGTTTGTGTATATTTTAGAGTTTAATTCCTCAGTGAAGTTATGACTATTGGAAGAAAAATGTGGACTTTAACTGTTTAATATGCCAAGGATGCATGTTATCCCTTTTTCCAAATGTGAATAAGTTGTATATTTATTTTTGTAGACTTTGCAAAGAACAGAACACACATAGATGCCCCCCCACACATATACACACACACTCGTACACAACACGCCTGTGAGCCTCATCTGACCCATGGGCTACGAATTTGCTACCTTTGTCCTAGGGGACTTAGCTTCTTTTTTTCCCTTTGCTGCAGTTCCTAGCCCATTACCAGTTTTATAGTAGGCACATACTGAATGCATGCTGACTTCGTGTGGTCTTATTCTGACCCAGACGTGTCTCAAACCTGATGACCTCTCTCAGGTCACCTCTGTCTGTTTCCACTAAGACTTCTCTTGTTGTTTTGCAAAGCTGGTGTCCAATTACTTCTCCTTCACAGAACATTTCCAAATCAGTTAGAAGGGGCTTTCAACCTATCCTAAGCACAAACTGTTTCCATATAACATTTCTCAAAAAAGCAAGTGAGAGAGGAAGAATTGGTCAGCCCAGGGGTTTTCAATCCTGGATGTACATTAAAACTACCTAGAGATATTTTAAAAATGCTGATTCTAGAGCTCCAGCCTCAGAAATTCCAATTTAAATGGTCTGTGGTGGGACTGTGGGCATCAGTACTTAAAAAAAAAGCTCCCCAGGCATTCTGATCTGCAGCCAGGATTGAAAACTGGCCCAACTGGTGAATATGTGTTTGTCAGAAGGTCCCAAATATCCACTTTGGGCCTTGATCAACTGCCTTCTTCTTTACTAAAATCAGACATTTGTAAGGTAAAGAGTCAGACTGGGGTAATTGATATCTTTATGCATTGTTTTCCTGTGAACCAGAATATTGTTTCTGCTTCTTATGTAGTTATTGGGTAAATAGGCAAGAACACGGGCTAAAAGGTGTATATTGATGTTGAAGAGGGAGTGGCAGGTGGCTTTTGAAATGGCTCTGTGATTTCCTACTTGTTGGTATTCACGTGCTGTGTAATTCTCTCCTTTTATGTGGGCTGAACCTAGTGACTTTTTTCTAACAAGTGTAATTCAGCAAAAGTGAAGAGATGTCCCTTTCATGATTAGGTTACAGAAGATTGTGACTTCTGTCTTGCTGGCTCTCTTCCTCTCTAGCTCTCTACACTTGCTTGCTCCCATGAAACAAGGTGTTATGTTGTTAACTGACCTAGGAAAGGTCTACCTGGCAAGAAAATGAGGACAGCTACTGGTCAACAGCCAGTGAGAAATGAAGGTCTTCTATCCAACAGCCCGTGAGATTCTAAATCATGCCAGGTGAGTGAACTTGGAAGCAGATATTTCCCTAGCTGAGTCTTGAGATAACTGCAGCCTTGACCCATACCTTGATGGCAGCCTTTGGAGAGAATTTTGAGCCAAAGTATCCATCTAAGTTATGTCTGTGTTTCTGGTCCACAGAAACAGTGAAGTAATAAATGTGTGTTGTTTTAAGCCACTATATTAGGTGGTAATTTGTTACATAGCAATAGGTAACACATAGAGGGGGTGATGCTGGGTTCTGCTTATAGTAAGAGGCTAGAGAAGTGATTCCCCAACTATAGCATGCATTGAATTTCCTTGGGAAGCTTGATAAAATGCAGATTCCTGGACTCCACTTACAGAGGTTTTAGATCTGTTAGGTCTTAAGTGGGACTCAGGATTATGCCTCTTTATCACACATTCCAAACACTTCTGAGGCAGGTGTTCTTTGGGATTGCAATTCTACAACAGTAAACTAGATTCAACCTTTGGAGAAGCAGGGAATGTTGGTGGACCAGTGATTGTTGTGTTGTGCAGGCTCAGTGGGGCGGGATTTATGGAAGGCTTTTATATTAATCAGGTGACCTTCTAGAAGGAATACCAAACTTTGAACTGGAAGAAGTCATGGAGATCAGAAGAGTAGCCTAGTGGCAGTGTGCTGGTTGGGTTGGAAGGGAGAGAGACTGGAGTGAGGAGCCAGGGTAGCAAGAGATGTTGAAAGCCTGTACTAGAATGTTGGAATTGCAGATAGGAAGGAAAATTATGAGAGGCATTTTATTATTTTATTTTATTAAAAAAGATTTTATTTATTTAATTGACAGAAGAGAGAGATAGAGAGCATATACACACACAGGGGGAGGGGCTGAGGGAGAGGGAGAAACCGACTCCCCTGTATAGGGTCCTGGAATTATGACCTGAGCTGAAAGCAGATGCCTAACCAACTGAGCCACCAAGGCACCCCGAGAGAGACATTTTAATTGATATTTTAGAAGGAGTTGATGACTTACTATATAGACAGGATCTGAATAAGAGAGAGAAAGGAGATTTCAAGCCGAGGTGATTGGAAAAGAGGTAGTACCATTGGCAGAGCTCAGAATTTGGAAGGGAAGCTGGTTTAGGGGGTATAGCTCTCCTAGAACAATTTCATGCTCAGTTCCTTTTGGTTAATAAGCTCTGGTCTGAGAAGCTGAGTTGACTTGCAAGAGTACAAATGGAGACAAAGTTCTAATGGAGACCTGTCATCCTCTGTGTGTGGTCCTGGATCAGGAGCATCAGTGTCATCTGGGAGCTTGTTAGATATGTTAATACCACAAAGGTTTATACCCTGGCTGAACTTAGAGATCTATATGCCCAGAAGGCCTTGAATAGACCATCCCAGAGGTTGGGAAGGAAGCACAAGTAGAGATATAGGTGACCCCTCCTCACTGACAGAAACAGAGTCGTCACCTGTTGCTGATGGGAGACTGGCCTGGATGTAGTACAGCTGTTCTCTGCTCTGAGCCCAGCCCTAAGCCGAGGAAGCATTCTGGCTGACCACTGAACTGCAGGAACTCGAGACTCATCTGTTTGTTGGCCAAGTCACAGAGCTGCCCTAAGCTGATACAACCTGAATGGACAACGTGGACGAAGGCCAGCTCTGCAAGTAGTGAAGCGTGATGTGCTTCCTTCACTGCAAGAACCTCCTTAGGGAGGTGAGGCTGGAGATCATAAGGGATGGATTCTTTTCTTATTCTCCTACTCTGCATGTTTCCCACTTGATCCTGTCCTTACAAAGCTGGACTAGTGAATGAAGGGTTGCTGAGAGTGAGAAAGCATCCATACCAGTTTTCCTGACACACCTGTATTATGGTCAGAGGAAATCTGGTTGAAGTCATGCTGTAAGAGAAAACAAAGGCATAAAATGCTGCCATCAGACATTTCAGTGGATCTGAACTTGCTTTGTGCAAGTAACCTACACAATCTCACTATGTGAGCCTCAAGTGGACTGCTGCTTCAGATGCTGTGGCTCTTCCATCACACGAATTCTGATCGAGGAGCCCTCACACTGTCTCATGTGAGCCAAAATGTGGCTATCCCAGTCAAAGACTACAATTGAATGAAATATTCTGGACCTTAACCTACAGTGAATTGATCACATTCCTCTAAGAGACTGTTAGAACTCATCTCATTGTGCCTTACCTCCCGAGCCTCTCTGGCTATTGTTAACCCCCCATATTGCCCTCTTTATTATCCAATTAGACATAAGCCACATCCTCTACTTCTTCCCAAGGCTTTACCCTACCCTCTAGAAAGGCCTGTCTGTGAAGGCCAAAGTTCTTATATCCTTAACTTTTTTTTTTTTTTTGAATCAGGACATGTCCCCTGCCTCCTGCTATAAGTGGAACCTTGAATGCCTCTTAACCATATTGCCCAGGAGGTGAGGTTGTTGTTCTCAGTTCCCACTCCCAAATCCCTTTGGTATCATTTCACTCTCTCCCTCCTCCAAAAGTCCCACTCCTCTACCCTCCTCATTACTGTCTTCTACCAGCTTCCTGATTATTTCTCCTCCTTTCTTACAGATCTAGTTCATGGCTTACTCTCTTCCTTTTGTTTCCTCTCATCATTCTTGAGGACATCAACATCTTTGTGTCAAGGATGGCAGAGATTTATGTGCCCCAGAAGGCCCATGTTGTAAAAAAAATTCTGAGTTATTAGAAACTTAGAGATGAGTTATCTGATAATGGAGGACTTTGAGAGTAGGAGGAGAGGAGAGGAGACCAGCTGTGGGGTGTACTGGATCCCCTGAACTTGGGTACAGGGCATGAAGGGAGGTGGGGGTCCCACAGTTGGTGGGATCTATGCCCTGGAGGAATGTAACAAATTCTCCTTTTGGGGTGGAGGGTAGTGGCTGTACCTCTAAGTTTTGTTGCCGTTTCCTCCCTGACTCTGGCCATTGTTCTTGGTGACTTCAGCACTCATGTGAATGACCCATCTCTCATCATGGCTTTTTCATTTCCTTGATCCCTTTACTTCAATGATCTTTACGTTTATACATCTCAACTACCCACTGGCTTGGTCACACACTAGCACTTTTCACCATCAGTAACTGCATTATTTAGTAAATCTTGATTTCCATTGATGCAGTTCTGCAACCTCACCAGCTTAGACCTCCAATCCATTGTTTACCACTACGTTTTTTGTCTCCATCAGCCCATCATCTTCTGTTTGGCTCCTACCCCAGCTCAGAACCAATCTACTGTATTGTTAACATCATTTCCCCCTTCCCTTTCTATCTTTCATACCCAGTGAGCTCTTATACCCTCACACTTAAGTATACCATTTTATTCCCCCTCACCTCCTTTTCTTTGCACCTGATACTTTCACAACTTGGCTGCCTCTCATCACTCATTGTGAACTTCAGATGGACACCTGACACTGTATATCACTTTCATTATCTTTCTTTAGTGAGGGTTTCTGGACTGTTATTCCCTGAGCTGACCTCTTCCTCCTCTGGCCTCAGACCTCCCTCCTCTACCCTTCTTTCCTTCTCATGCTCACTGAAGACCTCACTCCATATAGCACTGAAAAAAAGGAACCCAGAAAATGGGAATATTTTCATCTTCTCACCACTTAATCTATCCTTCTAACTATAACTGTTGTTTTCCCCCCTTTTATGATCAAGAATGTGTCCACTTTCCTGATAGTTGGAGATGCTCCTCTCAGAGGCCAGTTCCTCCTCGATTCTATACAATCTTGTCTCCATTGGAACTTTGGTTCTTCAGTTATCCCCTCTCTTTCTTGCTTATCAAAATTTCCCTCTCTTCTGGGTCTTTTGCATAAAAAAAAATCAACCATGTCCCCATTCAAAAATATAAAACAAAACAATATAATGTATTTTCCCTTTGACACCACAAACTCCTCTAGCTAGCATCCCATTTCTTCATTTTTCTTTACAGCCAAATTCTTGAAAGCTTTAGCTATTAGGTCTCCCCTTACCCTTATCTTACCCCTCCTTGAACCCTCTGCAATCTTGCTTTAATTCCCAACTGACTATCTTTTGCATCTATGGAGGTTTGAGAATCAAGCCTATAGGTAGCTCAGACTGTAGCTTCAGAATCTATTATGGTGAGAAAACATGAGGAAACTGAGGCTCAGAGAGATTAAGTGATTTGCCTAAGGTGACACAGCTAGTAAGTAGGTAAGTTGGTATTGAATCTATATGTCTTTGTAGGGATTATCACATTGAACTGTAATTATTTGTTGCCACATCCCTTTCCTCATTGGATTATGATTCTGAGGACAAAGCTTAGAACACATAGTAGGTGTTGGATAAATGCTTGTTGAGTAAATGAAGAGATGCTATTTTCTGAGCTCATTTATTCTTTTTTTTTTCTTTTTCTTTCTTTTTTTTTTTTTTTTTTTTTTGTCCTCCATAGTCATGGATCACTGCTGGTCACCACTTTCCCTTTAATATAATCATAGAATCATGAAATATTAGAGCTGCAAGGGACCTTGGAGATCAGAAAATTAAGATCCGTAGAGGTTAAGTAATATACCCAAGGTCACTTGCCTAGTTAGTTGCAATCCAGTGCTCTTCCCATGCCATTTTCAATAGATGTTAGTGCTCCCTCCCTCCATCCATGTTCTCTTTTCCAACCTAAATAACTCCAGTGCCAGGTGGACACTGTAGACAGCAGGAAGTCAGTAGAAGGACACGTTTTGAATGCGATGGGCAGACAGTGCAATGCTTTTTAGTGTTAATGAACACTTTCCTTCCTGGTTTAAGCAGGTGCCTGCTAGCTACTTCAGTTCTAGTTTAAAATACCATTTTCAGGCTCTCCTGTCTTACCTTATATTCCTCTTAGTGCTTTGATTATTTTAATGAGTTTTTCTTAGTTCCTGTTTATAAAACCAGATATACTTTATAATGTTTTGTTGTTGTTGTTGTTTTTTAATAACTCAAATTCTCAAGTCTTGTTCCTTTTCCATCACTCTTTTTCCTTTATACTCTTTATGTTTGTGTGCTTGGAATTATGCAGTGCATTTTTAAATTTTATCTTGTTGATTGCTAATACAGTGCTAGAACAGTTAATTTTTCTATAGGGAAGAATAGAATCCTCAACTAACTGGAACCCACAGCTTGAAGTGAAAGTAGCAGAGTTTCTGAAGACAGGCATAGTTGAGTTTAAATCTTGGCTTTACTACTTATTTTTTATTAATTAATTACTTAATTTTACTGTTGGTATCCCCCTTATTCTTTTTGAAAATTAAGGTATGACTGACCTAACATTATTTTAATTTCAGGTGTATAACATGATGATTTTATATTTGTATATTGCAAAATGGTCACCACAGTAAGTACAGTTAGCATTTTACTATTTATTGTCTGGCTTGGGCAGATAGTCTAACCTCCCTGTACATGTTTCCTCATCTTTAAAATTAAATCAGTAATAGTATGTCTATCTCATTGAGCAAAGATTAAATGAAATATACATAATTCTAGGTTTAAAATTCTCATTCTGCCACATACTGGCCATAGAATAACCTCAGTAAATTTATTTAGCTTTTTTTTTTTAAAGATTTTTTCTTTATTTATCTGACAGAGATCACAAGTAGGCAGAGAGGCAGGCAGAGAGAGAGGAGGAAGCAGGCTACCCGCAGAGCAGAAAGCCCGATGTGGGGCTCGATCCCAGGACCCTGGGATCATGACCTGAGCTGAAGGCAGAGGCTCAACCCACTGAGCCACCCAGGTGCCCCTTATTTAGCTTTTTTGAGCCTCAGTTTCCTTCTCTGTAAAATGGGAATTGTTATCAGCATTTGCTGCATAGCATACCACCTCAAAATGTAGTGATTTAAAACAATAACCATTTATTTGCTGATGATTCTGTGGGTTGGTGGTTTGGACTGCACTCAACTGGGACTGTCTTTGCTTCCTGCTGTGTCAGCTGGGTTCACTCATCCATTTATGTCAACTGGCGCAACTCCTATGTCTGGCATTTAGCTGGTTGTCAACAGGGCTAATGGAAGCAACTGAGCTATGTGGCATCTATCACCCACTTGGCTTGCCTGGACTCATTCACCTGGTGAATGAGGGTTACTAAGAGCATTAAGAGAGAGTAAGACCCATTACATAAGCACTTTTTGAGTCTCATCTTGTTTATATTTGCTATTGTCAAAGTAAATCATATGACCGAGACCAGTATAGGTATGAGAAGGGACTCCCCAAAGGCATGGATGTAGGGAAGGTAATTATGCAGACTTTTTTTTTCTGGGATTGTTCTGAGAATTAGAGATAATACATATCAAGAACTGAGTGAAGTGACTGGTAAAATAGGTGCTCAGCAAATGACAGCTGAAACATATTATATTGTACCTGACCTACAGTAGGTATTTAGTTAAGGAATGTTCTCTTTTCTGCCTACTCTCCTTCCCTCATTACTTTGCTAATAGAAGAAAATTGTAATTCAAAACAAACAAGGGACACAAAAACAATCAAACCCACATCAGTGATTTTTAATTTAATTTTTAAAATATTTATTTATTTATTTATATTAAGTTATGTCAGTCACCATATGGTATTTTATTAGTTTTTGATGTAGTGTTCCATGATTCATTATTTGTGTGTAATACCCAGTGCTTATTGCAATGTATGCCCTCCTTAATACCCATCACCAGGCTAACCCACCTCCAACCCCTCCCCTCTGAAACCTTCAGTTTGTTTCCTGGTGTCCATAGTCTCTCATGATTTGTTTCCCCCTCTGATTCCCCTCCCCTTTAGTTTTTCCTTCCTTCTCCTAATGTCCTCCATGCTGTTTCTTATATTCCACATATGAGTGAAACCATATGATAATTGTCTTTCTCTGCTTGACTTATTTCACTTAGTATAATCCCCTCCATTTCCACCCATGCCAATGCAAATGGTGGGTATTCAACCTTTCTGATAGATGAGTAATATTCCGTTATAATTTTTATAAATGAAATATCTACAAAAATAGTTAAGTTAAAAAAGTTAAAAAAAAATCTCCAAACCAAAACTAATAGGATGTTGGGAAAGTGCATACTTTATTACTGGATTTTCTTTATCTCTCACCCTAGGGTCTTAAAGCCATACAGGATACTGAGTTTTCAAAGAAAAATCCCATTATAGTGACCAAGGCAGTGAAGAAGACACAAACATTTAACAAAGAGTTTCCATACCTGATAGTTTAACTAAAAAAAGTTTTGAGGTTAATCTCTTTTTCAGACAACTCTATTGAAATCCTTGAATCTGTAAGTTGGAAGGGATTCAGAGGCCTTTGAATTTTATATCCTCCATTTCTCTTTAGCAATGGTTCTCAAACTTGTTGATTTTAGGAAAATTTTACACTATTAAGGGCCTCAATGTGATTTTTGTTTCTGTATTTTTGTATCTGTCAATATTTAGTATATGAAAAATTCAAACTAAGAAAAATTAAACAGAAGGACATACAGCATACATACCATTCGGGTGCCTGGGTGGTTCAGTAGGTTAAGTGTCTGCCTTCAGCTCAGGTCATGATCCCAGGGTCCTGGGACAGAGCCCCGCATCAGGCTCTCTGCTCAGTGGAGAACCTGCTTCTCCCTCTCTCTCCACCTGCCACTCTGCCTACTTGTGAGTCTATCTCTCTGTCAAATAAATAAATAAAATCTTTTAAAAAAAGAATATATAACATACATTCCATTATCTACCAGAGAGCAAAGACTCAATATCATTATACCCTCTGGAAAACGTCACTGTACATTCTTAAGAGAGAGTGAAAGCAGACAGTATCTTAGTATTAGATTAATGGTTTTGACCTCACTAAACACCTGAAAGAGTTTTGGGGACTCCCAGGGGTCTGTGGACCACATTTTGCAAATCGCTACTCTTATAGTCTCCCTGTCAAATAGGAGTTGCTCAGCTGAAGTAGCTGGAGACAGTATGGTATAGAAAACAGTCTCTATTTTGGACACAAGAAATTAATTTTCTAATCTATAAAATGGGGAGTGATAATAATTAAATATACCTCATATAGTTTTGAAGATTAAACAAAATGAGGTGATTTATCTAACCTATATTAGGGACCTTGTACAAAACCGGCATATGGGAGGCTCCCAATAAATAAATCTGAATAAATTCAGCCTTCCTATCACTGACATAAATACCTGACAGCTCACTGCCTCATGAGGTGGCTTACTTGGGCTTTGGTTTTAGAAATTTCCTCCTCCTGCCTCTCTGTAATTTCTACCCTATAATTTTAGTGCTGTTCCTCTTTACAGAATAAGGCAAAGTCCTCTGAGTTTTAGATAAAAGCAGTTGTGTCACCTTTAGGTAGTTTTTCTTATAAGCTGTGTTGTGATTTCTAGATTATCCTGATAATTTCCCTGCCCTATGGATGCAATTTCTCACTCAACAAATATTTATTGAGCACCAGTAGTAAAAAAAAATTCTGCTCTGTTCTCTTGACACTTACATTTTAAGTGTAGGAGACAGATCTAAAGCAAGTAAGCAAATGAATAATAACAGATGCTAGGTCCTACAATGGAAAACAAAGAAAGGTAGGGAACTGAGAGTGACAGAAGGGTGCAATTTTAAATAGAGTGACCACATAAATGCATTTCTGAAGAAGAGACATTTGGGTGGAAACCTGAATGAAGTAAGGGGGCAAGCCAGGCTGAGTGAAAAGTCACTGTAAAATTTCAATTTTATTCTTCTTGTGGTTGGGATCCACTGGAAGATTTTAGGTAAGAAAATGGAGTTACTATGAATTATGTTTCAAAAAAATAATTCTTACTGCTTTGTAGAGAACAGACAAGGGGGCAAGGATAGAAGTAGAGGGAACAACTAAGCAGCTGTTGAAATAGTCCGGACAAGAGGTTATGATGCCTTGGAAGTGGTGAAAATTTAAACTGGGATAGAACACAGAACCAGTAGGGTTTGCTAATGGATTGATGTGTTATATGAGAAAGAAGTAGGAATCGGGGATGATATCCAGGATTTTGGCAAGAACAACTAGATGGGAGGTGATGCATTGACTAAAACGGGGAAGACTGGCTGAGGAACAGGGTGGAAAGACAGGATCACTAATTCCATTTGAGATCTAAGTTAAATTTGAGCTTCCTATTAGACATCCATATGGAACTGGATCTGAGGGGAGAGTCAGGGCTGGAGCTTGCTCTGACATTTGAAAGTGAGTGTTACTATGTAGTGAAGGGATAACATTCAAGAATTGAGCCCTGGAGCACCCCAGTGGTTAGAGATTGGGAAGATGGGGGAAGAACCAGCAGAGGAGACTGAGATAAAAGTGGCTAGACATAAAATAAAACAAGAGTCTGTGGTCACAAAAACCCAGATGTGTTCAAAAAGGAAAGAGTAATCAACCTAGCCAAATGTAGCTGAGAAGTTTAATAAGATGAGGAATAAGAGTTTGCTTTTGGTTTTGGCAAGATGAAGGTAATTGGCAACCTTTATTTGAGTGCTGTCATAGCATGAGATAAAAGCCTGTTTGAGGGCACGTATTGCATGGAGTACTGGGTGTGGTACATAAACAATGATACTTGTAACACTGGAAAAATAAAATAAAATAAAATAAAAATTAAAAAAATTTTTTTCAATTTATTTATTTTCAGAAAAACAGTATTCATTATTTTTTCACCACACCCAGTGCTCCATGCAATCCGTGCCCTCTATAATACCCACCACCTGGTACCCCAACCTCCCACACCCCTGCCACTTCAAACCCCTCAGATTGTTTTTCAGAGTCCATAGTCTCTCATGATTCACCTCCCCTTCCAATTTACCCCAACTGCCTTCTCCTCTCTAACACCCCTTGTCCTCCATGATATTTGTTATGCTCCACAAATAAGTGAAATCATATGATAATTGGCTCTCTCTGCTTGACTTATTTCACTCAGCATAATCTCTTCCAGTCCCGTCCATGTTGCTACAAAAGTTGGGTATTCGTCCTTTCTGATGGAGGCATAATACTCCATAGTGTATATGGACCACATCTTCCTTATCCATTCATCCGTTGAAGGGCATCTTGGTTCTTTCCACAGTTTGGTGACCGTGGCCATTGCTGCTATAAACATTGGGGGACAGATGGCCCTTCTTTTCACTACATCTAAATCTTTTGGGTAAATACCCAGGAGTGCAATGGCAGAGTCATAGGGAAGTTCTATTTTTAATTTCTTGAGGAATCTCCACACTGTTCTCCAAAGAGGCTGTACCAACTTGCATTCCCACCAACAGTGGAAGAGGGCTCCCCTTTCTCCACATCCCCTCCAACACATGTTTCCTGTCTTGCTAATTTGGGCCATTCTAACTGGTGTAAGGTGATATCTCAATGTAGTTTTAATTTTAATCTCCCTGATGGCTAGTGATGATGAACATTTTTGATCAAAAACCTCCGCAAAAGCAAGAGCCCAGGACCTGATGGATTCCCCGGAGAATTCTACCAAACTTTCAAAGAAGAAATAACACCTATTCTCCTGAAGCTGTTTCAAAAAATTGAAGCAGAAGGGAAACTTCCTGACTCTTTCTATGAAGCCGGCATTACCCTGATCCCCAAATCAGGCAAAGACCCTACCAAAAAGGAGAATTTCAGACCAATATCACTGATGAATATGGATGCTAAGATTCTCAACAAGATCCTAGTAAACAGGATCCAACAGCACATTAAAAAGATTATCCACCATGACCAGGTGGGATTCATCCCTGGGCTACAAGGATGGTTCAACATTCGCAAATCAATCAATGTGATAGAACAAATTAATAAGAGAAGAGAGAAGAACCACATGGTCCTCTCAATTGATGCAGAGAAAGCATTGACAAAATCCAGCATCCGTTCCTGATTAAAACGCTTCAAAGTCTAGGGATAGAGGGAACATTCCTGAACTTCATCAAATCTATCTATGAAAGACCCACAGCAAATATCATCCTCAATGGGAAAAAGCTTGCGTCCTTCCCGTTGAGATCAGGAACACGACAAGGATGCCCACTTTCACCACTCTTGTTCAACATAGTATTAGAAGTCCTAACAACAGCAATCAGACAACAAAGGGAAATAAAAGGTATCCAAATTGGTAATGAAGAAGTCAAACTCTCTCTCTTTGCAGATGACATGATTCTTTATATGTAAAACCCAAAAGACTCCACCCCCAAACTACTAGAACTCATACAGCAATTCAGCAATGTGGCAGGAAACAAAGTCAATGTACAGAAATCAGTGGCTTTCTTATACACTAACAATGAAAATACAGAAAGGGAAATAATTGTTTTTAAAAAAAAAAAGTTGCTTGGTGAAAAAAAAAAAAGCCTGTTTGAGTGAGTTGAGAAGAGAATGAGATTGAGGAAATGGAGCACTATCAGTAACTACTTTGAAGAGTTTCAGTATAAAGAGGAGAAAAGAAGTTGTGAGGTAGCTGGAGGTAGATATATGGTCAAGGAGTTTTTTGCTTGTTTAAGAAAGGAGATTTTGTAGCATGTTTATATGCTGATGGGAATGATCTCTCAGCATATTGATGAAAGGAAAGATTGGTGTTGACTGCTAGAGCAAAATGTTAGAATGGCTTAGAGTGGAAGGGATCCTATGCACAAGTAAGACTGGAAAGTAAGTGTGGAAAGTAAGTGTGGAAAGTTCCTTCCTAGTAACAGGAAAGAAGACAGAAAGCGGGTGAGTTGTTAGTAGAGAACTATCTCATCTTCAAACAAATATGTCTGATCGTTTCTATTTTCTCTATGAAATCAGGGAAATAATCAGCTGAGAATTATGAAGGGGAGTTGTTTGCAGTTTCATTGTGGAAGAGAGGTGTGAAATAGTTCTCTTGGAGAGGGCAGTGAACTGATTAGGAACATTACGGTTGTCAGGTATCTCAGAAGGTCCCCAGAGATTTCTGGTCAAATTTATTTTGTTAATTAATTTTTTAAAAAACTTTTTACTTATTTATTAGGGAGAGAAAGAGAGAGCACAGGCAGGGAGAACTGACAGGCAGAAGGAGAAGCAGGCTCTCCATTGAGCAAGGAGCCTGATGTGGACTCAATCCCAGGACCATAGGATCATGACCTGAGCCAAAGGCAGATGCTTAACTGACTGAGACACCTAGGCATCCCTGGTCAAATTGAATTTAAAGTGGGATCATTCTGCTGCATAGATGGATTTAATCAGGCTTAAATTTAATGGAGTACAAGGATGCCGCCCCCACTTATGGTCATGGGTATAATGATCAACCTGACCTACTTAAGGTCATGGGTATAATGATGGAACCTGAGATTTAGCTGGGTAGTGAGGAAGTGAAGGCATTAAAGGACAGATGGACAGTGAGGGTAGTAGCATCCATGGATTGCGGGTGGAGGTTATGTTGAATAGAGGGGGCTTGAAGTTGAAATTACAGAGGTGGGATAGTTACTGGTAATAACATCTAGAGTATGACTAATGAGTGTATGGCTGGGCTGGGATGATATCAAACAAACGGTTATGAGAAGTGACTTCAAGGGATGGTAGAACTAAAGGATTGTCTACATCTTCAAGTGGATATTGAAATCACAGAATTGGTGGGAGAAAAACACTGTGGCCAGGTGCTAACATTTCTGATGAATGAATGAAGAGAAGTGACTGACAAGTTGGCAGAGGGCAGCCATAAAGAGGGGTGGCCACTGTCATAATCTGATGGTGCACATTTTAAGTGGGCTGGAATTTTTGAGGAAAGAGGGAGAAAAAATTGCCCTGTAAGTGGCAAAGAGGAGGAAGAAGATACTTCTTTACCTCCAGATCCAGTGAGTGTTATAAAGGATGTGGGAAAGAAAGTATCCACCATCTAAGAGGACTCTATGGAAGCAGAGACCTTAGGGGAGAGCCAAGGTTTTTTTTTTTTTTTTAGGACAACAAACTGAATGAAATGTTGAGGATATAGAAGAATGTTCTGGTGATGGGGCTTTAAGTTCCGGAGAGCATGGCAAGAGGGCTTGGGAGTTCACTGATGAGCAGGATATGCAATCAGATTAGGGAATATATGAAATCTTAAGGGGTTAGAAATACAGGTAATGATGTATGCTGGAAGCTAGGACTTATGGAGGTGACTGGGATGAACAGGGATGTAGGACTTATCCAGATTAGTCCTGTTGGGCCATTAGGAAAAGGTAGGTCAGTGCTAATTAGTGCTCTTAGAGGGCTGATCTCTTGGCCAATTTGTGTTGGTGAAGCTGGAGGAGGAAGGCTACAGCAGAAGAACTTACTCTTACACCGTACACAAAGATAAACACACAATAGGTAAAAGACCTCAACGTGAGACAGGAATCCATCAGAATCCTAGAGGAGAACATAAAGCAGTAATCTCTTCGATATCAGCCACAGCCACTTCTTTCAAGATATGTCTCCAAAGGCAAAGGAAACAAAAACGAAAATAAACTTTTGGGACTTCATCAAAATCAAAAGCTTCTGCACAGCAAAGGAAACAGTCAACAAAACAAAGAGGCAAACCACGGAATGGGAGAAGATATTTGCAAATGACAGTACAGACAAAAAGTTGATATCCAGGATCTATAATGAACTCCTCAAACTCAACACACACGAAATAGGCAAATATATAAAAAAATGGGAAGAAGATATGAACAGACACTTCTCCAATCAAGACATACAAATGGCTATCAGACACATGAAAAAATGTTCATCATCATTAGCCCTCAGGGAGATTCAAATTAAAACCACATTGAGATACCACCTTACACCAGTTAGAATGGCCAAAATTAACAAAACAGGAAACAACATGTGTTGGAGGGGATATGGAGAAAGGGGAACCCTCTTCCACTGTTGGTGGGAATGCAAGTTGGTGCAGCCTCTTTGGAGAACAGTGTGGATATTCCTCAAGAAATTAAAAATAGAACTCCCTAGGACCCTGCCATTGCACTCATGGGTATTTACCCCAAAGATTCAGATGGAGTGAAAAGAAGGGCCATCTGTCCCCCAATGTTTATAGCAGCAATGGCCACGATCACCAAACTGTGGAAAGAACCAAGATGCCCTTCAATGGACGAATGGATAAGGAAGATGTGGTCCATATACACTATGGAGTATTATGCCTCCATCAGAAAGGACGAATACCCAACTTTTGTAGCAACATGGACGGGACTGGAAGAGATTATGCTGAGTGAAATAAGTCAAGCAGAGAGAGGGGTTTGAAGTGGCGGGGGTGTGGGAGGTTGGGGTACCAGGTGGTGTGTATTATAGAGGGCACGGATTGCATGGAGCACTGGGTGTGGTGAAAAAATAATGAATACTGTTTTTCTGAAAATAAATAAATTGAAAAAATTAAAAAAAGATATCTTTAAAAAAAAAAAAGAAGAAGAACTTACACCATAGCAGTTGATACTCTCTTGCTTTCCCCCAAATTTTCTGTGGTCCTTTCCAACCCTGGGGTAAGGGGCTTATTAGGACTTTTCAACAATGATACTACCTTGGGGGAAATTAACTTATGTCTTACAAATCTCTCTTAAATCCTACCAAAGCTACTACAAATAAATACATATAGTTCTTATGTAACATATGACATATAGTTCTTATGTAAATGGAAAATGCAGGTTTAAGACAAATACCCTGCAAATTTCAATCATTAGAGAAATAGATGCACATCGTCGGCTCCCATATATCCCATCACCTAGATTTAATAGTTGTTAACGTTTTGCTCCACTATTTTTTTTTTTTTACTGAAATGTCTTCAAGTAAATTAGAGACATTGACTTCTCATTCTTAAATACTTCAGTATCATAAACCCATTATATGTAGGAATTTTGAAGCTGTCACTGCCTTTCAAGATGTGGTGTCAAGAACTGCACAAGAGTGTTCCAGATGTTGACTGGTCAGTCCAGCAAACAGAAAGGATAACTAGACTCAGCTTTTGTTAATATAGATTACAATCTCTGAAATTAATCATTTTAGAGGCCATAGCACACTATTGATTCAGGTGCATTTGTGGTCAGTTCAAGTCCCCAAGTTCTTTGCACATGTATTGCTGCTGTCAAGTCAGGCTTCCCCTATCTTGTATTTATGTAATTGAATTTGTGTTGGTTTTAGCCTGAAAATATTTTGAATTGGAATTGTGCCTTCCAGTGAGTTAGTTAATCCTTTTGTACTTTGATTCATCAGCAAAGCTGGTAAGTAAATCTTTTATATATTCATGTAAATATATAGTAGCTTCTTTCTAAAATTGACGCTTTCACTATCTTGGAATTGTGGAGACTGCAATAAGATCATCTCAGGCATCAAGAATGGACATTTCGTAGGATAAATGATTTAAGTATGCCTGATTAATGATTGAAATCTATCATTTTTGACTATGGAGACCATCTGGCTTAACAGACTGATGATATCTGAATGCAATTTTCTAAGAAATTCTAAATCATTCCACAATAACTATTGAATATAAGCAAATAACTAAAGAGTTTCTTAGTAGAGTCTTGGAAACATCCACATTATTCAAGACAGCTAAATCCAAGGCTGGATTGGTTTTCTGAGGACTCCATGCATTTGCTTGGGTGGCTTCTCAGATTTACACAGAGATCATTTTTTTTAAAGTCACTTCATAATATTTTATTTAACAGATGTGACCTTTTAAGACATAAGAATTTTGCTTACATTGTGTAGATGAAGAAACAAAACTAATTGGAAAAAAACTTGACAATATATATGACATGAGGCTGCTTTATATAAAAGCCAGATGTATTTGTTAATATTGCTTAAAAGGTTTTTCTTTAGATCCTTAGTAGCTTTAAAGAGTGTTATGGTTGAAAATATTTTTTATTAACATATAATGTATTATTTGTTTCAGGGGTACAGGTCTGTGAATCATCAGTCTTACACAACTCACAGCACTCACCATAGCACATACCCTCCCCAGTGTCTATAACCCAGCCACCTTATCCCTCCCTGTCCCCAGCAACACTTAGTTTGTTTCCTGAAATCAAAAGTATCCTATGGGCTGGTCTTGTCTTGTTTCATTTTTCCCTCAGGGATCATTTTTTCAACTTAGGCATGAGAATGAGCTGGTTGGACATTTCCTGGCTCTGCTTCCTGCTTAGAAAGCGAGACTTCACTGGGAGCATGTCTTCAACTGCTAGATAAGTGGTATTTTTGTAGATTTTCAAATTGAACATATAATATGCCCAAGCAGAAGGCATAGTCTTAGTAGTACTCTGACGTGAAATAGCAGATCAGTATTGTAGAACTCCACATTCCTCAGTATGGTCTTCAGTTCTTGAGTATTTCAGAATGAGAGCTCTGTGACACTAGCTTTCATGAAGAGGCATGATACCATAGTAATTAAGACCATAGGTACTGGACTTTGACTGTCTAGGTCTAAAGCCTGTCTCTATCATTTATTGACTGTGGAACTGGGGTACTTTATTTAATCTCAGTGGAGAATAATTTCCTTATCTGTTAATGATGAAGATCATATAAGCACCTATCTCATACTTCAGTTGTGAGGATTAACAGTGTTCATTCAAGCAATGTGCCAAGCATTTAATAAATGTTAGCTACTGTTATTTGTTGTGGATCTCATAGTTCTTATTGGGGCCCAAAGCATTAGATAATATTTGGTCTCATATTCATGAAGTTCTTCGTCTAAACTTAAATACATCTAATCTGGGAGTGGTCTAGGTTGCCATGTCATCTCCCATATTTACCTTTCATTTTATTTTCCACTTCCATGTCTCCAAAGGCCCAGTAAAAACTGTTTAAAGATCCATGAAGAATGCTCACATACCTTCTACTTTGAACAAGTCAAGGTAATTATGGTCTCTTGGTTGCTTGTCCTTAGTCTTTAGATTATAGCTCCTGTGGTGGCTGACAACCACACCAACTTTCCAGGGGGAAGAAATATAGGAAACCTATTTTTCTTCATACATGAGTCTATAGATATACTGCTTTCAGCATTCCCAATATTCACCTTTTTCTAGTGTTTTCTCATGATTAGATTGAAGTTACACATTATTGGAAAGGCTAACAGTGGTATATCCTTCTTGTGCGGTCTCTCAGGGGGTACATGATGTTACTATATATTACAACTAATGATAATCTGGATCACTTGGTTAAGGTGGTGTCTGTCAGGAGTCTCAACTATAAATTTACCATTTTTCTTTCTTTTTTTTAATATAATTTTTTATTTTTTATAAACATATATTTTTATCCCCAGGGGTACAGGTCTGTGAATCACCAGGTTTACACACTTCACAGCACTCACCAAAACACATACCCTCCCCATTACTAAATATTTTTGGGAAGATACTTGGGCGTATGTAAATATCCTATTTCTGCTTAAGATTTGCCCCACTTGTACTAGCATCCACCAGGTGCTTTTGCTTGCAGCAGTTATTCCTGTGATGTTCTAATGGTGATCTTCTATTTCCCTCATTCTTTGTACATTTATTAATTGGAAATTGGAAAGTGCTGTCTCTATACTCCCTACTTATATTCACTTATTTTGATACCAGCAAAAACTAATAGGCATTTATTTTATTCTTTGAGTTATAATTCCATATCATGCTTAGTTTGTTGCTCAAATTATTCCAAATTTGGCCATTGGTATCTCTTTCAGGTTGCCATCTGTGTTTGACATGCCCTTTACATTTTTGTTTTTGTTTGTTTTTAAGCACTTCCTTATTTTCATCACTACAAGATGCATTGGGTTTATCTTTGTTTTCCCTATTCTGCCCTGGAGTCAGCCAATCTTTTGTCTAGTGGAGAGTGATATTTTAAAACCATGATTTGTGCCTTAAGTATGCTTGTTGGTTGAAATATCACTGTTTCTAGGCCCTCTCAGTGGATACAGCTAGGAAATAAATAAGTAAGTAAGTAAAAATATAAACTTATATATGCACACATCTATATTTCTGTATCTGTCTGGATTACATTAAGAAAAAAACCATGAGTTCATATTGATACTATGGCTCCAACCTCGTGTACAGGGTTCATTTTAGTCTCCTTTTCCTTATTTGTACCTTTTTTCCCTGACACTGAGAAACCTGGTTCTGATTATCTACAATATACTTAATTTTTAAACTACTATATTAAAGTAGTTTCAGAATCTCTGAGTCATACCTCTATGAGAAACAAATTTGTGAACTAGAGTGCCGTATTTGTGTTTTTTTTTTTTTTTTTTTTTTTTGGTCTTTAGCCTTATAATAGCCAGTCAACACTCTGTTTTTCAAAGTTATTTAGGTGAACTATTTTCTCTCCTTCCCCATCATCATGTAACGTGATTGTAACTAGATTTATTTGTCACAGTCTTCAGTTCATCACAATTTCCCCCAACACTTGGGTTGAATTTTCTAAAATTTATGTATATCTATAATGTGGGGTTTTGACAAATGCTTATAGTAGGATATCTAGCATACCATATGGGAGAGTTCCATCACTCTGAAAAGTTCCTCATGCTGCTCCATCAAGATCAGATCTTCCCGTTACCCCTAACGTTTGGCAACCACTTATCTTTTTTCATCCATATGGTTTTCTCTTTTATGGAGTGTCATATACATGGAATCGTATGATGTGTTTGATTTTGATTTTGAATTTGGCTCTTTAACTTAGCAAAATGCATTTAAGATTCATCCAAGTTGTATATATTGATTGTTCTTTTCATTTGTTTTTTATTTTTTAATGAATATGGTAACTTTTATTTATTTAATGATGTGCATACTTAATTCTAAATCATTTCAATGTTAAAAGACCCTTATTCATTCAAGGAAGACAATTCCTGTCAGTTCCTTTCATTTTGACCTGAGTAGTTGTCCATGGTAGGATACACCATAGTTTGCTTAATCACTAACCCATTGAAAGGCATTTAGATTATTTCTACTTTTTGACTATTTTGAACAAGGTATAATAGCTTTAAGCATTTATGTATAGGTTTTTGTGTGAGCATACATTTTCATTGTTCTTGGGTAGGTACCTAGCAGTGGGATCAGTAATTCTAAATAAAAATATTTATTCAAATATCCAGAAAAGAAAAAGGAAAACATAAGTATTCAGTACCGTATTTTGGTAACTACAACATTAATCCTATATCATTTGAGTATAGTTTTGTAACTCTCAACTTCACATCTCCATGACCATTTACCCTCAGAATCTTCTGATTTTGGTCAAACTGGGTGCATTTGTATTCTCCCATAATTCCTGTTTTGTAATCCCCATAGTGATCCCACATGTTATATTCTGGTTTATCATTACATAGACTAAGGTAGACCCTTGATCACACCTTCTCTGAAACAAACATACTTCAATACAAAATGGGAAGTTTTGAAACCAGGTCCTGACATTTTTTATTAGTCCCTGAAAAACATTGACTTTGTAATGACCATTTCTTAAGGAGATTCCATTTGTTTAGTCAGAATGAGCAATGACTTACCTGATGTTAATTGACAGACTTCTTAAAGTACCCCTGTCCTACTCTACTAAACCTATCAGATTGCTACAGAACCTGGAATTGCTGTCATTAGCATCACTCTTATGGGCCAAGGTTCAGTCATTTTCTCTAGAAGGTTTCTGTTAAAAATGCTCATTTTTAATCTGTGAGGACAGGTGTTTAACACATTAGCTAGTTGTCACCTCAGAGAGATCACAACTCTGATCTCTGAGGTTGTTCTCTACTGACACCTTTTTGTTAGTCAGCAAACACTCAGTTTTGTCTCACACTAAACTGTGAGCTCTTAGACTGAGGGTAAAGTTCATTTCTGTATTCCCAGTGCCTGGCATGTAGTAGGTGGTCCATATATGACACTCCAGAAAAGAGAAAATGAGTAAATGCATGATGAGTACATGATGCTTGAGGATATAAGGTAAGGAATTTACAGGGAAAGGTTTTTCATATTTTGCATAGTCAGGAAAAGGCAAACCTAGATGGGAGACCATAGTAGGGGTTTGGAGTACCGGAGAGCAGCAGGGTGGTATAGGTCTGTTGTGGGAACAGTGGACTATAAAGATGGGAACTAATTGAAGGCCAGCTTCAAAGTTAAAGCTTTTGGGAAGCTGCGGCTAAGGGAGTGGGCTGGGGAGAGAATGGGCTAAAATGTCAGCCTTGCTACTTCTTAGAATATTTTGGCTCTTACTTCAAGTAAGCTAGGTATCAATCTGGGATGTGGTGTTTGATTAAAAGAGTAGCGTGATCTGACTTTTATTTTAACGGGATCACTCTGGTTACATTCTTAGGAGTAGAATGAGGTGGGAGGGCAAGGACATCCTTAGAGGCATCAGTAAAGAGGCTATAACATTAATGTAAGCTAGAGATGAGAGTTGCTTGGGTCAGTATGGATGCAGAGGAGGTTGTGAAAAGTAGTCAGATTCAGCATATATGTGGAAGGTAGAGTTGTCAGCATTTTATGATGGGTGATGCTAGATCTCTTTCCTCTGTGTCTAACAAAACAGGGCAAAGAAAAACTAAACACTTTATAATGTCTACTGACTATAAAATGGAAATTGTTATTAATGGTTAAAACAGAGCTAATTTCCCAGTAAAGCAAAACTTCCCACACCTTGGAGTCAGTGTGTTTCTACCAGCTGATATAAGGCCTTCAAGTCCATGTTTTCCAGGTGGCTTCTATAAGGAGCTTTAGCAGAGCAGTATTTACATTACTTCTATTCCGGCTGATTGAATCTGTAGCAAACAGAACAGTGTATAATTTTATCTCCCTTGAAAGCATTTCTGACTGGATTCTGTCACTCTTCATATGGGGAATAGAATTCTTTCAGGATGTACTGCTTGCAGGGCAAGTTTTTACCCAATGAGGTAAATGTCCTATGAAAACAATTTGATCAGATAAAGGTTCATGAACTCCACCCTATTCACCCATGTACACACACTCAGCTTCATGTATTTTAGCAATAATCACGCCTCGGATAAACCTTATTGGCTACAATACTGCCACTGCGCAAAGCTCAGCTTCAGGTATTTTAAGTGGAAGTCTTTTTGGTCCTGTTATGAGAAGACAGAATCTTGGTTAGAATAACAATTGATATTCTAATCCCTGGATAAATTTTTCATTGTTGAACTTCTGCTGATTATCCAGATGATTTTATAGGATTGTGTAGCACCTGCTCTGAAAGCTTATTAATGAGCAGCTTCTGATTTGTTTATTGATTTCTGTCCCTTGGATTAGAATTAAACTCCTTAATTCATTCGCACCTCTCAGAGTAGTGGCCCTTTTCCTGTTTACTCTGACATAAGTAGGCATACAAGCAGAAAGGGAAAAGTTATTAAGGGGATCTGAATTCCTCAGAAGACTTGTCGTTTTATGATTGAGCCTAACTGTGATTGAAAAATGTAATAATCCACTTGCACTCCAGGGTTTGCAACAGGAGCTGGGAGCGATCTCTAGGAGTCCTGTGTGTCTGGGAAGGTCACCAGGGACAGCTAGCAGATACAAATGGCTTTGGGCAGTTTGGTTGAAATCCCTCCTTTGCAAGGATGACATTTGGCCTTTCTTTGAGGTGAGAACTAGAGAAGTCCTTGTGATTTCTGTCAGTGTGCCTATACACAGGGTAGTAGCTAGAGACCAAAGCTTGCATGCAAGAGAGTGCCTATAACTTAAACAGTTATATCCCAGTTTGTCTGAAAACTCAAGGGAAATTCCATTTTGATGGCCCCCTCTTTGGATAGAAGTAAAATTTTCAAAACCCAAGGGTTGAAGACTTAAGTGATAATTCTGGATCTTTGTCTTTTACTGTGCTTCAGTATACTTTGAAAGGCATGAGAAAGAAAATTTCTCTTCTATCATTATTTAAATAGATTCGAGTTCTCAGAATGTTCATAGGCACATTACTAATTCCTGGAAAATCTATTTTTACAGAGTGCGTTTTATGTCTGTCCATTCTGTAAAAATAGAATTTTACTGGATGAGTGTATATATATTCAGAGCCAGTTTATGAACCTCATAAGAGAACCAGTCTCACAGTTTTGTAATCTCACGACATATACAAAGAGAACAGCGCAGCACAATCCAGAAGCAGGCCGTGAGAAACGAAAAGGTTTCAATAATAAAAATACTTTCATTTATTCAAATTTTAACAAATATTTACTGAGCAATTATTAGATGCTAAGAACTGTTGTAGGATATATAAATACAAATGTGAGCAAGATAGATAAAATCCCTGCCCTCTTATGTTCTAGTATGTGTGCTGAGGGGGATGTGAAAAAGGGCAATAAATAGTAAATAAAGCAACAAACAAGGTGATTTTCATAAAGAGACTAGTGCTATAAGGAAAATGGAGTTTTGGGATGCCTGGGTGGCTCAGCTGGTTAAGCGGCTGCCTTTGACTCAGGTCATGATCCCAGTGTCCTGGGATCAAGTCCCACATGGGGCTCTAGAAGCTGGCAGCCTGCTTCTCCCTCTGCCTCTGCCTGCCACTCTGCCTGCCTGTGCTCTCTCTCTCTCTTTGACAAATAAATAAATAAAATCTTAAAAAAAAGAAAATGGAGTTCTGGGATGGAGTGCCTCATGAACCTATATGATGAAGCTCAGCCAGTAATAAAAAGTAATCAAGGAAGGTCTTTCTAAGAATGGGATGTTTGAGAGTTGAGGTCTAAACAATGAGTGGACCATGTGTAGATCAGGGTAAAGTAACTTCCAGAAGGATTAACCAGGACAAAGGCCCTAAAGGGGTTTTCACCTTGGCTTGTTTGGCAAGAATGGAGGAAAAGAAGACAGATGTTCTTGCAGTGGTATAGGACTGAAATGATGGTCTCCTTGAACTAGCAAGAAAACAACAGAAATGGAGATAAATGAATGGATTCAGGGTATATTTTTGTTGTGGAATTGAGAAGACTAGCAAATGTGTTGCATATGGAGGGTAAGGAAAAGAAAGCCATATAGAGTAACTCCTAGGTTTTTGGATTGAGCAGTTGGGTGGGTGGTGATATGCCATTAACTGAGGTGGAAAAGACCAGAAGGGAAATATGTTGCAGTGTGAGTGGAAATCAAGAGTCCTGTTTTGTACATGTTAAGTTTGAGGCACTGATTAGATACACAAAAGCAGCTGCCAAAAAAAATCATCACTATAAAGCTCATGTTCATACAGAAGTTCCTTACATCCTCTGTCAGAGATATTTTTCTTATTTTAATGTACATATTAAATGAATTTAGTTCTTCAATTTTTTAATGCACAACAGAGTAACAATTGAGCTCTCTATCTCTCTTTTGCAATAGATCCCATATATCAAATTGTCTACTAAAACTGTCTACCTGACCTAACATGTTCAAAGCTAACTCTCTGATCTTCCTCTTCATGCTTGTTCTTTCTGTATTTTTTATCTTTATCAGTGATTCATTCCACAACCCATGCTGATTCCTAGACTTTGCCCCTTCCTCACCCCAGCATTCAGTGAATTACTCAGTTGTGTCTCCGTGTCTCTCTGATATCTCTCTTGCTCTCCATCTAAGCCACTACTACTATCCAAGATCACATTACTTCTTGCCTGGGTTAGCATATAAGCATATACTGCTCTAACATCCTTTCTCAAATTATTCTTTAGTAGTTATCTTCTGCATTTTGGATAACTCCTGCTTATTTTTCTGAGGTTCGCTCAGAGATAACTTTTTCCAGGAAGACTTCACAGACATCTCCAGCTTGTCTCCCACCCCATTTAGATTAATTAACCCCTATTATATGACCCTATAGTGCCACATAATTGTTATTATAGCATAATCTCATGGTGTTATAATTGCCTCTTTTATTTGTCTCTTGAGTTACTCTGTAAGCTTGTAGATGTCAGGAACTGTATCTCTCATCATCACATCTGCATTGCCCAACACAGTTTCTGACCTATGATTGGCATTCAATAAATATTTTTAAACAAATGAATACTTGAGGCAAATTTGAAGGAAAGCCAGCTTATAGGGAAACGGACAACAGTAAGTAATGATAGCTTATACTTGTGTAAATGAGGAAGGAAATAATGAAATAAGCCATAAAAATCTCAAAAAGTACCACAGTCTAGGGATATTTTAGCATCGGGACTATCAGTATTACACTGCATTATGATTTTGTATTATAGATTATGTAACATAATCATTCCCATTAGTTTTAAAGACATTGGAGCATCTAGAAAAGACTTTATATAGTTGTCTCCATTGAAGAAAATGTGGGACTCCATACTACCTAATATGACTTATGACTGATGAACATCAAACCAGGTTGGGGCAAAAATGAATATAGACCAATAATTTTAACAAATAGGTTTTGGAATTTATGTGTTTCCCTCCAAATTGATTGGTAGGTTTAGATACAGAGAAAGAATATCAGAACCAAAGCTCAAGTCACCTCCTCCTTTTTTTTTTTTTTCACGAAGGTGCTATTGAGTTCACTTTCTGAGAGCATCCTAAAAATATCATCTACTGGACAGTTAAAGAAACATTTCTCTAAATACAAATGTCTTCAAAATGCTCATGATATGTGTAAATAAAGTTGTCAGTGCTTTGAGGTAAAGTGATGGAATTGACTTGTGCCTAGACCCTCTGCTTAATTGCTCCATACTGCTATATATTATACTCTTTGGCCTCATTTTTCTGTCTCTGATTTATTCCCTAAAACTCTTCTCTCCAAATGACTAGCCCAGTAAATTGCTAGAGTATACAGAATATAGATAACAAAGATCTTAGAAACTATGAATCTATATTAGTTGGCAACCTTATAAATATTTATTAAAGAGTGGTTAATGCCCATCACTGGGAGGCAGCCAAGCCAGAATAAATTGGTATAATCCACTTATTGCTTACATCTTCATAAGATGATCTTTTGCAGGGGTGGGTTTTTGGAGTTGGGGTGGATAAACAGAGTAGACTGGAGGAAGAGGGAATATTGAAAACCAATAAAAAAGTAAGAACAAAGCCCATTCAGAAGTCTTTTCTGTACATGCAATACTAATCAAACTCTTAAAAATATAGATTAATTTTCATTTCTGAGAATATAAAGCTTTCATTAGGGTAAGAGAGAATTGTATGATTTCAGGATGGGTAAATGATAGGAGATTTCTATTGTCCAGTTTCAAGTTGGCCTGGAAGAGTGACACGCTGTGTAGGAGTGGGAAGGGACTGAGAGAAAAACTTCTTCCAAGAGGAGACCAAGATTCATCCCCATCTTTTTAAGGTCAAGACTTTGTTAAAAAACAAAAATAAAAACACAAAAATACTTCATACAAAACAAAAACATTATCCTACACTCTACAGTGCCTAGTACTAGAGGGGCTACACTTAGGGAGTTGCCAGATAAGAGTTGTTGTTTGACATGAAATCTACAAGTCATGAAGAGAAACTAATATTTATTTAGTGTCTACTATGTGCTATGCTTTTCAGATTTATTTTTCTCTTAATTTAATCATCACAATAATCCTATGAGTTAGGTACTATTATCCCATTTTCCAGATGAGAAAATTAAGGGCTTCATGAGGTGATATTAATTGCACAGGATAACGTAACAAGTAAGTGATGGAATTGTCATTCAAACATGTATTTCTGGGACTCCAAAAACTACACAATTTTCACTAAAATATGTTGTTCTGTTCCCTGGCAAGCAACAAATTCCTTTCTTTTCTCTACCTCTTCACCCATGTTTCTGGGTAGGAAAATAAATATGGCATGTTGGCTTTGCAAAATCCAAAGTGCGAATATGAGAACATCTGGTCATAATTCTGTAACCCCAGAAATACCTGGAGTGTTTGCACAAGTGATTATAGCAGAACTGGTTTTAATGTGATTTGAGGACTGCATAACCTGAGTAGCTCAGAGATCTCTCTCATCAGTATGTCATGTTGGCCAAGGAAAGCCATGTTAAAGGGTACTAGGTAGGAGTGAGAGAATAATCCTGCTGAGTCCTCAGTATTGTTCAGATACCTGTAAGATGCTCTACTGGAATGGGCTTTGAGAATAGAGTCATATTATGTAGTTTATACATTCATTTGTTTCAGCCAAGAATGGCATCCCTGATGAGTACTAATGGATATGCTAATTATAATCAAATGGGATTTTTTAAAGGAAGAGAAATTCAAAGTGCATTTAATGTTTTACTTTGGAAAAATGACAATATTTCTTTCAACTGAGATAGAAACCAAAATATTTCAGTCGCTCCTGTGACACTAATGAATCACAGACATGGTGAGCTTGCCAAAGACACAGAAACAAAGTATATTCTTTCTTGTGCCTGAAGGATGTCAGGGTAGAAGTATATTTTTATTAGACTTCAACTTTGAATAAATGAATGAGTGAGTGAGAGTTTCTTTTGTATTCCTCAGCTCCTCCTTGAATTCTGAAAATATTTTCTCAAAGACACAATGTTAGAATTGGTGTTATTTCTGTCAGTATGAAAAATCCACTAAGATCTATCTGTACACAAATTGTAATAACTGTTTATTGAGAACTTACTATGTTCAAAGCATTTTTTTAATGTAATACCCACAAGAATCAGGTAATACTGGGTACTATTATTGATATTACTTTACAAATGAGAAAATAGACTTCAGAGAGCTTATATTTGTTGATCTAGGTCACACAGCTAGAGCCTGATGATTTTAAATGAGTCCACAAATCACTCCTTTAACTATGACACTGCACTGTTTTTAAGGATTATGTGCATAGAGTATCCTTAAGTAACTAGTTCAAGATAAAGAACATGGGTGATAGTAGAGATAATGATTTAAATTCAATATTACTTGAGGAACTAAACATTTAACCCCAACTTTAAAATGCCTCATAAGTACATAACTAAAAGTAGTAAGTAACTGGCCCAGGGTTTGTTTGTATAGATAGACATAAGTATGTAATTTACCTACTGTCATTGATTGTTACAGTGTGGAGGTGAAAAGGAAAGGCAGTCATCTTTCTATATAATTTCTACACTAAAAGTACATAATTCTGTTAAAAAAAAAAAAACCTTTAGTGCTTCTGTAATGCCTAGAGAATCAAGTTCTGATTCCTTATCTTGATGTTTAGGGTCTGCCACATGATGACCAAAATAGAACTTAGCAGTTTGATCTTAGACTATTCACCTGTGTTCCAGACTGACTGTATTACTTGCTCTTGGAATATGCTGTGTACTTACTTGTGGTCTCTGCTTTTGCTTAAATTGTCTGTTCTTTCTTTCTTTCTTTCTTTCTTTCTTTCTTCCTTTCTTTCTTTCTTTCTTTCTTTCTTTCTTTCTTTCTTTCTTCCTTCCTTCCTTCCTTTCTTCCTTTCTTCCTTTCTTCCTTTCTTTCATTTCAACATATTCTATATTACTTGCTTCATGGGTACAGGTCTGTGAATCATCAGGCTTACACAATTCACAGCACTCACCATAGCACATACCCTCCCCAAAGTCCATCACCCAGCAACCCTATCCCTCCCTCCCCACTGCAGCAATCCTCAGTTTGTTTCCTATGATTAAGAGTCTCTTATGGTTTGTCTCCCTTTCTGGTCCCATCTTGTTTCATTTTTTCCCTCTCTACCCACCATGACCACACATCCTGTCTCTCAAATCAGAGAGATCAAAGGTAATTTTCTTTTCTCTGATTGACTTATTTTGCTTAGCATAATACCCTCTAGTTCCATCTACATCATTACAAATGGCAAGATTTAATTTTTTTGATGGCTGCATGGTATTCCATTGTAGATATATACACCACATCTTCTTTATCCATTCATCTGTTGATGGACATCTAGGTTCTTTTATAATTTTGCTGTTATGGACATTGCTACTATAAACATTTGGGTACACGTACCCCTTTGGATCACTATGTTTGTATCTTTAGGGTCAATACCCAGTAGTGTGATTGGTGGGTCATAGGGAAGCTCTATTTTCAACTTTTTGAGGAACTCCATGCTGTTTTCCAGAGTGGCTGCACCAGCTTGCATTCCTACCAACAGTGTAGGATGTTTATCCTTTCCCCACATCTCACCAACATCTGTCATTTCCTGAGTTGTTAATTTTAGCCATTCTAACTGGTGTGAGTTGGTATCTCACTGTGTTTTTTTTTTTTTTTACTGTGGTTTTGATTCGTATTTCCCTGATGCCCAGTGATGTTGAGCACTTTTTCATTTGTCTGTTGGCCATTTGGATGTCTTTTTTTGCAGAAATGTCAGTTCATATCTTCTGCCCATTTCTTGGTTGGATTATTTGTTCTTTGGGTGTTGAGTTTGAGAAGTTCTTTATAGATTTTGGATACTAGCCCTTTATCTAATATGTTGTTTGCAAATATCTTCTCCCATTCTTTCAGTTGTCTTTTGGTTTTGTTGACTGTTTCCTTTGCTGTGAAAAAGCTTTTGATCTTGATGAAGTCCCAATAGCTCATTTTTGTCTTTGCTTCCCTTGCCTTTGGCCATGTTTCTAGGAAGAAGTTGCTGCGGCTGAGGTCAAAGACCTTGCTTCTTGTGTTCTACTCAAGGATTTTGATGGATTCCTGTCTCACATTGAGGTCTTTCACCCATTTTGAGTCTATTTTAATGTGTGGTGTGAGGAAATGGTCCAGTTTCATTTTTCTGCATGTGGCTGTCCAATTTTCCCAACACCATTTATTGAAGAGACTTTTTTTCCATTGGGCATTCTTTCCTGCTTTGTCAAAGATGAGTTGACATAGAATCAAGGGTCCATTTCTAGGCTCTCTATTCTGTTCCATTTATCTATGTGTCTGTTTTTGTGCCAGTACCATACTGTCTAATGATGACAGCTTTGTAATAGAGCTTGAAGTCTGGAGTTGTGATGCCACCAACTTTGGCTTTCTTTTTCAATATTCCTCTGGCTATTCAAGGTCTTTTCTGGCTCCATATAAATTTAAGGATTATTTGTTCCATTTCTTTGAAAAAAATGGATGGGATTTTGATAGGGATTGAATTAAATGTGTAGATTGCTTTAGGTAGCATAGACATTTTCACAATATTTGTTTTTCCAATCCATGAGCATGGAACATTTTTTCATTTCTTTGTGTTTTCCACAATTTCTTTTCTTTCTTTTTTTAATTTTTAAAAATTTTAAAAAGATTTTATTTATTTATTTGAAACACAGAGATCACAGGTAGGCAGAGAGGCAGGCAGAGAGAGAGGAAGGGAAGCAGACTCTCCACTGAACAGAGAGCCTGATGCGGGGCTCCATCCCAGGACCCCGGGACCATGACCTGAGCCAAAGGCAGAGGCTTTAACCCACTTAGCCACCCAGCCACTGCTTCCTCAGTTTCTTTCATGAGTACTTTATAGTTTTATGAGTACAAATTTTTTGCCTCTTTGGTTTATTCCTAGGTATCTTATGGTTTTGGGTGCAATTGTAAATGGGATCGACTCCTTAATTTCTCTTTCTTCTGCCTTGCTGCTGGTGCTTAGAAATGCAAGTGATTTTTGTGTATTGATTTTATATCCTGACAATTTACTGAATACTTGTGTGAGTTCTAGCAGTTTTGGAGTGGAGTCTTTTGGGTTTTCCACATACAGTATCATATCATCTGCAAAGAGTGAGAGTTTGACTTCTTTGCCAGTTTGGATGTCTTTTATTTCTTTTTGTTGTCTGATTGCTGAGGCTAGGACTTCTAGTATCACACTGAATAGCAGTGGTGATAGTGGACAGCCCTGTCATGTTCCTGACCTTAGGGGAAAAGCTCTCAGCTTTTCCCCATTGAGAATGATACTCGCTGTGGGTTTTTCATAGATGACTTTGATGATATTGAGGTATGTACCCTCTATCCCTACACTGTGAAGAGTTTTGATCAATAAAGGGTGCTGTACTTTGTCAAATGCTTTTTCAGCATCTATTAAGAGTATCATATGGTTATTGTTCTTTCTTTTATTGATGTATTGTGTCACATTGATTGATTTGAGGGTGTTGAACCAATCTTGCAGCCCTGGAATAAATCCCACTTGGTCATGGTGAATAATCCTTTTAATGTACTGTTGGAACCTATTGGCTAATATTTTGGTGAGAATTTTTGCATACATGTTCATCAAGGATATTGGTGTGTAATTCTTCTTTTTTATGGGATCTTTGTCTGTTTTGGGGATCAAAATGCTGGCTTCATAAAATGAGTTTCAAAGTTTTCCTTCCATTTCTATTTTTTGGAACAGTTTCAGGAGAACATGTTTTAATTCTTCTTTAAAATGTTTGGTAGAATTCCTCTGGGAAGCTGTCTGGCCCTGGGCTCTTGTTTTTTGGGAGATTTTTGATGACCACTTCAATCTCCTTACCGGTTATGAGTCTAGTCAGGTTTTATATTTCTTCCTGGTTCAATTTTGGTAGTTTATATGTCTCTAGGAATGCATCCAGTTCTTACAGATTGTCAAATTTGTTGGTGTATAGTTGCTCCTAATATGTTCTTATAATTGTTTGTATTTCTTTGTTGTTGGTTTGAACTATCCTCTTTTGTTCATGATTTTATTAATTTGGGTCCTTTCTCTTTTCTTTTTGATAAGTCTGGGCAGAGGCTTATCAGTCTTACTAATTCTTTCAAGAACCAACTTCTACTTCTGTTAATTTGTTCTACTATTCTTTTGGTTTCTATTTCATTGATTTCTGCTCTGATCTTTATTATTGGTCGTCTGCTGTGTTTAGGTTTTCTTTGCCGTTCTTTCTCCAGCTCCTTTAGATGTAGGGTTAGGTTGTGTACCTAAGACCTTTCTTGTTTCTTGAGAAAAGCTTGTATTGCCATATACTTGCCTCTCAGGACTGCCATTGCTGTGTTCCAAAGATTTTGAACAGTTGTGTTTTCATTTTCATTTGTTTCCATGAATTTTTTAAATTCCTCTTTAATTCCCTGGTTGACCCATTCATTCTTTAGTAGGATGCTCTTTAGTCTCCATGTATTTGAGTTCTTTCCAACTTTCCTCTTGTGATTGAGTTCTAGATTCAGAGCACAGTGGTCTGAAAATATGCAGGGAATGATCTCAATCTTTTGGTACTGGTTGAGACCTGATTTATTACTCAGGATGTGATCTATTCTGGAGAATGTTCCATGTGCACTAGAAAAGAATGTGTATTCTGTTGCTTTGGGAGAGAATGTTCTGAATATATCTGTGATGTCCATCTGGTCCAGTGTGTCATTTAAAGCCTTTATTTCCTTGTTTATCTTTTGCTTAGATGATCTGTCCATTTCATTGAAAGGAGTATTATAGTCCCCTACTATTATTGCATCATTGTCAATTTTTTTATTTTGTTATTAATTGGTTTATATAATTGGTTTCTCCCACGTTAGGGGCATAGATATTTAAAATTATTAGATCTTCTTATTGGACAGACCCTTTAAGTATGATATAGTGTCCTTCCTCTTCTCTTATTATAGTCCTTGGATTAAAATCTAATTTGTCTGATATAAGTATTGCCACCCCACTTTTTTTGATGTCCATTAGCATGTTAAATGGTTTTCCACCCCCTCACTTTAAATCCGGAGGTGTCTTTGGGTCTAAAATGAGTCTCTTACAGACAGCATATTGATAGTTTTTTTTTTTTAATCCAGTCTGATACTGTGTGTCTTTTGATTGGGGTATTTAGCCAATTTACATTCAGGGTAACTATTGAAAGATATGAATTTATTGCCATTGTATTGTCTGTAAGGTGAGTGTTACTGTATATTGTCTCTGTTCCTTTCTGGTCTGTTACTTTTATGCTCTCTCTTTGCTTGGAGGACTCCTTTCAATATTTCCTCAGGGATGGTTTGGTGTTTGTAAATTCTGTTAGTTTTTGTTTGTCCTGGAAGCTTTTTATCTCTCCTTCTACTTTCAGTGACAACCTAGCTAGATATAGTATTCTTGGCTGCATATTTTTCTCATTGAGTGCTCTGAATATATCATGCCAGTCCTATCTGGCCTGCCAGGTCTCTATAGATAGGTCTGCTTCCAATCTAATATTTCTACCATTGAATGAAACAGACCTCTTGTTCCAAGCTGCTTTCAGGATTCTCTCTTTGTCTCTAGGACTTGTAAGTTTTACTATTAGATGACAGTGTTGACCTATTTTTATTGATTTTTAGGGGGGTTCTCTGTACCTCCTGGATTTTGATGTTTGTTCCCTTTGCCATATTAGGGAAATTCTCTACTATAATTTGCTCTAATATACCTTCTGACCCCCCCATCTTTCTTCTTCTGGGATCCCAATTATTCTAATATTGTTCATCTTATGGTGTCACTTATCTCTCTAATTCTCCCTGCATGAACCAGTAATTGTTTGTTTCTCTCTTGGTCATCTTCTTTATTCTCCATCATTTGGTCTTCTGTATCACTAATTCTCTCTTCTGCCTCATTTATCCTAGGAGTAAGAGCCTCCATTTGTTATTATTAGTAGCTTTTTTGATTTATTTTTTGATTTATTATTAATAGCTTTTTTTATTTCAACTTGGTTAGATTTTAGTTCCTTTATTTCTCCAGAAAGGGTTCTCTAGTATCTTTCATGCTTTTTTTGAGCCCAGCTAGCACCTTGATAATTGTAATTCTGAACTCTAGTTCTGACACATTAGGTCCCTAGCTGTTGGTACTGCCTCTTGTTTTTTTTTTTTTTTTTTTTTTTGGTGATTTTTTTTTTTTTTTTGCCTTGTCTTTTTATCCAGGTAAGAATAGATGAATGAGAGAACAAAATACTAAAAGAGTGGCAAAGACCCAAGAAAAATATATGCTAACCAAATGAGAAGAGACCCAAAACTTGGGAGAGAAGAAAGGAGGAAAAATAAAAATTTAAATATAAATATTTACATAAAAAATAAATAAATATATTGGACTGGTGAATAGAACAGAGCCACACACTTGGTTTTGGCTGTATTCTAGTCTCTTAGAAAAAACCACCTCCCAAAATTTTAAAGAAAGAAAAACTTATATATATACAAAAATAATGGTAAACACAATGAAGGTATGGAATATGAATGTAAAGATGAAAATTAAAAAAAGATTCTAAAAAAGGAATTGAGAAGATAAGAAGTTGGCTGAGAAAAGAAAAAAAGAGGAAAGAATGTTCAGGCTGGAGACCAGAACAAAGCCATGAGCTAGATTTAGGATATATTTTCATCTATTGAAAGAAATTCTGTCCTCAAATTTTATTTATTTTATTTTTATTTTTATTTTTATTTTTTTAAAGATTTTATTTATTTATTTGACAGAGAGAAATCACAAGTAGATGGAGAGGCAGGCAGAGAGAGAGAGGAAAGCAGGCTCTCTGCTGAGCAGAGAGCCCGATGCGGGACTCGATCCCAGGACTCTGAGATCATGACCTGAGCCGAAGGCAGCGGCTTAACCCACTGAGCCACCCAGGCGCCCTGTCCTCAAATTTTAAAGATTAAAAAAACTATATGAGAGACTATGGACTCTGTATAAAAATAATAAGGTGCAATTCAATGAAGGGATAAAATATGACTATAACAATGAAAATTTGAAAAGGTTTTTAAAAAAGGTATTGATAAGATAAAATAGTTAAAAAATGTTAAAATAGGAAATGAAATTTTTAGAAAAACAGAATAATAAAAAAATAAAATTAAAAAATTTAACTTTGAATGACTAAAGGATCATGGGAAAAAAGCCATGAATTCTGTGTTGCATTCCCCTAATTCTGGAGTTCTGAAGTTCTCATTGATTGGTGAACATGGCCTTGACTGGATGGTCTTCCTGATCTTCTTTGGGAGGGTCCTCTTGTGATTCTCAAATGTCTTTGCCTGTGGAGGAATTGCATCACCCTTGAAGGAGACAGGCTGAGTAATCTGCTTGGGTTCACTCTTGGTTGCTTTTGTTCCCTGAACACTTTCCCTACAGCTTTGGATGACAGGATAGCTTTGCAGGACAATGAAAATGGTGTGCTCCCAATCTCTGGCCCCGTAGGACCAAAGAGCTCAGGGCCCCACTCCTCAATGCACCCTCAGAGAAAAGCAGTCAATCCCTCTTCTCTTCCTGGTTTCTGGCCACAGTCTGAGCTCACACAGCCTGTGACCTAGAATTTATATTTCTGGTGCACAGCCCCATTTGGAATCTCCAAATTCAGCAGATTCCTGCAGCATGCTCCCATGCCACTCCTCTCTGAGGAGGAAGGAGGGGTATTTCCATATCTGCCACTTGTGGTGTCCCTGCTCAAAGAGAAGTGACCCAGCTGTGACTTGGATCATCATTTAAGGTAATCTCAAGTAGAGAGCCCACTCCTTGGCTCCATCTCTGTAGCCAGCTTCCCTGCTCTGATACCTGAGAGCTCTGCCACACTCAAAATCCCATTGTCTTTTTTGTGACCTGTGGGTCCTGAGACCACACTGTCCCCGTGAGGGCTCCACCCCTGCTTAGCCTCTGGAGCAATGTCCCCAGTGGAGCAGACTTCTAAAAGTTCCAATTTTATGCTCTGCAGCTCTCTCACTTGCTGGGAGCAGGCCCCATCCTCCCATGGTCTATCTTCCCATTGCTTTGGATTCACTTCTCTGCAGGCCCTACCTTCCAAAAAGTGGTTGATTTTCTGTTCCTAGAATTGCTGCTCTTCTCTTCTAACTTCTGTTAAGTTTGTAGGTGTTCATAATGGTTTGATAACTGTCTAGCTGAAGTCCTAGGACCTGATAATATTTCAGTTTTTTACTCCTCTGGCAACTTGTTTCCTCCTGCCCTGACTATCTTTCTTCTGATGAGGTCAAGAAAAGGTTGGATTGCTGTAGTTTACCTAGCTTTTGCCTTACTGTTTGGCACAGAGTGACACCTTTCACAGGTTTCTACATTCAAATCAAAGGTTATTTAGAATTTATTTTAAAAGTTCACATGGAACACATAGCAAACATGACAAAATAGTGGGTTTTAGAGCAACTCGTAACAAATTTCAAAGGATTGAATCCCCCCAACACCTGCCCCACCCTGCCAGTGTGTTCTCTCTTCACAGATATATAGGAAGCTAGAAATCAATTGAATGAAAAGTACTTGGATAATCACCAACTACTTTGAAACTCAGCATGTACCTATAGGAAAAGGAGAGAAGAGAAAAGAAAAAAAGGAAAGAAAAGAAAGAAGGAAAGAAAGAAAGAGAGAGAGAGAAATAAAGAGCCCATGTGCCAAGAAGAAAACACAACGAGTATTAAAGTGGGGTTACCATTATCCCAAGTCCCCCTACCCATCAAATCACTTGAGGTAGAGGAAGGAGTCTTCTTCTCTTAATTGCCAAACAGCCTCCTCTTATTTTGATCCAAAATGATAGGGACTGTCCCACAGTGACGATGGCATGTTCACACTTCAACTACCCTGGTTCAAAGCAAGAGCTTCAACAGAAACTCACAGGCAGACAGACAATCTCACCAATTCCTCCCTCAATCTCCAGGTTGTGCCACGTGTCACAGGAAGGCTTTATTTCTTCAGCCCTGGTCACCCCACCACCCTTTGGGCCAATGGCCATGGATCCTGTGTTGCCAGTTGCTTATTGGCTGCTGCTGGGGGAGGCTGGGGAGCATAGCCACTCTCATTGGAGGACCCCATCATACATGAATAATTGCATTTCAAGAAGAATTTTGTGTGAAAAGGGAAAGATAGGCTACTGAGGCACAGAATCAGATAAATTTGAATGAAGTGGAGTGGGCCTATCAGAAAGTCAGGAGCTTGAGTAGGGCATGAGTCTAGATAGTTTGAGTTTTCTACACAGTGTGTGGGTCCTCTTTTATGTATTTATTTGAATTCAGATGATGGGATATGTTGAAAAAGTGTGAATGGGGTGTGACTGCTATAGCTGTTATTGCAATTTAATTGTTGCTAAACCACATGCTTTGAAAAAATTTCTGGATGATACTACTGTACACAGATGGGAGAATGAGAATACGTGAGGTAAATAAAACTATTATGGAAGTAGTTTTGACCACAAAGATCCCTGAAGAGACTGACCTAGGCGAATACCTAATAGAAATGACCACTTAGGAAAGGGATAAAATGCAGGATGGTTAAGAAAAATCATAACAAACTGCACTAAAGACATATATGAAGTTGAGCTTATAATGTGTTTTTAACATTTCTTTCACACTAGGAATTTTTAAAAATTGGCTGAATGGCACAGATCCAAACACCAGAGTGGATTGCAGTTTGGAGAGCTACAGGTCTTTTACTGCCAAGTGAGGTGGCTTGGAAAAGAGCACTTGGCTTGCAGTGTGGTCAGGCACTCCTGGGGCAGCTTATTGGCGTCTGGTGTACCTGGTAACAGTATCGGTGCCTCAGACATGGAAGGCTTGCCAACCTCCCTGGGTGGTAGCAGCAGGTGCTTGGCTATCTGGACCTCTCTGGAGGTGATGGTGGAATGCTTCCTGTAATGGGATCAGGTGTTCCTCTTGGACACAAGGCTTGTCCAAGAGATTCATGATCCTGTCTTTAGTTCTATCTTGTTAACTTTTTTCTTCCAGTTGCCATAATCACTATAATTATATTATGCCATCAATGTATCATTTACCCCTATTTGCCAATTCATTCTATTATCATTCCTTCTTACATTCCACATCATTTTCTATCTTCCTAAATTACATTTGTTATTACATTTCCTTTCATATGGTGTCAGTTGGTATAAATACTCTGAGTTGCCATTTTTCTTAAATGGCTTTCCTTCTGAGTTAAAGTCTTAAGGTACCCAGAAGTGAGATGGGGTAAGGTCCATATGGAGGGCATTAGATAGGTATTTAATCTTCTGAAATCCTGAAAGCTGTCAATTAGGTACTACTTCTTCTTGCATGAAATTCCTACAGAGGCAACGGTGAGCAACATTCACTCACGGGAGATATAGCTAGACAGGGTCCATATCACTTTGGGTGGCTTTGATGCTTACTGGCGTATATTGTCACACACACCTGGGAGTTTTGGTTAAGGAAAAATCATGTGTATAGTTACTGTGCTGATTAAAATAATTGGATGGGCATATTGAATATTCTTTCCCTTTTAGGAACTCAGTGTTCTTTCCCACGTGGGGTAATCTCAGACTCTGTGGAGAAAAACGGGGCTGACATTCCTTGACAGTATCACTGATTATTTGGTGGTTCATGAACAAAACCAGTCTGGGGGACCTCTCCATTCCACTATGGGGGCTCTAGACATAGTGTCAAGCAAACAAACAAGGAGAGCAACCTACCGAGCAACCTACCGAGTGGGAGAAAATATTAGCAAATCATGTATCTGATAAAGGGTCACAATCCAAAATATATAATGAATTGCAAAAACTCAGAAGTGGGAAAAAAGAGAAATCAAACAACTTGATTAAAAACTGGGCTAAAGATCTGAATAGACATTTTTCGACAGACGACCTACAGATGCCCAACAGTTACATGGAAAGGTCTTCTGTATCACTAAGCAGGGAAAGACAAATCACTACCACTAGGAGGGTGGCACCTGGGTGGCTCAGTGGGTTAAGCCTCTGCGTTTGGCTCAGGTCATGATCTCAGAGTCCTGGTACTGAGCCCCGCATCAGGCTCTCTGCTCAGCAGGGAGCCTGCTTCCCCCTCTCTCTCTGCCTGCCTCACTGCCTACTTGTGATCTCTCTCTCTGTCAAATAGAGAAATACAATCTTTAAAAAAAATTCACAAGGAGGTAAGACTTTATACCTGGCTATAATGAGTAGCTACAATAAAAAAGACAAGGAAAAATAAATGCTTGTGAGGATGGAGAGAAAAAGGAAGTCTCATGCACTGTTGCTAATGTAACGTATGGAACATAAATTGGTACAACCACTTTGGAAAACATCATGGAGGTTCCTCAAAAATTCTTCATTCTGTTGGCAGGGTATAGACTGGTTTTACATGCTTTGAAGCCAGACTGACCTGGGTGCAAATCCCGGCTTTATTATTTACCAGTTGTGTGCCATCAGGGAAGTTCCCTGAGCCTGTGTTTCCTCATCTGTAAAAAGGGAATGATAGCAGTACCCACCTCATAGGGTTGTTGTGAGCATTAAATGAGATGATGGAAGTAAAATGCTTAGCACAAGAGACATAACGAGCACTCAGTAAATTTGGGGCTGCATCATTTCTTCCCACATGGCCCAGAATGTCAGTTCATTCGCCCAGCCCTGGTCTTCCTCTCCACAGTCTGCTTAATTTTCTTCAACCACGTACCTGTGAAGTGGTTATAACAAAGTCTCTATTGACTGCTAAGCACCCTCACACACTCCTTTCTTCAGTGAGGTTTTAGCCTTGGCAGAAAAGCTGTACGTGGCTTGCTTTTACACTCCTCGCCACGCATGTTTTACTGACAACTGTGCTGGGTTGAGATCTCTGACATGTCTTTCAAGCACCATCCAAGGCTATCCTGCTAACTCCGGCAGGCCCATAAGCAGTTGCAACCTCACGTTCTTCAGCACATGTTTTAGTGGAGAGCCCACACTACTACTCTTCTCATTTCTAAGGCAGCAGTGTGTTGCAACAAAACTAAAACATTCTGAAAGAGTTAATCAGTGTTTTTGTCAGCTCTGCTGTGTATGACAGATTCCATGCACTGCCCCTCCACATCCACCCACCATACATCAGTGGAAAGCAAGTACTCTTGTGACCACTGGGTTGTGAGCAGTCTAGGAACTCCACTCAATATGCGTCTCTCTGAGTCCAGGAAGGAAACCAATATCACCTGTGGTTTTGTAGGAAAAAGGGTTTGAACAGAACTTTGGAGGTGAAGGGTGGGCTGTGGGTTAAAAGTGTTATATAATGTAATACCTCCCCAATTGTACCTCTGCCGGCACACGAGCTGGTTTTAAGTGGTACACATTTTTTTTTGTTTTACAGTTACACCGTTTAGTTAGTGTGAATTTAAAATATACAAATACCATGTCACCTGTGATGTTGCAGATTCATGGCTTAGGAAAATGTTTTTTAAAATCTTGAAAATAAGTTCCTTAAAACAGATATATGCAATAAACAATTGTGTAGGTGATATGCACATATAGCAAAAAAGCACGGAACTGTTAGAGGAAGGACTTTACAAGCCATCAAAGTCGGTATAAGTTTAAGAGTCAGACAAACCTCATTCAAACCTGATCTACCACTTACTCTCTGTGCGACTTTAGGAAAGAAACCTAATCCCTCTGAGCCTCGGGGAAATGGAAGAGAATAGCAGTACCAGCTTCACCAGATTGTTGTCAAGCTTAAGCGAGGAGCTTTACAGTGTAGTGGTGTGAGGGCCCAAACCCTAGAGCCAGGTGGTCTAGTTTCCAGTCCTAGCTCTACTGCTTACTAGCTCATTGACATTGAGCAACTTACTTCACCTTTCTGTGCCTTAGTCTTCCCATCTGGAACATGGGACTGTTAGGAGGATTAAATGAGTTACTACATTTGAAGTGCTTAGAAATATTTCTAGTATATACTTAGCATTATGTGCTTCTTAGACTAAAAATACATGTATATAAAGCTCCTGACACCTGACACCCAGTAAGTCCTCGTGAAATGTTACCCATCAGTGGTGCTTTGTATTCCCAATGCCTGGAACAAACAACTCTAAGTCAGAGTTTGATTAAGAAGCAGCGTTGAATTGCCCAGGACCCATGGAGAATTGAGAGCCGAGCACCTCTCTGCTGTGAAAATAAAAAAACAAAGAACCCATGGAAGCTGGGCCTTCTTGAAGGACTGCCAGGCGTGGGGTTGGAGAGAGGGGTCACGCTAGCTTCCTTTATCCTGTTAAAATAGGTATGGGTCAGTGCAATTAAGAGAAAAGGACATTAAGTTTCAGAGAAATTAAGCAAGCAGCCTGATGCCACGCAGCCTATAAAGGACAGAGCTCAGTAGAATATTTTCTTGATGGAGAACTTACATCCTAAGTGGAGGAACAGAGAATTGGTCCATTGGGGTGATGAAGGGGTATGTTATGGAAATTCTTACGGTAGAGGTATGGTGATGATGATGGTAATATAACAGCCATACCATTAACTGAGATTCAGCCACTATTACTGAGTACCTCTAGACTTTATCATATCTCTCCCAGTCCTAAAAACAAAACGAAACAAAACACACACACACACACACACACACACACACACACACACACAACTACTGTGATCCATAACACTCTCTTCCTCCTCACAGACCAGTATCCCCTTTCCTTGAAAGAGTACCCTATTTCTATCTCCATTCCTTATCTACCACTCACTCCTCAACCCACTGCATTCTGGCTTTCCTTTCCCAACCCATCACTGCCTCTTCCGGGACTCTAGAACCTCTGCTCTCATCCATCTTCACATATTTATTCAGCAAATACTGAGTCCCTACCGGTGCCATACATGGTTCTCACTCCTGATATACGGCAGCAAATGAGACAAGGTCTCTCTTCTCAGGAAGTTCCCATTCCTGGCGTGATTCAAAGATAATAAGTAAGGAAAAAAGGGAACAGGCTGTAAACAATATAATTCCATGGGGAATGAAATAAGTAAATATAATATGTATGTATATTACATTAATATGTAGATAACAATTATAATTTTTCTATTATAATAATATGTTTATTATAGATGTATATTTATACATATATATATATATTTATATACATGATGAGGGAGAGAGCAATATTTTAGACTAGGTGGTTAGGAACACCTCAATGCAAACCTAACAAGCAAGGGAAAATAAAACCCCAAAATGACTGTATTAACCACTTCTAATAAGAATTGAGCATGAAGGGCCACTTGGGTGGCTCAGTGGGTTAAAGCCTCTACCTTTGGCTCAGGTCATGATTCCAGGGTCCTGGGATCGAGCCCCACAACGGGCTCTCTGCTCAGCAGAAAGCCTGCTTCCGCCCCCATTCCCCGGCCTGCCTCTCTGCCTACTTGTGTTCTCTGTCTGTCAAATAAATAAATAAATAAATCTTAAAAAAAAAAAAAAGAATTGAACATGAAGATCGGCTAAACAGTTTGTAAAGTAATTTTTGTGTGAATTTTAAAATATGACAAGAATGTAACATGCGAAAAAAATCCAAAAGCAAACAACTTTTGATATCAAGTGGAGCCTAATTCCAATACAGGACATTTGGGCATAAATGAAAATTCTAGAGCATGCATGTAATGAGAGGGAGAAGGGAAGGAACATCCTTGTAGGCTGACCTTGATTTAACATCAGTAGACTGCCAATAAAAAGGGGTACTTCAGTCGAGCATACTCTTATTCATAAACTCGAGGGGTTTTGGAAAAGCAAAAATTGGATCTGCTGACTGAGTGCTCTCCAAAGCACTTTAGTCCATGATGGAGAATATCACTAACAGCGGGGCACATGATGGTCATACCCTCAGAATAGATACTGTTATCAGGGTGGAACCTATTTGAGCACCTTCTAAAGGTAGGTAGAGCAGAAAGCTCCAGGCAGCACACACATTGACATTTTTAATCTTAGTCAGGGCATCTTGGAGCCCTTCTTGTGAGAAGATGCAAAATCACTCAATCAGGGACTGTGACAACAACTCCTTTTTAAGAGAGAGGAATGAGTTGGAGAATGAAGTAGGGTGATTAGCGCAAGGCTTGCACTTCCACGAGGTTAAGAAATAGATGTGAATGCTGATGAAACTGGGAGTCATGAGAGAGCTCAGATGAACTTGCAGCTTTCAGATCACTTCTGATTGGGGAAGGTAGGCCTAAACGACATCAGCAAACAAACCACACGATACGTATCTTCAGGCTACAGACTTTTTTGAAGTGCCTCCAGTGAAGGGGTTCCCTTCCACAAATTTAAGGGAATTTTAATATTGAAAAACAAATCTCTAATTTACTTAAATAAACCAAGAGAAAATAGTGTTCTCACTGGCTGCTGAAGCTACTTGGAAAGGGCATCTTTGATATCTAATAAGTTACCTGAAATGGCTTAGAAAGCCAAAACTTATTCTGAGCACATGGATCTCAAACAAAATCTTAATACCATCTTTGCTGATGAAATGCTACTATCATTCATATTAGAGCCAGAAAGTGACCAGAAAGCTTCTTATCAACATTACAGTCGAAAAGTGTTTGCGATTATGTGGAAATTAAATTATAAAAAGATTTAAACACTACAAAAAGAGCCTATATAGGTTTAGTTGATCTGATTGCAAGGCAAAAGAGTAAATATCGAGAACAGCTTTGTCTTGGAAAACATTACACACTTAAAAATAAACAGGAACCTCCTCCCCCCAAAAAATAGATAAATAAAATGAACAGGAACCTTCACAGACTCTAAGCAAGTGCAAACTGAAGTCAAGCATGGCTTTTTTTTTTCTTAAACTCACAGACACATTTGTAGTGTCTATTCCAGACATACAGTTGATACCAAGACTTTGATTGAGTGAATGAATGAGCCATATTTTCAATCTCTAAGTAGTAAGAATGGTGGGGGTGGGGGGAACGAGACTAAGAAGATGACCTAATTTAAATGAGAGGTGGTAAGAAGTAACCTAATACAGTTTCCTTAAGCACCAGGAAAATTATTTCAATTGTATGGCTTTTCTCCCCATTTTCTTACGGGCCTTGGTGGAGAGTGCGGATCTCCTGCTTTCAAGCACTGATCTTGCACTTACAAGGTTTGTGACTCCGTGCCCTCTGGACCTGAGTTTCTTCTGTGATAAACTAGGTATAATAGCATTGTTGTAAACGCCGGATAAAATAGTACCTGTAAAAGTCCTCTGTAAACGAAAAACTAGTGTATAGGGCTAGGGTGATAGTATCACAGATATGACAGTATACTGCTTTCTCTGCCATTGAAATAAAAGACCTGATAAGCAAAACAAAACAAAACAAAACAAAAGAAAACAAACAAAAAATAAACAAAGGGGAACTGCCAAAGCTCTTATGTCAGTAATATCTGGCAATATTCACTGCACAAAACATTGAGACAGAAGTTTTCATAAATTTATTGCAGAATGCATTTAAAAACTGGAATAAGAACCCATGATATCATGTTAACAGCATAAATTTCAAATGCACATGAAAAATATTGTTCTCTATAAAGGCATCGAGGAGATTGACCTTGCCTCAGATATTTAAATCTCTTTAATAACCCACCTAAGAGAGGTCAGATGGATTCTTATATCAGCTTCTGCACTTTATCTGTTGCCATATCACCCATAAGGAACCTCTGGAAAATTCCCCACACGCTCATGAGAGAATGAGAAAGAAAAGGGTAACATCGCTATAACAAAAATAACACCCCCCGCCCCACTGAGGCCGCCCTGCAGAAATAACTAACAGAAATGAGTGTTTGGGAAACCCAAGAAATGCCGCATGGTTAAGGAGAGCCCACAGCTGTCCAAGGAATAAAGTGCACTCCAATACAGATTAAAGTAGTGCTGATCCTGTTTTGGTCAAAGTAAAAATGCTGTAAATATCCACAGAATGCCGCATCAAGAACAAAAACTATAGAGTTTGTCCCACTTTTTAAAGCTACAGGTCTGTCCCGCCAAGTAAGGTGGCTCTGAAAAGAGCCTTTGATTTGCGAGGTGCTCAGGCGGTCCGGAGGCAGCTCACTGGCAGAAGGTGTACCTGAGGATGGCTTTGGTGGCCTCGGACGCGGCGTGCTTGCCAATCTCCCCGGGCAGCAGCAGGCGCACGGCTGTCTGGATCTCCCTGGAGGTGATGGTGGAGCGCTGGGTGGAGCGGGCCAGGCGAGAGGCCTCGTCGGCGATGCGCTCGAAGATGTCCTTGACGAACGAATCCAAGACGCTCACGGCCTTCTTCGAGAGGCTCAGGCCCTCGTGAACCTGCTTCAGAACCCTGGGGAAGTAGGTGGCGAAACTGTTGTGGGAGCAGCAGTGGCGGCGGCGGCGGCGGCGGCGGCGGCGACATTGGCCCCTCGGCGAATTCTGCTTCGGGCCCTTCGGGTCAGCTTCTGTGGGCTCCTCCCCTGTGCCCAGGCTTTCCTCCCGAGCGTTCTCACAGCCAGGCTCCGCCATGTGGGGCTCGCCTTTCCCACGCTCCAGAAGGAAGGACAATGGTGGCTGCGGGGGAAGGGGGGGGTGCGCTGGCCCGTCTATAGTCGCTGCGCTTCCTGACGTCACGGGCAACCTCCATACCTGATTGGACCAAATGCAAGGCAGGAAAGCGGGGCTCTATGCCAGGCCGTGTCACCTGTTATTGCATACCCTTGAACGTGACATCACATCGGACAGTCAGAGAGGGAAATCCAGTGCCCTCTAATCTCCTTGGGACCTCGGTCAGAAAATGTTTCAAACATTCCACTTCGTTGTGCATTTTGTCTGCTGGTTTTCAACGTCAAGACAGTAACAGATCTTAGAAAACTCATGTTTTTATTGGAATACTTTATATTCCACGTCATTACCTTATTTCCGATAAGCAGTAAGTGGCATTGGATCAGGATGTGCTAGAAACCAGGATGCTCTGGAGACCCAGAGTCAACGTGTCCACCTGTACTCTGGAAAACGTTCCCTGGGTACTTGAAAACAATGTGTATTCTACTGCTTTCGGATGGAATATTCGGAACATATCTGCTAAACCCATCTGGTCCAGTGGGTCATTCAAAGCCATTGGCTCCTCCTTGATTTTCTGTTTAGACCACCTGTCCATTGATGTAACTCAGGCCTTAAGGTCCCCTACTACTATTGTGCTATTATCGATTAGTTCCTTTGTGCTTGTTATTCACTGTTTTTATGTATTTGGGTGCTCCCACGTTGGGTGCATAAATATTTATAATTCTTATAGCTTCTTCTTGGAGTATCCTTTTATTACTATATAGTGTCCTTCTTTGTCTCTTGTTAGAGTCCTTTTTTTTAAAAATTGTGTCATGTTAGTCACCATACAGCACACCATTGGATTTTGATGTAGCGTTCCTGATTCATTATTGCAATGTAACACCCAGTGCTCGTCACAACACGTGGCCTCCTTAATACCCATCACTGGGTACCCCCATCCCCATACCCTCCTCCCCTCCAAAGCCCTCAGACTGTTTCCCGGAGTCCACAGTCTCTCATGGTTCGTGGCCCCCTCTGAATCCCCCCACCTTCAGTTTTCCCTTCCTTCCTCTAATGTCCTCTGTGCTATTCCTTATGTTCCACATATGACTGAAACCGTTAAGGTCCAGTTTGTCCGATACAACTATCGCTACTCTGGCTTTAGTTTGACATCCACGCGCATGATAGGTGTTGCTCCATCCTCTCACTTTCTTCCCAACCGTTGGTGTCTTTAGGCCTAAAACGAGTCTCTTGTAGGCAGCATATAGATGGGTCTTTTTTTTTTTTTTGATCCATTCTGTCACCCTATGTCTTTTGATTGGAGCATTCAGTCCATTCCCATTCAAAGTAATTATCGATAGATATGTATTTATCACCATTTTATTAACTGTTCCGTGGTTGCTTCTGAAGATTTTCTCCGATCTTTTCTTGTCTTTCTCTCTTTCATGTTTTGCTGATTTTCTTTAATGACATATTTGGGTCCCGTTCTCTTTATTCTTTGCCTATTTATTAGTGGTTTTTGATTTGTGGGTGCCATTAAGTCTGTGTATAACCTCTTCTGCACAAAGCAGTCTATATTAAGTTGATGGTCACTTAAGATTGAACCCATTCTTGGCTCCTCTCCTCCTCATGTTTTTGGTACATGTTGTTACATTTTAGTGTTTATTTATTTTTATTTTCATTTTTCGTAGTGAGGGAGAGAGTGGGGAGGGGAAGAGGGAGGAGGAGCGAGAGAGTCTGAAGTGGGTTCCACGCTGGCTGTGGAGCCCAATGTGGGGCTGCATCCCACAACGCCAAATCATGACCTGAGCCGAAATCAAGAGTCAGACACTCTACCGACTGAGCCACCCAGGCGCCCCCACGTTGTTACATTTTAAATCCTTGTATTCTGTGAATTCTTTGACTGGCTTTTTACCAGAATAGTCAATTTTTAGTGCTTTTGTGGGTTTTTTTTCCCTACCTTGATACTGTCACTTTGGGTCTCTCGACTTTCCACACAGAGTCCCCTTTACTACTTCCTGCAGGGCCGGTTTAGTGGTCACAAACTCCTTTAGTTTTCGTTGGTCTGGGAAACTCTCTATCTCTCCTTCAATTCTGAATGGCAGCCTTGCTGGAGAGAGTCTTCCTGGCAGCAGATTCTTGCCTTTCAGCTCTCTGCATGTATCATGCCACTGCCCTCCGGCTTGCAAAGTTTCTCTTGGAAAGTGTCCCGCTAGCCTTACGGGCTTTGGCATTCCCTTGTAAATCACTGTCTTCTTTTGTCTTTCTGCTTTTCAAATTTTCCTTTTCGCCCTATTTCGCTGATTTAATTCGAGTATGCCTTGGCGTGGTCTGTTGATTTTTGTGGCAGTTCTCTGTGCCACCTGGATCTGGATGTTTGTTTCCGTCCCCAGTTTAGGGAAGTTTTCAGCTACTATTTCTCCAAATAAGCTTTCTGCCTCCTTTTCTCTCTTCTTCTTCTTCTTCTGGGACTCCTAAAATGTGAATGTTATTACATCTGATGGACTCACTGGGTTCCCTAAGTCTATTCTCGTTTTGGGTAATTCTTTTTTTTTATCTCCATTGTTTGGCTTGATTCCTTTCCATTACTCTGTCTTCTAGGTCACCAATTCATTCCTCTGCTTCTTCCATCCTGCTGTTCATTCCGTGAAACGTGTTTCTCATTTTGTTTACGGAGTCCTTTATCTCCGTTATGTTACCCCTTATCTCTGTGTTAAGGGTCTCACTCGTGTCTTCCACTCTTTTCTGAAGTTCAGTGAGTATCGTCACCGATCATTGCTTTAAATTCTCTAGCAGAGATGTTACTTGCATCTCTTTTGCTTAGATCTCTGGCCGTGGCCTGGTCCCATTCTTTTGTGTGGGATAAAGTTCTCTGTCTCCTCATTTTGTCTGCTTCTCTGTGTCTGTTCCTGCATGGTACGGAAGCCAGCTACGTCTTCTGCTCTTGAAAGTCATGACTTTGTGAAGAGGTAGTCCCAGAGTGCCCTGCAGTGCTGTGTCCCCTGTTGATCAGGACTTGTCACTTCAGGAGAGTATCCTATGTGTGTCGCTTGTGCCCTGCTCTTGTGTCTGAGTCGGTTTCCTTTCAAGGCAGTCATGTGCACTGACTCTCTGTCTGTTGTGGGCTGTGCTTGTTCTCTGTGGTGTTACCGGGACCCAGGGACGGGGTGGGAGGGGCGTGCCCACCAGGGAACTTGGGAGCAAAATTTGCGTGGGGCCACTGGTCCTCTGCCGGATTCCCCCAAGTGCTGTGGTGGCTGGGCCTGTGTGTGGGGTTGGCCAGGGGCATGAAGCTGGATGTGGCTAGAGGCAGTGGCTGGGTACAGCTGGGCCCCACCCACAACAGTGGCTGTGGGTGCACGGCTGGGAGAGGCACCGCTGCTGGGCACGGTTCAGTGGCTGGGCAGGGAGACAGCTGCACACCTGGTGGCTGGGTGGGGCATGCACAGGTATAACAAATTCTGCCTTGAAACCCCCACCCCCAGGGCTGAGGCCAACAGGCTTGGAGTGGACAAGTCCTCAGGAGAACTGGGGGGCATGGCACACTGCTAGCGGGTTAGGTAGCAAGTGTCTGTGCAGTGCACAGACGGCCTTATGTTTATGCTGCGGGGCACGGGAGGAAAATGGCACCTGCAGCTCCTTCCTGCTCAGAGAAGTCCCCCACCACGCTCCAAAATCAGTATGAACAGTTCTGTCTCCCGTTTGCCCCGGGCATCGTGTAAACTGCCATTTTTATGTTGCTTCTCCACACGGGCTGCTCTCTCTTTAAGGGTGGTGACCCAGCTGTCACTCTCCCTCCTGGCTTGCTCAGCTTGCTGAGACAGCTGACTTTCAGAGCTCCAGGCTCCGACTCCCACTGGTTATACAAACTCATGGTATTCAGACCCTCTAGTTCCCACAGCCGAACGGTATGGGTATTAGTCTCCTCTGTGTGAGTTCCCTGGTGCGAGCGCCCATTTCTCTGCCCTCCCTACATGTTCCTGCAGGCAGCCTCTCTCCACATTTCTGACCTTGCTAAGCTTTCAGATGCAGCTTCCTCCCTATATTTAGCTGTGGGGTTCGTTCTTCCAGTCGTTGGGTTGCTCTCTGGTTTATTGACTTGTTGTGGATGATAACTAATTGTAAACGTGGGACAGGGTGAGCTCAGTCTCCTCCTACTCTGCCATCTTCCCAAGCTCCTCTGGATTCCCATTCTTAAAACGACTTTTTAAGTAAAACGATATGTATGAGACCAATGTGCATGAATAACTTTGAAAAGCCTCTGTAAGTCATGTGGACAGAAAGGGCATTTTGAACTGGCAGCAATTAGCATGACGGAAATTAAGAGACTGTGAAACAGAATGTAATTTTTCTAAATGGTCCACAGGCCTTTCTCTGAAAAAGCATAGGGCTCTGAAAAGAGCCTGTGGCTTCAAATATTTAGTTCCCCATGTAAATGGCAATTTCTAGGGACCACCCACAGGGATTTACTGGCCCTTCATTTTATGGTAGCTTTCCTTGAGTATTTATGCAGCAGGCCCTCCATCCCTTTTCATATCCCTTTGGATTTATCTCTCTTCTGATGGACTCAAGAAAAGGTTGGAGTGCTGTCCATTAGCTAGCGTTTGTCTCACCCTTTGGCTCAGAGTGACACCTTTCACAGGCTTCTACATTCAAGTCACAGATTATTTCGAATTTATTTTAAATGTCCACATGGGATACATAGCAAACATGATGAAATAGTGGGTTTTAGTGCAACTCATAACAAACTTCAAAGCACCGAACCCCCCCAAACACCCCCCCCCCCCAGTGTGTTCTCTCTTCACAGATATATAGGAAGCTAGAACTCAGTTAAAGGCAAAGCACTCGGATAGTCACCAACTACCTTGAAATTCAGCATGTACCTATAGGAAAAGGAAACAAGAAAGGAAGGAAGAAAGAAGAAGGCAAGCAGGCAGGAAGGAAGAAAAGGAAAGGAAAAAGAAAAAGAAAAAAGCAAACCCAAGCCTAGCCCACGTACCAAGAAGAAAAAACACAATGGGTATTAAAGGGCATTACCATTATCTTAAGTCCCCCTACCCATCCAATCACCTGACGTAGAGGAAGGAGTCCTCTTAGTGCTCTTAATCGCCAAACAGCCTCCTCTTATTTTGATGCAAAGCAATAGGGACAGGTCCCACTGTGACATGGGCATGTTTGCCCTTCAACCACCCTAGTTCAAAGCAAGAGCTTCAGCAGAAGTCCACAGGCAGACAGACACCACCACCACCTTCCCCCTCAATCTCTAGGCGGTGCCCCGTGTCACAGGAAGGCTGTCATTGGTTCAGCTATGGTCACCCCAACACCCTTTGGGCCAATGGTCGTGGATCCTGTGCCACCAGATGCTTCTTGGCTGCTTCTAGCAGAAGCTGGTAGCACAGCGGCTCTCATTGGAGAACCCCGTCATCCATGCTTAACTGCAGTTCAGGAAGACTTTTGTGTCAAAAGGGAAAGATGACAGAAGCAGGTTAAATTCAAAAGAAGTAAATTAGGCCTATCAGAAGGTCAGGAGCTTGAGTAGGGCATGAGTCTAGATTCAGTTTTCTGCACAGTGTTTGGGTCCTCTTTTATGTAATTAACTGAATTAGGTTGAGGGGCTATGTTGAGCAAGTGTGAATGGGGTAAGTGTGAGTTCTGTATCTGCTACAGCCCTTCCCTTGTTGCTATATCAAAAAATCTCGAGAGGACACTACTCTAGGCAAGTAGAAGAAGGAGAATACAAAAGGCAAGTAAAATTACTGTAGACCCAGCTGTGACGGTAAAGAGTCCTGAAGGGGCTGACCTGAAGGAACAGGCAGTTCAGGAAAGTGACGAAATGTGATAGGGTCAAGGAAAATCATAACAGACCGCACCACACACATATATTAAAATGGACTTGCTCACGGTTAAAAGGGCTTTAAGAATGGGCAGAATGGCCCAGGCTGAAACGCCAGAGTAGGTGGCACTCTGGGGAGTTACAGGTCTTTCTGGGCCAAGTGAGGTGGCTGTGAAAAGAGCCTTTGGTTTGCAGGGTGGTCAGGCGGTCCAGGGGCAGCTCATTCGCATCTGTTGAACCTGATGATAGCCTTGGTGGCCTCAGACACAGCGTGCTTGCCAATCTCCCCGGACAGTGCAGGTGCATGGCTGTCTGGATCTCCCCAGAGGTGATGGTGGTGCGCTTGGTGGAGCCGGCCAGGCGAGACGCCTCGTTGACGATGCGTTCGAACATGTCCTTGACGAACGAATCCATGACGCTCACAGCCTGCTGTGAGAGGCTCAGGCCCTGGTGAACTTGCTTCAGAACCCTGGGGAAGTAGGTGGCAAAGCTGTCGGGGCAGCGGCCACCGCGGTGGCCACTGTGGTGCCCGCAGCACCTTGGCTGGTCCTGTTTTGGACTCTTTGGGTCCACTGCCATAGGCTCCTGGGTGCCCAGGTTCTCCTCAGAAGAGGTCTCACAGCCAGGTTCAGACATTTGGGGCTCGCCTTCCCGACAGCTCAGAAGGAAGGTCACTGTTAGTGGTTTGCGGGGCACTGGCTCACTTATAGTCACCGCGTTTCCTGATATCACCCGCAAGCCCTATCTGATTGGACAAAATGCAATCCCAGGAAGCTGGTCACTTAGCCAGGTCTCATATTTGATTGCAGGCCCTCGAGCTTGACATCTCTTCCGTCCGTGTGGTAATCAGACAGTCCATGTGATGATGTAGTTTACCTCCAGAAGTGGGGTCACAATCTCAGGGTTATGAAATCCAGCACTATTTTCAGCTCTGCACTATATAAACTGTACCTTTACTTGGAATATTTGAACTTTTTTTCTGGCGGCCATCACCAGAAATTTAGAGGCTGCCTGATTACCACATGGGCTGAGGCAATGTCAATACGTCAAGCATCAGAAGTAAAGGTGTAGTTTACCTCAGATTTCCAATGTGAAACTTTTTTTTTTATAAAGAGAGCGAGATAAAGTAAGAAAGAAGGGGGAGTGGCAAAGAGGAGGGAGAGATTCCCAAGCAGGCTCCAATCTCAGCACAGAGCCCAATATTGAGGGGATGTCAAGCTCAAGTTTCTGGAGACATAGCTGACATATGAAGACATAGCTGACTTCAGTTACATGCAGGAACAGATACAGAGAAGCATAAAAAATGAAGAGAGAGTGAACTTTATCCCATATGAAAGAATCGGAGCAGGCCATGGCCAGAGATCTAAGCAAAAGAGATGTAAGTATCATCTCTGATAGAGAATTTAAAGCAATGATTGTTGAGGATACTCACTGACCTTAAGAAAAGAGTGGAAGACATTAGTGAGACCCTTAACACAGAGATAAGGAATAACATAGCAGAGATAAAAGCCTGTGTAAACGAGATGAGAAACACGTTTGATGGAATGAACAGCAGGATGGAAGAAGCAGAGGAATGAATTGTTTTCAGAGTGCTGTGGTCTGAAAATATGCAGGGAATGATTGCAATCTTTTGGTACTTATTGAGAACTGATTTGTGACCCAGGATGTGATATATTCTGGAGAATGTTCCATGTGCACTAGAGAAGAATGTGTTTTCTATTATTTTGGAATGTAATGTTCTGAATATATCTGTGATGTCCATCTGGTCCAGTGTGTCACTTAAAACCTTTATTTCCTTGTTAATCTTTTGCTTGGGTGATCTGTCCTTTTTAGTGAGGGGGGTTGTTAAAATCTCCTACTATTTTTGTATTATTGTCAATGGGTTTCTTTGATTTTGATATTAATTGGTTTATATAATTGGCTACTCCCATATTACGAGCATAGGTATTTAAAATTGTTAGACCTTCTTGTTGGACAGACCCTTTAAGTATGATATAGTGTCATTCCTCATCTCTTATTATAGCTTTTGGTTTAAAATCTAATTTGTCTGGTATAAGTATTGCCACCCCACTTTTTTGATGTCCATTAGCATGGTAAATGGTTTTCCACCCCCTTACTTTAAATCTGGAAGTGTCTTTGGGTCTAAAATGAGTCTCTTACAGACAGCATATCAATAGTTTTTTTTTTAATCCAGTCTGATACTCTATGTCTTTTGATTGGGGGTATTTAGCCAATTTACATTCAGGGTAACTATCGAAAGATATGAATTTATTGCCATTGTATTGTCTGTAAGGTGACTGTTACTGTATATTGTCTCTGTTCCTTTCTGGTCTGTTACTTTTATGCTCTCTCTTTACTTGGAGGACCCCTTTCAAAATTTCCTACAGGGTTGCTTTGGTGTTTGTAAATTCTGTTAGTTTTTGTTTGTCCTGGAAGCTTTTTATCTCTCTTTCTACTTTCAGTGACAACCTAGCTGGATATAGTATTCTTGGCTGCATATTTTTTTCGTTGAGTGCTCTGAATATATCAGGCCAGTCCTATCTGGCCTACTAGGTCTCTGTGGATAGGTCTGCTCCCAATCTAATATTTCTATTATTGTATGTTACAGACCTCTTGTCCTGAACTGCTTTCAGGATTTTCTCTTTGTCATTAAGACTTGTAAGTTTTACTATTAGATGACAGGGTGTTGACCTATTTTTATTGCTTTTGAGTGCAGTTCTCTGTGCCTTTTGGATTTTGATGCTCATTCCCTTCACCAAACTAGGGAAATTTTCTAATTTGCTCCAATATACCTTCTGTTCCCACCCCCTTTCTTCTTCTTCTGGGATCCCAATTATTCTAATATTGTTTTGCCTTTTGGTAACACTTATCTCTCCAATTAACTCCTTGTGGTCTTGTAGTTATTTATCTCTCATTTTCTCAGCTTCTTTATTCTCCATCTTTTGATCTTCTATATCACTAATTCTCTCTTCTGCCTCTTTTATCATATCAGTAATAGCCTCCATATTTGATTGCACCTCATTAATAGCTTTTCAAAAATTTCAACTTGGTTAGGTTTTAGTTCCTTTATTTCTCCAAAAAGGGACTTTACTTCTCCTGAAAGAGATTCTCTAGTATCTTTCACGCTTTTTTTGAGCCCAGATAGCACCTTGATAATCATCATTCTGAACTCTAGATCTGACATCTTAGTAATTTCCATATTGGTTAGGTCCCTAGCCATCGGTAATACCTCTTGTTATTATTATTTTTTTTTTGAGGTGAGTTTTTCCACCTTGTCATTTTATTCAGCTAAGAATAGATGAATGAGAGAACAAAATCCTAAAAGGGTCAAAATGACCCCAGAAAAATATACATTAACCAAATTGGAAGAGACCTGAAGCTGCAATAGGGGGAAGAAAGGAAGAAAAAAATGTATATGTATTAGCCTGGTGAATAGAACAGAGCCACACACTTGATTTTCATGTATTTTGGTCTGTTAGAAGAAACTGCTCCCAAAATTTTAAAGAAAGAAAAACATATATATACAAAAATAAGGGTAAACATGATGTGGTGGAGTATGACTGTAAAGATGAACATTAAAAAGGATTCTAAAAAAGAACTTGGTAAGATAAGAAATTGGTTGAAAGAAAGAAAAAAATTGGAAAGAACGTGATCAGCCTGGAGACTAGAACACAGCTATATTTAAGGTACATTTTGATCTCTTAGAAGAAACTCTATCTCAAAATTTTAAAGAAAGAAAAACCTATATGTATGCAAAAAGTAAGGCAAAATACAAAGAAGGGATAGAATATCTATAACAGTCAAAATTAAAAAAGATTTTTAAGAAGGTCTTGATAAGATAAAATAGTTAAATTTTGGAAAGAGGAAAAAATAAAAAAGTAGACTGAGAAAAAAATAAAATTAAAAAAATTTAACATTGAGAGACTAAAGAATCATGGGGAAAATAAACCATGAATTCTATGTGCTGTATTTCTATAGCTCTGAAGTTTTACATTTCTCATTGATTGGTGGACTTGGTCTTGGCTGAATGTTCTTTTTGATCCTCTTGGGGAGGGGCATGTTGCACTGATTCTCAAATGTCTTTGCCTGAGGCAGCATTGTGCTGCCCTTGCCAGGGGCCAGGCTAAGCAATCTGCTCAGGTTTGCTCTTGAGAGCTTTTGTTCCTGGAAGACTTCATTCCCTGAAGGAGGGGAATGAAGATGGCGGTCTCTCAATCTCTGGCCCATAGGAGCTGAGAGGTCTAAGCCCCACTCCTCAATATGACCTCAGAGAAAAGCAGTCAAATCCTCCTGTCTCCCTGGTCTGTGGCCGCACTCTGAGCTCACCCAACCTATTACTGAGTGTTTCGGTCTCTGGTGCATGGTCCTGTTTGAAGTCTCCAAACCCAGCTGATTCCTGCCACACGTTCCTATGTGGGTTCGAGCAGTGGCCTGTGCCTTGTATCATGATTTAAGGTAACCCTGACCTGAGTGCCCACTCCTCAGCTCTGTCTCTGTAGCCAGCTTCACTGCTCCAATACCTGGGAGCTCTGCCACACTCAGACACCCCTGATCTTTTTGTGTACCCACGGGTCCTGAGGCCACATGTCCCCACGAGGGCTCCACCCCCCACTTAGCCTCTGAAGCAATGTCCCTCAGTGGAACAGACTTCTAAAAGTTCCAATTTTGTGCTCCACTGCTCTACTGCTTGGTGGGAGCTCCCACTCAGTGCAGTCTATCTTCCCATATATCACCTCAGATTCACTTCTCTTCATGTCCTACCTTCCAGAAAGTGGTCACTTTTCTGTTCCTAGAATTGCTGTTCTTCTTCTCTTTGATCTCCTATTGAGTTTGTAGGTGTTCAGAATGGTTTGATAACTAGCTGAACTCCTGGGACCTCAGTCTCCTACTCCTCTCCCATCATGCTCCTCCTCCAAATTGTCTCCTTTTTCTGTTGACCTCTAAGGATGATTTGTCTTCTGCTCCTTCTATGCCTTGCTCCCCCAACAAATTTTACCTACCAAAATTATATTCACCCTTTTTAAAAAGATTTTATTTATTCATTTGACAGACAGAGATCAGAAGTAGGCAGAGAGGCAGGCAGAGAGAGAGGAAGGGAAGCAGGCTCCCCACTGAGAGATACCCTGAGATCATGGCCTGAGCTGAAGGCAGAGGCTTTAACCCACTGAGCCACCCAGGTGCCCCAATTATATTCATCCTTTAGTTCTCTTCTTGAATATCACTTTTTAAAAATAAATGTTTATTTTTATTTTATTAAGGTATTTAACTTTATTGACATTCAACATTATCTTAGTTTTAGTCATATAGATGTACTGATTTGAAATTTGTACATGGTATGAAATAATACTCACAATAAGTCTAGTTAACCTCTCTCACCATACCTAGTTAGAGAACTTGTTTTCTTGTGATGAGAAACTTTTAAGATTTATTCTCTTAACAACTTTCAAATATACAATACAGCATTATTAACTATAGTCACCATGCTGTACATGACATTCCCAAGGACTTTATTTTTACAGTAGTTTTAGATTTACAACAAAATTGAGGGGAAGATACAGAGATTTCTCATTTACCTCTGTTCCCCACACATGCACAGCTTCCTGATTATCAACATTACTCATGAAAATGGTATATATATATATATATATATATATATATATATATATTTTTTTTTTTTTTTTTTTTTTTTTTTTTTTTTGCAAAGGATGAACCTACATTGACAAATCATAATCACCCAAAGTCCATAGTTTCCTTAGGGTTCACTCTTGGTATTGTACACACTGTGTGTTTAAAAATGTATAATGGCATATATCCATTATTATAATATCATACAGAGTGTTTTCACTGCCCTAAAATATTCCCTAACCCTGTCTACCACTGATCTTTTTATTGTCTCCATAATTTTGCCTTTCCCAGAATGTAGTGTAGTTGGAATCATATAGTATGTAGCATTTTCAGGTGGGCTTCTTTCACTTAGTAATATGTATTTAAGATTTCATCCATGTCTTTTCATGGGTTGATAACTCATTTATGTTTAGTGATAAATAATATTCCAATGTCTAGATATTCCACAGTTTATTTATCCATTCACCTACTGAAGGACATCTGGGTTGTTTTCAAGTTCTCTTAAGTATGAATAAAACTGCTATAAATATCCACATGAAGGTTTTTATGTAAACATTACATTTTCAACTCCTTTGGGTAAATGTCAAGGAATGCTACTGCTGGACCATATGAGTATATTTAGTTTTATAAGAAACCACCAACTGTTTTCCAAAGTAGCTGTACCATTTTACATTCCCAACAACAATGAATTTGAGTTTCTTTTGTTCTACACCTTTGTCAGCATTTGGTGTTGTCAGTGTTCCAGATTTCGGCCCTTCTAATAGGTGTGTAGTGATATCTCATTGATATTTTTAAAGATATTTTTATTTATTTGTCAGACAGAAAGAGAGAGTGCACAAGCAGGGGGAGCAGCAGGCAGAGGGAGAAACAGACTCCCCACTGACCAAGCAGCCCATTGCAGACTCCATCCCAGGACCCTGATATCATGACCCGAGCTGAAGGCAGATGCTTAACTGACTGAACTACCCAGGCATTCCATGATATCTCAATGTTGTCTTAATTTACATTTCCTGATTGGAGCATCTTTTCATATGCTTATTTGTCATCATCCTATCTTCTTTATGAGGTGACTTTTAATGTCTTTTTTAATTAAAAATTTTTAAAAATTTAAATTGGGTCATTTTTTTTATTGCTATCTGAAAAGCCATCACCATACCCAAGGCCATCTATGTTTTCTTCTATATTATCTTCTAGGAATTTTATAGTTCTGTGATCTATTTAGATGTTTAAATTTCATTTACCTGATTTATTTATTTTTCTAGAATTGCAGTGATGAAAGTTTTTGTTGTTGTTTTTGTTTTGTTTTGTTTTTTGCAAATTGTCCCCTGAGTCCAGAAGACATCTCTCTTTGATAGTTTAGTGAAAACATGTATTGTATTTTGCCATGTGAGAAAGGCTGCCAGGGTCCTTGTGGTTGGCCACTTTAGGAAGTGGTCTTTTATCCCTTCTCCTTTCTTCTGCTAGACAAGAGCTTAAGTACAGAGGAAGGAGTAATTTGGAAACCCATTTACTGATTGTAGTATACACCAATCCAGAGCATTTCTTCCCAGGTATTGGTGGGAGATCATCACTGGGGAAGAGACAGAACAGGATGGCAAAGGGTTTTTGCAGCATATTTCTTCCTTAAACTTCTTTTTTTGTGTGTGAGCTACAATTGACCTATAACATTGTGTGTATGATTTGTTGATTTGGTACATTTGTATATTGCAATATGATTACGACCATAGTGTTAGCTAGCACCTCTATCATATCACATAATTATAATTATTTTTATGGTGAAAACACTATTCAGCCTGTAGAAAAAAAGAAATCCTGCCATTTGTGACAATATAGATGGACCTTGAGATGAGGTGAGTCAGAAAAAGATAAAGACAAATATTGTATGATATAATTTATACATGGAATATAAAAAAAGGTGAATTGTAAAACCAGCATAGAATGATGGTTGCCAGGGACTGGGGTGGGGGTGGAGGAATTGGGAAGAGGTTGTTTAAGGGTACAAACTTGCAACTAGTAGTTAAATTCTGGAGATCTAATATATAACATATTGATGATAGTCAGAAATACTTCATTACAAACTTCAAACTAAGAAATTAGATCTATGCCATTTGGACTTAATTTTTGTGAGGGGTATTCAAGTATTACTTCTTCACATAACCTTTTCAGAGTACCTCCTATCATGAAATGGGTAGGACTTCATCCTCCTTAGAACATACCGAACACTTGTTTTTTTTCTTCTGTTATGGTTGGGGTGACCAAGTAATTTATTTTTCAAACTGGGATGCTTTTCAGAGTGAAAGAGTATGCTACTTGCTCAATTGGTTGAATATCTGCCTTTGACTTCATCATGATCCCAGAGTCCCAGGATTGAGCCCCACATTGGGCTCCCTGCTCAGCGAAGAGTCTGCTTCTCCCTCTACCCCTCACACCATTCATGCTCTCTCTCTCTATATCAAATAAATAAAACCTTAAAAAATTACATTGCGGGCACCTGGGTGGCTCAGTGGGTTGAAGCCTCTGCCTTTGGCTCAAGTCATGATCCCAGGGTACTGGGATCGAGCCCCACACAGGGCTCTCTGCTCAGCAGGGAGCCTGCTTCCCCCCACCACCCTGCCTGCCTCTCTGTCTGTCAAATAAATAAATAAAATCTTTAAAAAATACATCAAGACAGCAGATACTAATGATAGTATATATTATCTTACCCATATTCTAGTCATTTCTGGACTTAACCCAAGGATTTTGTGAACTTTAAAGTATTTTCTTACTCCTTAGCATCATCTTATTTTCTGAAGCTCCCAGCATGACATTTTTTGAATGTATGTAGAAGCCCTCTTATCTGCAGTGATTCTGTCTACTTAGTTAATTGAAAAAGATAAAGGAAGATATTAAGTGTTCATGATACCTACTTATCTTACACATTATATTTTTCCCAGAACATGTATTTATTTGATCACTTACCTTTTGATCTAGGATCTATCAAGTCCTTTTCTTTGAGGGTAAGTTTATTGACTAGTGCTCCACAAACTCTTTTTTGCAGAAACGGCCTTTATAAGGCATTAACTCTGATTTTCAGGACAGTTTCTTTCATGTAGAGTGATATCATAAAGATACTTGCAAAGTAATAAGTAATAATTTTTTCCTTAATTTTTTTCCAATTTGAAAAAACATATTGTAACATAAAATTTACCATCTTAACCATTTTAAGTGTATAGTTCAGTGTTATTAAATTCATTCTTAATATTGTGCAACCATCATCAGCATTCATCTCTGTAACTCTTTTCATCTTGCAAAATGAAATATTATACTCATTAAACAATAACTGTATATACTGCCTTCTCCACATCCTCTGACAACCACAATTTTATTTTTTTACTATTATTTTGACTATTGTAAGTACCTGTATAAGTGAAATCATACAATATTTGTCTTGTGACAGTCTTATTTCACTTAGCATAATATCCTCAAGGTTCATGTATGTTGTAACATGTGTCAGAATTTCTTTCCTTTTTAAGGCTCAATAATAGTCCATTGCATGTATAGACCACATTTTGCTTATTCATTCACCCACTGTTGGACACATGGGTTGTTTCCACATTTTAACTATTGTAAATCATGCTGCTGCTATGAACATGGGTGTGTAAATATCTCTTTGAGACTTTGCTTTCAATTCTTTTGAATATATATCCAAAAGTGAAATTGCTAGATCATATTATAATTCTATTTATAATTTTTGAGCCATACTGTTTTCTACAACAGCTGTTTTTACATTTACATTGACAATACGTAAGGGTTCTAATTTCTTACATCCACTCCAGCACTTGTTATTTATTTAGTTTTTGATAGTAGTCTTCCTAATGGATATGAAGTGGTAACTCATTATAGTTTTGATTTTCATTTCTTTGATGATTAATGACATTGAACATTTACATCTGTTCTTTGGAAAAACATATATTGAAGTCCTTTGCTCATTTTGGAACTGATTGTTTGGGTTTTTTGTTGCTGAGTTTTAAGAGCTCTCTATATATTGTGAATATAGCCCCTTATCAAATATATGATTTGTACTTATTTTCTCTCATTCTATGGATTATTGCTTTTTTTTACTCTGTTGATATTGTCTTTTGATGCACAAAATTAAAAAAATTTCATGAAGTCCTATTTGTCTTTAGCCAATCTTTCCACATCTTTGAATGCAATTTTGCAGAGAAACAAATCTTTTCATACTTCATTTATTTGCATAACATTTTGTTAAACTACACAAATAAATTGCAAGTAGAAACAAGTTTTGTGAGGCAGAAACAAGTTTTGTAAACAAACCCAGTTGACTCTTGGTAAGCCTAGAGCACGATGAGGGGGAGCAGAAGCATATGAAGAAACCAGAGATTAGCCTACTAAAACAATGGCTCACTGAACCTCAGACATCAGTTAGTATGTTTTACAGAGATCATGAAGAAATTTTGTTAATCTGGTGTGTTAAGGGGAGTTTTAATTGAGAACATTTATTATATAAGGTTCTGGTAAATATTTGTTGGGTTTAATTTAACTGAAATTAATGGAATCCCTAAGAAGCTTTTCTACTCTATATTTTTATTAGCGGTTTACTCACTGTGTCTGTGAAAGGAGAAATGCACATAAGATGACCCCCTTTTTAAAAAATTAATTTATTTATTTTCAGCATAACAGTATTCATTATTTTTTCACCACACACAGTACTCCATGCAATCCGTGCCCTCTACAATACCCAACACCTGGTACCCCAACCTCCCACACCACCGCCACTTCAAACCCCTCAGATTGTTTTTCAGAGTCCATAGTCTCTCATGATTCACCTCCCCTTCCAATTTACCCCAACTCCCTTCTCCTCTCTAACTCCCCATGTCCTCCATGCTTTTTGTTATGCTCCACAAATAGTGAAGCCATATGATAATTGACTCTCTCTGCTTGACTTATTTCACTCAGGAAAATCTCTTCCAGTCCCGTCCATGTTGCTACAAAAGTTGGGTATTCATCCTTTCTGATGGAGGCATAATACTCCATAGTGTATATGAACCACATCTTTCTTATCCATTCATCCGTTGAAGGGCATCTTGGTTCTTTCCACAGTTTGGCGACTGTGGCCATTGCTGCTATAAACATTGGGGTACAGATGGCACTTTTTTTCACGACATCTGTATCCTTGAGGTAAATACCCAGGAGTGCAATTGCAGGGTCATAGGGAAGTTCTATTTTTAATTTCTTGAGGAATCTCCACACTGTTCTCCAAAGAGGCTGCACCAACTTGCATTCCCACCAAGAGTGAAAGAGGGTTCCCCTTTCTCCACATCCCCTCCAACACATGTTGTTTCCTGTCTTGTTAATTTTGGCCATTCTAACCGCTGTAAGGTGATATCTCAATGTGGTTTTTATTTGAATCTCCCTGAGGGCTAGTGATGATGAACATTTTTTCATGTGTCTGATAGCCATTTGTATGTCTTCATTGGAGAAGTGTCTGTCCATATCTTCTGCCTATTTTTTGATATGATTGTCTGTTTTGTCTGTGTTGAGTTTGAGGAGTTCATTATAGATCCTGGATATCAACCTTTTGTCTGTACTGTCATTGGCAAATATCTTCTCCCATTCTGTGGGTTGCCTCTTTGTTTTTTTTGACTGTTTCCTTTGCTGTGAAGAAGCTTTTGATTTTGATGAAGTTCCACTGGCCACACTAATCCAAAAGAAAAGAGAGAAAGCCCAAATTCATAAAATTATGAATGATAAGGGAGAGATCACAACTAACACCAAGGAAGTAGGAACAATCATCAGAAGTTATTATCAACAGTTATATGCCAATAAGCTTAGCAACCTTGATGAAATGGATGCATTCCTGGAAAACTATAAACTACCAAAATTGAACCAGGAAGAAATCAACAACCTGAATAGACCGATATCTAGTAACGAGATTGAAGCAGTGATCAAAAACCTCCCAAAGAACAAGAGCCCAGGACCTAACGGATTCCCTGGGAAATTCTACCAAACTTTCAAAGAAGAAATAACACCTATTCTCCTGAAGCTGTTTCAAAAAATTGAAGCAGAAGGAAAACTTCCAGACTCTTTCTATGAAGCCAGCATTACCCTGATCCCCAAAACAGGCAAAGACTCTACCAAAAAGGAGAATTTCAGACCAGTGTCACTGATGAATATGGATGCTAAGATTCTCAACAAGATCCTAGCCAACAGGATCCAACAGCACATTAAAAAGATTATCCACCATGACCAGGTGGGATTCATCCCTGGGCTACAAGGATGGTTCAACATTCGCAAATCAATCAATGTGATAGAACAAATTAATAAGAGAAGAGAGAAGAACCACATGGTCCTCTCAATTGATGCAGAGAAAGCATTTGACATAATCCAGCATCCGTTCCTGATTAAAATGCTTCAAAGTATAGGGATAGAGCGAACATTCCTGAACTTCATCAAATCTATCTATGAAAGACCCACAGCAAATATCATCCTCAATGGGAAAAAGCTTGCGTCCTTCCCGTTGAGATCAGGAACATGACAAGGATGCCCACTTTCACCACTCTTGTTCAACATAGTATTGGAAGTCCTAGCAACAGCAATCAGACAACCAAGGGAAATAAAAGGTATCCAAATTGGCAATGAAGAAGTCAAACTCTCTCTATTTGCAGATGACTTGATTCTTTATATGGAAAACCCAAAAGACTCCACCTCCAAACTACTAGAACTCATACAGCTTTTCAGCAACGTGGCAGGATACAAAGTCAATGTGCAGAAATCAGTAGCTTTCTTATACACTAACAATGAAAATACAGAAAGGGAAATTAGAGAACCAATTCCATTTACTATAGCACCAAGAACCATAAGATACCTGGGAATAAACCTAACCAAAGAGGTAAAGGATCTGTACTTGAGGAAATTGAAGAAGACACAAAAAGATGGAAGACCATTCTATGCTCTTGGATCGGAAGAATAAATATTGTTAAAATGTCTATACTGCCTAGAGCAATCTATACTTTTAATGCCATTCTGATCAAAATTCCACCGGTATTCTTCAAAGAGCTGGAGCAAATAATTCAAAAATTTGTATGGAGTCAGAAGAGACCCCGAATCGCTAAGGAAATGTTGAAAAACAAAAATAAAACTGGGGGCATCACATTACCTGATTTCAAGCTTTAATACAAAGCTGTGATCACCAAGACAGCATGGTACTGGCATAAAAACAGACACATAGACCAGTGGAACAGAGTAGAGAGCCCAGATATGGACCCTCAACTCTATGGTCAATTAATCTTCCACAGAACAGGTAAAAATATACAGTGGAAAAAAGACAGTCTCTTCAATAAATGGTGCTGGGAAAACTGGACAGCTATATGTAGAAGAATGAAACTTGACCATTCTCTTACACTGTACACAAGGATGACCCCTTTTATTAAAATTAAAATTTCAACCCTTGTTCCTCTTGGCATAGCTTATCCTTCCTCAGCACTTATTTTTTCTCCATAGTACTTTCCACCCTCTGATGTACTAAATATATTATTTATTTAGTTTTCTATTTTCTGTCATCTTATGCTAGAATCAAAGGTCAGTAAAATACAAGAATTTGGGGCTCATCTATTCAGTGATGTGTTCCTAAAGCGTAGAAAATGAAACATAGTAGGTGATCAATAAATTTTCATTGAATGAATAAATGCATGATAGAATGGTTTTATAGAATGTTATAGCTGCAAGGAGCATTTGACATAATCTAGTTCAATCTTGTTATTTTATATAGACATAACATAGAATTCTAGTATGAGACACATAGGTAGATCTGGGTTCAAGTTAATCACTTGCTATGTGATTTGGGCAAATTACTTACCTTTCTGTCCCTCCATTTACTCATATTTAAAATGGGGATAATAACAGAAACCCATCTTATAATGCAAATTGTGAGGATTCAATGACATGATGCATGCAAAACAGTATAGTGTTTTGTGTCTAATACATGGTTAATTTTGTCTCAGTCAAGGTTTAGCAATTAAGATCACATCAAGGATTGTTAATAGAAGGAATATGATGCAGGGGATTGGTAATAAAGGGAATGGATGAGCTGAAAAGCCAAACAGGGCATGGTAAGGTAATCCATTGACCAATAGTAACAGCAAGCTAGGACTTAGAGGGATAAATAGGAGGAGGTAGTATTACCAGAGCCCAGAGGCTTAATCATCTGAGTCTCTCTGTCAGGAATTGAATCTATAGGGAAGATTTAGCTGCTATAGAAGATGCCATCCCAGAAGAGGTGTGGAGAGAAATACGTTGGTTTCTCTCTTCTTAGTATGAAATAGCCTCCCTCCAGTATCTCCCATTGGCTGAACATAGCTGGAAACCAGCTCATGTGGGAACCTGGAAAAGGCAACCTTCAGAAGTCACGCCCTTCCTGCCCTGGAAGGATAGAGTAGAACCTGGAAAGGAGGAAGAATGGTATGATGTTTAATCAAGAAGAACTATTATTGCTATTATTGGCCTCACTAACACAATGCAGAGCTAACCAGCTAGAGGCAGTCTGTTACATAAGGGAAAATGTGCTAAATGATGAATCAGAGCCAGATCCTGTCATGTTCAACACCATTTACATTAGTCATGATGTGATTGACTCACAAGGGATTGGCTGGGTGTTTTAACTCTTTGAGGTCCAACAATACTTTGTTTCTGAGTTGGAACATCATGTGTTAGCAATGTGCATAAGTTTTTTTCCTACCCCTAAACTTAGGCCACTTCCTAGTATCACAACTAAATGTTACTTACAGTTCCATAATTTCCAACCAAAATTAATGTAAACTGAAATGTTTAATTTTTTGATGCTTAGTTTAAACAGCCCAATTGTGGACTAAATTTAAATTAAAAACTCAGCATGAATCGGATGGTTTATGTCTCTATGTGATGGCTTTTATATTAAATGGTTTACATGAATGCTGTTGCTTATGTTGGAAACAGGTTGTCATGCATATTAATGAGACCCAGGTGTTAACTTCATGCTGTTTTCTTTCCAACGAAGAAAATCTTTACATTAAGTTAAAGTGCTTTTATAAGTATTTGTTGTAATAATTATAAGACAATGTTTTATGCATCACAATGTTTACCAGGCTTATTTCCTAATTTCAGCCCACTTCATAATTCCTCTCTTTTCCCACTGCACTTGTGCTTTTGTATCTAAGGGCTTCCAGTCAAACATGGAAATAGGCTGAAGGTCCTGAGGAGATCAAGAAAGACAAACCTTCCTCCATCAGTTCTTCAAATGGCAAGACTTCATGTTCATCTGTGTTCTGTCCAAGGTCATCTTATACTCATCCCTTGTGGTTTTCTCCTTCCCTATAAGGAAGGGAGATTGTCCAAAGTGATTGCAGGCTATAAGACCCCATATGTTTTATAATTTTCCAATATTGCCTTAGAATACTTTTTTTGTACTCCATTGATCATTTCTGTGACTTCTCTCTAGCCCTCCACCTTTTCTTAAAGTGCAAAAACCTGGGATGATTGGATTTCTCTAAGAGGAACTGACCAGTGTAAAACATAGTAGGACAATAGCTTTGTGTATCTTGCTCATCTTAGAGAAAGTTCTCAGAGCAGTAATAATCTACCTGATTTTCTGAGATTGCTATTGTGTGCTTGTATTCAAAGAAAACACCCTCTGAATACATGGTGGGCATACACTCTACTCAGTTTCACAAAAAGTTTTTGAGCACCTACTGTAAGCTAGGCATTATGCTATGTTCTGGGAATATAGGCATATGTAAGACATCATCTTTTTTTTCATCTAAATATTTTTTTAAATTTTTTATTTTTTATAAACATATAATATATTTTTATCCCCAGGGGTGCAGGTCTGTGAATCACCAGGTTTACATACTTCACAGCACTCACCATAGCACATACCCTCCTCAATGTCCATAACCCCACCCCCCTTCTCCCAAACCCCTCCCCCCAGCAACCCTCAGTTTGTTTTGTGAGATTAAGAGTCACTTATGTTTTGTCTCCCTCCCAATCCAATCTTGTTTCATTTACCCCCTTAACCCTCCATGTTGCATCTCCACTTCCTCATATCAGGGAGATCATATGATAGTTGTGCAAGACATCATCTTAGCTCTTGGAGAATGTGTAGTCTTACAGGGAAGACATGTACATAGAGTTTTTAAACGCATAGTTTTGTTATTGAGGTATAGACTGGGTAGTTCTAAATCTCATTACAGACCCCAAACCAGCCTTGGGTAGGGATCCTAGAGGATGCAATACCTGGAGTTAAATCTTGAAGGCAAAGTAGGAATTATTAGGCAGAAGAGGTGAAGATACAGCGCTCCTGGAAGAAAGAACAATGTGAACAAAGGTAAGGAGGTGTGAAGAAATGGTCTATTCAGCAGTACAGTATTAACTTTGGATTTATGAGTGAAGTGCAATTTGATTGAGAAAGTGATGGGGCTAGGTTGCGAAAGGCCTGCTGGTCATTCTATGGAGTATGGCCCTTCACCTTGAATTTATTCTTGGGACAGGGATGAGATGGATGGCGTGAGGAGGGATGGAAGGGTTTAAGAAAGAGTACGTGTTTTCCTTGAGGTTAGAAAGGAAGAGATGGTATGAATAACACCTTATCTTGAAATGACATTTTTTTCTCTAGATTTTTCCAAAGCTGACATATACACCCTGAGGCTTCTGTCTGTTTGTATGGGCATGTGAAGAATTTTTTTTAATCAAGAAAATTAAAAAAAAAAAAAAGTAAGCCAAAGGACTCAATTTTTAAAGTAACATTTGTTGTGTTTTTTTTTCCTGATTCACAGTAACACATGTTCATTTTCAAAATGTGGAAAGTACAGAAAAGTACAAAGGAGAAAATTTAAATTACCAACAATCTTCATATTCAAAGAATGCATTTTTATTATCTTGGAGACTTTCTTTTCAATCTTTTCTACACACACACACACACACACTTACTCACACATACATATACATACATTCACACCCACATACATACACATTTTGCAAAGTTGGGGTCATATGAAATACCTTGTTTTATAACCTACTTTTTTCCACTTAGCCTTATATAGTAACTAGTTATTAAATATTCTTTTTTGAGATAGAAGGCACATGCATGCATGCAAGGAGGGGTTCAGAAGGAGAAAGAGAGAGGAGAATCCCAAGCAGGCTCTATGCCCAATTTGTAGCCCCCTGCACGGCTCCATTTCAGCCCTGTGGTTATGACCTGAGCTGAAGTCAAGAGTTAGATGCTTAATGGACTGAGCCACCCAGGCACCCTAACATATTAAGGATTCTTTTACAAAAACTTTGGTAGTTGCATAGTATTTCATTAATCTTATGTGCATATCACTTATTCCTCATTTTTTGTTAGACATTAATTTTTTCACAATTATACATAATGCTGTGATAATCATGCCCATACATAAATATTTTTTGTACCTTACTGATTATTTTCTTCCTTGGTGAATTCTTAGAGGTAGTATTGCTAGAAAAACGGGGCTGAAAATTTTTTGGAACTTTAATAGGTTTGCTAAATTGTCTTCTAGAAATGTGACTCCATTGTTACTCCCACTTATTACAAATGTTTGAAAAAATGCTTCCCGTTTCTCCATATTTTTGTAAATATTGTAGGGGTAACTGGTATCTCATTTGTTGTAATTTATTTGATCACGAGTGAATTTTACCAAGTTTTCTTATATATGTATGTCATTCTTATCTTTTTTATGAATTTCTTGTATGTATTCCTTCTGTATTTTTATTGGCATGCTATTTATTCATAATTGATTTTTAAAAGTGTTTATATGATAATTTTACTATATATCTGTCCCTCATGTTACATTTTCCCCAGTCATTAAAAAATTTTTTATTCGTGGCATTTTCCTACACATTTTGATGTAGTCAAATATATAATATTTCATTATGGTTTCTTTTTTATTCTTAGAATAAAGAATTTCCCTATTTTATGTCCAAATAGTCACCCATCATTTTTTTCTTTTTATTAAAAAATATTTAAGTTTCTACTCTGTATGGAATTTAGTTGATATATATTGTGAGAAAGGGGGTTGAATGTTTCTTTTCCAAATAGTGAGCTGGTTAGTCCAGTATTATTTATTGAATAACTGATCTATTCCTCTCTCATACTAAAATGACATATATGTTGTATATAGAATACTCATTTAAATTCCTATCTCTTTCTGGACTTGTTATTCTTTTGCTCTGATCTGTCTGTTCTGGTATTAGTGCCTTTGCAATTATTATAGTTTTTTTAAAAATATTTTATTTATTTACTTGAGAGAGAGAGAGAGAGAGAGAGAGAGAGAGTGAGCAGGGGGTAGGAGCACAGGGAGAGGGACAAGCAGACTCCACACTGAGCATGGAGCCTTGTACAGGGCTCGATCCCAGGACCCTGAAATCATTTACCTGAACCAAAATCAAGAGTCAGGTGCTTTGTTTCCCATATGACCTTTAGATGTATTTTGTTCATTTTCCAAGGTAAAATCCAATTGTAATTTTGACTGGAATTATGGCACATTTATAGATTAAAGAGAGAGGAATTGATATCTTTAATTTTTTTTATTATTTTTTTATTTTTTCTTATAAACATGTATTTTTATCCCCAGGGGTACAGGTCTGTGAATCGCCAGGTTTACACACTTCACAGCACTCACCAAAGCACATACCCTCCCCCATGTCCATAACCCCACCCCCCCTTCTCCCAACCCCCCTCCCCCCAGCAACCCTCAGTTTGTTTTGTAAGATTAAGAGTCACTTATGGTTTGTCTTGGTAAGTCCAAATACATAAAGATATCAATTCCAATGAAACAAGGAATTGATATCTTTATGTATTTGGACTTACCATCCAGGAACATCATGTGGCTCTCCATTATTTGAATTTTTTAAAAAATGTATGTCCTCAGAACTCAATTTTGAAAATGCCATGTAGACTAGGATAGACAGCTTGCATTTAGAACCTGCATCTTCATGTTGAGGATTGGTGGCTCATTATCTGACCCGATGGGGCAGCTTGACAACTGCAAACACAAGGAAAGAAATAGCATGAGAAAATTGGTAAGGCCCTTTCAACATTTAGCCCCAGTATTCTTCAGATGTTCACAGTTGCACATATCCTCCTAGGTCACTTTGGGTTTTTTATCTTGACAAAGGCATTGTGCTTGAATTTTATTACTGTTATGGAAGAACTAGAGTCTCCCTTGTGAATAGCAATATGTCAACACATTACTAATTAGAAGAGACTTTACAGCTAAAAAGACCCAAGGGAGGGCTGGATTTCAAGCAGAGACCTAATTTTAAAGCATGAAAGGTAGCCAGAAAATTCTTAAGTGATAAGTTTTTTTAACTTGGTTGTTAGATTCCCAGACACACCCATTCAGTGCCACACACACACACACACACACACACACACACCATGCACAATTTGCTGTTTGAGTTGTTGAAGTAGGAACCTTTTCATTGTTTAGAAGAAAAAATATAACTTGTATTAGTGTATCACTTCATCTCGTTTGAAAATAGGAGACATTTATAAAAGTATCTTTATTCAGTTAGGGAAATATGAAGGTTATTGGCTTGATAGTTTTGGACATAAGTTGAAAGTGAGAAAACCCAAATTCTGAAGTAAATAGGCAGCAGTATTGGAGGTAGTATTAATGGTTATTTCAAATAATAGAATTCCATTCCCATATTAATTTGGATATGTTTTGGGAGACATAATTAAGGTCATTAGAGGAATCTAATCAAGCCTCATCAGGCTTTTACTATATGATTTGTGAAGTAGAATTTATAATAGGTTTCCATTCTATACAATTAAGAATCAGGATTCTTGTTTGATCACTGTAATACCAGTGTATAGGTGTTAATAGGAATAGGTCTGGTTAAGAGGGGACAGAGAGATAGGACTTCTGGAATGGTGAAGTAAGGACTTCCATAAATCTGGATGAAACTCAAAAACATTAAGCCAAGTGAAAGAAACCACTCATAAAAGATCACATATGTATGATTCCATTTGAACAACATATCCAGGATATGAAAACCTATGGAGACAGAAAATAGATTAGTAGTTACCTCAGTTTTGTTCTAATAATTACATGGTTGCCTAGGTTTAGGGCAGAGCATGGAGGAGAATTGGGTGTGATTGCCTACATGTAGTGTTTTCTTTTTGAGGTGATGAAAATTTTCTAAACTTAGATTGTGGTTCTATAACTTGTATATATGGTAAAAACTACTGAATTGTACATGTTGGGTGAATTTTATGGCATGTGAATTAAATGTCAATAAAGCTTTCTTTAAAAGAGGGTGCAAAGGGGCGCCTGGGTGGCTCAGTGGGTTACGCCGCTGCCTTTGGCTCAGGTCATGATCTCAGGGTCCTGGGATCGAGCCCCTCATCGGGCTGTCTGCTCAGCAGGGAGCCTGCTTCCTCCTCTCTCTCTCTGACTGCTTCTCTGCCTGCTTGTGATCTCTCTCTGTCAAATAAATAAATAAAATCTAAAAAAAAAGAGGGTGCAAAATAAAAATTTAGCAGAGCAGGAGTGATTGAGCTGATACCACCTATTTTGGGCAAGTATCTAACTATTCTGGACCTTATTTTCTTCATCTGTGAAAATAAGAGCAATAATTTCAACATCAGAGAGTTGTTTTGGTAATTAAATGAGGTAATTTTAAAGCATTTAACTTAGTAATTGACACATAGTAGTTTTATAGGCCATTAAGAAGGAGGTCAAATTCCAGGTGACCCATTGCTAAGGTGGAGAAAAAGTAGTTACAGTAGAATAAGTGGGCAGTCAGGATCAAGAGTCCAGGAAGTCCGAGTCAGCAGAAATGACATATATGCAGGGTTGGTGTCTACCAATCCCTGGAGTAAGTGTCCTTTGCTTTATTCTGTTTTTATACTGCTTATGAGTTGGATAACCCAGAGAGGACTATCAAATAGTGATTTCAATTAGATAGAGATCAGGGTCTACAGGTTAATTTGCCCTTATGTGACAATTGAGGCAAAGATACTAGGGTTATCTTACACACAATGTCCTGTTTTTTTCTAGTTAATTTTCCCATCAGATGCAGCATCTGTCATATATCTTCCCTATCCATTGTCATAAAATTAATAAGCTCTGCATTTTCATACAATGGAGGGAAAATTATGATTTCTTGGCTGAGAGTTGGTTTGAGAACTTGTTTTCCCATGTATGCTGGTGGGGAAATCAATCCTTATCTATTAGTCATCTCTTTGCCTCTCCCAGAAATGGAATGTATTAGGCTCTCTTGCCCATTCTTGGAACCATTTGAACTACCTACTTGCTTTCTAATCATAGCTCCTTGCTTGGTCAGCTTCTGCTAGATGGTCTGGGGAAATTAGAGCACTGCTGAATGTTTGTCTTTGAGAACTTGTCTGAAGCCAACATAGCTCTTCTCTTTCTCTTTGCCAATTAACTTAATGAGGTGTTTTTTTTTTTTTTTTTTTTTTTGGATGGCTCCACTGAGGTTTGGTAAAAATGAGAAGGAATATCAAAACCAAATAAACTTAAGTCTTGGAAGAAAAAGCGTAACTGGTGAATTGAGTGTTACCATCAGAGACAAGTAGCTCAGAACCTTGGCCATGAAAGATCATAATACAGCTAGTGGGGAAATGCGAGGCTGGTGGAGTCCTGGAGCTTTGCAACTGGAGGCAAGAAGCCTGTTAGTCAGACAAGTTTTGTAAATCACTTTCACTTCACTCATGGTGATGCTTATAGGAAGCTCCTCCTATAGGCCACAGAAGTTACACTAGGTGAAATCTATACTGCTGTTCTTCATCTTTGTTGGGATAAAATGAGTCAGGATTTTTTGGATTCTTTAGGAGAAGTTATAGACATGTTAACTATTTTCACAGGATTGCTAAAATCTGTCAGTCTTCTTGACTGATTAGTAAGTACTATTCCTGAGATATAGTGTGACAGTTTTCCATTTTATATGGCAGATTAGATGATGAAATATTGGCTGCCTCAAATGTCCTGGAGGCATTCCTCCAGTGAACTGCGTCGAAGCAGGAAGTTCTTCAGAGTTCTGTGAAGGGAAATCAATCCTTGGGAAGATCAGGGAGGTGCTCTGCATGTTATTAAAACAAATTTGGTTAAGACATAGCAATAGGGAGACGAGAAAGACATTCTGGAAGCTGGTGTCAAATAACAGCCTACAGATTGAGTTTGTTCTCAATGGAAGAAGATGAATATGACACTTTTAAATGCTGATGGGAATATTTCAAATGTGGTGACACACTTTGGTAATGGACTCTTTTAAAGAGTTGAATGCCTTGGTAGAGGTGAATACGCATTATCCTCTCACTTCAGGGAGACTAGGTGGCTAAATGGAAGAAAAAAACAGTGCAACAGCCCCTTAGTCCCTGACATAGTTTCTCTGGTTACTTCTATTGCCACTAGGTCTTAAGAATTCAGTGATTTATTCATAACACTTGTTGAGTGTTGAATGGGTCATTAGTCTCCTTTATTAAGGTTATTTAGAGAAATGGGATATCTCAGCAGAAAATGTTGCAGTTGAATACCTTGTATATAGTAGATGATGGTTTTGGTGTCTCAGAGGGAGAAAACGAAATAACAAAACTCTCTTGGCCCTTACACAACCCTATGAAGTATCCTTATTAATTCCATTATACAGATGATGAATCCATAGTTTGGATTGTGGAGCCTACATCTTTTTTTTCTTTCTTCTTTATTTGAGAGAGAGAGAGAGAGAGAGAGAGAGAGAGCATGGGGTGAGTGGCAGAGTGAGAAGTGGACTCCCTGCTGAGCAGGGAGCCTGAGGCAGGGCTCTATCCAGGGACACTGGGATCATGACCTGAGGTGAAGGTGGACGCTTAACTGACTGAGCCACCCAGGTGCCCCTGTGGAGACTACATCTTTAATCATAAAACTGTATTGCTTCTTTTTTTTTTTCTTTTAAATTTCTTTTCAGTGTTCCAGAATTTATTGTTTATGCACCACACCCAGTGCTCCATGCAATGTATTGCTTCTTTCTATGGGAAAGTGACTTTACCCAAAGCAAATAGGGCTTACTGAACACTTTGCTTAGATGAAATACAGTGTGCTTATATAAAGTTAGGGAAGGACTCATCTTTAGTTACCCATATTAACAAGGTGGGTTTTCTGAGTTGCATTTTCTGGTTAACTGAGAATGTTTATGGATATTCATTCCACTTCTCATTCACATGGTGGTGGTTGTAAGATTACTAACAACAAATGAAGGCAAGACTTGATGCATAAGCAGTTTTCAAGCCTCACATTTGTTATTGTTGGATTGGCTAAAACAAGTCAAGTGGCTGAGCCCAGACTCAAAGGATGGAGAAAAAAGTCTACCTTTTGTGGTAGGAGTGGCTGCATACAGGGATTTGTGGACAAATTAGGAACCATTGTTAAAACAATCTACCACACCTCCCACTGCATCTCTCACTTGCTTTTAAAGCTTGTTATTTAGCCATATAAGATTGCTTTTTCTTCTCTGAAATGTCTTGCTGGTTCTTGTTTCTGTGCCTTTGCTTGTACTGTTCTCTATACTTGAAATATACTCCACTACCCATTGTTCTCTCACCCTATCACCATTTGGTTGGTTAATATCTATTTATTCCTTAAAGGTCACCTCCTGCTTCCTCAGTCTCCCCTGTACTCTGTGCAGACTTCCATCACCACACTCTATTATATTCATCTGTTTGAATACATATTTGATACATATTCATCTCCTCTTACCAGGCTTTAATCCCCCTTGAAGGCAAGTACTGGATTTTATTTTGTGTACTTTGAACTTGACAGTGTACTTGCTATATAACAGGAGCTTAATATATATATTTCTAATAATACAACAAATAAAGTGCTTCCCAATATTTTTTTTAAACAATAATACACCTATTTTCTCATAGTTTTTTTTTTTTAAGATTTTATTTATTTATCAGAGAGAGAGGGGGGAGAGAGCAAGCACAGGCAGACAGAATGGCAGGCAGAGGCAGAGGGAGAAGCAGGCTCCCTGCTGATCAAGGAGCCCGATATGGGACTCGATCCCAGGACGCCGGGATCATGACCTGAGCCGAAGGCAGCTGCTTAACCAACTGAGCCACCCAGGCATCCCGGCTTCCCAATATTTTGATAGCTGTGGTGCTGCCTGATTTTCTGACCCTGCAAACTGAGATTTTTTGCTGAAGTTGTAACCAGTTGTTTGATTTCTTCAAGGTTCTATAAGACTTTCAAAGCTTAGGGTTGATTTTCTATTGAGACTTTGCAAGGCCATTTTGAGATATGGGGAGAGATAATGTGGGATGTTATCAAAACTACCATTGGGAAGCACTTGCTTGGGTGGGTACTAGCCAAAGCTATTGCCCTTACTTGCTGAGAAGAATGGTTCATTTCTCATATTTGATGTGAAAATACAAAGACTTATAGATACAAAGTGCTAAGCTAAGTAGCAGAGGGGACAGTAAGGGTGTTGCCTAGCAATTGAACATGTGTATCATATACAATATTTGTGTTTCTGGATGAGAGGTCAGAGAGATAGCTAATATGCTGAAGAAATATGGTGACAGCCATTTGTACCCATAGATAAGAAAATGAAATGTTGCTCATGATGTCCAAGAGGTACTGAGAATGATTGAAAGTCTGTGAACTTGTATGTTTTCATGTCTGTCAGCAGATATTTTTCTCCTTCTTTCAAAGCACCAGCCTTTTCATAGTCTTTATTCTTCATCCCCTTTCAAAAAACAAACAAAAAAATCAACCCAGCATTTAATAGCCTTTGCTGAGAAAGAAGTGAACACATTTCAACAAATCAGATACCCACTTAGCTTAGCCTGGCAGAGGCTCCCACATAGAAAGCTGCCGTAATGGACCCACTGAGCTTTGGCTGCCCAGGAATTTCAAAGGCTTTAATGATCCCAGCTCATTGTTTTCCACCAATGCCTTTATCTTCAACAAAAGAAGCAGTGGCCCCAGTGAGGCTTTCTTTACTTCTGCAAGCTTTATCATCTTTTGTCTCTGCTCAGTCTTTACCTCCTCTAAAAAGCATTCATGCCATCTAGCTCACCTTCTGGTTGGATGGAGGCACTGCCTTATTCTCCAATGATAGAGGCCTATTCAAGGGAGATATTTCAGGCCTTTGAAAAGACCTGGATATTGGGAGAAACGTGGAGCTTGGGGAGAAAGATATAAAACCAAATACTATATGTTCTTTTCCAGCATATGACCTTCAAAATTCACAAAAATTCTTGTCAGTTTAAAATTTCTAAAGCCTCAGATTCTAAAGAAGCTCTTTGTGGGGCTTTGTTTTTAAGGATTTGAGAACTGGATTTTGGTGGGTCACATGACCCCCTATTGGATCTCTCATTTACAACTTGAATTTTTGTAAAGTGCAAGGCCTTTGCAAAGCCATAAATACATGGAGCTTGGCTTCATCTTTCTTAGCCCTTGTCTTCTAGTCAGCTTTACAAGGTAACTGCCACCAGACCACAACCTACCATTGCCTGTAAGATTTTGAAAGTGTCTCTTAAAATCTTGTGAGCAGGGGCTTCCCCACCCACGTGAAACCATTAACAGAACTCAAAATAGTTTATCAGCACAAGCTTGGGAGTTGAATAGGATGCTGAAGAGCAAGACAGGGTGGTAGAGTGATGTAGGTAATTGACTTCCTCTAAAAGGTTGATGGGTGAAGGGAATTAGGAAAAGACTGGATTTGAAAGGCATGCATAAGTTCCTGAGGGAAAGGGATAATTTTTATAAGGATCCTCCAAAACAGTTATTAGTTTCCTAAGTATTCTAGAGTTTTATTTTGCATACACAAGCAAATATGAATATAGGGTTAACCCCATCTTTTTAAAAAAAATGTTTATTTATTTGGCAGAAAGAGAGATCACAAGTAGGGAGAGAGGCAAGCAGAGAGGGGGGGGGGGAAGCAGGATCTCTGCTGAGCAGCCACCTCGATGTGGGGCTTGATCCAAGACCCAGAGGTCATGACCTGAGCCAAAGGCTGAGACTTAGCCTACTAAGCCAGCCAGGTTCCCCATCCCCATCTTTTTTTTTTTTTTTTTAACATAGATAGTAGTATAGAACATACATTATTCTGCTTCACTTAAGATATCTTGGATATATTTTGATGACAGTATAGGGAGGACTTCATCATTCCTTTTTATAGATGTGCAGTAGTCTAACTAATAAGCATGTCCTATTTTCTCAACTCAATCCCTATTGACAGAATTGCATTTTTGTGATATACATGAGAATGCCTTTCTCCCTAGTCTTACCATATTGTGAATTATCAGATTTTTATTTTTGCCAGTCTAGTAAATAAAAAGGCATATTTAAGTTTTATTTTGTAATTCTTTTATTATTAGTGATTTTGCACATTTCCCCATATGTTTTAAGAGCTGTTTGAATTTCCTTTTCAGGGTACTGTTGCATTCTTTGACCAGTTTTTGTTGTTGTTGGGTTGTTGGCCTTTTAACATGATGTACTAATCTTTGGAATTTGAGTCTATTAAGAAGCCTTCCTCTGATATACAAAATGAGATGCAGAACCCCATTACATTCAGTGTAAAATACTAAGCATCACACTGTCAGGAGTAAAGCTGGGTTGATATGAGAAGAGCATGGGAGGAAGTTGTTCCCAAGTACATAATCAGCTAACGGGGTGCCTTTTTTTTACACACTTCACAGCACTCACCATAGCACATACCCTCCCTCCCCAATGTCCTTAACCCCACCACCCTCTCCCTCCCCGCCTCCCCCCAGCAACCCTCAATTTGTTTTGTGAGATTAAGAGTCTCTTATGGTTTGTCTCTAAAGGGGTGCCTTTTAAACAACTGTTGAAAAGGTTTTATTGCTGATATGATGAAAATGCATCAGAGGAAGCAGTGTGAAAAATAAGACACATAGAGATAGCAGCCAAGGATAGCATGTCTCCATTCCCCCCACCAGCTAATAGCCCAGGCCAACTTGGCTTAACTGGCTTAGTCTCTGCCCCCTGTTGGAAACGGGCTATTACCTCTCTTCACTAACCATTGATGACTAGTTCTGTGTGGTTGGGTTTCTGTGAGTAGCTTTAGCTTCAGTTTAATATAGACAGAACTCACTCTATGAACATTTAAGTTTCTTTATATTTTTTAATTTTAATAATCTATTTAACTCAATATATCTAAAATATTATCACTTTAACATGTAATCAATATAAAAATAACAATATAGTTTATATTATTGTTTTCCATATTAGGTTTTAAAAATCCAGGGCTGCCTGAATGGCTCAGTTAGTTAAGCAGCTGCCTTCAGCTCAGGTCATGATCCCAGCGTCCTGGGACTGAGCCCCATGTCCATATGAGGTTTCCTGCTCAGTGGGGAGTTGGCTTTGCCCTCTCCCTCTGCCCCTCCCTCCTCCTGCTTATAGGTGCATGTTCTTTTTTCTTTCTTAAATAAAAAAATGAAAAAACCCAATATGCATTTTATGCTTATAGCATATTTCAATTTAGATTAGCTGCATTTCAAGGGCTCAATGGCCTCCTGACCTGGCAGCTGTCATATTAGACAAAACAGTTATAGGCAATGGAGAGCTATTGAAGTCTTTTTAAAAAATTAACTGTACTTTTTAAACAGTTTAATTTGAAGTAATTTTAGTTTTACAGAGAGTTCTCATATGCCCTTTATCCAGTTTACCCTAATATTGATTTTTTAATTTTCTGTATTGTACAACCTTTTGTCCCTTTCTCTACCTTTTTGAGAGATTTCTTCCATTTTAAAATCTTCTCATGTATATTTTATTTCATATGTTTAATTTCTAAGAGGTTTGTCTTGTTTTCTGGTTATTTCTACTTATGGTACACTGTTCTTGATTCATGGGTATTCTATCCTTGATCTCTCTGTGGTTATTAATCAGTTTTTACTACTTCCAGCATTGTTTCTATCGCTTATTTTTTTAAACCTTTCTTTTGTTAGTGCCTTTCCTAAAACGTTTGGTGATTCCTGGTTGTTCTCATGTTTAATGTAAAGCATTAGTAAATACAAAAGCACATGAATGGACAACTATCTGTGGGTGGGACTTGACAACAAGTAAAAATCACACTGGATAATTATGTGAAGACACAACTTTTTAGGGGCGCCTGGGTGGCTCAGTGGGTTAAGCCTCTGCCTTTGGCTCAGGTCATGATCCCAGGGTCCTGGGATGGAGCCCCGCATCGGGCTCTCTGCTCAGTGGGGAGCCTGCTTCACCCTCTCTCTCTGCCTCTCTGCCTACTTGTGATCTCTCTATCTGTCAAATAAATAAATAAAATCTTTTTTAAAAAAGACACAGCTTTTTAATTAGGAGTCCCATATTAATATCTATAGATCTTTTCTCATGGGCTGCTCAGCATCCCTGCAGAAGTGTTCTTCAGTTTTTTGCCTGGGCAGTATAATCATGTTTGCTAGTATTGTGAGAGATACATGAGGGAAGAGAACTGAGGGTTTCACTATTCATCATGTGGACATTTATTTAATGTTTTTTATTTCAGTAAGATCTTTCCTGCTCATCTTCAGCTGTTCCTGGTATCCCCAATTCCAGATCTTGTCTGGTTTAACCTTATTGGAAATTGATCTGTGTGGAGTAGGAAGTAGCTGTCTATCACCTGCCCACTTCTGTATTCCTTCCTTCAGGGATATCTTGTATCTCTAATTTTTGAGCCTTTCCTGGATTTTTGAGACCAAGGTAGGCTTGCTACTTGAAGACTACTATTACTATAGACTTAGATTTCAAATTTATCTGACTTGCAAAGTCAGCTACTACTTAGCCATCAGCTTTCCATTTTTCTAAGATGTTTAATTGTCTGCTATTTTCTCCCCTCCCAATCTCTTTGCACATATGGGTTTATGTGTTTTTATTCATTTATTGTCATTTTAGTGAGGATTCAGGAGAAAGTGGAGATAAACAGTGTTCAGTAATCAATACTTAGCCCGAGGTCTGAGCATTTGAATTTAAGAATTATTCTTGTATAAAAATGGTTCCATCAGCCTGGTGTACTTTCTAAGTGCCAGAGGCTCAAGAATGTCTCCTGTATGAGTTTTGGCATGTTTTGCTGCCCTGGCTGCTTAAAATTGCAAAGCTGTTCTGGACAACAGTAATCTAACTGCCTCAAAGTGAATAACTGAATAATTTTACTTTCATGTAAGCCTATGATTTTTCTCTAAAGGTACAAAAGGACAGAGCTATAGCATGCAAGAGGTAGTAGAGCACTAATCTTATAGATCATTGATCACAAAGTTTCCCAAGTTGTGATCTATGGGGTATTTATTCGTCAAAGTTCTCTGAGAGAAAAGATTTCTGTGGTCAAATAAATTAGGAAACTCTCTATGGCAGAGCCCCACTTTGAGACTTCATAGAATGTATGCCTTTAGTCTCAGAGAAGTCTGTAGAAACTTCCATTTCCAGCATGCGACTGACTTTGCTGAGTTGGCACAAAAGGAGTGATTTTACAGAGGCCAAAAAATAGTTGGAAACAGGAGAAACTTGAGAAGTAAGCTAGCCTTCAAACTAATTTTTTTCCCTCAGGGCTTTTCTTGAATTCTTGAGACCTTGAGCTTCTCCTTTAAAAAACTGCTTTGGAAATGGGGAACAGGACAGCCAAGACAGATTTTTTTTTAATTTTTTATTTTTTATAAACATATATTTTTATCCCCAGGGGTACAGGTCTGTGAATCACCAGGTTTACACACTTCACAGCACTCACCAAAGCACATACCCTCCCCAAAAAGACAGATGGTTTTTACAGGTAATCCCTGAATAAAGCTGGGAGTCCAAAGATGTACCCCCAACGTGATGGTGAATGATGACTAGCTAGTCCTATAAAATACTGTAAAATTGTCCCATAAAGAGAATACTAGGCTTAGATCTCAACAGATGTGAAAAAGTATCAAGCAAAAGTCTGTTGATTAAAAAAAAAAAAAAGAAAGAAAGCTTTTGCAAACTAGAAATAATGGTATGCTTGTAACCTGATACAGGGAATCTGTAAGTCTTAACACAAAACATCATTTTTGATGGAGGAATATTGAATTTATCCCCTTTAAGAAAGAAAATGAGGAGGCTGACTCTCATTTCTTCTGTTCAGTATTATGTTTGAAGTTCTAGCTATTGTTCTAAAGACAAGGGAAAGAAATAAAAGATATAATTGGAAAGGAAGGAATAAACCATCATTTGTACATTTTCTGATTTTCTACTGTAAAGAGCTTCAAGTATCTGAGGATAAATTATTTGAAGCAATAAGAATATAACAACATTAACAGATTAAATACACAGAAATCAACTCCATTTCTTTTCATCAGGACCAATTATTAGAAATGTTAGAAAATACAATAAAAAACATTTGATAGGAACCACAAATAAAAAGCAATCAAGAATTTTTTAAGTCACAAGCCCTTTATAGGAAACATGAAAATGGAGGGCTATATTATGGTTATGGAGACTCAATAGCAGCAGTTAGTGAATTCTCTCCAAATTCATCTGTAGTCTTAGCACAGCCATTCAAATTCTCAACAGAGTTTTCCATGGACCTTGATAAGTTGATTCTAAAACATATGGAAAAACAAGAATTAGTAATAGCCATTACATTCCAAAGAACAAGAGACCAGGAGTGGGGGTGAGGGTGGGAGATATTTCCCTCTGAAGCATATTATAAAAATATAGTAATTAAGAATGCATTGAAAATGAGACTGATTATATTGAAGTACAGCCTATATACCATAAAATGCCCCTATTTAAAATATATAGGGCAATGAATTTGAACAAATGTATATACCTGTGAAGTCACTACCTTTTTACAGTTGACGGGTTTCACTCAACCCTCAGTCCTTGGCAACTACTGATCTAGCTGTTGTTACTATAGATATTTTTGGAGTCACCATTTTGAAACTCAATTAAAGTTGAACTTCTGCATACCCTCTGATCTGGCAATTTGACTTCTAGGGATGTACACTAGAGAAACTCTTACGCATGTGCACAGGAAACAGGCACATGAGTCGGCATCACAGTTGCTTGCAGCACCCATCCTTGCTGTACATTGCTCTTGCTGCTTGTGTATGCTGCTGTTCTTTGACTCTCTTTTTCCTTTTCCCTTTCCCCTCCTTTTCTTGTAATTTTGGTCTTGCTTGTTTTCCCTGTTGTTTACCTTGTTCTTCCCTCATTGCTTCTTAGCAAAATGTCACTGACATTTTTTTCAAGTTTACTATGCAGTGAACTCTCCTTTTACTTTGTATTGGCTATAGTCATGGTATTGGAGTTTTCTCGGCTATTTTTGTCATCACCCACTCTCCAGTAGTTGTTTCTGCAATAGATACAGTTTGAAAAAAGGAGAAAAAACACCAAATCCCTTATATTTCATGGCTTTCTGGATGCTGTAGGTGGCAAAAGGCAAGCCTCAAGGCAAGTGGGGGTCTTGGGATAGCAATACTACATTTACCTAGTGGTCAGGCCTTTAGGAACCTGAGTGGCCTGGAATAGTTGTTACTGCAGGTAAGTGACCAATAATCACAACAGTGTGCAATTTATACTAAAAGAGAGGAATGGAATTAGTTTTAAGTTGGATTTTGATTTATTGATTTAGAATTGCTTGAAATTTAGGATTACTTCTTCCTTGCTATGGGCTCTTACCTTTTTGCATATAAACAGGTTCACATCTCTCCCATATATTTATATTTTATTAATTAATTAATTTTAAATTAAAGTATAGTTGACATACACTATTATATTGACACAATGATCAAACATTTATATACATTATGAAATCCTCACCATGATAGGTTAGAGTTACCATCTCTCCCATCTATACAAAGTTACTTTTTGCCTGAGGTCCACTACTGGCTGATGCCTTATCATTCTTTCCATATCTACATTTCCTAATATTTTTTTAAATTCTTACTTGAAATTTTATTTTCATTCCAATGTAGTTAACAGTGATAACATTAGATTCAGGTGTATAATATAGTGATTCAACAATTCCATATGCTGCTCAGTGCTCATCAAGATAAATGTACTTTTAATCCCCTTCACCCATTTCATCCATCCCCCATAAATTTCCCCTCTGGTGACCATCAATTTGTTCTCTATAATTGAGAGTCTGTTAATTGAGACTTTGTTTCTTGATCAGTCTCTTTTTTTCTCTTTGTTTACTGTTTTAGTAAATTCCACATATGAGGGAAATCATATGGTATTTTTTTTTCTCTGACGGGCTAATTTCATTTAGTGTTATACTCTCTAGATCCATCCATGCCATTGCAAATGGCTAGATTTCATTCTCCTTTATGGCTGAATACTATTCCATTGTGTATATATACACCACATCATCTTTATCTATTCACCTACCAATGGGCTCAGGCTACTTCTATAATTTGGCTATTGTAAATAATGCTGCTGTAAACTTTGGGGTGCATGTATTCTTTTCAATTAGTGTCTTTGTATTTTGGGGTTAAATACCGAATCATACGGTAGTTCCATTTTTAAATTCTTGAGGAACCTCCATATTGTTTTCCACAATGGCTGCACCAGCTTGCATTCCCACCAACAGTACGTGAAGGTCCCTTTTTCTATACATCCTTTTTTCTTGTTTTGTTGATTTTAGCCATTCCGACAGATGTGAGGTGATATCTCATTGTAATTTTGATTTTGATTTCTTTGATGATGAGTGAAGTTGAGCATCTTTTCATGAGTCTGATGGCCATCTGTATGTATTCTTTGGAGAAATGTCTGTTCATGTCTTCTGCCCCTTTTTAAGTTAGGTTATATGTTTTTTGGGTGTTGAGTTGTATTAAGTTCTTTATATATTTTGGATACTAACCCTTTATTGGATATATCATTTACAAATGTCTTCTCCCATTCCATAGATTGCATTTTAGTTTTAGTTTTTGTTTATTGTTTCTTTTGCTGTGCAGAAGCCTTTTATTTGGATGAAGACCCAATAGTTTATTTTTGCTTTTGTTCTGCTTGCCTCAGGAAGCATAAAAAGAAAAATGTTACTATGGTGGATGTCTGAGAAATTACCGCCTGTGCTCTCTTTGAGGATTTCTATGGTTTCAGGTCTTATATTTAGGTCTTTAATCCATTTTGAGTTTACTTTTGTGTATGGTGTAAAAAAGTGGTGCAGTTTTATTCTTTTTCATGTAGCTACCCAGTTTTCCCACCACCGGGTGTTGAAGAGACTGTTTTCTTTGCATTAGATATTCTTTCCTGATTTGTGGAAGATTAATTGACTATATACTTGTGGATTAATTTCTAGGTTTTCTATTCTGTTATCTTAATCTATGTCTTAATCTTAATTAAGATTAATCTTAATCTTAATCTATGTCTTAATCTTAATCTTGTGCCAGTATCATACTGTTTTGATTACTATAGTTTTGTAATATGACTTGAAGTCTGGAATTGTGGTACCTCCAGTTTTGCTTTTCTTTTTCAAAATTGTTTTGGCTACTCATGGTCTTTGTGGTTACATACAAATTTTAGGATTGTTTGTTCCAGTTCTGTAAAAAAATGCTGCTGGTATTTTGGCAGGGATTGCATTAAACGTGTAGATTACTTCAGGTAATAGACATTTAAACAATATTTGTTCTGATCCATGAACATGGGATGTCTTTCCACTTCTTTCTATAATCTTCAATGTCTTTCATAAGTGTTTTGTAGTTTTCAGAGTACAGGTCTTTCACTTCTTTGGTTAGGTTTATTCCTAGGTATCTTATTATTTTTGGTGCAATTGTAAATGAGACTGTTTTCTTAATTAATTTCTCTTTCTGCTGCCTCATTATTGTTGTATAGAAATGAGACAGATTTCTGTATACTGATTTTGTATCCTGTGACTTTACTGAATTCTTTTATCAGTTCTATTACTTTTTTTTGGTGAAGTCTTTTGCATTTTTGAAATACAGTATATCATCTGTAGATAGTGACAATTTTACTTCTTCTTTACCCATTTGGATGCATTTTATTTCTTTTTATTGTCTGATTACTGTGGCTAGGATTTTCAGTTCTATGTGGAATGAAATTGGTGAGAGTGGATATCCTTGTCTTGTTTCTGACCTTAGGGAAAAAGTTCTCAGTTTTTTCCCATTGATTATGATATTACATAGCCACCTTTCTTGAAAGAATTCTCTACATTCTTTTGCTTCCTCTCCTCTCTTTCACCTGCTGAGCCTACTGTAATCTGTTTTCACTTCTATCACTTTATTACATTGGCACTTTATTAAGATTGCTGATAAACTCTGTGTTGCTAAATTAGATGGACAGTCTTCTGTGCTTATGTGCTCCCTTGCAGCATTTGTTTCTGTGGATCACTCCTTTCTGAAGAATTTTTCCCTCCATGGCTTCTGTGAGCTATTCTCTCATGATTTCTCTCATCTGCCTTTCTTTAAGTCTCTCTCTTAATGTTGGTGTTTCTTTGAGTTCTCATACTTGATCCTATTCTGTTTTTATTCTTAGTGACTGATCTCATCCTCTCTCATGACCCCCAAATCTAATCTCTTCAGTTCTGGGGCTCTCACCTGAACTCCACAAGCATATCTTTAACCTCCCCATGTAGATAATCATTCAACCTGGTCAACCCTGAACAATAGGTTTGCAGAATGAGACTGAACAGAGAGGGTCTTCAGTGCCTTGCCATTTAAACTTTGACATGATCAGGACCTACAGTAAGCTTCCCGTTTTCTGGTTAGATGGATGCTAAGGTCCAGCTCCTTCAGAGCTGGCTGTGAATCCTGGTTCTCTTAAAATGAGACTTTGGCTAAGTCTCTTAACCTCTCTGACCCTTGGTTTCTGCATCCATGAAATGAGGATTATAATAATAATATCTTTTATATAAGATTGTGGTGAAGATGGAAAATCCTTTGCACTGGTTCTGACACTTGGTGAGCACTCAGTGATAATGAAATCATTTTATATAATTGTTGTTGATATTTGGTTGCTGCGTTTTCTTTTAAGGTTGAGTACATGTTGTACTACTTACAGGCTATTGTGAGCCTTACCTTTATCTTCTGTAAAATAGGAATTAATATATAACCCAAGTGATATATATTTTTCCATGGTGAACATGAAATGAAATAATGCAGGATTCTACAAACTTTTTTTGTAAAGGGCCAGGTGGTAAGTATCATCAGTTTTGTAGGCCATATGTTTTTTGACATAACTACTCAAATTGCTATTGTGGCACTGAAGCAGCCATAGATAATATGCAAATGAATGTGCATGGGTGTGTTACTTTTATGTTTCATGAAATATTACTCTTCTTTTGATTTTTTTCAATTGTTTGAAAATGTAAACATCATTCTTAGCCTGGGTAGTCATACAAAAACAGGTAAGAACCAAATTCGACTTAAGTGCTCTAGTTTATTGATCCCTGAAATGATGCGTGCAAATTGGAGATTCCAGCCAAGGAGTAGAAGTACTTGTATTCACTTGACTAAAGAACATTCTTCTCTATCTGGGAAGCTTTGTTCAGGCAAAGAGGAAAGCTGGTCTTCTTTCATATGGATGTTAGCTCTGGCCATTGTCATTCCTTCTGTGTGGGAAGAAGGAAAGATTGTAATCAGTCTTTGGTTTCTTCAAAGTCTCTGCCTCTAAAATATGGGCCCCAACCAAAGTGTCCTTAGATTGGACCAACCATATCAGTAGTTCTCCTTCTTGGGGAAGAGCATAGAGTGGACATTCAATGACTTACCTTTTAAAATCTGACCTAGTTAGAGAATGAATTTCAGTGTATTTCTCTCTCTCTTCCTGCCATAAATGTTGTTGGATAGATACTATTTTCCAGGCACTGTGGTTGGTACCAGGAATATAAGGAGAGTAAGATAAGATTGCTGCCCTCGCGGAGCTTACATTTTGGTAGTGACAAACGTTGGTAATTATTGGTGTAATTATTTGGAGGAAAATGTATGGACAGTTTATTTAGATACTTCACCTTTCTTCTTTATGATTGCTTCTGATACTTCCTTGCCTACCTGACACCTCCACTTGAATACGTCACTAGCTTCTCAAACTTAGGTTGCTTTACACAGAATTCTTGATTATCTCCATGCTACTTCCAGACCTGTGCTTTGTTTAGGTCTTTCCCATCTTAGGCAATTGGAACAACATCTACTCAATTATTTAAGCCATAAATTGGGGATCATTTTTATACCTTCCTCTCTCTCTTCTTCACATCTGGTCAACTACTAAGTTCTGTCTCATTTGTCTCTAAAGTATGTCCAGAATTTAGACACTTCTTACAACTTCTGGCATTTTAACACCCTCCTCCAAGTTATCATCATCTCTAGACTTGATTATTGCAACAGCCTACTGTTTGGTATCCCTCTTCCATTCTAGTCCTCCTGCTACCTACATGATAGGCATGAAATCAGTTCATATGCCTCTCCCTTAAGATCCTCTAATAGCAGGGCACCTGGATGTCTCAGTCAGTTAAGTGTCTGCCTTCGGCTCAGGTCATGACTTTCAGGTCCTGGGATTGAGTTCCATGTTGGGCTCCCTGCTCAGCAGGGAGTCTGCTTCTCCCTCTCCCTCTGCCTGCTTCTCCCCCTGCTTGTGCTAGCACTCTGTCAAACAAACAAACAAATAAATAAATAAATAAAATATTTTTTTAAAAAATCCTCTAATAGCTTCCCATTACATCTAGAACAAATCCTAAACTTCTTATGATGGTCTACCTGATCTTCTATAATCTCACCCCTGCCTACCTCTCTCATCTTATCTTATACCCATTCTCTACCCTGATCCCCATTACTCACTGAAGAGTAAGTAACACTGGCTTGGTACATCAAGCTTCTTCCTGTAACTGGGCCACTGAATTGTTTTTTTGTCTTCTTGGAATGATGTCTCCCAGGTTGGCTCATGGCTGGCTCATTCTCATTATTGAGGTCTCAAGTTTAAAGGTAATCTCTTCTCAAAAGTCTTTACAATAGCTGAAGTAGCTACATGTACTCTCTCATATCTAATTATTTTCACATTTTCATAATTTATTTTCTTTGTAGTGGTCATCATTGCTTGATATTATATATTTATTTGTTTCCTGTTTTGCTTGCTATATTTATACATTTGTTTTGCTATATGTTTGCTATATTATATATTTATTTGTTTCCTATATTTATTATTTGTCTTTCCCTATTAGATTGTAAGCTTCCTGAAACATTCTCTGTCTTTAAGAGTCTTATTTTAGGCATGGTAGGGTGTAAGTACCTATGAAGCCTGTAAGTATTGATGTCAAATAAGCGGTTGCATATATTTAGGTAAAATTCTTAAGCCAGTGTGCCTTACAAATAGTATATATCCAATACCTGTTAGCTATCATCAGCAACAGAAGCAGAAATAGTGTCATCACTATCATCACCATTGTTATCCAAATCATTAATTGAAAAGGTATTGAATCATCTTTCATCTTATCACATCAAACAACTAACTTGATTTATCTAAGTAGTTCTTGTAAACTTCTGAGCCAATTTTCAGAGAAAAAAATAACTGAAGAATTTAGGAGCCCTCCAGGATTGTGTTGAAGAAATGACTGTCTTTTTTTAGGGTGAGGGGATGAGCCATCCCCCAGTCAGTTTTGGTGTCCCTCAAGAAAACTAACGCAGAGATAATTTGGGTGGCATTTAGAAACTTCCTCCCACAGTTATGTTGCTACTAGACAGATGGAATGATGTGTTTTGAGGCTGTGCTTGTGTTTCCTTAGGCAGGGGCAACTTTTAAAGGATGTTTCTTTCACAGATCTTGTTATCAGCTACAAAATTGCTGTCAGTTTCTGTCCTCTGCTTTCAATTACATATTATCTCAGCTTTGTGTTGCTGACACCTGTATTTATATAAAACACTAGATAAAATGTGAAATATATGGATGTATAAGCACATTTCAACACTTTAATGGAGTCTAATAAATCTCAGTAAACTTGCCCCTTTTCATGACATTTATGCTTAATATAGTAATAAGTATGAAGTTGCATCTTTCCTCTATTATCTTTCTAGGAACAGTTGCCTCAGAGCATCCTTGAAAACAAGAAGAAAAGAATCCATTGATCCATGCTGAAGCCCTACTCCCCCATGTTTATCTCCTTTCCAGAAATGGATAGGTAGAACTCAGGGGCCAGGGTCTTTGGAAGCAGTAGTTATAGTGGAAGGTAATGGCATCTACTGACTTGGAAGGCACATGAAGTTCCATATTTTAATTACAAATTCCAGTTTCTGACACAGATTTTGGTCTGTGAACTTGGAATGCTATTTAAGTTCTCTGGAACTCAGTTTGCTAATCTACAATGTGAGAAAAAATCCTTACATCTTGGGCTTGGAAGAATAAGTGATATGGTGATATTTGGGAACTGAAGGTATAGATGCTCTATGAGAAGTTTTGTCTACTTTTCCTGCCTGCTCATTTCTGTGACTTCCTTTCAAATATTCATTGACCTCTGTACCTGCCTTATGGTTCTCCCCACAATGTTTTTTTCCTTTCATTTAGGTAGGTGGCCTCTACAACACCTTGACCTTCTCACCAACTATACAGTTCCTCTCTACTCTACTTCAGCCAACCATAACCACACCTTGGACATTTCTGAACTTTGAATTATTTCATCTCTTTGATCTCAAAATCAGAGCTACCCCTCTCCATAATGATCCTTTAAATCCCCTGCCCTTTTATTCACACTTAATATGCTCCTGCCATCCATATCACAACCCTATATCATAACAACAACACTAGATACTCAGCTCTTCCTAGTTCACATTATTCTTCTTGTTTGTTCTTACCTCCTGCCCACCAGGGATCCCACAGTCAGCCATGCCACTGATGGTTGCTTTGGTATCCTTGGACTCTAATCTGACTTTGCCACATGCTCACTAGGCCTTTGACCCTACCTTGCATCAGTCTTGTTGTCTGTTTTTTTTTTTTTTTTTTTGGTGCTGGAATGCTGGTAGTTGTAGAAGAAAGGCACAAACATTTGTTGACTGGTGGCCTACAGAATAATGCTATCTGTTATTTTACCTTTATACTTCATCTACTCTCTACCATTACTGCTCCATCAGCAATTATTATTATTACCTTTTTTGACATCCTATCATATTCACCATAATGGATGTTTTAGATATATTCTGTGTACAGATTCCTCATCCTACTCCCTTATACTCTTGGCAGATGATCTTGCTTGATATCTCCTGAGATGATAAAGACCATTTCCTGATGAAATGACATGATGAAAGCAGATGATTCCTGCTTTCCATATATATTTTAATACTATCTTCATTTACTCAGAATTTCTCTGTATCTTCAGTTTTCTATAAGTTTCCCTTTCTATCTCAGCCAAAGAAATATTTCTCTTCTTTTTAAAGCTAGTCCCTCCACCAAAGTTTTTTTTTAATATTTTTTTTTGTCAGAGAGAAAGAGGGAGCACAAGCAGGGAAGAGGCAGGCAGAGGGGGAAGCAGGCTGCTCACTGAGCAAGTAGCCCAATGTGGACATGATCCCAGGATGCTGGGATCATGGCCTGAGCTGAAGGCAGGTGCTAAACCAACTGAACCACCCAGGTGTCCCTCCAACTGAATTTTAAATTTCCCTCTCCTTCCTAAGGTGGAGCTGTACTTCATCAATTTCTGCTCTTTCTCTAATATCATCAGTCTTTCTTTCTTCATTACCCTTTACTCATATCTTCTCAAGGGTGAAGTAAAATTTTCTCAATCATTCAGAGCTACTCTTACTCTTCTATTCTCTCTTTTTTTTTTTAAGATTTATTTATTTAATTGAGAGAGAGAGAGCACATGCACACACTAATTGATGGAGGGGCAGACAGAGAATCCTCAAGCAGACTCTCTGCTGAGCATGGAGCCCACTGTGGAGCTCTCCACAGGGTTCCATCTCATGACCTATGACATCATGATCTGAGCGAAAACCAAGAGTTGGGTGCTTAACTGAATGAGCCATCCTGGCGCCCCTCTTGTTGTTTCTTTTTATTGCCAACTTCTGAAAATAGCAGTCATACTATCTGCCTGTTTTCTTACAACACACTCACTTTGTCACTCTTTTTTTAAAAATTAAATCTAATATAGTTAAATATAAAGTGTTATATTAGTTTCTGGTGTACAATATAATGATTTACCAATTCTATATATTACTCAGTATTCATTAAGGTGAGTATACTCTTAATTCCCTTCAGCCACTTCACTCATCCCCCCCCACCAACCACCCCTCTGGTAACCATCTGCTTGTTGCCTATAGTTAAGGGTATATTTCTTGGTTTGTCTCTTTTTTTAGTTTGATCATTTGTTTTGTTTCTTAAATTCTGAAACATATAAAGACCTTATACAACTCAACACCAAAAATTTCCCCAACTAATGTAATTAAAAAATGGACAGAAGACACAAACAGATACTTCTTCAAAGAATGCATACAGATGGCCAACAGACACATGAAAAGGCGATCACCATCACTGATAATCAGGGAAATGCAGATCAAAACCACAATGAGATACCATCTCACACCTGTCAGAATGGCTAAAATAAAAAGCACTAGAAAACAATAAGTGTTGATGAGGATGTGGAGAAAAAGGAACCATTGTGCACTGTTGGTGGGAATGCAAACTGGTGCAGTCCCTGAGAAAAGCTGTGTGAAAGTTCCTCAAAGCTTTTTCACTCTTTAATTGAAAATTTTCACTTAGTGCTACTCACCAACCCAAATAGGACTTCTTTGATCATGCTATTTAGTAGTATCTCTTCATTATTTGTTCTGTTGCATGTTGTTTGTCTCCTTTAATAATAATTTATAATAATTGTATTTGATATCCATTTGTTTGTGTGTTTATTTGTTTATCATCTATCCCACAAAGATAATAAATATATAGTTCTGTTTATAAATGTATTAGCCAAGACCTGGCATAGCATGTGGTCTATGGAGGCCCTCAGTAAATTTTTGTTGAATGAATTATGAATAAGTGAATACTTAACTAAAATGCTGCTTTTTTATGTTACCAGGTTTCCATTTAATGACTTTCTCTCAATTTTTATTTGGCTATATTTTTTTTGTAGCATTTGGTACTATTTAAAGTTTCCTCTTTGCTCTTCCTCGAAACAATCTCTTTCTTTATTTTTGTGGCATCACACTGGCCTGGTTTCTGTCTTACTTATTTTCTTTTTCATTATCTTACACAAACATGAATTTCTCCTTAACCACTATCTATGGTTATTTCATGAGAAGTTTATGTTGGTCATCATTATTGTCATCATGATTGTAGTTGTTGTTTCTCCTACTCTTCCTTTTTCTTTCTCTTCTCCATTGTGACTTAAGTAATCAGTCACCCAGTCATCTAAATCTTCTTTCTTTCTTAGTACTTCTCATACGCCTCTCCTTCCAGTTCAGATCCTAATTACCATATTTTAGTGAATATTGGTAATTAAGAGTGTGTGACTGAGGTGCTATATTTAAAATTTTATTTAGTTTTTTAAAAAATTAATTAATTAATTAATTAATTTTCAGCATAACAGTATTCATTGTTTTTGCACCACACCCAGTGCTCCAAGCAATCTGTGCCCTCTCTAATACCCACCACCTGGTTCCCCCAACCTCCCACCCCTCCCCGCTTCACACCCCTCAGATTGTTTTTCAGAGTCCATAGTCTCTCATGGTTCACCTCCCCTTCCAATTTCCCCCAACTCCCTTCTCCTCTCTAACTCCCCTTGTCTTCCATGCTATTTGTTATGCTCCACAAATTTGTATGGAACCAGAAGAGACCCCAAATTGCTAAGGAAATGTTGAAAAACAAAAAACAAACAAACAAAAAAACCACTGGGGGCATCATGTTACCTGATTTGAAGCTTTACTACAAAGCTGTGATCACCAAGACAGCATGGTAATGGCATAAAAACAGACACATAGACCAGTGGAACAGAGTAGAGAGCCCAGATATAGACCCTTAACTCTATGGTCAAGTAATTTTAGACAAAACAGGAAAAAATATACAGTGGAAAAAAGACAGTCTCTACAATAAATGGTGCTGGGAAAACTGGACAGCTATATGTAGAAGAATGAAACTCGACCATTCTCTTACACCGTACACAAAGATAAACTCAAAATGGATGAAAGACCTCAACATGAGACAGGAATCTATCAGAATCCTAGAGGAGAGCATAGGCAGTAACCTCTTCGATATCAGCCACAGCAGCTTCTTTCAAGATATTTCTCCAAAGGCAAAGGAAACAAAAGCTCCACAAATAAGTTAAACTATGCGATAATTGACTCTCTCTGCTTGACTTATTTCACTCAGCATGATCTCTTCCAATCCCTTCCATATTGCTACAAAAGTTGGGTATTCATCCTTTCTGATGGAGGACATGGGGAGTTAGAGAGGAGAAGGGAGTTGGGGGAAATTGGAAGGGGAGGTGAACCATGAGAGACTATGGACTCTTAAAATCAATCTGAGGGGTTTGAAGTGGTGAGGGAGTGCAACGTTGGGGGAGCCAGGTGGTGGGTATTAGAGAGGGCGCGGATTGCATGGAGCACTGGGTGTGGTGCAAAAATAATGAATACTGTTATGCTGAAAATAAATAAAAAATAAATTTTAAAAAAAGGAAACAAAAGCGAAAATAAACTTTTGGGACTTCATCAAAATCAAAAGCTTCTGCACAGCAAAGGAAACAGTAAAAAAAAAAAAAAAAACAAAAACAAAGAGGCAACCCATGGAATAGGAGAAGATATTTGCAAATGACAGTACAGACAAACGGTTGATATCCAGGATCTATAAAGAACTCCTCAAACTCTACACACACAAAACAGACAATCATATCAAAAAATGGGCAGAAGATATGAACAGACACTTCTCCAATGAAGACATACAAATGGCTATCAGACACATGAAAAAATGTTCATCATCACTAGCCCTCAGGGAGATTCAAATTAAAACCACATTGAGATATCACCTTACACCAGTTAGAATCGCCAAAATTAGCAAGACAGGAAACAACATGTGTTGGAGGGGATGTGGAGAAAGGGGAACCCTCTTACACTGTTGGTGGGAATGCAAGTTGGTGCAGCCTCTTTGGATTACAGTGTGAAGATTCCTCAAGAAATTAAAAATAAAACTTCCCTATGACCCTGCCATTGCACTCCTGGGTATTTACCCCAAAGATTTAGATGTAGTGAAAAGAAGGGCCATCTGTACCCCAATGTTTATAGCAGCAATGGCCACGGTCGCCAAACTGTGGAAAGAACCAAGATGCCCTTCAACGGATGAATGGATAAGGAAGATGTGGTCCATATACTCTATGGAGTATTATGCCTCCATCAGAAAGGATGAATACCCAACTTTTGTAGCAACATGGATGGGACTGGAGGAGATTATGCTGAGTGAAATAAGTCAAGTAGAGAGAGTCAATTTTATTTAGTTTTAATTAATTTAATATTAAATAGTTTTCTGGGGGGAGGTAGAGATTGCTCCCTTTACATCTAGGGCATGTGAGTTTATGTAAACACATTCTTGGTCAGATACACAGGTGGGCTCAATACGATAGAGGGCAATAGAATTTTAGTTAGGAGAGTAAAAATATTTAGTGGGAAGTAGGGTGCGTGGTAAGAACAGGGATTGTGATATGTAGTCAGGGTTTAGACTGGGGTTATATGGAGCAGAACATTTTACTCTAGAGAGGTAAACTGAACCAACAAAAGTTTGCAATAAAATGCACCTTTTGTGGGCTATTTGAGGGCTGGATGGTTAGGTCAATGCTTTCAAATCTTAAAGCGTTTTGGACTAATTGAAGAACAAAAAAAAAATGGTATGCACCTGTCTTATATATTTTTATGAGCATTAAGTGAGATAATGCATCTAAAGTATTTAGAACACAGTGCCTGGCACATAGTATGTACTCAATAAATGGTAACTATTTCTTTCTTTTAGATTTTATTTTATTTGACAGACAGAGATCACAGGTAGGCAGAGAGGCAGGCAGAGAAAGAGGAAGGGAAGCAGGCTCCCCGCCGAGCAGAGAGCCTGATGCAGGGCTCGATCCCAGGACTCTGGGATCATTACCTGAGCCAAAGGCAGAGGTTTTAACCCACTGAGCCACCCAGGCGCCCCAGTAACTATTTCTATCAGTAACTACCTCTACATAATATAGCAGTCAAGAGCATAGATTTTGGAAAAAGTGGATCTCAGTTCTAATCTTACTGGCTATGAAAGTCACTTATTTTATAAATCTCTGTTTCCTCAACTCTAAAATGGGAATAATATCCATCCTCCAAGAACTTTCTTAGGCTATAAACATTTTAAGCATATCACACAGTATCTTGCATGTTAATATACACTTAACCATGCTGTTATTATTGTATTTGTTATCTATATTTTGTCTACTGGCTCAGGAAGTATTGCTACTCTTTTACAATAGATAGATGTTCCCTTGAAGCCTGGACAACATCTCTTTCATCCAGGAAACCTCTGGAAGGAGTACCAAATTCAATGATGGCTGTTTGTTTGTTTGTTTGTTTGTGTGTTTTTGTTTTTATTGTGGAAAGGATGCGACTATAGTTGGCAAGTTTTTTGTTCATTTGTTTTGTTTCTTTTTAAATTTTTAAAGTTTTTTAATATCTTTTCAGTGTTCCAGAATTCATTGTTTATGCACCACACCCAGTGGTCCATGCAATTTTTTCACCATACTTTTTCCAGTTCATAAGCTATTAGATAAGTTCCTTGGCCTTAGGACCCAGGAGTCTATATAGACCGTATTTTGTAGACCTAAAATTTGTAGACCACCATAGTAATAATTTTGGCAATGAAGCAGGTGCCTAGAAAATGGTTAGAAAATGCCATGGATGACTGGGAATTACAGAAGCATTCAGGTGAATAATCAGTCTGGTTTGTAGAGGTTCTTGAAGACTGTTGCTAGAGTTTCTTCTAGCCATTATGGTTTCAAGCTATGTTGTTGGTAAGAGGCACAATGTCCAGTGGTGGAGAGAAGCAAAATTATTTTATTTCAGTGGTGACCAAAATAGCACAAAATAAATGGTTTCTTTTTTTTTTTTTAAAGATTTTATTTATTTGACAGAGAGAGATCACAAGTAGGCAGAGAGGCAGGCAGAGAGAGAGGAGGAATCAGGCTCCCTGCTGAGCAGAGAGCCCGATGCGGGGCTCGATCCCAGGACCCTGAGATCATGACCTGAGATGAAGGCAGCGGCTTAACCCACTGAGCCACCCAGGCGCCCCCAAAATAAATTGTTTCTGAAGTATTTAGATGACCTGCAGATAGCGTGCTGGAGACAAATTTGACACAGGAGTGTAGAATAAAAGTTTGTTTAATAGTATGATTTAGACTGGAATTCCAAAGTTTAAAATAATTTGGTTAGAACACCTATAGAGGTGTAAATGGTTTGATACCCATTCTTTGATCCCAACTTTATTCCTTCCCTAGTAGTCTCCATCTTAGTAAAGGGTGCAACCATCTACCTTTTTGTTCAAGCCAGAAAACTCATCATCCTTGATTTGTCTCTTTCACCCTTCAAAACCTTCCAATATTATCTATTTCCAGTTTGTGTCATAAATTCTATCACTTTTTCCACTTTGCCACTTCCCTAGTTTATCCCTCCATCATCTCTCATCTAGACCACTGTAATAACTTCCTAATTAGTCTCTCTGCTTCCACTCTTGCCTCCATTACAATTTATCCTGGAGTGATCTTTTAAAAATGTAAACCACACTTTGTCTCTCTTCTCGTGGCTTTTAATTACATGTAGAATAAAATAAAAACTCTTTAAAATTTTGCCAAAACAACTTTTTTTTTAGTTTTTATAAGAAAAAAGGAAGAATAGAAGGAAGGAAGGAAGAAATGAGGGAGAATTTACTAATAAGTAAAATAACTCCTTACTTTTGCTAAAAGACCCTCCAAGATTTGGCCTGCACTCAACACTATACAACTCATTTATTTTGTTTTGTATTTATTGACTACTTTGAATTAACAAACTGTTCTCTTTTTTTCTGGATCCTGTATTGTTCTTTCAGATATTTTCATGTCTGTCTCCTTCAAATCATTTAAGTGTCAGCTCACATGCCACCTCTTCAGAGAGATCTATTCTAACTACTGTACAGCAAAGTACTCTATTTCTCATCATTATGTTTTATTTTCTTCATGTCACTCATCACTGTTGAAGTTATTTTATTTATCTATTTAGTTGTTTGGTGTTTATCTCCCTCACATGATTGTGAGATCCATAAAGGTAGGAAGAAGTATTTGAACTAAATTTTTAGAATTAAAGGGAGTTTGCTTAATGGATATATGAGAAAGGGGGCTGTTCCAAGTACTGAATACAGATGACTCAGAACTGCTGAAGGATATAGTACAAGGGTGAGATGGGCAAGACAGAAAGTGGTGGGAGATATGGCAAGAGTCACTTAGACAGGGACCAGATTATGCAGGGTCTAGTATATTACCCAAAAGAGTTCAAATTTTGTACTATAGTTGATGAATTCTTATTGAAGGATATTGAGCAGAGAAGTAAAATGATTATAAAGATTACTCTGGAAACACAGTGGAGAATGGATTGGCAGTAGATAAAGCAAGAAGAGGTAGACCAGTTGGGAAGTTACTGGGAAAATGTGAGTAAGAAATGAAGACTGTAATATCTAAGGAGTGGGAGTGGGTAAGAGGATAGACAAGAAATGGCAGAGCTGAGTAGCATTCGGGATGCAGGAGCACAAGGACTTGGTGACCTTTAGTGAGGGAGTCCTAGAGTGGACAAGGGGAAGGGGAAAGGGTAGGAAGAGGAAGAGAAGGAGAGAAGGAGGAAGAGAGAAGAGGGAAGAGGGTAGAGGGAAGGTGTGGGAGGGGAAGGTAGAGAATGGAAGTGGAGGGGAAAAACTAGGTTGACCCTTGGGTTTCTATATTTGGACTGAGAGGATGGTAGTACCACTAACCATTTTAGGAAATTGAGGAGCAGGAACAAGATCAGAGGGTTGGAAATTTTATTTTCAGTTTTAGATATGTTGAATCAGCAGTAATAATAAGAAGAAGCAAAAACAATTAGCATTTATTGAATGCTTACTGTGTCAGTCCCTGTGATGAACATGTTATGTTCAGTAGCTCAGTCAATTCTCACAGATAGGTACTATTTTTATTCTCATTTTACAGGTGAGAAAAATGAGATATTAAGGTCAAATTGATTGCTCATAGTTGTAAAAGTCAGAGCTAGAATTTGAATCAGAGTCCACAATATAAACCAGTAGGCTAAATTGCCCTTTAGTGTGGAACATTATAAGTGATGGTGTCAAGCAAGTATTTACATGTGTGAATATGAAGTTTATCGGACATTGGGCTTGACACTTATATTTGGGAGTCATAAACATATAGCATATAGTAGACACTTTGGATTCAATGAGATCTCCCTGAGAGAATTAGACAAGAGAGCCTCGGCTAGACTCTGAGGATCACCTATATTTAAATATGGGTAAAGTAAGGTAGCCAAGAAAGAAGACTGAAAAAGAGCAGCCAGAGAGGTAGAAAGTAGGAGAGTTGGCATCATAGAAGTCAAAGGAAGAGGAAACGTAAGAATGAAGGGAATTGTCAAGCATCACATGTTACTGAGGGTTAAGATAAGAACTGAGAAGGCTCCATGTATTTGGGAAACAAGGAGGACATTGGTGACCTCAGTGAGAATAATTTCATTGGATCAGTGAGAGTGAAATCCAGGTTATTGGTTGGAGAGCTGGTGGTGAGGAAGGAGAGATCTCAAGTACAGATTACTTGCTTTAGAAGCTTGGTCATATAACCAGAGGTGATGGACAGTGTGAAGAAAGGATAGAGTATCAAGGGAGGTAGGAATTTGTTTAGGATGAGCAAGAGTTTTAGATTTTTATTTGTGGAGGAGAATGAGCGAATCAAACGTTAAAAATAAGGAGAGAGAAAGGCTCATCATTGGAGACAGATGATGGGATTAAGAGCCCAAGTGGAGGTTAGGCCTGAGCTAGGCGGAGGCCCTCTGTTGGACAGATAAGAAGGTAGCCATTGGTGCAGATATAGTAAAGATTGGAGGGAGGAACCCAGGAAATTGGGGGAGTTCATAGCCAGTGGTTTTTGTTTTCTCTGGGACAGGAAATAGACTGTCTGCCAAGAGAAGCATATTGGGAGAGAGTCGGGGGTGCATTGTGCTGCAAATCTTCAACTATCAGATAATTGAATTGAGTCAGTTAATCAGGGATTAATGTTTACCTAGATGCTGAGCAGGATGGTATCAGCAAATATGTAGTGTGTGTCCCATCTGGCCGGCATTGATCAAGACATTTATCATTTCCTGATCTCTGAAGAAGACCATGGCCTCCAAGCTTCGAGAACAGTATTACTTATCTTTTCCAGTTGGGAAAAAAAATGTCTTTACATTATTTAATCAGAAACAAGTTTGGAATTCTTCAGAAGGAACATTTAATAGAAAATTGGTGGAAGGAGCCGAAGAGTATAGGCATGAACAGCCTTCAAGAATATAGATTCTTGAGGGGGGGACAAGATGGCGGGGAAGTAGGAGGAGGCGCCTTTTCAACCTGTACCCTAAAGTGAGCTGATTACCTACCAAAGAACTCCAATCACCCATGAAATCAGCCTGAGATCAGAATTATACACGTCTGGATCTCTACAGGGGCAGAAGACACCAGTGGGCAGGTAAAGCGGAGTGAGAACGGTGGACTGATATTGGAAGATAAACAAAAGGGGGAGGGAGCCACCAGAGGTGACCCATTGGAAAGTAATACCCCAATCTGAGATTGCCCTGCGTCTGGGGACCAGCATTAACTTGGAGTCTGGTTGAAAGCACTCAAAAAAAGCAAAGGATTGTGGGGGGGAAATTGTGGGAATCGGGGGGCTAGGGACAGGGGCTTAAGTCCCTGGTCCCAGGACAGCCTCCCCTGGCGCTGAGCCAGAGAGAGTGTGGCAGAGAAACCAGGTCTTGGTCCCTAAGCCACCAGCGCGCCCAAGAATGCATGGGTTCTGGCTCCTGTGAGGGGATGGGAGCCATGCCAGACGGCAGAACGCATGAGCCCCGCTACAGAGCCTGAGATACGCACACCCCTCATCCTCCCCTGACAGAGGTACAAAGGTCCAGCTGGCGCTCTTTGACCCACGCCATTGTTTCAGAGCCTAAGACGTGCGCCCCAAATTCTCCCCTGACAGAGGTGCGCGAAGGCGCAGCCTGGTGCTTTCAGACCTGCGCCCCGTTCTCAGAGCCTGAGACGCACACGCGACCCACAGCCTCCCCTGAAAGAGGTGCGCATAAGCTGGGTGCTCTTAAACCCAGAAAGACCGGGTACTCCCAACCTGGGCCAGCGGGAACATCTCAGTGTGCGATCGCTGCTTGGAACCTCTCTGGCGGTCTGAAGATCCCAGACAGCCACTGATGCCATGGTTTCGGGTACAAGCAAAAGATCCTGCATTCCCAACTCAGAACCTGCTCTGCCAGGGGCCAAGGGGGAACTTATTTGGGCTCTTCAGCCAGACTGAGGCTTCTCTCTGAGAGGAAGGTCAGGGTGCAGTTTGTTTTCCTCTAAAACTACAAAAACCATCAAAAGCGGTCAAGGTGAAAGAAAAAAAAAGTGAACAAACATAAAAACTGCCAGAGAACAAAAGCCTGAAAAAAACCAGTTTCTTCAGAGCCCACCCCCTTGAGGGGGGCTGGAGGACTTAACTCAGGGAACATCATTGACTGAAAACTCACGTGGCAGGCCCTTCCCCCAGAAAACAAACCAAGAAAGAAAAAAAAAAAAAAAAGAAAAGACTGCAAGAGAACAACCACCACTACTTCATAGAACAACTTTTATTTTGAACTTGTTCCCACTATTCTGGTTCATTTTTTTATATAGATAATTTTTTAACCTATTTACCATAACAGTGAGCTGTCCAGTCCATCAAATTCCATAATAACCTTTTAACCTCAACTTTTTGATACATACACCTGTGTTTTTCTTTTGCATTTCTATTTTTTGAATTTCTTTTTTTTTAAATTTTAGTTTAGCTTAGTCTAGTTTATTCCTTTTTATTTTTATTTTCTAATATTCATATAGAGTTAAACTTCAAAGTAATCCCCTTTCCCCAATCAATACTACCCCTATAGGTAAACCAATTTTTAATCCCCCTTTATCTTAGGAAAGTTGAGTCCTGTAATAAAGATATCAAGATACATCCAGGAAGAATCAAAACAACCTTCCTCACCCACACTGAGAATTTATAACCACTCTCCTATCTTTTTCTTACCACTGTTTCTGTGTTTTTGTGTTTGCCCTAATAGTATATAAATCTTACACTTGGGGTTCTTTTTGATGAGGTTCTTCCTTTATTTGCCATATACTTTTGTCATATACTTTTATCAGTCTTTTTGTTTGTCTGTTTTTGTTTGTATACTTCATAAATTGTACCTTGGGGCCCATTTGGGCTGAACCTTCTCTTTGATCTTCCCTTTCTTTCCTGTCTTTCTCTCTCTCTCTCTCTCTTTTTTTTTTTTTTTTTGTTTTTCTTTTCTTTTGTCTCTCGTTTGGGTGGGGAATCCTGATTGCTCAGAAGTGTTCCAGGGTGCACCTTGACAGCACCACGGTTGATACATCCAGCTACATCTGTTCAGTCATCTCTCACCGAAATGTCTAGGAGGAAGAATGCCCAACAGAAGAAAAATACAGAGGATGGACCTTCTGCAAAAGAGCTAATGGCTATCAACATAGACAATATGTTGGAAAGAGAATTCAGGCTAACAATTATCCAGGCAATAACTAGGTTGGAGAAAGCCATGGATGACCAAATGGAATTGATTAGGGCAGACCTGAAAGCGACCAGACAGGATGTTCACAATGTTTGGGCAGAGCTAAAAGCTACCATGGCTGAGGTTCACAATGCTCTCAATGAGTTCCAATCTAATCTAAATTCTCTCAAAGCTAGGGTAACTGAGACAGAAGATAGAATTAGTGATCTGGAGGACAAACAGATAGAGAGAAAGGATCAGGAGGAAGTCTGGAACAACAGCTTAGAAACCACAAAAACAGAATCAGGAAAATAAAGGATGCCATGAAACATTCCAACATCAGAATTATTGGAATCCCTGAAGGGGAGGAGAAAGAAAGAAGTCTAGAAGATATAGTGGAACAAGTTCTTCATGAAAATTTTCCCAATCTCGCGAATGGAACCAGCGTTCATGTACTAGAGGCTGAACGGTCTCCACCCAAGATTACAGATTCCAGAAAAACATCAAGGCACCTGATAGTCAAATTGAGGAATCATAATTGTAGATATAATCTCTTGAAAGTCTCTAGGACAAAGAGGCTCCTTACTTACAGAGGAAAGCCCATCAGAATAACGTCAGACCTGTCCACAGAGACCTGGCAAGCCAAAAAGGGCTGGCAAGATATATTCAGGGCACTAAACGAGAAGAACATGCAGCCAAGAATACTTTATCCAGCAAGACTGACATTCAAAATGGATGGAGAGATAGAGTTTCCAAGACCGGCAAGCCTTAAAAGACTAAGCAACCACCAAGCTGACACTGCAGGAAATATTAAAGGGGGTTCTATAAAAGAGAAAAAATCCTAAGAATAGCACTGAACAGAAATACAGAGACAATCTACAGAAAGAAAGACTTCAAAGGGAACACGATCTCAATAAAAACGTATCTATCAATAATCACTCTCTATGTGAATGGCCTAAATGCACCCATAAAATGGCACAGGGTTGTAGATTGGATAAAACAATAGGACCCATCCATATGTTGTCTACAAGAGACCCATTTTGAACCTAAAGATACACCCAGACTGAAAGTGAAGGGATGGAGAAGAATCTTTCATGCCAATGGGCCTCAAAAGAAGGCTGGGGTTGTGATTCTCATATCAGATAAATTAGATTTTAAACTAAAGACTGTAGTCAGAGATCCAGAAGGACACTACATCATTCTTAAAAGGACTATCCACCAAGATGATCTAACAATTGTAAATATCTATGCCCCCAATATGGGAGCAGCCAATTACATAAGAAAACTGTTAATCAAGATAAAGAGTCATATTGATATGAATACACTAATAGTAGGAGATCTTAACACGCCTCTCTCAGAAATAGACAGATCATCGAAGCAGAAAATCAATAAAGAAACAAGAGCATTGAATGACACATTGGACCAGATAGACCTCATAGATATATACAAAACATTCCACCCTAAAACAACAGAATACTCATTCTTCTCAAGTGCACATGGAGCCTTCTCAAAAATAGAACATATACTTTGTCACAAATCAGGACTCAACTGATACCAAAAGATTGAGTTTATTCCCTGCATATTCTCAGATCACAATGCTTTGAAACTGGAGCTCAATCACAAGGAAAAGTTCAGAAGGAACTCAAACACCTGGAAGCTAAAGACCACCTTGCTTAAGAATGCTTGGATCAACCAGGAGATCAAAGAAGAACTGAAACAATTCATGGAAACCAATGAGAATGAAGACACTTCAGTCCAAAACCTATGGGATACAGCAAAGGTGGTCCTAAGGGGGAAATACATAGCCATCCAAGCTTCTTTCAAAAAAACTGAAAAATCCAGAACACAGCAGCTGTCTCTACACCTTAAAAAACTGGAGAATCAACAACAAATCAAACCAACTCCACAAATAAGAAGGGAAATCATCAAGATTAGAGCTGAGATCAATGATGTAGAAACCAGAGGTACAGTAGAACGTATAAATGAAACTAGAAGCTGGTTTTTTGAAAGAATTAATAAGATTGATAAATCATTGGTCACACTAATCCAAAAGAAAAGAGAGAAAACCCAAATTCATAAAATTATGAATGAAAAGGGAGAGATCACAACGAACACCAAGGAAGTAGAAACAATCATCAGAAGTTATTATCAACAGTTATATGCCAATAAGGTAAGCAACCTAGATGAAATGGGTAGATTCCTGGAAAACTATAAACTCCCAAAATTGATCCAGGAAGAAATTGACAATCTGAATAGACTGGTATCTAGTAACAAGATTTAAGCAGTGTTCAAAAACCTCACAAAAAACAAGAGCCCAGGACCTGACGGATTCCCTGGGGAATTCTACCAAACTTTCAAAAAAGAAATAACAGCTATTCTCCTGAAGCTGTTTCAAAAAATTGAAGCAGAAGGAAAACATCCAGACTCTTTCTATGAAGCCAGCATTACCCTGATCTCCAAACCAGGCAAATACCCTACCAAAAAGGAGAATTTCAGACCAGTATCACTGATGAATATGGATGCTAAGATTCTCAGCAAGATCCTAGCCAACAGGATCCAACAGCACATTAAAAAGATTATCCACCATGACCAGGTGGGATTCATCCCTGGGCTACAAGGATGGTTCAACATTTGCAAATTAATCAATGTGACACAACAAATTAATATGAGAAGAGAGAAGAACCACTTGGTCCTCTCAATTGATACAGAAAAAGCATTTGACAAAATCCAGCATCCGTTCCTGATTAAAATACTTCAAAGTATAGGGATAGAGCAAACATTCCTGAACATCATCAAATCTATCTATGAAAGACCCACAGCAAATATCATCCTCAATGGGAAAAAGCTTGCGTCCTTCCCGTTGAGATCAGGAACATGACAAGGATGCCCACTTTCACCACTCTTGTTCAACATAGTATTAGAAGTCCTAGCAACAATCAAGAGAAATAAAAGGTATCCAAATTGTCCATGAAGAAGTCAAACTCTCTCTCTTCGCAGATGACATGATTCTTTATATGGAAAACCCAAAAGCCTATGCCCCCAAACTACTAGAACTCATACAGCTTTTCAGCAACGTGGCAGGATGCAAAGTCAATATACAGAAATCAGTGGCTTTCTTATACACTAACAATGAAAATACAGAAAGGGAAATTAGAGAATCAATTCCATTTACTATAGCACCAAGAGCCATAAGATACCTGGGAATCAACCTAACCAAAGAGATAAAGGAACAGTACTCGAGGAATTACAGAACACTCATGAAAGAAATTGAAGAAGACACAAAAAGATGGAAGTCCATTCCATGCTCTTGGATCAGAAGAATAAATATTGTTAAAATGTCTATACTGCCTAGAGAAATCTATACTTTTAATGCCATTCCGATCAAAATTCCACCTGTATTCTTCAAAGAGCTGGAGCAAATAATCCAAAAATTTGTATGGAACGAGAAGCGACCCCGATTCGCTAAGGAAATGTTGAAAAACAAAAATAAAACTGGGGGCATCACACTACCTGATTTCAAACTTTACCTCAAAGCTGTGATTACCAAGACAGCATGGTACTGGCATAAAAACAGACACATAGACCAGTGGAACAGAGTAGAGAGCCCAGATATGGACCCTCAACTCTATGGGCAAATAATCTTCAACAAAGCTGGAAAAAATATACAGTGGAAAAAAGACAGTCTCTTCAATAAATGGTGCTGGGAAAACTGGGAAGCTATATGTAGAAGAATGAAACTCGACCATTCTCTTACACCATACACAAAGATAAACTCAAAATGGGTAAAAGACCTCAACGTGAGACAGGAATCCATCAGAATCCTAGAGGAGAACATAAGCAGTAATCTCTTTGATATCAGCCACAGCAACTTCTTTCAAGATATATCTCCAAAGGCAAAGGAAACAAAAGCAAAGATGAACTTTTGGGACTTCATCAAGATCAAAAGTTTCTGCACAGCAAAGGAAACAGTCAAGAAAACAAAGAGGTAACCCATGGAATGGGAGAAGATATTTGCAAATGACAGTACAGAAAAATGGTTGACATCCAGGATCTATAAAGAACTCCTCAAACTCAACGCACACAAAACAGACAATTATATCAAAAAATGGGCAGAAGATATGAACAGACACTTCTCCAATGAAGACATACAAATGGCTATCAGACACATGAAAAAATGTTCATCATCACTAGCCCTCAGGGAGATTCAAATTAAAACCACATTGAGATATCACCTTACACCAGTTAGAATCGCCAAAATTAGCAAGACAGGAAACAACATGTGTTGTAGAGGATGTGGAGAAAGGGGAACCCTCTTCCACTGTTGGTAGGAATGCAAGTTGTTGCAGCCACTTTGGAAAACAGTGTGGAGATTCCTCAAGAAATTAAAAATAGAACTTCCCTATGACCCTGCCATTGCACTCCTGGGTGTTTACCCCAAAGATACAGATGTAGTGAAAAGAAGGCCCATCTGTACCTCAATGTTTATAGCAGCAATGGCCACGTTGCCAAACTGTGGAAAGAACCAAGATGCTTTTGAATGGACTACTGGATAAGAAAGATGTGGTTCATATACATATGGAGTATTATGCCTCCATCAGAAAGGATGAATACCAAACTTTTGTAGCACTATGGAGTATCATGCCTCCATCAGAATGGATGAATACCCAACTTTGTATCAACATGGACAGGACTGGAAGAGATTATGCTGAGTGAAATAAGCAAAGCAGGTAGAGCCAATTATCATATGGTTTTACTTTTTTTTTTTTTTTCAACACTCCACTCTCATTTAAAGATAGATCTTCTAAGCAGAAAATCAACAAAGAAACAAGAGCTTTGAATGACATACTGGACCAGATGGACCTCATAGATACATACAGAACATTCCACCCTAAAACAACAAAATACACATTCTTCTCGAGGGCCCATGGAACTTTCTCCAGAATAGACCACATACTGGGTCACAAATCAGGACTCAACCATTACCAAAAGATTGAGATTATTCCCTGAATATTCTCAGTTCATAATGCTTTAAAACTGGAACTCAATAACAAGAAAAAGATTGGAAGAAATGCAAACACTTGGAAGCTAAAGACCATCCTGCTGAAGAATGTTTGGATCAACCAGGAAATAACAAAGAAGAACTTAACCAATTCATGGAAACCAATGAGAATGAAGACACATTGGTCCAAAACCTATGGGATACAGCAAAGGTGGACTTAGGGGGGAAATATATAGCCATCTAAACCTCACTAAAAAAAAAAAAAAGAAAAGAAAAGAAAAGTCCTGAATACACAAACTCTCTTTATACCTTAAAGATTTGGAGAATCAATGACAAATTAAGCCTAACCTATGCAGGAGAAGGGAAATAATTAACAGAGCACAAATCAATGGTTTAGAAACCAGAGGTACAGTATAACACATCAATGAAACTATAAGCTGGTTCTCTGAATGAATTCATAAGATTGATAAACCACCGACCCGGTTAATCCAAAAGAAAAGAGAAAGGACCCAAATTAATGGAACTATGGATAAAAGGGGAGAGATCACAACTAACACCAAGTATATAGAAACAATCATCAGAAATTATTATCAACAGCTATATGCCAATAATTTAAGCAACCTAGATGAAATGGATGCATTCCTAGAAACTTATAAACTTCCAAGATGGAAACAGGAAGAAACTGACAACCTGAATAGACCAATAACCAGTGACAAGATTGAAGCAGTGATCAAAAACCTCCCCAAGAAGATGTGGTATATATACACAATGGAATACTATGCAGCCATCAAAAGAAATGAAATCTTGCCATTTGCGACAACATGGATGGAACTAGAGCGTATCATGCTTAGCGAAATAAGTCAAGCAGAGAAAGACAACTATCATATGATCTTCCTGATATGAGGAAGTGGTGATGCAACATGGAGGCTTAAGTGGGTAGGAGAAGAATCAATGAAACAAGATGGGATTGGGAGGGAGACAAACCATAAGTGACTCTTATCTCACAAAAAAAAAAACTGAGGGTTGCTGGGGGGAGGGGGTTTGGGAGAAGGGGGTGGGATTATGGACATTGGGGAGGGTATGTGCTTTGGTGAGTGCTGTGAAGTGTGTACACCTGGTGATTCACAGACCTGTACCCCTGGGGATAAAAATATATGTTTATAAAAAAAAAAAAAAAAAAAAAAAAAAAAAAAAAACCTCCCAAAGGACAAGAGTCCAGGACCTGACGGATTCCCTGGGGAATTCTAACAAACATTCTAAGAAGAAATAATACCTATTCTCTGGAATCTGTTTTTAAAAATAGAAACAGAAGAAAAACTTCCAGACTTTCTGAGGCCAGTATTACCTTGATTCCTAAACAAGGCAAAGCCCCCATTAAAAAAAGAGAGAGAGAGAGAGAGAGAGAGAGGGAGAGAGAGAGAGAGAATTTCAGACCAATATACCTGATGAATATGGATGCCAAAATTCCCAACAAGATCTTAGCTAATAGGATCCAACAGTTCATTAAGGGGAGGTGAATCATTAGAGACTATGAATTTAGAAAAACAATCTGAGGGGTTTGAAGTGGCGGGGGAGTGTGAGGTTGGGGTACCAGGTGGTGGGTATTATAGAGGGCACGGATTGCATGGAGCACTGGGTGTGGTGCAAAAATAATGAATACTGTTAATGCTGAAAATAAATAAAAAATAAATTAAAAAAAGAATATAGATTCTTGAGGTGCTTGGGTAGCTCAGTCATTAAGTGTCTGCCTTTGGCTCAGGTCATAATCCAGGTGTACTGGGTTTGAGCCCCAGCTGGGCTCCCTGCTCAGCAGGGAGTCTGCTTCTCCTGCTCCATCTTCCCTGTGCTTATGTTCCCTCTCTCACTTGATCTCTCTGTCATAAATAAATAAAATCTTTTAAAAAAAACCCAACAGATTATTGGAGCACCTGGGTTGCTCAGTTGATTAAGTGTCTGATTTTGCAGGGTCTTGGGATGGAGCCCCACATGGGGCTCCCTTCTCTCAGCAGGGAGTCTTTTTGTCCTTCTCCATCTCCCTCTGCTCATGCTCTCTCTCTCTCAAACAAATAAATACAATCTTAAAAAATTATATAGATTCCTTATTTGATCTACTCCTCACAGGGTGTTAAAGATCAACTTGATTAACCAAAATTTCAAGGAGCTAAGGTTCCTTTTCCTCTCCTTGTCCCATTTTTATAGACTTTCAGTAATTTTCCCTTTACTATTGTTGGATCATATCAGCTAATCCCTTTTCTTGGAATGTGAAATATATAATTTCCACCATCCTTTGTTGCCTTCATGTTCCTTGTTCTTCCACTGCAGAAGACCTACTTCCTTCCATCTGAGGCTTTATTGTAATGGTTAATTTTATGTGTTGACCTGACCGGCCATGGGGTTGCCTAAATTAAACATCATTTCTGTGTGTGTTTATATGGTGTTTATAGATGAGATTAACATTTGAATTTGTGGACTCAGTAAAGCAGATTGCTCTCCCTAATGTGGGTGAACATTATCCAATATGTTTAGGGTCTGAATAGAAAAAAAAAGGTATAGGAAGGAGGAATTCATCTCCCCCCCCCTTTTTTTCTGCCTCATGTCCTGAGCTGGGGCATTTCATTTCATCTGCCTTCCGACAGGATTTACACCATTGCCTTCACTGATTTTTATACATGTAGTCTCAGACTGATTTGTACCACTGGCTTTCCTAGGCCTCCAGCTTTCAGACAGCAAATTGTGGGATTTTGCAGCCTCCATAACTGTATGAGCCAATTCTACATAATAAACCCCCTTAAAAAAATCTATCACCTATCTATCTGGCTACCTATCTATCATCTACCTATCCATCTTTCTCTGTCTAATCTCCCAGGGTTCTGTTCTTCTGAAGAATCCTCACTAATACACTTATCCTTTAAGTATCTGATAAATATTCACATTATCTCAGAAGCCTTTCTGACTAAGGTTAACCCGTGGTAATCTCTTAAACCTGTTCACCACCTTAAAACAGTGGCGTTCAATCCTCATGAATCATTGTAATTATCTGGATAGCTTTTAAAAATACTGTTGGCCTGGGTTCTGCCCTGGAGAATCTGATTCAGTTAGTCTGTGGTGGGGCTTGGGTTTTGGCACAAATTGCTTCTAGTGGCCAGTCAGTGTTTAGAAGCTCTGTCTTAAAAGATCTTTGGGCAGTAGAAAAATAAGTTGTATAAAGCTGCAAAGCAGCTAAAGTTATTCCTTTGCTTTTAGTCCTTCGCGTGACTTTTGACAATCACACTGACATTGATCTTTGACTTCATTTGATATTGTTCTGCCTGATACTGTGCCTTTGTCCTGTCTGATAGGTCATCCAATACCTGCCTGGTTTGATCTGCCTTGACTTTCGGGTTCATGTCATCATGTGTCTCCTTGAACCAGGCTGTTTTCCTGTCTCTACGTTTTTAGCTATGGTTTTCCCAGCTTCCAGAATTGTCTTCACTTGGAATCTGATTCCATTTTTGGGCTTCTGATCCTGGCAGGTCTTGAGAATCCTCTCCTCCACCCTACTTCTTCCCAGCAGTTCAAATTTGGGACTTGACAACTCCATGGTTTTGAATTACCTCAGCATCCTAGAACATTCTCTAGATCCCTGGATCTTACCCTTGTTCATGTTGTGCATTAAAATGAGTCTCCAGTGTTTAGTACAAATATATCTAATCATCTCATCTCTACCACAAGCTACTTGAAGGCAGAGCTCAGGCCTTTGTAGCTTGATTTTCCCTTCTAGCACCTAGAACAGACCTTGACACCTAGTAGATATTCAGTAAGAGTGCTGGGTTTAATTTATATACTTCAAAACTTATGAAGTTGGAGAAAGTTTGGGTTCCAGAGATGGTGAAGGGCCTGGCTTGCTGTCTGTCTTTTAGGACATCTTCATTGTCCTCACCTAATTCTAGGCCATGCTTAATTATCTGAGTGGGACTCACTGGTGTTTGATCTAATATTGTCTTGTCAAGTATTGATCAGATTGTTGCATCAGCATACAACTGTGCTGACATGAGGAAGAGAGAAAAAGATTCTTTTTAGGAGAAATAAAAAAAGCTCATGCTATTCATGCTATTATACCTGGTAGCAGACTGTCAGAGAAGGTGACAAGCTGATGATGGAAAGCCTATCTTCTTTCTATGTCATCATCAAAGCCCATGCTAGACTCCTATTGTCCACAAACCCTCTGGCCAGAGTCTGCCCTCCTTAGTGGTATCCCAAGATGTGAAGATAACTTTTCCCTTTTCATTTCCCTTCCTTTCAATAATCTTACAGTTTCTTGGCTAATGGTAGCTTAACTGCCACTCTTTTTGGAGTGATACACGTTTTCAAAGAAGCTGTTTCAAAGCAACAAAATTAGAAATTCTCTCAATAAACAAGCAAATTGAGGGAATCTATTATTTTTCCATAGAAGGAAGGAGAAGTGGCCTTTCCAGTGCCCTCAAACCACATTATGTTCAGTGCAGCTCTGCAGGCTATCAAATAACAAACAAGAAAAACTAAAAATTTTCAGCTAAAGACCACTTGACAATACTTAGATTATAAACTAGCTTTTACAATGTAAGTCAAACCTCTTAATTTTACAGTGAAGAATCTGAGGCTCAGAGAAGGAAAATAATTTTCCAAGTATTACCTGGAAGAAGGTCTAGACTCTAGGCCTCTGTTGTTCTAGCTAGATGAGGGTTATTTGTATTTGGCTGCTCTGATTCTCTACTACTGTCTTTGTTAAAAGTTGATATGAGAACTTCAGTATTTTTCACAAATAGGAGAGGTACAAGAGAGTTTTGTTTTCAATGTATGTGCAGATGTTCCTATTGGAATCTAGACCAAAGTATCACAAGAATAGATGAATACTAATAACTGGTCTGGAGTAGAGCAAGGAACTGAAGTGAATGGCTTGTGCCTGGCAGCCGGATTAATAAAGCACCCACAGAAAAAAAAAAAAAAAAAGAATGGATATGTGAGAAGCCTGAACTGAAAGTCACAGTTAGACTTCTTTTTTCAGAGCTTTCTAAGGAAGAGCTTCTGGCTTTGGCTTAATGAGGGAGCTTTGGAGGAAGACTCCCCTTTGAATTAGGCCAAGGCATCTTAGACAAAGCTACATAATGTATATGAGTATCCAAGATGCCCATCTCCCAGTTACTGCCATCTCAAGTGGGCCAATAACCAGAGTTCTCATTTGATGGATTTCTGAAGTTTTGTCATATTGTGGGTTCTGTGCAAACTGAGTCTTCAAATACAATTTCAGTTTCTTGATGCAGTAGAATAGCAGCTAGGATCTGTTTCCATCACTTTGGAGGAGTGGATTAACTTGGGAACCTTGATTCTTCCTCTCCCCTTCTGGTTCAGGGAGAATGTGGTAGAGGTGGGGAGACAGCATAAAATTAGGCTTGGTTGTGATCTTTTTGGTTGTTTTTGAACAGTGAAGTTTTTAGTGATAGATAAGGACATTGTAAGCCTTTAAACTTTTGGTGCTGATACTGCCTAGGAAAGGCATTTGCCCTAATACTGCCATTTTCCCTTCTTATGCCTTTCTTGCTCACTGTTGGTCTCAGCCTCCTGTAAAAGATGTAAGATTGACGATAACCTCTGAATACCTAGTATTTTGCACTGAACACATAGAAGCACTTCTTTTGACCCCCATACCCCTATTTTACTAGTTGATAAGGTATATTAGGGCATTGTACTCACTGGGTCCATTTCAAATCAGCAAACCAACCAACCCTGAGGCTGAGCTTCAAATCTCCATCTCTTCCTGAAAGCAGAAAGAAGCTCACTGTTTGCTAGGAAGAGGAAGAAGCAGGATGGCCCTTCTCTGGCAGTCATGATCATATTCATTGGCACATTGTCCTGGAATCTCTGATGTAGGAATCCTTTGGTATTGAATCAAAGGCTTCCTTGGCTAGATAAAGTAGCACATCACCTCTGGCAATTCAGCTGGTAAACAAAATGAAGTAAGGCTGGCTAAGGAAGCAAAAAGATGGGAACAATGTCATAGCAAAATCTGTCTTGCTGAACAGAGATTCTTATTTGCAGTATCACTGGGCATGGAATGCTGTGAGTGCTGCCACCAGGAAAGAGCAGATGGGGGAGTGACATAACTGCCAGCAACCAGGACTAGATATAGATATATAGAGAGGAGACTAGAGGTTCTTTTTTGAAGTCAGCATGAAACAGAATCTATTCAGAAGCAAACCCGAACTTCCTGAGATTTTGGAACAGATGAAGCAGAAAAGGTGCTGAGCAGTTGCCCTAAACTGTCAATAACAAGGAATCTAACATTCATGACTTTAAGCTCAATATACAGGCTATAGACTTGAGGCTTAGTGTGAACCAGGGCTAATATTCAGTTGAGAGAATTTCCTGTTCTAGGCTCTTTCTTAAACTACCAAGACCTGAAATTGGTTTGTGTATCCATAGAACTAGGCACTTTGTTTAATGTGTGTGTTTCAATCTTTCTACCGTTCTTTATGGTTAGTTGATTAACTGGATTGATTTGGTGCCAACTCAGCAGGAAGTGAGCAAGAGATAGTTGATTCACACCACAGCCCATCTATTAGTTGGATTTTTATTAAAAACTCTGAGAAATTTTAAATCAATGATATTAGAGTAGACCCAGTAACCTATTAGACATTTTTTTAGAAGAGTTCTTGAGTAGCTTTTCTTAAATGAGTGGGAAGGGAATGTTTTCTGACTTGAATTCAGAATGTTTGACATCTTTAAATGAGTAACAGCAATTACCTTGGCCAAACCTCTGTGTGATATTCTCTGTTTAAGAGAGAGAATTTATCATTGAGATTTGGGAGAAAAAAAAGAATATGCAGGAAATGGATTCTAGGAAGTGTCCAGCAACCTTTTTAACTCCAAGAGAGAATGTATATTTGACAGGAATTGCAGAGGAAAAAGAGAAAAGAAGAGAAAGAATCTTAAACATGTTCTACACCCAGTGTAGAGCCAGACATGGTGCTTGATCTCACAACCCTGAGGTCATGACCTGAGTGGAAATCAAAAGTCAGACACTTAACTGACTGAGTTACCCAGGTGTCCCTAGACTTCCTCATTCTCAAAAGTCTATATGATCCTTTCTTTACAGTTTCACAGCTATCACCTTACTTCAAGCCCCCATCACATCTCATTTGTATGATCACAATAATTTCCTAAATATTTTGATTCTTGGTTCACCCTCCCTCTTTGCAAGGTAGCATAGCATAATGATTAAAAGGATAGTCTGATAGGGATTAAGGAGTGCACTTGTCATGATGAGCACTGGGTGATGTATGGAATTGTTGAATCACTGTATTGTATACCTGAAACTAATATAATACTGTGTGTTAACTATACTGGAATTAAAATAAAATTTTAAAAAAGGATAGGCTGTGCCCTTAATACACTTCTTTTGAATTTTATTTTATTTTTACAGTGTTCCAAGATTCATTGTTTATGCACCACACCCAGTGCTCCATGCAATACGTGGACACCCACAACCAGGCTCTTATAGGAACATATTTTGAAGTTTGTGTCCTACCTCTGCCACTTATGATCTAGGTGACCTTGGAAAGGTTAAATAATCCTCATGAGCCCTCAATTCTTTTATAAAATGGGACTTCAAGCATGGCAAGGCAGTTTCTTACTATAGCCCCACTAATGCCAACACAGTACTGTTTTATAAATAATGACGTTGGGACAAGAGTACAAATGAAGGCCCATGGACCTTATGTCTAAATACTTAATAATTATTAATCATATTAACAAATAAAATTTACTCTAACCTTCACCTAGACAAATATACCTTCATAATGGCAGAACTTAAAAAAAATTTAAATGTTTTCCTATGACTGAGAGTAAGAAAAATATCAAGATAACTGAATTTAGGGGTGTCTGAGTGGCTCAGTCACTTAAGTGTCTGCCTTCGGCTCAGGTCATGATCCCAGGATTCTGAGATTGAGCCCCACATTGGGGTCCCTGTTCAGTGCAGAATCTCCTTCTCCCTCTCTGACCCCTTCTTTGTCTCCCCCTGTTTGTGTTCTCTCTGCCTTTCTCTCAAATAAATAAACAAATAAATAAAATCTTACAAAAAATTAAGATAGCTGGATTTAATTATTATTATACATGTCTGGATATTCTGTGGTGGGCTGATGTTAGAATAAATAATAAAATAAGGACATATAATTAATCCATTATTATATATTCCATAAAATTTACTTTTCTTGCCTTTATGTCAGTAAAATCAGTTATTATCTTGTTTAAGTCAAGATTTCTATATTAGCTATTTAATGGATTCTATGGACAGTAATTAAATAGTTAAGTAAAATACTGTATTCAAAGTACAAAATTTGAATACATGTTTATCAGAATGTTAAATAAAGTATATAGAAGTGAAAAAGCTAAAATTATTTTTCATGTTTTCAAAAAAATAATTTTTCTTAATAAACATTCAAGATTAGTCATTAAAATTAAAGGCAAAATTATAACTAACTAGGACTAAATTTACATAAAATTATTTAACTATGACTAAAGATTTTAATTGAGTACTTGAAAAATTAATTAAATATTATTAAATGTCTTTATAAAAATAAAACTATTATCAATTTTAATGTTCAATGTTCATTTAGTTGCCAGTATAAGTTGGTATCATGCTTGATGCATATTACATCTAGATCTACATGTATATGTTAAGAGTAATAAATATTGTTTAATATTGCAAACTATTCCTCAGTGGCCATGTGCAATTGCCACATACATGTGCTAATTTATGAATATACCTTTATAACTTTGAACTAGAATATAAAAGGAAACAAGAAATGGATGATTGACATTATTTGGAAATAATATGTCCTTATGTAAGGATCTACTATAGTCATATGGGTGATTAATTTGACAATTAATTTGTCTTTTCTCTTTCCAACATGTTTCTCCTGCCCAAATCATCCCCATATACTAAGACATTGTTATTCTTCAAAGCTGGCAGACTTGCAACCTCCAAAGCTCAAGGGCATTCAGTTTTGGTTGCCTTTTATGTTGAGAACATAGAGCAAGAGATGGAGAAATCATTGCCAGAACGTTAGTCATGAGTGTGGATACTTAGGTTTATGGATTGAGCCATGACTGTGCTCAATCCTGGATCTGGAGTGACAGAGGCAGCTATGTATTCTCTTTTTTAAGATTTTATTTACTTATTTGAGAGAGAGAGAGAGAGAGAGAGAGAGAGAGAAAGAGAACAAGCAGGGAGGAAAGGCAGAGGGAGAGGGAGAAGCTGGCTCCCTGCTGAGCAGGGAGCCTAATGTGGGTCTTGATCCCAGGACTCTGGGATCATGGCCTGAGCCAAAGGAAGATGCTTAACTGAATGATTCCCCCAGGTGCCCCAGCAGCTGTGTATTCTTTAATAAATGCAGTGTGTGTGTGTGTGTGTGTGTGTGAGAGAGAGAGAGAGAGAGAGAGAGAGAGAGAGAGAGAGAGAAAGATGCATAATCTTCTAAAGCATAGGGTCCAGGCCAGGTCCCTTCTTGCCCAGAAGTAATGGTGGAACTGACCAGAACATTTGTTATAGATAACATTGTTTTCCTTTTTATCTTCCTTAATAGACTGTGAACTTCTCAAGCGGTTTATTCATATTTTATTTCATGTCTTTCTTTGTCCTCTATACTACAGCCTAGATTTCAGGTCACTATTATCTCTTACCTAAATTAGTCTTTAATTGGTCTCCATGTTTGTCTTTTTCAAGCTGTATTCCACACTCTGCCTTCTACAGGGACATTTCTAAGATGCACAGCCTCTGGGAGAATAGAGCTTTTATTTATATTAGAGCTTTTATTTATATTTATTTTTATTCATTGCTTAATTTTTTATATTTGTATATTCTATGATGTCCATAATATATATGGGAATGACTATATAATCAGTTCATATATATGAAAGTCAGAGGCATATGCTCAAACTCTTTGCTGTCAGGAGAATGAAATACCAAAAAGGCTAGAGACAATTGGTCTCTAGGATCATTGCAGACCCTTCATGATTGATTCCTGCTTCTTCTCTCACCAAGGACAGGAAGAAACCCTGAGGAGAATACAGTGCAGATTATGGAAGTAACTGAGATCCAGCTGGCAGAACACAACAGAACAGGGCTTGGCAGGTGATGATCCTGGCATGTCCTCTGTGCCAAGGCTTCAGTGCAAAGTAGTACAGATGTCTTGGCTGGTGGGTGGATTGTGGAGACAGGAATCCAGGCACAAATGCTAGAGTTTCTGGCAGGCTGTGGAAGTTGGTCAGCATCAAGGAAATCTGTAAGAAGGTAGAAAGACCCAACTTAGACTGGCCTGGGGCTTGGGGCCAGGCCCACAGTCCTCAGAAAGGAGGGAACTGGCAAGAACAAGGCAATTCTCTAGTCACTGAGGGACGGTAAACTATGAAGGTAACTTGGATTGGGACTTATACACAGGGAAAAAGACAATAGCAAGAACTGAGAAAGTATTGTGGAGGCAACTGGGTCTCAAGAGCAAAATGGAAATCTAGTTTTTAGAGCTGGGCCCTGAGGTCAAGTCTGGCCCAGCAGCAAGTGTGACCTGAGGAAAAGTCCTAGATAGGTATGCTGGGCAGGTATAGCTAATATTCCTCTAGCCTGTGCTCAGGGAGAATCCTAGAGTCCAAGACAGAGCTGAATCTGCAGCTTGGAGTATGTGATCCCCAGAAAGTAGCTCAAGTCATAGGAAAGAAGGAATAGAGGCTGAGGAAGAGACATGACCCAACATTGTTTTCAGGTTACAATGCTAAAGCCTTTACAATCTGTCTCCATAGTGATGGTAACATTTAATATTTGGTGAAAACTTTCTATATGCTAGCCACTGCTCCAAGTATATATGTATTGACCTGTTGGATCCTCAAAACAATAAGAGCAAATTTAGAAATACCACAAATATATGGAAGTTAAAGAATATCCCACTAAAGAACAAATTGGTTAACCAGGAGATTAAAGAAGAAATAAAAAAGAATACATGGAAGCAACACATTGTCTTTAGTGTTTTTTTTTTTTATAATTTTTTATTTTTTATAAACATATATTTTTATCCCCAGGGGTACAGGTCTGTGAATCACCAGGTTTACACACTTCACAGCAGTCACCAAAGCACATACCCTCCCCAATGTCCATAATCCCACACCCTTCTCCCAAACCCCCTCCCCCCAGCAACCCTCAGTTTTTTTTTTTGTGAGATAAGAGTCACTTATGGTTTGTCTCCCTCCCAATCCCATCTTGTTTCATTGATTCTTCTCCTACCCACTTAAGCCCCCATGTTGCATCACCACTTTATCATATCAGGGAGATCATATGATAGTTGTCTTTCTCTGCTTAACTTATTTCGCTAAGCATGATATGCTCTAGTTCCATCCATGTCGCAAATGGCAAGATTTCATTTCTTTTGATGGCTGCATAGTATTCCATTGTGTATATATACCACATCTTCTGGATCCATTCATATGTTGATGGACATCTAAGTTCTTTCCATAGTTTGGCTATTGTGGACATTGCTGCTATAAACATTCGGGTGCACGTGCCCCTTTGGATCACTACGTTTGTATCTTTAGGGTAAATACCCAATAGTGCAATTGCTGGGTCATAGGGCAGTTCTATTTTCAACATATTGAGGAAGCTCCATGCTGTTTTCCAGAGTGGCTGCACCAGCTTGCATTCCCACCAACAGTGTAGGAGGGTTTCCCTTTCTCTGCATCCTCGCCAGCATCTGTCATTTCCTGACTTGTTGATTTTAGCCATTCTGACTGGTGTTAGGTGATATCTCATTGTGGTTTTGATTTGTATTTCCCTGATGCCGAGTGATATGGAGCACTTTTTCATGTGTCTGTTGGCCATCTGGATGTCTTCTTTGCAGAAATGTCTGTTCATGTCCTCTGCCCATTTCTTGATTGGATTATTTGTTCTTTGGGTGTTGAGTTTCCTAAGTTCTTTATAGATTCTGGACACTAGTTCTTTATCTGATATGTCGTTTGCAAATATCTTCTCCCATTCTGTCAGTTGTCTTTTGATTTTGTTAACTGTTTCCTTTGCTGTGCAAAAGCTTTTGATCTCGATGAAATCCCAACAGTTCATTTTTGCCCTTGCTTCCCTTGACTTTGGCGTTGTTCCTAGGAAGATGTTGCTGCAGCTGAGGTTGAAGAGGTTGCTTCCTATGTTCTCCTCAAGGATTTTGATGGATTCCTTTCCCACATTGAGCTCCTTCATCAATTTTGAGTCTATTTTTGTGTGTGGTGTAAGGAAATGGTCCAATTTCATTTTTCTGCATGTGGCTGTCCAATTTTCCCAGCACCATTTATTGAAGAGGCTGTCTTTTTTCCATTGGACATTCTTTCCTGCTTTGTCAAAGATTAGTTGACCGTAGAGTTGAGGGTCTATTTCTGGGCTCTCTATTCTGTTCCATTGATCTATGTGTCTGTTTTTGTGCCAGTACCATGCTGTCTTGATGATGACAGCTTTGTAATAGAGCTTGAAAACCAGAATTGTGATGCCACCAACGTTGGCTTTCTTTTTCAATATCCCTTTGGCTATTCGAGGTCTTTTCTGGTTCCATATAAATTTTAGAATTATTTGTTCCATTTCTTTGAAAAAGATGGGTGGTACTTTGATAGGAATTGCATTAAATGTGTAGATTGCTTTAGGTAGCATAGACATTTTCACAATATTTATTCTTCCAATCCAGGAGCATGGAACATTTTTCCATTTCTTTGTGTCTTCCTCAAATTCTTTCATGAGTACTTTATAGTTTTCTGAGTATAGATTCTGTGCCTCTTTGGTTAGGTTTATTCCTAGGTATCTTATGGTTTTGGGTGCAATTGTAAATGGGATTGACTCCTTAATTTCTCTTTCTTCTGTCTTGTTGTTGGTGAAAAGAAATGCAACTGATTTCTGTGCATTGATTTTATATCCTGACACTCTAATGAATTCCTGTACAAGTTCTAACAATTTTGGAGTAGAGTCTTTTGGGTTTTCCACATATAGTATCATATCATCTGCGAAGAGTGATAATTTGACTTCTTCTTTGCCGATTTGGATGCCTTTAATTTCCTTTTGTTGTCTGATTGCTGAGGCTAGGACCTCTAGTACTATGTTGAATAGCAGTGGTGATAATGGACATACTTGCCATGTTCCTGACCTTAGCGGAAAAGCTTTCAGTTTTTCTCCATTGAGAATGATTTTTGCGGTGGGTTTTTCATAGATGGCTTTGATGATATTGAGGTTTGTGCCCTCTAACCCTACACTTTGAAGAGTTTTGATCAGGAAGGGATGCTGTACTTTGTCAAATGCTTTTTCAGCATCTATTGAGAGTATCATATGGTTCTTGTTCTTTCTTTTATTGATGTGTTGTATCACATTGACTGATTTGCGGATGTTGAACCAACCTTGCAGCCCTGGAATAAATCCCACTTGATCGTGGTGAATAATCCTTTTAATGTACTGTTGAATCTTATTGGCTAGTATTTTGTTGAGTATTTTCGCATCTGTGTTCATCAAGGATATTGGTCTATAGCTCTCTTTTTTGATGGGATCCTTGTCTGGTTTGGGGATCAAGGTGATGTTGGCCTCATAAAATGAATTTGGAAGTTTTCCTTCCATTTCTATTTTTTGGAACAGTTTCAGGAGAATAGGAATTAGTTATTCTTTAAATGTTTGGTAGAATTCCCCCAGGAAGCCGTCTGGCCCTGGGCTTTTGTTTGTTTGGAGATTTTTAAAGACTGTTTCAATCTCCTTACTGGTTATGGGTCTGTTCAGGTTTTCTATTTCTTCCTGGTTCAGTTGTGGTAGTTTATATGTTTCTAGGAATGCATCCATTTCTTCCAGATTGTCAAATTTATGGGCGTAGAGTTGCTCATAGTATGTTCTTATAATAGTTTGTATTTCTTTGGTGTTAGTTGTGATCTCTCCTCTTTCATTCATGATTTTATTTATTTGGCTCCTTTCTCTTTTCTTTTTGATAAGTCTGGCCAGGGGTTTATCAATTTTATTAATTCTTTCAAAGAACCAGCTCCTAGTTTCGTTGATTTGTTCTATTGTTTTTTTTTTTTTTGTTTCTATTTCATTGATTTCTGCTCTGATCTTTATGATTTCTCTTCTTCTGCTGGGCTTAGGGTTTCTTTCTTGTTCTTTCTCCAGCTCCTTTAGGTGTAGGGTTAGGTTGTGTACCTGAGACCTTTCTTGTTTCTTGAGAAAGGCTTGTACAGCTATATATTTTCCTCACAGGACTGCCTTTGTTGTGTCCCACAGATTTTGAACCGTTGTATTTTCATTATCTCTTGTTTCCATGATTTTTTTCAATTCTTCTTTAATTTCCCGGTTGACCCATTCATTCTTTAGAAGGATGCTGTTTAGTCTCCATGTATTTGGGTTCCTTTCAAACTTCCTTTTGTGGTTGAGTTCTAGCTTTAGAGCATTGTGGTCTGAAAATATGCAAGTAATGATCCCAATCTTTTGATACCGGTTGAGTCCTGATTTAGGACCGAGGATGTGATCTATTCTGGAGAATGTTCCATGTGCACTAGAGAAGAATGTGTATTCTGTTGCTTTGGGATGAAATGTTCTGAATATATCTGTGATGTCCATCTGGTCCAGTGTGTCGTTTAAGGCCTTTATTTCCTTGCTGATCTTTTGCTTGGATGATCTGTCCATTTCAGTGAGGGGAGTGTTAAAGTCCCCTACTATTATTGTATTATTGTTGATGTGTTTCTTTGATTTTGTTATTAATTGGTTTATATAGTTGGCTGCTCCCACGTTGGGGGCATAGTTATTTAAAATTGTTAGATCTTCTTGTTGGACAGATCCTTTGAGTATGATACAGTGTCCTTCCTCATCTCTATTATAGACTTTGGCTTAAAATCTAATTGATCTGATATAAGGATTGCCACTCCTGCTTTCTTCTGATGTCCATTAGCATGGTAAAATCTTTTCCACCCTCTCACTTTAAATCTGGAGGTATCTTCGGGCTTAAAATGAGTTTCGTGGAGGCAACATATAGATGGGTTTTGTTTTTTTTATCCATTCTGATACCCTGTGTCTTTTGACAGGGGCATTTAGCCCATTCACATTCAGGGTAACTATTGAGAGATATGAATTTGGTACCATTGTATTGCCTGTAAGGTTACTGTTACTGTGTATGGTCTCTGTTTCTTTCTGATCTACCACTTGTAGGCTCTCTCTTTGCTTAGAGGACCCCTTTCAAGATTTCCTGTAGAGCTGGTTTGGTATTTGCAAATTCTTTCAGTTTTTGTTTGTCCTGTAAGCTTTCAATCTCTCCTTCTATTTTCAATAATAGCCTAGCTGGATATAGTATTCTTGGCTGCATGTTTTTCTCGTTTAGTGCTCTGAAAATATCATGCCAGCTCTTTCTGACCTGCCAGGTCTCTGTGGATAAGTCAGCTGCCAATCTAATATTTTTACCATTGTATGTTACAGACTTCTTTTCCCGGGCTGCTTTCAGGATTTTCTCTTTGTCACTGAGACTTGTAAATTTTCCTATTAGGTGACGGGGTGTGGGCCTATTCTTATTGATTTTGAGGGGCGTTCTCTGAACCTCCTGAATTTTGATGCTCATTCCCTTTGCCATATTGGGGAAGTTCTCCCCAATAATTCTCTCCAGTATACCTTCTGCTCCCCTCTCTCTTTCTTCTTCTTCTGGAATTCCAATTATTCTAATGTTGTTTCGTCTTATGGTGTCACTTATCTCTCGAATTCTCCCCTCGTGGTCCAGTAGCTGTTTGTCCCTCTTTTGCTCAGCTTCTTTATTCTCTGTCATTTGGTCTTCTATATCGCTAATTCTTTCTTCTGCCTCATTTATCCTAGCAGTGAGAGCCTCCATTTTTGACTGCACCTCATTAATAGCTTTTTTTATTTCAACTTGGTTAGATTTTAGTTCTTTTATTTCTCCAGAAAGGGCTTTTATATCTCTCGAGAGGGTTTCTCTAATATCTTCCATGCCTTTTTTGAGCCCGGCTAGAACCTTGAGAATTGTCATTCTGAACTCTAGATCTGACATATTACCAATGTCTGTATTGATTAGGTCCCTAGCCTTCGGTACTGCCTCTTGTTCTTTTTTTTGTGTTGTATTTTTCTGTCTTGTCATTTTGTCCAGATAAGAGTATATGAAGGAGCAAGGAAAATACTAAAAGGGTGGCAACAACCCCAGGAAAATATGCTTTTACCAAATTAGAAGAGATCCCAAATCATGAGGGGGGAGAAAGGGGATAAAAAGAGGTTCAAAAAGGAAGAAAGGAAAAAAAAGAAAAGAATTAAAAAAAAGAAAAGAAAGAAGAAAAATATAAAAAAGAAAAAATATATATATTAGATAAACTAGTTAAAAAACGTTAAAAAAGAAAAAGGTAAAAGTTAAAAAATAATTTTACCAGAAGGCGAGAAAAAAAAAACAAAAAATGAAAAAGAAAAAAATTAAATTAACTGCAAGACTAAAAAAAATCACAGGGAAAAAGCCATGAGTTCCGTGCTTTGCTTTCTCCTCCTCTGGGATTCTGCTGCTCTCCTTGGTATTGAAACCGCACTCCTTTGTAGGTGAACTTGGTCTTGGCTGGATTTCTTGTTGATCTTCTTCTGGGGGAGGGGCCTGTTGTAGTGATTCTCAAGTGTCTTTGCTCCAGAAGGAATTGCACCCCCCTTACCAGGGGCCGGGGTGAGTAATCCTCTCAGGTTTGCTTTCAGGAGCTTTTTTTCCCTGAGTGCTTTCTGTAGAGTTCCAGAGGACGGGAATACAAATGGCGGCCTCCTGGTCTCCGGCCCGGAGGAGCCGAGAGCCCAGGGCCCCACTCCTCAGTGCGCCCTCAGAGAACAGCGCCCAGTTACTCCCGTCTGCCTGACCTCTGGCCGCGCTCCGAGCTCACAGAGCCTGGGACCGGTTCAAGGTAACACCGAGCTCTGAGCTTACTGTCGGTTCTGTCTCTGTAGCCGGCTTTCCCGTTCCAATACCCGCAAGCTCTGCGACACTCAGACACCCCCGATCCTTCTGTGACCCTGTGGGACATGAGGCCACGCTGACCCTGAGTGGGCTTCGCCCCCAGTTTAGCCTCTGGAGCGAAGTCCCTCAGCAGAACAGACTTTTAAAAGTCCTGATTTTGTGTGCCGTTGCTCCGCCGCTTGCCGGGAGCTGGCCCCTCCCCCCAGGGTCTATCTTCCCATCGCTTTGGATTAACTTCTCCGCCGGTCCTACCTTTCAGAAAGTGGTTGTTTTTCTGTTTCCAGAATTGCTGTTCTTCTTCTCTTCGATCTGCCGATGGATTTTCAGGTGTTTGCAATCTTTAGATAAGCTATATAGCTGATCTCCGGCTAGCTGAAGTAGTCTCAGCCTGCTACTTCTCCGCAATCTTGACTCCTCCTCCTCTGTCTGTAGTGTTTTTGTGAATATCTTCTCCAATTCCGTGGATTGTCTCTTTGTTTTGTTGACTGTTTCCCTTGCTGTGTAGAAGCTTTTGATCTTGATGGAGTCCCAAAAGTTCATTTTCGCTTTTGTTTCCTTTGTCTTTGGAGACATATCTTGAAAGAAGTGGCTGTGGCCAATGTTGAAGAGGTTACTGCTTATGTTCTCCTCTAGGATTTTGATAGATTCCTGCCTGTCGTTGGGGTCTTTTATCCATTTTGAGTTTATCTTTGTGTATGGTGTAAGAGAATGGTCAAGTTTCATTCTTCTACACATAGCTGTCCAATTTTCCCAGCACCAAAAGACACTACAGAGAAAGGGCTGATATCCAAGATTTATAAAGTACTCCTCAAACTCAACACACAAAAACCAGATAATCATGTCAAAAAATGGATAGACATGAACAGACACTTCTCCAATGAAGACATACAAATGGCTAACAGACACATGAAAAAATGTTCATCATCACTAGCCATCAGGTAGTTTCAAATATAAACCACATTGAGACACCACCTTACAACAGTTAGAATGGCCAAAATCAACCAGACAGTAAACAATAAGTGTTGGAGAAGATGTGGAGAAAGGGGAACCCTCTTACACTCTTTTGGGAATGCAAGCTGGTGCAGCCACTTTGGAAAACAGTATGGAGATTCCTTAAGAAATTAAAAATAGAGCTTCCCTATGACCCTGCAATTTTTCTACTAGGTATTTACCCCAAAGATACAGATGCAGTGAAAAGAAGGGCCATCTGTACCTCAATGTCCAAAGCAGTAATGGCTGCCATCACCAAACTGTGAAAAGAACCAAGATGTCCTTCAACAGATGAATGGATAAAGAAGATATGGCCCATATATACAATGGAATATTATTCAGTCAGTAGAAAAAATGAATACCTAACTTCTGTATCAACATGGATGGGACTGGAAGAGATTATACTGAGTGAAATAAGTCAAGCAGAGAGAATCAATTATCATATGGTTTCACTTGTAGAGCATAAGGAATAACACTGAGGACATTGAGAGATGGAGAGAAGAAGTGAGTGGGGAAAATCAGAGGGGGAGACAAACCATGAGAGATTGTGGACTCTGAGAAACAAACAGGGTTTTGGAGGAGAGGGGAGTGGGTGTTGGGTGAACCTGGTAATGGGTATTTTGGAGGGCACATATTGCATGGAGCACTGGGTATGGTGCATAAACAATGAATTTTGGAACACTGAAAAAAATTAAATTAAATTAAAAAATACATGGAGGCAAATGAAAATGAAAACACAATAAACCTTTGAGAAGCAGCAAAGGCAGTCCTAAGAGCTAAGTATACTGCAATATAGGCCACTTTTGGAAGAAAAGTCTCAAACACACAACCTAAACTTACATTTAAAGGCACTAGAAAAGGAACAGCAAATAAAGCCTTAAGTCAGCAGAAGGGAAATAATGAAGATTAAGGCAGAAATAAACAATATAGAAACTAAAAACAAAAAAACAAAACAAAACAAAAACAAAAACAAAAAAACCCAGTAGAATGGATTAACTAAACTAAGAACTGGTTCTTCAAAAGAATTTACATAAGATCAGAATGAAAGAGAGATCACAACCAATACCACAGAAATACAAACAATTATAAGAGTACTATGAAAAACTATGTGCCAACAAATTGGACAACCTGGAAGAAATGGAAAGATTCCTAGAAAGTTAAAAATTACCAAAACTGAGGGGCGCCTGGGTGGCTCAGTGGGTTAAACCGCTGCCTTCGGCTCAGGTCATGATCTCAGCATCCTGAGATCGAGTCCCGCATCGGGCTCTCTGCTCAGCAGGGAGCCTGCTTCCCTCTCTCTCTTTCTCTGCTTGCCTCTCCATCTACTTGTGATTTCTCTCTGTCAAATAAATAAATAAAATCTTAAAAAAAAATTACCAAAACTGAAACAGGAAGAAATAGCAAATTTGAACAGACCCATAATCAGCAAAGAAATTGAATTAGTAGTAAAAAATCTCAACAACAAACATAAGTCCAGGGCCAGATGGCTTCCTAAGAGAATTCTACCAGACATTAAGGAATAGTTAATACCTATTCTCCTAAAACTGTTTCAAAGAGTAGAAACAGAAGGAAAACTTCCAAACTCATTCCACAAAGCCAGTATTAATTTAATTCCAAAACCAAAGACCCTGCTAAAAGGAGAATTACAGGCCAATATCACTTATGAATATGGATGCAAAAATTTTCAATAAAATACTTGCAAATTGAATTTAACATTATATTAAAAGAATTATTCCTCATGATCAAGTGTAATTTATCCTGGGTTGCAGGGGTGGTTCAGCATTCACGAATCAATAAATGTGATACATTACATTAATAAAAGAAAGGATAAGAATCATATGATCCTGCAACTAGACGCAGAAGATGGATTTGAAAGAATAAAGCATCCTCTCTTGATAAAAAGTAGGGACAGATGGAAGATACCTTAACATCATAAAGGCCACATATGAAAGATCTGCAGCTATCATCCTTAATGGAGAAAAACTGAGAGAATTTCCTCAATGGTCAAGAACAAGACAAGAATTTCCACTCTCACCATTACTATTTAACATAGTACTAGAAGTTTTAGACTCAGCAATCAGACAACAAATAGAAATAAAAGGCATCCATTGGCAAGGAAGAAGTCAGATTTTCACTATTTGTAGATGACATACTATATGTAGAAAACACAAAAGACTATCAAAAAACTGCTTGAACTTATACACAAATTCAGCAAAGTTGTAGGATATAAAACTGATGTACAGAAATCTGTTGCATTTCTGTACAACAATAATGAAGTAGCAGGAAGAAAATCAGGGACTAGATCCCATTTGCAATTTCACCAAAAACAATAAAATACCTAGGAATAAACCCAATGAAAGAGGTAAAAGATCTGTACTCTGAAAACTATAGATCACTTATGAAAGGAATTGCAGAGGACACAAAGAAATGGAAAAGCATTCCATGCTTATGGATTGAAAAAACAAGCATTGTTAAAATGTCTGTACTACCCAAAGGTATCTACTCATGGAATGCAATCCATATCAAAATACTTCCAGCATTTTTCACAGAGCTAGAACAAACAATCCTAAAATTTGTATGGAACCAGAAAAGACTCTGAATTGCCAGGGGAATGTTGAAAAAGAAACCCAAAGCTGGGGGCATCACAATGCCTGATTTCAAGCTATATTACAAAGCTGTGACCATCAAGACAGCATGGTACTGGCACAAAAACAGACACATAGATCAATGGAACAGAATAGAGAGTCCAGAAATGGACTCTCAACTCTGGTCAACTAATCTTCAACAAAACAGGAAAGAATATTCAGAAAAAAGACAGTCTCTTCAATAAATGGTGCTGGGAAAATTGGACAGCCACATATAGAAGAATGAAATAGAACCATTTTCTTATACCATACACAAAGACAAAATAAAAATGGATGAAAGACTTCAATGTGAGACAGGAACCCATCAAAATCCTAGAGGAGAACACAGGCAGGAACCTCACTGACCTCGGAGAGACCAACTTCTTGCAAGACATGCCTCTAAAGGCAAGTGTAACAAAAGTTAAAATGAACTATTGGGACTTCATAAAGATATAAAGCTTCTGCATGGCAAAAGAAACAGTCAGTAAAGCTAAAAGGCAATCTATGGAATGGGATAAGGTATTTGCAAATGACATAACAGATAAAGGGCTGGTATCCAAGATCTAAAAAGAACTTACCAAACTCAACACTCAAAAAGCAAAAAATCCAGTTAAGAAATGGGCTTAACAGCAAAGGAAACAGTCAAGAAAACAAAGAAAACAAAGAGGCAACCCACGGAATGGGAGAAGATATTTGCATATGACAGTACAGACAAAAGGTTGATATCCAGGATCTATAATGAACTCCTCAAACTCAACACACACAAAACAGACAATCATATCAAAAAATGGGCAGAAGATATGGACAGACACTTCTCCAATGAAGACATACAAATGGCTATCAGACACATGAAAAAATGTTCATCATAACTAGCCATCAGGGAGATTCAAATTAAAACTACATTGAGATATCACCTTACACCAGTTAGAATGGCCAAAATTAGCAAGACAGGAAACAACATGTGTTGGAAAGGTTGTGGAGAAAGGGGAACCCTCTTACACTGTTGGTGGGAATGCAAGTTGGTACAGCCTCTTTGGAGAACAGTGTGGAGATTCCTCAATAAATTAAAAATAGAACTTCCCTTCATAGGGGAAGTGCCATTGCACTACTGGGTATTTACCCCAAAGATACAGATGTCGTGAAAAGAGGGGTCATCTGTACCCCAATGTTTATAGCAGCAATGGCCATTGTCGCCAAACTGTGGAAAGAACCAAGATGCCCTTCAATGGACGAATGGATAAGGAAGATGTGGTCCATATACACTATGGAGTATTATGCCTCCATCAGAAAGGACGAATACCCAACTTTTGTAGCAACATGGACGGGACTGGAAGAGATTATGCTGAGTGAAATAAGTCAAGCAGAGAGAGTCAATTATCATATGGTTTCACTTATTTGTGGAGCATAACAAAAAGCATGGAGGACATGAGGAGTTAGAGAGAAGGGGGTTGGGGTAAATTGGAAGGGGAGGTGAATCATGAGAGACTATGGACTCTGAAAAGCAATCTGAGGGGTTTGAAGTGGCAGGGGGGTGGATGGTTGGGGTACCAGGTGGTGGGTATTATAGAGGGCACGGATTGCATGGAGCACTGGGTGTGGTGAAAAAATAATGATACTGTTATGCTGAAAATAAATAAATAATAATAATAAAGAAATGGGCTGAAGATATGAATAGACACTTTTTCAAAGAAGACATCCAGATGACTCACAGATACATGAAAAGATGTTCAACATCACTTATCATCAGGGAAATACAAATCAAAACCACAATGAGATACTGCCTCATATCTGTCAGATTGGCTAAAAATTAACGACACAAGAAGCAACAGGTGTTGGCAAGAATGAGGGGAAAGGGGAATGCTCTTGCACTGCTGGTAATGCAACCTGGTGCAGCCACTCTGCAGAACAGTTTGAAGGTTCCTCAGGAAGTTAAAAATAGGACTACCTTATGTTTCAGCAATTTAACTGCTAGGTATTTACCCAACTACTAGGTATTTACCTAAATGATAAAAAATACATATTTGAGGGGTTATGTGCACGCTGATGTTTATAGCAGCATTATCAACAATAGGCAAACTATGGAGAGAGCTCGATGTCAGTCAACTCATGAACAGATAATATACAATTATTACTGTATATATATAATTATCATTATATATATATATATATAATTATTGTATATATACAATGGAATATTACTCAGCCATCAAAAGAAACAAAATTCTGCCATTTATGATGATGTGGATGGATCTAGAGTGAAATAAGTCAGTTAGAGAAAGACAAATACCTTATGATTTCACTCATATGTAGAATTTAAGACACAAAAAAGATCAATGTACGTCAAGAGGGAAAAGAAAAAAGAGGAGGGAAACAAGCCATAAAGTGACTCTTAAGGATAGAGAACAAACCATGAGTTGTTGAGGGGAAGGGGGTGGTATGGACTAGATGAGCGATGGGTATCAAAGAGGGCATTTGTTGGGGTGCCTGGGTGGCTCAGTGGGTTAAAGCCTCTGCCTTTGGCTCAGCTCATGATCCCAGGGTTCTGGGATCGAGGCCCACATCGGGCTCTCTGCTCAGCAGGAGGCCTAATTCCTTCCCTCTCTCTCTGCCTGCCTCTCTGCCTATTTGTGATCTCCCTCTCTGTGTGTCAAATAAATAAATAAAATCTTTAAAAAAATCTTTAAAGAGGTCACTTGTGATGAGCACTGGATATTGTGTGTGGAGATGATGAATTACTGAATTCTACTCCAGAAACCATTATTGCACCACATGTTAACTAACAAAATTTAGATAAAATAAAATAAAAAACCCATCATTAAGACCGTTATCAAGGTGGGGTACATTCTCTGGGGTACAGAGATTTAGTGATGTGTCCAGAATTACTTACAAAGGTGCTAAAATTCACACTTAGGCAGTTTAGTACCAAAACTCATGCCTTTAACAATTGCCCTGTGCTGTTTCCATGCAGCATGCCAGATCTTGTACCCATCACAACTTTCTATGCACACAATGCTACAGTCAAATTGGGCTTGTCACTGTCTCCTAGATATTTTATGCCTGTTTTCTTAAGGGTCTTCCCATTGTTCCCTTGCCCCAGTGATATAACTGGAATGTTCTTGCTGCTCTCAACCTATCCATGTTAGGCTGATACTGCAGGTCCCAAATCAAATCTTCTTTTCCCTGACCCTTATTCACTAAGATGGCTGAGCTTATGACCTGAATTGTGGCTTTGAAGGATTCGCAGGTACATGGAGGTTAAAGGGCAGAACTCTAGTCCCAAACCTGGTATCAGTAGCTGTGGAGCTATGGGATAATCTCTTCCTTTTTTTTTTTTTCTAAATGGTATGTGTGTTCAAAAGAAGAAGACTACTTAAGAGCTTGTCCTGTGGGGGGCTCTGGTTCCATGCTAGGGAAAAAGTGTTCCCCCAAAGATTGACTTTGAATGACTGTCATGAGGTTTTTTTTTTTTTTTTTCCCAAAATGTACTGGGGAATGATTATATTTGGGTTTGGTTTCCTCTTTTGTTTTTGGACAACAGCATGATTCCACTTCCTCAGGAGTGTTGAGTGGTATGGTATCACTTGTGCTGGTTCCCAGCAATCTTTACAGAGCTTCTAATTAGAGACTGATAGCAGAGAAGGAGTGCAGAGGAATGTTGCATACTGTGACAATTGCTGGACAAAGAGCAAAGTAGTGAAGAATAGCTGTAATGAGTGGGGATTTGGATAGATGGAGGAGCAGGAGGCAGGTAAGGAGATATGACAGAAAGGATGGTGGTACTAGTCATGCCCATTCCTTTTGGAATAGGATTTTTCTATCTTCATAGTCCTTTAGGGACTTAATCACTTTTGCATGAGGGAGTCAAAAGTCACACTATCTTTATCTTATTTTTTTTTTAGGCACACATGTTCCATAAAGGCAGTACCAGCAGATATTTCCTAGACAGGTTGTATTATTTGAGGGGTTCCCTGTCTCCCCCATAAACCTGTGAACTGATTGAGGGCAGTAATATATCTTCACTGTTGTTTTGGCCATTCCTCACACCTTGCCCAGGACACAGTGATTATTAAATATCTGTTGAATGAATACATGGATATTCTATGTCTGATAAACCAAGAGATTGCATTATGAAAGTTTATTCTAAGAAAAAAGGATCGTGCAGATGTTATTGATTTTATTCAGTGGACATTATTGAGCTGGAAGTTGCATAAGGTAGTGACACCAGTACAAAGGAGTCCTCAAGTTAAGATTGCATCTAGAACAGAAGTGTATTATATGGTTTTGTAGGTGTTTATTGTAGTACAGCACAGTCAGAAGAAAGCAGGCGAGCCCTGGCCCTGTGTGTACTAGTAGTAAATGTAGTGGGATCCACTATAGGAACATAAATATTCCTGCCAAAAATTTCCCATTTTATGCCAAGGGATCAGGAACATACCAGATGTTCAAGAAATATATGTCAAATAGGGTGAGAGAATGGTAAACAAAAACAAAAACAAAAAACAAACCCAACAACAAACAAGACCCATCTATGGGCTGCCTACAAGATACTCAGTTCAGACCTAAAGACACCAGCAGGTGGAAACTGAGGGGATGGATAATAATTTATCATGCAGATGAATCTCAAAAGAAAGGCAGAGTAGCAAAACTTGTATCAGACAAACTAGACTTTATTTTTTTAATTTAATTTTATTTTTTTAGTGTTCCAAGATTCATTGTTTATGCACCCAAATTAGGCTTTAAAGCAAAGACTCTATCAAGAGCTGAATTAGAGCACTATATAATAATAAAGGGGACAATCTAACAAGAAGACAGAACAATTCTAAATATGTATGCACCCAACATAGGAGAACCCAAATATAAATTTAAACACAAAACAATTAATAGCAAACATAAAAGAACTCATTCAGAATAATACAATAGTAGTAGGGGACTTTAATATCCCAGTTATATCAAAGGACAGATCATCTAAACAGAAAATCACAAAGAAATAATGGCTTTGAATGACACACTGGACCAGATGGATTTAACAGATATATTCAGAATATCCCATCCTGAAACAGCAGAATATACATTCTTTTGAAGTGTATACAGAACATCACATATTAGGCCACAAAACAAGCCTCAACAAATTCAAGAAGATCAAAATCATACCACGCATCTTTTCTGACCACAATGCTATGAAATTAGAAGTCAACCACAAGTCTTACCCCTCTGATAACCATCAGTATATATATAATGGAATATTATTCAACCATAAAAAGGGAAGAGATCCTGCCATGTGTGACAACATGGATGGACCTAGAGGGTATTATCCTAAGTGAAATTAGTCAGATTAAGAAAGACAGATACCATATTATTTCACTCATATGTGGAATCTAAAAAGAAAAACAAGATAAATGAATAAATAAACAAGCATAATCAGACCTATAAATACAGAGAGCAAATTGATGGTTTCCAGAGGTAATAGGGATGGGGGTATGGGAAAAATGGCGAAAGGGAATGAAAGATACATGCTTCCAGTTATGGAATGAGTAAGTCATGGGAATCAAACTTACAGCATAAAGAATATGGTCAATAATACTGTAATATCATTGTGTGGTGACAGGCAGTAATTACACTTGTGGTGAGCATAGCATAAGGTTTATATATTCCTGATCACATGTAATACTGGGGGTCTTTTCATGTATTTATTGACCATCTATATATCTACTTTGGTGAAATGTTTAAATCTTTTGTCCATTTTTTTGTTGGATTGTTTTCTTATTATTGAGTTTTCACAGTTCTTTATTCTTAAACTTTTTTTTAAAGATTTTATTTATTTATTTGAGAGAGACACAGTGAGAGAGAGCATGAGCGAGGAGAAGGTCAGAGGGAGAAGCAGACTCCCCATGGAGCTGGGAGCCCAATGCGGGACTCGATCCCAGGACTCCAGGATCATGACTTGAGCTGAAGGCAGTCGTCCAACCAACTGAGCCACCTAGGTGCCCACAGTTCTTTATTCTAAATACAAGTTCTTTATCAGATGTGTCGATTTTCTATAGATGTATAATAAGTTACCATAAACTTAACAACTTAAAATGATAATATCCATTAATTAGCTGAGTTTTGCAGGTTTGAAGTTCGGCACAGTGTTGCTATGTTCTGTGCTCAGCATCTCACAAAGCTGAAATTAAAGTGGTGGTTGGGCTGAGTTCTTGTCTGGAGGCTCCAGGGGAAAATTCATGTCCAAGATGATTCTTGTAGGCACAGAATTCAGTTACTTGTGGCTGTAGGATGAAGGTCTCCATTGTCTGTCATTCAAAAATCACTCTTAGCTTGAAGAGGCTGCTCACATGTCTTGCTATGTGGTACCCTCCATCTTCCAAAACGGTTTGTTTAAAAAAAAAAAAGCAAACAAACAAACAAACAACAACAACAAAAAAAAAAAACAAAAAACAAAAAAAATCAACTATCCTCTTTCCCCTGAATTGCCTTTGTAGGTAGTTAAAAATCATTTATCCAAATATATGTGAATCTATTTCTAAACTTTCTATTCTGTTTCATTGATCTATTCACTGATCTCTATTTCAATACCACCGTGTTTGTTCTTTTTAATACTTTATTTATTGAACAGAGAGAGAGATTGAGAGATCACAAGTAGTCAGAGAGGCAGGCAGAGAGAAAGGGGGAAGCAGGCTCCCTGCTGAGCAGAGAGCCCAATGCAGGGCTCAATCCCAGGACCCTGAGATCATGACCTGAGCCAAAGGCAGAGGCTTAACCCCCTGAACCACCCAGGCACCCCATGTGTTTGCGTTTTGTAAGTCTTGAAATCAGATGTTGGAAGTCCTCCAACATTGTTTTTTTTTTTTTTTTCAAAGTTGTTTCGGCTATTCTAGATTGTACATATTTCCATATGAACTTCCATATGACTCAGCTTGTTCATATCTAAAAAAAGGCCTGCTGGAATTTTGACTGGGATTGTATTAAATCCAGAGATCACATTGGGGAGAAATGACATCTGAACATTATGAACGCAGTATATTTACACCTTAGGTTTTCTTGATTTCCTTCATCACTGTTTTTTAGTTTTCAGCAAATATATCTTGTATATATTTTTGTCAGATATATCTATAAGTATTTCATTTTTTTTAGAAGTTTGATTTTTAAAAAAATTTCTTTTCAGTGTAACAGCATTCATTGTTTTTGCATCACACCCAGTGCTCCATGCAATACATGCCCTCCCCAATACCCACCACCTGGTTCACCCAACCTCCCACCTCCCGGCCCTCCAAAACCCTCAAATTGTTTTTCAGTATCCATAGTCTCTCATGGTTCTCCTCCCCTTCCAATTTCCCTCAACTCCCTTCTCCTTTTCATCTCCCCATGTCCTCCATGTAATTTGTTATGCTCCACAAATAAGTGAAACCATATGATAATTGGCTCTCTCTGCTTGACTTATTTCACTCAGCATAATCTCTTCCAGTCCCATCCATGTTGCTACAAAAGTTGTGTATTCATCCTTTATGATGGAGGCATACTACTTTGTAGTGTATATGGACGGCATCTTCCTTATCCATTCGTCCATTGAAGGGCATCTTGGTTCTTTCCACAGTTTGGCGACCGTGGCCATTGCTGCTGTAAACATTAGGGTACAGATGGCCCTTCTTTTCACTGTCTCCGTATCTTTGGGGTAAATACCCAGTAGTGCAATTGCAGGGTCATAGGGGAGCTCTATTTTTAATTTCTTGAGGAATCTCCACACTGTTCTCCAAAGTGGCTGCACCAATGTGCATTCCCACCAACAGTGTAAGAGGGTTCCCCTTTCTCCACATCCTCTCCAACACACATTGTTTCCTGTCTTGCTAATTTTGGCCATTCTAACTGGTGTAAGGTGATATCTCAATGTGGTTTTAATTTGAATCTCCCTGATGGCTAGTGATGATGAACATTTTTTCATGTGTCTGATAGCCATGTTTTAAGAGAGATTTAGATGAGATATAGTAAATAATAAAAGTCTATATGATCCCAGTTCCCTCTTGCCATGCCCTGAACTGAGAGATATTAAAATTATGCCTTTAAAATAACCCTCTTTTCCTTAGTTCTAATCCTAGCTGGATTCTTGGCCCCTTAGCTGCATCACTTAGTTTCCACATATATGAAGGACCAGCCCTATCTCATGTACTAGAAAATCAGGGGAAAATCCATGGAGTCAGGGAAAATCCATGGAGTCCTGGACCCATAGCACACAGCTCAGCATTGAGTCAGCCTTATCTTCTTCCCAATAGATCCCTCCCATGCTTAAATACCTATCCTGGTGTGGCTGTGCTCTTGTCTTGTGCTAACCTGTCCTCCCAGGCGTTAGATGCTTACATCTTGATTCCAGGCCCAATGATAGGATCCTTGTTAAGTTCTGCTTTACTTCTCCTACACAATGCCCTGCCTACCACCCTCTCATTCCTCCATCACTGTTAGACTTCCCTGATGTCAATTTCCTATTGTCCAACTGTTCCTCTGTCAGTTTCTTGTTGTTTTTCCCCTTCAGGACATAAATTTTCCTGGTATCTACATCAGCATTGTATACCAGTTAAGGGTTCTGATGGTAAATTGTTATGTGACCTGTGGCAAGTTACTGAACATTTCTGTACCTCATTTTTTATGTCTCAGCTTTAAATGATAATAAAAGTACCTACGTGTTGTGAAAAGTGCTAATCAGAATGTCTGGTGTGTACTTACCGAGTACTCAATAAACATTGGCTATTACACTGGGAATTCCCTGGATCACCCGTTATTTGAGTTTAGGTGGGTTCGTCTCAGCCACTCTTCCCAGCCATCTCACTTGATCCACCTGATTCTGTCTTGGCTAATGGAAAAGCCACCCCTTTCGTCCTTGTTCCAGGGAATGGGGCGGAAGTAAAAAGAAAATGGTTTACCCTAGGCTCTGCTTAGTTGGGTTAACTGGCAAAGCTCTGATTCTGACCTGAGTGACTTTTCCCCTCAGGTTGGGGAGAGGAAAGCCTGCTTCTTCTGAAAACTGGAATGACTTCTCTGGAAGGAACACAAAAGGAACATCTCAATTCTTTTCCACTGGACATCTTTTCAATCTCAGTGATAAGACAGAGGGAGGGAGAAACCCATAAATTCTCTGCTGGGTGCATGATGGAGACCTCTGGGTACCAGGATAGATAAGATGAAAAACCAAAACAAAATAAAACAACTGTTTTAGTGTCTTTAGTAAGTGCAAGACAAGCCAATGGAAAATAACTTGCTCAGAGGCTATGCCCTGGATTCATTAACAGAACTCTGCCATGGAGCCAACTGGCCCAGAAACCTGCACAAGAGTCCAGCTTTTTAGATTCCTTATGGAGTTCTCCAGGGCTCCAGATACAGTGATATATGTCAGAGGCCCAGCCCACTGAGAGTCTTTTTTCATCTGTTGCCTAGAAGTCCTCTACGCCCAAGTAGAGATGACCCAGCATGGAGGCCTGCACTTTTGGGATGAGTCAAATTCTCCAAGTAGCTTCTGCTTCAGTCTTGAAGCCAGAAAATTCTTACCATTAATTATTTCTTAGGGGATTTGGGAGACATTCATTTTAGCCTGATTAAGACAGTATGTACACATTAATAGGGATTATTTAGTAATTAATTCATTGGTACCAACTGACACACTAGCAGAGAGTGGGGACCTGTGAGAGTTGTATTTTGGGTTGGACCTGAGATAGATAAGGTTTGATGTAGATAGTGGTACAGAGTGGGGAAAGGGTGGTAGGGAAAATCAGGCAGGGACAAATTTGAAAATGTAGGCTTAGAAAATGGAAACTCATTTTGGCTTCTGATGAGGACAACATAATTAGGGAAGTTAAATCCACTGGAGAGAAAAAGAAAAAAAAATCATGACACCTTCCAAGACAAACTGAAATGATTCTTGGATTATTCAGTTTTAAATGAGCTGTACATTGGCTGTGCCTTTGGTCATGAGCCCAGGGAGTGGAGTCTATCAGTGGACAGAACTGCCCAGGGATCCTATAAGGGTAAGAAGTACTTGGGATTCCCTGTCTCTGTCTGTTCTTCAAACTCTGAACAGAACTGAGCTAGTTCCTCCTCCTATACAGATCTTGCCTTATCTTCGTGGTCCAGCTCAGCATTCTCCTCTTCTTTGAGTTCTTCCCTGTCCGCCTGTCTCTAGTGTTCTTTTCCTCCTGTGAATTCCACACTGGGTATAGATGGGTATTTAATTTTACAGAATCCTTTCATGTGTTTATGTCCTATCTCTCTGCCTGGAAGAGAAGCCATAGAAGGCAGGGCCCATTGCTTATTTATGTTTCTAGCCCCACAGCATCTGCCACAGAGTCTGCTCTCAGTTGATATTTGAAGCCCTGTCTAGGCAAACCTGCAATTTTACCTATGCTCCTGAAAATACTTGCAAGCCTCTCCTTTCTTCTAACATTTTTTAAATGATAAATTATAGGCATAACATATGACTACATTGTCATTGTAAAATTTCAAATGATACAGATGGAGTTAAATTCTCTTTGACTTTCACCACCCTTATCCCAGTCCTCTTTTTGGAGATTATCACAGTTTACAGTTTGGTGGGTATCCTTACAAGCATTTTTCTCTGCATACATGTATACACATACATGTATTCATAGAGATATATAGATTTATGTGTGTGTTTTCCTACAAACAGGTGTTATACCGCATTATTCTGCAGCTTGCTTTTTAAATTTAATGACATAATTTGGGGATCTTACCAGGATTGTAAGGCAGATTTACTTCCTTCTTGTAAACTGCTGCATTGTATTTCCTATGATAGAATATTGATCCCTTATTAATGCACATGTAGTGTTTTTCTAATTTTTGGTTTTAATTATTACAAACAATAGTATAATAAAAAAACCTTATACATATCTCCTTGAGCACACACCTGAATGTTTCTCTAGAGAGAATATCAAAAATTAGAATTGCTGGGTCATAGGGTTTGTGTTTAAAATTTTTTTTTAAAATATTGGTAACATGCATAATAAAATGGAATAAAAAAATTATTTTTTAAAATAAAGTCTTCTGGTGTATTGGGGTGTTATAGGCCTTTCTGACCCATGTTAAAGCAACTGGTAGACTGTCCCTCCCTAAGACCTACTACTTACAGCATCAATGAGATTTTTTTTTTTAATTCTTGTTAATAAGGAGATAGTAAAATATTTAATACAAGTCATTTCCTTTGCTTTATAGCTTTTATTTGGAGACTCTTAAACAATGTTATTTTATTGCCAGTGTATAGCCCTAGGTGAAATTCAGAGTGACATTTGGGGTTTTAAGGCAACACAACAGATAGGCAGTAACAGGCAAGGTAGCCTTGCTAACTCAGGGAACCTTCTTCTGGGCTTTACTACCATGGTGGTCTGATTGCTCCACTCTGTGCTCCAGAAAGCCAACTGGCAAACATGTTTTTAGTATTAACAGGCAATGAGTGAGTGAGTTTAGAGGCACATTTCTCTGCACTTGGAAAAAATAGTCCAAAGTTTAGCCTTGCTGTCAGTGGGATGGTAAGCCATCCTGGAATACAAAGGCTGGCCTACAACACTGAACACTCAGCAGTAGTTTAAAAATAAATGCAGTTCAATTAAAATAATTACAAAATTGAATTTTGAGGCAGTCTTTATTTATTTATTTATTTATTTATTTATTGGTTGACTTTTTTTTTATTATTATGTTATGTTAGCCACCATACAGTACATCATTAGTTTTTGATGTATGTAATGTTCCATGATTCATTGTTTGGGTGTCATACCCATGCTCCATACAATCTGTGCCCTCCTTAACATCCACCACCAGGCTAAACCATCCCTCCACCTCTCTCCTCTCTAAAACCCTCGGTTTGTTTCTCAGAGTCCACAGTTTGAGGCAGTCTTTAGATACTAAGGAATTGTTAATTTTTGGTGTTTGGTGTGATAATGACATTGAGGATGTGTAATTAAAAATGTCTATATTATTTAGAAATGTATACTGAAGTATGTAGGGGCTAAAGGACATGTTCGAGATATGTTTTTAAATACTGTGGAAATAAGGAAAAACATTGTTTAAAGTGATGGTTGCAGCATTTTGTTACATGGTGCTTTGGATAGATCTATTTGGTTCATTATATTCTTTCTACATTTTAGTAGACATGACAACATTCATAGTGTCTGTTTATAATGAAAGATGATAAAGACCCCACATGGAGAAATGGCACATCTAAAGCAACCTACCAAAGGAAAATATAGATTCATCTTCTGAGATAAATTTTTAGGTACTGTTGAATATTCTTTTCTTTGATGAGATTTAGTTCAGGTCTGGCAAAAAAAATGGGGGCTGGACTAGATGACCTTTGAAGTACTCAATACTCAAGTATTGCTGTTCCATGATACTCTAGGAATAGGCATTTACATTCAAGCACAAGGTAAGGAAATCTGAATTTCTCTTACTGCTATTACAGTTAGGGCATTTCTTTTCTTCTTTTCTTTCATTGAATATATTTGACATCTAACATGTGTAAAGAGCATTTTGAAAACCTAAAATGTCACTTCAGAAATCATTTGAGTAGCCAACTGCCCTTTTTTAAAAAATTTATTTTTATTTATTTTCAGCATAACAGTATTCATTATTTTTGCACCACGCCCAGTGCTCCATGCCCACTGCCCTTTTATTTGTTGATTGGAATAAAAAAATTTTGAGTAATCTCTACACTCAACCTGGGGCTTGAACTCACAACCCTGAGATCAAGAGTCACACTCTAGGGACGCCTGGGTGGCTCAGTTGGTTGAGCGGCTGCCTTGGGCTCAGGTCGTGATCCAGCATCCTGGGATCGAGTCCCACATAGGGCTTCTTGCTCAGCAGGGAGCCTGCTTCTCCCTCTGCCTCTGCTTGCCTCTCTGTCTGCCTGTGCTCACTCGCTCTCTCTCTCCCTCTATCCCTGACAAATAAATAAATAAAATCTTAAAAAAAAAAAAAAGAGTCACACTCTATCAACTAAGCCGGCCAGATGCCCAGGATTTTAAAAAAATTTAATAGTCAAATAGTAATAAGAGTATATATAATATCTATATTTTATTAAGTTTAATTTACAAACAAAATTGTGTATATTTAAAGTATATAATGTGATGATTTGATATACATAAATTTGTGAAATATGAAAATTATGTTAATTAGCACATCTACACCTCACACAGTTACCATTTTTTGTGTGTGTAGTGAGACTGCTTAAGATCTATTCTCTAATGAAATTTCAAGTGTGATGTACGGAATCATTAATTATAGTCACCATGCTAAACATTAGATCTCCCAGAACTTATTCATCTTATAACTGAAAGCTTGTTTCCTTTGACCAATATTTCCCCATTTCTCCCACTCCTCTAGCCCCTGGCATCCAGCACTCTACTGTCTGTTTCTACAAGTTCAAATTTTTCAGACTCCACATTTAAGTTTGGTCATATTTGTCTTTGTCTGGTCTATTTCAGTGAGCATAATGTCCTTGTTTTTGTTACATCCATGTTGTTGTAAATGACCAGAGTCCCTTTTTTTGTATGACTGAATAGTATTCTATTGGGGGATGTGTAATAAAAATGTCTATTTATACTATTTAGAGATGCATACTTAGTTATGCCAAGGCTAAAAGGCATGCTCAAAATGTGTTTTTAAATAGTTTAGAAATAAAGAATAAAGGGATAGATACATGATTATATTTCTGTCCCTATCATCACATTTTCCTTATCCCTTCACCTGTCGTTCATCCATCAACAGACACTTGGGTTTTTTCTATACCTTGGGTATTTTGAATAATGCTGCTGTGAACATGGAGGGGGGTGCATAGCTATCTCTTTGAGATCCTGATTTCTTTTCTTCTGTGTATATACACAGAACTAGGATTACTGGAACATATGGTAGTTTTATTTTTAATTTTTTGAGGAAACTCCATACTGTTTTTCATAGTGGCTATGCCATTTTACATTCCCAACAAGAGTGTACAAGGATATACTCTCCACACTCTTGGCAACACTTGTTATCTTTTGTCTTTTTGATAAGACATCCTAACAAGTGTGAGGTGATAGTTCGTTGTGTTTTTTACTTGTCTTTTACTGATGGTCAATGACTTTGAGCACCTTTTCATATATCTATTGGTTATTTTTATGTCTTTTTTAGAAAAATATTTAGGTTCTTATCCATTTTTTAAAAAAACTGGATTATTTGGTTTTCTTTGCTGTTAAGTTGTGTAAATTCCTATATATATTGGATATTAGCCCCTTATCAGATAGATAGTTTGCAAATATTTTCTTCCATTCCATAGGTTGCCATTTCATTTTGTTGATTGCTTCCTTTGCTGTATGGAAGTTTTAAAGTTTGATATAGACCCATGTTTACTTTGTTTTTGTTTCCTGTGCTTTTGGTGTCATATCCAAAATATCATTGCCAAGACCATTGTCAAGGACTTTTCCCCCTAAGTTTTCTTCAAAGAGTTTTGTATTTTTAGGTCTTATATTTAAGTCTTTAATTCATTTCAAATTAGTTTTGGCTAATGGTGTAAGATAGGTGTCAAGCTCATTCTTTTGCATGTGGCTGTCCAGTTTTCCCAGCACCATTTATTGGATAGACTACCCTTTGCTCACGGAATATTTTTGGCTGTTTTATCAAATATTAGTTGACCATTTATTCATGGGTTTATTTCTGGACTGTCCTGTTCCATTTGTCTATGTGTCTGTGTTTTTTTTTAAGGTTTTATTTATTTATTTGACCGATAGAGATCACAAGTAGGCAGAGAGACAGGCAGAGAGAGAGGGGGAAGCAGGCTCCCTGTTGTGCAGAGAGCCCGACGTGAGGCTCAATCCCAGGACCCCAAGATCATGACCTGAGCCAAAGGCAGAGGCTTAAACCACTGAGCCACCCAGGCACTACTATGTGTCTGTTTTTATGCCAGCACCATGTTGTTTTGATTACTAGAGGTTTGTAACATAGTTTGAAATCAGAACCTATGATGTCCCTAACTCTGTTCTTGTTTCTCAAGATTGCTTTGGCTATTCAAGGTCTTTTGTAGTTCCATACAAATGTTAGGATTGTTTGTTCTAGCTCTGTGAAAAATGACAATGGAATTTTGAAGAGAATTTCATTGAATCTGTAGAATGCTGTGGATTATTTGGACTTTGTAACAACATTAATTCTTCTGATCCAGGAACACAAGATATATTTCCATTTATTTGTGTCTTCCTCAATTTCTGTGTGTACAGGTCAGAGAATGAAAATAGAGCAAAATAAAGTGAGTTCTTAAGTCATCACCACCCAGCTTATGAAAATAAAAATTGCCTGTCATTCTGAAGTTACCTGTCTGTGCATCCTCCTCCTTCCCACCTAGAGGTAACTGCTAGCCTGAAATTTGGATAAATCATTTACTTGATTTTCACTATTTTTATCACACATGTATTTATTTCTAAATATTGTGTCATTATGTTTTTTAAAAATTCATGTAAATTAAATCATAGTGTACCTTTTCTTTTACTCAATATTGTATTTTTCCAGATTCATTCCTGTTGATATGAGTGGCTATAGTTAATTTTAAGTACTATATGGTATGTGATTGTATAAATATATAAAGGTTTATTTATAGTGTTAATGGATGTATGGGCTATTGCCAGGATTTTGGATATTGAAAGTATTGGTGCTATAGGCCTTCTTACGCATGTTTGCCATTTAACGTGTAAGAGTTTCTCTAGGTATAGATCTAAAAACAGAATTTCTGGGCTGGTTACAAGTTATGTACATTTTGAACCTGAATTCTTCTAGAATTCTTTCAGAGATGATTTGCATTTACTTTTGCCAGTAGCCTAGAGGATACTACTTACCCTGGGACATGTGAAGTCTGATTTTTTGCTTTGGGTTTTGGACACCTAGTATGTATCTCAACAAGAGACTCACATGGAGGACAACTTGTAGTTACAAATTCTCAAGGGAATGTTGTTTTTTTTGTTTTGTTTTGTTTTTCTGACTGCTTTTGTTTACTGTCTAGATCCTTCAGGTAGCTATTTTTTATGTGTTTTGTCCAGAGTTTATCATTATTATCTGCAAGAGGGTACATTTTATTAGCAGTATACTTCTCCATGTTGGTCAAGACACATTGCTGACTGAAAAAAAAATTAAGGTACAAGATAGCATAAATGAAATGTTTCTATAGCATAATAAAATCTGGAAGGATATACACCATTTTTTATTCGTAGAAAAGTGGTGTTATGAAGGATTTTACTATTTACTTTCTATACACTTGTATTATTGAATGTTTACACAGAACATGTATTACTTTTATGACCACAATAACAATAAAGATATTTTCAACTTGTAAAAAGAAAATATTGCTCCCAGAATAGGCCCTACTCTCAGTCATTATAGTCACATCTTATATAAAAGTAAATGTGTTACCTCTTGCAGAGGTATATGCATCCCAAGACATCTACCTCATTGCAAAATGATAGGTCTTATACAGAGAGAAAACAATCTTTGTCATCTTGGGTCAGGGTAGACCTTTTGGCAGTGAGCCCTTCCTTGGCCTTCTGAATAACTCTCTGGACCTGGGCCTGAATTGAGGTAGTTTACAGATTGAGACTTCTAAACCAAGTGATCTCTTTCCATGGAAGCTATCGTAGCATTGCTTTGGTTCTGTTAAAACAGCAACTTAGATGTTAGTGTCAGCAGGAAGAAGATTCCTTTTTTTATTATTGTATTATGTTAGTCACCATAAAATACATCATTAATATTTGATTCAGTGTTCTAAGATTCATTGTTTATGTACAACACCCAGTGCTCCATGCAATACATGCCCTCCGTAATACCCATCACCAGGCTTACCTATCCCCCTACTCTTCTCCCCTCTAAAATTCTCAGTTTGTTTCTCAGAATTCATAGTCTCTCATGGTTAACACAAATCCTTTTTCCATGTGCTCTCATTGAAATAATGTCCTGCTGGGCCTCAAGTTGGATCTAGAAAAATGAAATATGTGACATAGTTGTCTTCCAGAGGGCCTCTAAACTCTTTTTCAAACACCGTAGATGGGACCTGCTTCCAGAGCCCAGTGGCATGGTTTTTTCCACACTGTATTACCACATTCTTGTCTGTCTTTGTGGCAGCATGCTATATCCTACAATCTTCCAGAACTCTCTGTTGCTTAATTTTCTCAAGGTCCATGCTCCCAAGGTGACAGCAAGGTAATATGACACCAAGCTCCATGCAGATGTATTTATGGGTATCACTGGGTACCCATGTGTTGCTGGGTGATCTCTCTGATTTCAACATATCTTAACACAAAATAGTCTTAGTGGAAATAAGTGACTAATACTTGGGAATTCAGGTACAATGGCTGGCTTGTAGTGGGGGGAATACTCTGGATAAATAGTCAGGGAGGCAGCATAGTCCAAACACAGTGATGAAGTTTTAGGATATGCAGTGTGAGACATGGAATTTGGCATGCTTTGAGCCTCTCATTTAAACTTTCTAGGAGGCCAAAGTGATTCCTAATAACTCCCCTTGAACTCACTAATTGACTAGGACTTGTTATTTGTGGAAATCACATAGCTCTAGCCCTTTCCTCTCCATTGATGAGAAGATGGTTCTAGAATTGATGAGTCCTGTATGGTAAATGATATCATTTTCAAAAAGTTTTTCCTGTAAAAAATAGCAGCTAGGTTGATTGCTCCATTGAGTCATTTGTCTCTATTAAGACTCTTGAAGCAGAAACTTGGAGAGTAAGCCCTGGTCAGATAGCATTTGCCTCTATTTGAGGCCAGAGCCTCATTTTTAAAAAAAATTTTTACCACTGTTTTTTTAAAAAATTATGTTATGTTAGTCACCATATAGTACTTCATTGGTTTTGATGTAGTGTTCCATGAATCATTGTTTGTGTATAACACCCAGTGCCCCTGCAATCTGTGCCCTCCTTAATACCCATCACCGGGCTAACCCATCCCTCTACCCGCCTCCCCTCTGAATTCCTCACTTTGTTTCCTGGAGTTCACAGTCTCTCACTATTCATCTCCTCCTCTGATGTCCCCCCTCCATTTTTCCCTTCCTTCTCCTGATGTCCTCCATGCTATTCCTTATGTTCCACCTATGAGTGAAACCATATGATAATTGTCTTTTCTGCTTGATTTATTTCACTTAGCATAATCCCTTCCAGTTCCATCCATGTCAATGCAAAGGATGGGTATTCACCCTTTCTAATGGCTGATTAATATTCCATTGTATATATGGACCACATCTTCTTTATCCATTCTTCTACTGAGGGGTATCTTGGCTCCCTCCATAGTTTGCCTATTGTGGACATTGCTACTATGAACACTGGGGTGCATGTGCCCCATCTTTTCATTACATCTGTATCTTTGGGGTAAAGATCCTCATTCTTATCAGAACCAATGTTTCAGAAGATGCTTTAAGTGTCTCCTTAACTGCCCTTCACCAGGAAAAAAGAAGGTCTTCTTTCTGGATCACCAACGTCAGCAAACCTCCTCTGTGCCTCATGGCTCCTGTCTCTCCTTTTGAATCCCTTCATTGTATCCTTAACACATCCCTATCACTACTTTCACCTCTTTTCAACATCTCTCTGTGTTCCACTGGATCCTTTCCTTGTTCTGAATCCTAGTAAAAGAAAGCCTATACCGTCCCTCTCTTGCCAGCTTGGACAAGATAATCTCCAGGTACTCTTTGGAAACTTTGGATTTTTTCCTTCTTTTTCTTGCATCCTTCGTCTTTCTGATTCCATAAGTTATTTACCCTTGGTTAAAAGATGGTTCAGGGATTACCTCATCCAAATAAAAGAGGTGTCTTCCCTGAAAACACCTTCCCCTGATAGGGAGAACATGGGGAATAACTTTCCTCCTAAAGCTACTATTCTCTCTCTCCATCCTTCCCTTTGCCAGCAAATTTCTTAGAAGAGTGGCCTACATTTCTGGTCTCTATAGCTTTCACACTCATTTGCCTCAACCCATGACAGGGTAGCTTGCACCTTCACTGCTCTGGTAGAACTACTGTTTAAAAATCACCAACAGCCTCCTGCATGCTCAATCTGTGGCCTCTTTTTAAACCTTTAGTTTTTTAAAAATATTTTATTTGTTTATTTGAAAGAGAGAGAGAGAGAGAAGGAGCAAGAGAGGGAGAGAAGGAGTAGGAGGAGGGGCAAAGAGAGAAGGAAAAGCAGATATTCCACTGAGCAGGGAGCCAAACAAGGGACTTGATCCCAGACTCCAGGATCATGACCTGAGCCTAAGGCATATGCTTAACCAGGTGAGCCACCCAGACATCCCTTAAACTTTCAGTTTTGAAAAAGGAAGATTGGGGTACCAGGTGGTGAGTATTATAGAGGGCATGGATTGCATGGAGCACTGGGTGTGGTGAAAAAAATAATGAATACTGTTTTTCTGAAAATAAATAAATTAATTTTTTTTTAAAAAGGAAGATTTCCTAGGTACATTAATGTTCTCAGTCACTGGCCAAATACAAAAGGCCCTGTCTCCGTTTCTGAGGAACAAATGAAAACTCATGGTAATGACGCTTGTTCCTGGAATGGCTGGTGGTAGAAGGGAGGAGCCACAGCCTTTCTTTTCTTGCTGTGATTAAAAATAAAATAGGCATCTATTCTTTCATTGATTTATTTGCTATATAATTTTGTGTATCTACCATGTGGCAGGAAAGTAGCCTTCAACTCCCTGGGATGTGGTGAGGCATTTTTCTGCTCCTGTGAGGACCAAGAGGTAGTCAAATGCTCAAATTGTCTTAGTATCTAAGTTACCTGTGCTAGACTCTCTGTAGGTTTAGCAATCCATTGCCACACCTGCCTGCCACTCATCAAGAGCAATGCTCACTTACCTGAGGATGGATTTTAAAAGCCTCACCCTTAGATGCAAAATGACCCACTTCACATGATTTTTAAAATACCACTAGGAAGAGGTGGGAGGAGTGATCTGAGTATAATTTATTTGAAAACTCAGTTCTGGCAGAGGGAATTTAAGTTAATGTTAATAACAGAGCCTCTTGAGAAGAGGTCAAGGGGGTAACATTGCTTTAAAAAATTCTGTTTCATAATCCCGTCCATTTAGAAAGAGGAGGAGTGCAGTTTGTCTGAAGGAGGCAAGAGGGAGCCATGGCCTCAGGTCCTTGCTTTGAACTTCTGAGCTTATTAGCAAATGGAATCAATATTCAGAAAGATTTCACCACAAGTTGCAAGAACTTGGGCTCTTCATTCAATGTGATTATTTCCTACCCTCTAGCTGTCCAAAGAGAAGCTCTTAAACATGCTCTTCAGGCCTGATCAAAACATTAGCCAAGCTTATGATGTTTGGATGTGCTAGGCAACACAGGAGTCATTAATCATGGGGTTACTGACAGATGCTAAGTACAAGCATCTGTGTGTTAAAATTTTTCTTTTACCGATCAACACATATCAGGGCCTGAGGACTGGAAAAAATAAAGCATATTTGGGGATGTGCAGTGCATGCAGATTTGATCCAGATTCAGGAATCAGAAAATAAAATGCAAAGTGGGAATCTTGACATCACTAACTCTGCTTGAAAAGTACTAAACATCTTAATTTTCTTAATGATCCTGGATGTTTTAAAGATAATTGAAGTTAACTAAAATAAAAGGCCCCACTTTTCAAAATACACATGGTAGGCATATTCTGAGAATATGAAATTATACATTTCTCTTTCCTAGGTAAGAATTTATTTGAAGAAAAACTTAATCAGTAGAAATACATTTATTTAATGCTCCTATTTTAGAAGGTACAAATTCCTTAGAAATTTTCTCAATTACCAGGAAGAAAGTTCCTGTATTATTCTACCATCTAATAGATCAGTGAGTTACTTAAGCCTACAGGAAATACATTTGTTAGGGTGTAATCTATGTTATTAAGTACTCAGGGGACTCACTATTAAGTTATAAATCAGTGTCACTGTTGATTCAGAGTAAAAAAAAAAAAAAACGAATGAGTCTTCACAGATTTTACTAACTGATTTCCAGGCATCTAGAGAAAATGAGAAAAACTTCAGCCTTGGGGTTTAAATATGCATGCAATATGTTTCCTTTAAAAAGGAAGAAGAAAAGTCCCTTCAAGGCTGGTGTATTTTAACTCCACCTACATGAAATTAAGAGAAATCCATTGTATAACTCTATTTGAGATATAAAATGGTTTGAACTGTGCTTAAGTTCATAATGAAGAAAGGACAAAATTTTTCACAGAACCCAAGCTCAAAACCAAACGAGTACCAGAGTGGACTATTCGTAGCAAAAATTGTCAAAAATGCCAATTAGGACAATGTAATTATTTAATACTTAGCTGTATAACTGAGATGAACAAAGAGAAGCAAAGGTAACATTAGATGTGTATTTGTATGGTCTTCATTGTTATTTTTTATCTTCATGACATTAAAACAATAGACTAATAAAGAAAAATAATTAAGACATATTGAGGGCTTAATAGGCATCAGGTACTCTCCTACATGTATTACCTCATTCAAGTCTCATGACAATTCTATAAGTAAGTACTATTATAATTCCCACTTTACATTGTTATCCCCATTTTACAAAAGAGATAGCTAAGGCTTATAAAAGACTTGCCCAGGATTAAATGCAATTAACACGAAGTAGAGCTGGGATTCAAACCTAGGCAGTATAATTCTGTATTTATAACCACTTCATAGGAATAGGAGCTTCTGTTCCACATACTCCACGGGAAGGAGCTTAATAGATCATTTATACCAAGTCCATCCCACTCTCTTGTATCCATATTGTGGGAGTAGTGACATTGAGATCCAGAGTGGGAAAATCAGCAGCCTAAGGACTATGGCTGCTGCTGGAGTAAGAGCTGCTAATTTTATTATGTTCAAACACGAGAAGAGTATCTTCAGTCTTTATTTATTGCCAAAATAAATGAGTAAATATATAAGCCAGCTCAATAAATAAGCCAGCTCAAGTGCTCTGTATGTTAGGGTACTGCTGGGGCTCTGCGGTTACAGAGTTAAGAAGATGGAAGTCGCTTTGCCCTCAAGTCAGAGGAGCACAGCAAGTGTAAGACCTCTGAAGATGAGAGAATGCTTGCCTGCCTGATGTGTCTTTTGACCCTGGACTGCACTAATTCTTCTTGGCTGAAAGGCCAGTCTGATTCTAAGTCTCAGCTGAAGCTGGCAGTTCAAGTTCAAATTCATTCTAAGAAGGCACTGCTCAATGCTCAGACTCCAAATTTGGTGGGTAGATGGGAGCAGGAAGAAGGGGAAAGGCAATGTGCTTGTGCGACTAGGGAGAACAGGGAGGGAGGGCCTGAGATGCAGTCTAGCAAGGATCATCTCCTCTTGAGCTTTCTCTTTATCTCCCACCGTACCTCAGAGCCTCCACCTTCCCACTCTGACTCCTTTTTCTTCCTTTGTTACAGGGAACTTTCAGAACCAGTTCATAAGGAGAGGGCAAAATAAGCTGCAATTGGGACAATTAGTCTTTGTTGACACCCCCGCTCATCTTTGGGCATGTAGAGGAAAGAGAAAAAATGGTGAGCCCTGAGCTTAAAATATTATGCAATCAGGCTGCTTTAAAAAAAAAAAAAAAAAAAGGAAGCCATTATTTTTAGGTTTGTCATGTTTGTCTCACCATGATAAAGCGAACCATCTAATTCAAACTGAGGCCAGAGAACGAGCCCAGTGCAGCTGTCAAAGAAGCTTGGAGAAAAGGAGAAAAAATAGTTTTCACGTGCTGTTCCTTCTGTCTGGAACGCCCCCCTCCCACCTTTTGAGATGGCAGCTCAATTGTCACTTCTTCAGGGAAGCATTTCCAGCAGCATTCCACTACCCCCTTCAAGGTCACAGTCCCTTCTTGCCTGTTTTCAGAGAACCAGATAGTGCTCCTTGGTATCACCTGTCACAGTTGTGATTTTATTCTTACTAGTTTTTTTTTTTTTTGAATGAATGTCTATCTCTCACATTAGATTGGAAGTTTCACAAGGGCAGTGTGGGCATAATTCTAGGTACACATTAGATGCTCAGCAGTGGTTTGCTGAATAAATGAATGATTTATTGGACAAGATCCAGTATATGGGAGTAGAATATTTTTTTACCATTTCCTCTGTGAAGAGAGTCAGTGTAGTATATGAATGCAGCACTGGAGTCAGACTACTTGGGATCAAATCCCAGCTTTGCCTTTTATTATTTAACCTTGGTAAAATCACTTAAGGCCTCTGCCTCAGTTTCCTTGTCTGTAAAATGGGGAGAATAATTGCATCTTTTTCATAGTTCTGTTGTAAGGACTAAATGAGTTAATACATGTAAAGCACATACTTGGTATACTTACTACATTCAATAAATATGAACAATTATTTTATTAAAGCATCTGCTTCACACCACACTAAGCAATTGTGTATAGCTTCTTTTTATACAGATTACACCTTCTGACACCAGTGGCAGAGATATTGCACAGCATTTTGATTCATACTCCTTGAGTCCATTCCTAACCCCCTCCACCCTCAGCCCACATTCACTGTTTCACTCCATTACTTGATTCAATATCACTGAGGCAGGTAGTGAAGGGGTCCTTTGGTTTTTGCAGCTCCAGCCTTGTGAATGTCACTAATGGTTCTGGAGAAAGAATAAATATGAGGGCAAAGCAGCTGCCTAGGCTTCCCAGGTTGCAAAGTAATGAAATGAAATAAGTGAAATAAGTGTCTTGTGTGTTTCATTTTGAAGCTACAGGAAAATTAGCGGCCCAACAACCACTAATTATTTGGCAGATTACTGAAGAAAGGTTCTGGCTTCCACAAGACTGCCTCAGAGCCAGCTAGGTGCTTGCAGTTCAGTACAGTGGTCATTACATTAATCAATGAAGAGGAATTGAGTGAAGTAAGGGGTTCTCATTTCTTTGGAGCAGAGATTTTATGCATGAGGTTGCTAGGTTTTGAAACAAGTCATGATAAGGAGGATATCGTGCCTTCTAATCCTGCCACCCATAGGCAATCATGGTGGGTATCCCATCCACGAGCATCATGGACCCTCACCTCCTTGACCCTTTGTGCACTGTTGATGAAAAGGACTCTCATTTGTGTTTTTACATTCCTGTTGTTGGATCCAGAGATTTTAGGATGAAGAATTTGTTTTCTGGTTCTAGGGAATATAACAACTTTGACTTTTGTATGAAGGGAATTCCATGGTTTTAAGATCAGGTTCTAGAATGAAACAGCCTGGGTTTGAGTTCTAGAGCTCTTACTGATGAGTTCTGTGACATTGGCCAGGCTAACTTCTCTGTTCCAGTTTTTCCATTGGCAAAAAGATCCCAATCTTAAAGGTTGAGAAGATTATATGAGTTATTATGTATAAAGCATTAGTACACAGTATCATATAGAATAGTCAACAAATTATTATTATTAGGAGTAATATGTGCTTCCTCTTTTTTTTGTGCTTCCTCTTTTTGATATCCTTTTGGAGAATTAATTACGCAGCTGTCTCTGTGATAAAAACTTTACATACATTATCTTATTGAGTCCTCTCAATCACAGCTGCAGGATAATTACTCTTAACCCTGTTGTACAGGCCAGAAAACTGAGACTCAGAGATTAAATTACTTGTCTAATGACATGCAACCAGTAAGTAGTAGAATCTCTTCTCTTCACTACCACAGGGGGAGAAAGGGAGGAGGCTATAGAGAAAAGGAAGGGCTATCAAGGCTCCAGGCAACATACTGGCTCTGTCCTTAAGGCAGACTGAAAAGGGGAGTTCAACAACCCCAGACAATCAGAGTCCTTCAGCTGAGCAAAGAATGAAGCATGCCACTGGCTTCTCTAACGTTTATACTCATTGCTACCGTGATAATTGCTCCCTTCAGAATGTACCTACCTCCTTACTCCCTGACTTGAGAGCAAACCAAAGAAATCTTTAAGGCAGACAATAACCCAGTGATTAAAAGAGGGGCCACTTGGACTCAGACTGCTGTGATTCAAATCCAACACACCCCCTTTTTTTTCAAAACAGCACCATACTTTTTTATTTCAACCCTCAAACAATATAAGGAGAAGACCACTTCTGATGCCAAACTATGAAAGTTAATAATAAAGAAACAGAAAAAAAATATTAACAACTAAATGACAATTATTTAAAAGTATTTCACATTTCAGGGGCGCCTGGGTGGCTCAGTGGGTTAAGCCGCTGCCTTCGGCTCAGGTCATGATCTCAGGGTCCTGGGATCGAGTCCCGCATCGGGCTCTCTGCTCAGCAGGGAGCCTGCTTCCTCCTCTCTCTCTCTCTCTGCCTGCCTCTCTGCCTACTTGTGATCTATCTCTGTCAAATAAATAAATAAAATCTTTAAAAAAAAAAAAAGTATTTCACATTTCACAGCAGTGCTTTGGCAGTACTGGCAAGTGTTTCTGGTTATCTGCTTCTAACAACAGGGTCTAAAAGATCCCTCTGATCTTAGCAAAAGAACCACCATATTTTTTTACAAATCTGACCACTTTTTGAGTGATCTTCAACACTTACTCAAACCTCTAGGCCAATAGTTTTGAAAGTGTGGTCTGAGGGTCCAAGAAGTTCTTGAGAAGAAAATGTTTGAAGACTGCTGCTCTAGACTTTAGTTCTGCAGATTAGTAATGATAATACTATGTATCAACCCTTTAAAAATGATTAGAAGATTAAATGATATAAGGCGTACAGAGTTCCTAGTCCAGTGCCTGGTATATAGTAGGTGCTTAATAAACAGTTACTATTTGCTCTGGATTTTCAGTCTACCTCTAAGCTCATTAACTGTAATGTGGACATACATATGTTTACCTACTAGGAAAAAACATATGCAATATTAATCCTTCATGTGGCCATCACAGTGCTGGGTACAGTAGCAAAATACATTAAGGACTTTCAATCTATTTGCAGTGACAAAATTCATACCTAAAACAGTATCCACCCAGGTAAGATGCTGTATGACTACCAAATCAGGTGGAGTACCTGTATAAAGCTGTGCAGGGTGAGACACTTCTCTAGGAGTTCAGGGAAGAGGAAGACCAAAGCCAGAGATGGAAGGTTTGGCTGGGTGATACATGTCCCAGAAAGGTCCTAATCATCCTCAGTAAGAGTATGTATCTTCCCAGAAATCCTATAGGGTATGTGCCAGGCCCTTAACACCTACATTGAAAATGGGATGTTCCTTGGTATCTAGGAATACTCTGGTGTACTTTAACAAAACAGAAAGCAAATTCTTACTTCTTAAATTGTGTTATCAGAAAATGCAGGGATTTGGAGTCAGCAACCTGGTTTCAAATCCCAGTTTTGTTACTTCAGTAATTGTAGGAGCTGGGGCATATCCAGTCACTGTATGAAGTCTTGTGATTCTGTTGTGGAAAATGGGGTTGGTACTAATTGGCTCCCAACATAAGGAAAGCAAACGAGATCATGTAGGCGATAGCACTTTGCAAACTATAAAACCCTAAATGAATGTGCAGTGGTGTCACCACATGGTCTTTTGCTTCTTTTGCCTATTACATCTCTACCCCATGATGTTCTGAGACTGGTGGCATCTGCTCCAGAGAGGAAGCAGGCCTGGAATAGCCTGGGTATTTACGGAGGAGATTGGCAGAGTCTGAGTTGTGAAACTCAGTGGTCTGCTCCAGATCATCCTAAGTTCCTCACTCTCCTGAGCACTAAATTTACTCTCCCCACTTTCTTAAAAATAGCTTTGTAATTTTGCTTATTATGTTTCCCTTCACTTTATATGGGGGAATTTCAGAATACTCTTGTGCCACGGGCTCTTCCTTACCTCAGAATGATCCTGTTGGCCTTATAGCTCACCCTCATTGTTAGGCACACAGCAGGAGAGTAACTTGCTCAGAATTGATGGCCTTTTCTAAACCCATTAAAGAAACTCTAAAGAATGGCTCTGCTGTCCCCAGGCCTTAGAAGGTTTATTTTATGTGGATTGGGTTCCTCCAATAAGCTAGTCATTAGTGGAAGGGTAGCTGCAGCCTGCTCTCCTTTGTGACCTAAACTCAACTAAACAAGTCAGTCTGAGACGTGCTTTCCCATGCCTGCTTTGAAACCTCCTCCTCTTACTGTGTAACCTCAGGCAGCTAACTTCATCTGTCTGATTAAGTTTCTGCATCTGCCTAAAAGAGATCATGAGTACTAATCCAAGAGGACTAAAGAAGGTCACACTTGTACATTGATCTCTGTAGCCAGCATATAGTCAGCAATCAGCAAATATTAGGTACTATTACCATGATTATGCAGGGAGCTGGGAACCACACCCTTTACCCCTGAAGGCTTGTACTCAAAATGAGATAAAATACGGAAGTAAGGACAATCCAAATGTGGGTGGAAGGGTGAGGGAGGTTACATTCAGTCCAATGGTTATAATGGTTACCTATCACTCCTGGTGGATTCATGGAATTCTTCTTTCCTTCCTCCCCCCTCAACTCAAATTGTGGACCTTACCACAGAACAAGGCATTCTTTTAACTGCTTAGAAGCCACTTTTCTTTTTCTTTTTTTTTTTTTTCCCTAAGTAGAGTGAGGGAGAAGGGAAGAGGGAGAGGGAATAAACACCAGCTGGGATGAGAATGTGAAGAAAAGACAGGTTTCTTTTTTTTTTTTTTTCTAATTAAAGAAATAAAAGACTAGGGTAGCAGGGAGAAAAATAGGTTCTTGTTGCAGAGGGGCTGTGGGGAAGAGCTGTGCGTGCATTTTCACCAAGGCTCTGCTTCTTCTTAATCATCTCCATGCAGGCAACGTTCTGGCCCTAGCCAATCATTTATTTACACCAAAAGGTGCAGATGCCAGAGGCAGGTGTCAAAACAATTAATAACACTCCTGGAAATGAATAGTATCTTCCTAATTCTGTCAGCCTGAGGGGAGTCTGCTGCTCTGGAAAGCTCCTTGTGAAACTGCGCTCCCAGCCAGAACAGTGGGGTGGGTCCTCTGAGAACCTTCCATCCTGATAGGCAACCACACTCCAAAGTCAGTTGAAAATAGGGGTAAAGATTTGCCTTTTTGAAGGACCTGCCTTTCGCCTTCCTTGCAGTGACTGGCACCCACATAAAGCTAAAGCTTTGCTTGTAAGTCTCTGCCCAGAGAAACAGAGAAGCAGATAGGCAACTTTAATGGTAGGAGTTGATGCTCTTTGAAGATAAATTAGAAATAAATGAATGAATTCTAGAGATGAGGATTGAAAGTGACTTTAAATTTAAATTGAAACTGAGGGCGCCTGGGTGGCTCAGTGGGTTAAGCCGCTGCCTTCGGCTCAGGTCATGATCTCAGGGTCCTGGGATCGAGTCCCGCATTGGGCTCTCTGCTCAGCAGGGAGCCTGCTTCCTCCTCTCTCTCTCTGCCTGCCTCTCTGCCTACTTGTGATCTCTCTCTCTCTGTCAAATAAATAAATAAATAATCTTTAAAAAATAAATAAATAAATAAATAAATAAATAAATAGATTGAAACTGAGACACAGGAGGCTAAGCACTTTGCCCAAGTAAGTGGCAGTGGCAGAATTTGAACCCAGGTGAGGATTGAAAGTGACTTTACTTTAAATTGAAATTGAAACTGAGACACAGGAGGCTAAGCACTTTGCCCAAGTAAGTGACAGCGGCAGAATTTGAACCCAGGCAGTCTGGCTCCAGTGCTAATGCTCTTAACAATTACACACTGTTTTGTTCTCTTTTGTTCAGTTCAGAGAAAGGGTTTCATTCTCTTGACTCTGCAGTCAAGGTGGTTGCTATGGCATACGATTATCCTTTCTATAACTGTGAGTGTTGGTATTTATTTCTCACTTCCAGTCAAGAATCTCTGGATGCTTTGGAAGCCTTCCCACCCATTCTGTGCACAACTGCACACACTCTCAAATAATTAAAATATTTTTCTTCTTTATTTAGTAAGCAGAAATTGTTGTTCTCTTTGGAGCTGTGGTACCTTATATTTTTCTTCTTTATTTAGTAAGCAGAAATTGTTTTCTTTGGAGCTGGGGTACCTTATGTGTGCACTAAAATCAGGGAAGAAGCACTCAGTTTTCAGTGAATGCTTTGCCATTCTAACTTTGGAGAAATGGGGAGGTGTTTCCCAGTGATCTGACCTAGAAAATCTGCGCTTGAGCTCTCCAGACCTTAGACATTAGACCTTAGAGCAGAACTTATGTTCTTAGAAGCATAAGAGTTTAGGTAAATATGTGAATCTTGGAATTTGCAATCTCCTGGAGAATTCTTTTTTTTTTTTTTTTGGTTGATGGCTTCTCCCAGTCCTGCCCAGTAGATGGCAGGGTCTTGAGGAGAGTAGGGGTTTGAGATAATTATCAGATTGTACTCAATGTTTGTTGGTGGCTTGGTTACTAGAATCTGCTATAGAACTTTTAGAACCTCAAGAGCAAAATAGATTGTGGTTCAGATTCCAGGGCCAGGTTCAACCTCTTTGTAAGATTTAGGAGGTCGGAGTTTCCTAGAAAAAAAATCCACACTGGGAAGTCTCCAAAAAGTTCCTATTACCTGCAGGGTGGAAGAATCATGGTCTATGGGGAAGGTAATAGGTACTTATTTCATGCTTTGGCTTTCCTTACAGATAGAAGCAGCAGCAACATAACCTTGGACCAACAGAGCATTTAATTGAACTTCATCTGATGGAGTGACATTTGTTTCACAGGCAAGTTTTGTTGCTATTAACAAGGAGGTAGTTATCATGGTTAAATATACTCTGATTCCAGCAGAGTACCAGGGGAGCTTTTTAATATTTATGTGACAATAATTGATCTCTTACCACTGTCAAGTACTGCTAAAGACTTATCAGCTTGCTGTTTCAGCACCATATGTTGTAGCCAAGATGCGCTCCATGTGTCCTTCCTGTGCCTTGGGGAGAGAACATTTGCAGTGGATTAGAATAGAAAATGGTATGGGCTTTAGAAAAACTCCTTGTGCTTAGATTTTCCCCTCCATGACCGGGCATGTGAATTATGACTATAAAATAATGAGATTGCCTCCTCAAACCACTTGTGAAATGAAGCCCCAGTCTGTAATTTTTCCCTTCTACCACGTGCAGACCAAGAAAGAGGTGGCCCAATTAGAGGGGACTTCTTGTAGATTCACCTTGTATTGCATATAACTGACTTTAAATAGGCCATTCTGTGAAATCTGAAAACCCGCCCACAATTAAAATGCTAACATCTCTACCATTTGGTTTTTCTTAATGAGCCCTGTGCTGATTTTGCTTGTCTTACTTTGGCAGTCACAGAGTTTAGCATACACATACCACAAATTTCCTAGGAACCTAAGGAGTGGGCTTTTTAAAAATTTTACTTGAGTCAGATTTTCATTAGGAATTTATTTATGGGCACAAGTGAACTACTCAGAGAGATTGTTTAACTATTTGAAGCTGTGAGGATTCCCTCGCATAAACTGCATCTGAGGATTACAGTGGCAGTTAAGGAGCCTGAAACATTAATGTAAGCATCCCACAGCCATATTCATAGGGAGATTGCTCCAGTAGCTTTTCCTTCCCATTGGGCTGGGGTTGCCAGGACTGTTGGATTGTTGTGACTGGAGGGATCATACTTCCAGTGGATGGGTTAAGTGAGGCAAACATGTTGTGTTACATGCCCATAGTAGTATTTATATATAAAAGGCATCCTGATATGATGGGTCTTAGAGAACTGATATTCATAAGTCATTCCTCAGATATACACTATCTATGAACTCAATCATATAATGAGCTGTTTCTATTTAAAAAATCTAAACACAGCAAACATTTTGGAAAAAATTGGATATGCTAACCACACTAGAATGCTTGTTCCTGAAATCCGTTTTCTGTCTTTTGTGGCATGGTGAATCTTTTTTTCTGCTTGTTCATTTTTTTGCTTGCTTTTGGGGGGGGGGGGAAATGGGAGGATGTTATCCAAGCTTTTTGAAAGAGACATGGAGAACATGGATATTTAATCCTTCCTCAGAGCAACTGAAAATGGCCTTAGAGAAAGTTTTCCTATTAAAATCTCCAGGGAATTCCAGAAATGGGTTGAATGTGGTCATCAGGGGCCCTGGGCCAATGATGTCTATATATTTCTTAGACAAATATCCAAATATTTGGAAAATCTAATCCTTAGCCCTAATGCCACAGTGCAAGTGAAGTATTTCCTAAAAATCCTCTGGATATTCTGTTTTCTGTCACCTTCCTTTTTTCTTGATCTGAAAGTTTTTTTTAATATATAATTAAAGGAAATGAACCTTTAAACAGAAATTATTATCATGCTTTATTCTTTTTCCAAACACTTTCACACCTATAATTTGACCTGGTCCTCATATAATTCTTCAATTGTAATTTATCATTCCCTTTGTCCAGATGAGGAAATTTAGTTACATTTAGGCTGATACCTAGGTTCAGAGGTGTTTCTATTTCCTATTAGCATATGTTAATAACTTGAATCTGGTGCAACCTTATTTTAATATTTCTTCCTTGTTGCCACTCATTTTCAACCCATTCCTGATGGCTTTCTGTCTTTTACCTATGCAGTTGGGCTTACTGTGATAGTGATGTGACTGTTCCTTTTGAGATTATAGAGTCTGTGAAGGTGGATCTCATAGAAAGGTGATGACCTAAACCAAGGGTTAGCAATATTTTTTTCTGTAAAAGTCCAGATGATAAGTATTTCCGGCTTTACAGGCCATAGGGTCTCTGTGTCAATTACTCAGCTATACATTAGTAACTCAAAAACAGCCATAGATAATACATATATAAATGGGTGTGCTGTGTTCCAACAAAACTTTATTCATGGATGCAAATTTAAATTTTATATACTCTTATGTGTTTTTAAATATTTTTCTTCTTTTGATGTTTTTGGCAATCATTTAAAAAATGTAAAAAACATACTTAGTTTATGGGTTGTAGGAAAACAGATGGCCAGTTGGATTTGGCCTTATAAGGGCTATAGTTTGCCAACCCCTGCCCTAGACCAGCAGTTGTCAGCTCTGGCTGCACATCAGGGTCACCTGGGGAGCCTTTAAGACATACTGATGCTGAGAAAAGGAAATTTTGATGCTGGACTCTGTCTCTTCTGGTTCTGACTCAGTTGGTATGGGGTCATGCTTGGGCATCAGTCCTTTTTTAAAGCTCCTCAGGTGATTCTAATGTGTAGTTGTGGTTGAGAAGAAGTACTGGTCTAGAGCTGTGTTTTCTAGCTCAAAGTTTAGCCCAGTTCTTCTGTAAATCATGGAATTGTAAATTCTTGAGGGTCTCAACATACTCCATGGGATAAAGCAGATATCCAAAACAAGTTTCTGAATCATTTTTAAACACTGCTTGACTTCCCCTTATTCAAGAGGTAGCAAGAGAAAGAGCACCAGACAGTATGATCTATGTAGACAAAAAAGAAAGAATGAAACAAAAATGTTTATTTTCTATGGGTACATGACTATGTATATAAATGCATAGAATGAGTTGGGAAAGCTATGTACCAAATGGATGATTCTGGTTACCTCTACAGAAGGGTTTAGGACTGCAGGGGTGAAGATGGGGTAAAGAAGGACTTGATTTCAGCCTACCTTGGCTTAATCCTGACTCAGCCAGTTACTAGATATATGACCATAAACAAATGATTTTACTTCCCTCTGCTCAGTTTTCTTATTAGTAAAATGAAGAAAATAGCGTTATCTACCTCATAGGGTGTATCTGGGATTTAAGTGGATTAAATACATGTAAAAACATTTAGAACCTTATATGGCATATAGTAAATGCTCAATAAATGTCAGTCATTTTATCATTTAAAATGGTTTAGAGGGGCGCCTTGTGGCTCAGTCAGTTAAGCATCTGACTTCATCTCAGGTTATGATTTTAGGGTACTGGAATTGAGCCCTGCCTTTGTCTCCCCTCAGCAGGGAGTCTGCTTGTCCCTCTCCCTTCACCCTACCCTGGCTGGTGCTCTCTCTCTCTCTCTCTCTCTCATATAAATAAATAAAAAATCTTTAAAAGAGATTTAGGACATACAAAGTATTATATTGGTAGTGATCAACCTTTTTTCCTGCCTCCATACTCTTTTAGTGAGTAACTAGACTCTCTGAACACAGTGATTATCACCAAGCAGGAGTACTCGCCCACTAAGGAGGTATATCTAACTCCCGGTAGGGGAATCTATGGTTTGTAAACAACCCTCTAGAAATTCTGATATGCATTCCAAGTCGGCACAATCCTCAGTGTATATGAATGAACTTATGTTTTCATTCATTGTCAAATATAAATCAACCCTCTTTCACAGAGACAGTGCAGGGTTGGGTTCCCAGGAAACAGGAATAAAGTGATATAAATATGGGACTTTATATAGCCCAAAATCCCCACAACTAAAATCATCTTACTGCATACAAACACAGCTTCAAAGAAAGATTAACTGTATGCAACCAAAAGGAGTATTGAACCATAGCACCACCTTTTATATATAATAGATGGTCTTTAAAATACACTGAATTCCCAATTCTCAGCAATATGAATAATATGGTATAGGTAAGGGGTCATTCAAAGGATGAAAAACGAATAACTTGACTATTTTTGACTTTGTTTTTATAGGCAGCATATTTACCTTATAAATTATGAGACTGAAATGAATATTGATATGAATTTGTAGTTTTGACTGGTGGGAGAAACTGGGAATGTTTTTGGTACTAATGAAGACTTGATCTGAAAGAAAAAAAATGGTTTTAAAGACCTATCAAGCATATAATTAAAAACGGCCTATGTAAAAATATGGTGAAGTATGAAGGGTATAAAATTGTTAATATCCCCACTCTGGTTGATAGCCTTACCAGAGAATTCAGAGGAAAGGAAGACGCCATGTGTTTTAGTAAAATGATGCTCATTTGAGTATCAGAAGACCTGGCTTCTGGTCCCTTCTGTTATTGACTTTGGGTTCATCAGTTAAACTCCATCGTTTGACAAGATTGACTTGATGAGTTCAAAGGTCCTTTTGGCCTGAATATTATATTAATTGTTAATAGCAGTGTACTTAGCCATGAAGTTCTGCCTGGGGCCTTACTCTGAGGAAATCATCTATGCTATGTGGGTGAAACAAAGCTCTTTGATGAACTCTCACCCATTTGTGGAACCAATTTAAACTTTAAGATGTCAGTGTTCATTGAAATGTCATCTCTAGATTGATTGCTTTGTATAAATAAAACAGGCCTTTTGATGCATCTCTGCATTAGTCAGTGATGGTAAGTTTTGGGAATGTTTTCTAATATGAGAGTACATTGGATATCTTTCTTTGAAATTAATTTCAACAGAGCAATCTTATCAACTGTTGTAGAAGACAGTACATGAAGATGACTGAGGTGTTTGCACCTCAATGCTATATGCTAGTGAAGGAATCTCTGGGAGAACCATACTCTACCACCCTTCTTCACTTCCTTTGAACCTCCTGCTATTACTGGTATTATTTAAAAAACTGATTTCGTTCTGACTGGTATGTGCTGGGCAGTGCTAACTTAGAGAAGCCATGGGGCCTCTGGCAAACAGAATTTCCTTCTTCACCCTCCGCCTTGTCAGTCTGCTGTTTTGCCAAAAGGCCTCCTCTGTTGTGGTGGTGGGTCTCTTTAGCTAAAATGGGGAGAGATGGCTATGGCATTGCTGCGATATTTGGTAACATTCTCCATTAAGGGCTCTGTGGTTCTTTTTTTTTTTTTTAAGGATTTTATTTATTTATTTGACAGACAGAGATCACAAGCAAGCAGAGAGAGAGGTAGGGAAACAGGCTCCCTGCAGAGCAGAGAGCCAGATGCAGGGCTCAATGCAGGGCTTGATCCCCGGACCCTGGGATCATGACCAGAGCTGAAGGCAGAGGCTTTAACCCACTGAGCCACCCAGGTGCCCCAAAGGCTCTGTGGTTCTTACTTCAGGATAAATCTGAATCAGCTTGAACCAGGGATTTGTTTTGCTTTCTTTAGTAAAAGTTTTTAATCTTCAAAAAAAATCCAAGAAATTCTGTGTATTGCAAGAAAAAAAGGGCTAACAAGTAAGTCAGCAAAATAGTGATCACTAGTTTAATGGCGTACAAAAGTAATAAGTATTCCCTTTTTTTTTATGTGGCATATCTGTATCATCCTTTTATTCTGCTCTTTGGACCAATTGCGTGAGCAGGCAAATGTACCTCCATTTTACAGATTAGAGTATTAATGAGTCCAGTCACTTGCCAAAGGACAGTTACTGACTGAAATGAGACTCTAATCCTAGCCTTGAACTCTAAGCCTACTTCTTGATTACAATGATTATAGTCCTGCTCCTCTAAACTGTTTCTGGTAGGGAACGACAACAGCATTCTGTGGTTGGAAGCAGGGGAGTGGGAGTGGCTTGCCTAGGTGCCCATGGGTATATTGTAGAGAGTTCCAAACAATAATAAAACTAATTCCAAGTCAGTCTGCACTTTATTATCATGGTGACTTGGAAACACTAAACAGTATCTGTAATAAAAATAATTCTCTCTTCTGGAGAAAACCATTTCTACCACTCCCTCCTGGGAGGTAAATCACCTGAGGCTGTCCATCCAGGGCCAGAGGAGCTGCTTAAAGCCAGAAGAGAAGACAGAAGCTGATGAGCAGGTTGCAGACTGGGATGGCTCCTTACCAGTGCACTGGATCATTTAGCAAGTGTTTATTGAACAGTTTCCTTACTCATCAATGGGTTAAGAGCTTGGAGGAAAGAGTCATAAGGCATAATCTCTGCTTCAGGGAGCTCAGTTACCTTGAAGAGCTAAGACTTATATTGAGGCTACTAGAGCTCACACTTAACACAGCAAATAATTAAAAGGATAATAGGGTAGACTATACATTTTTCAAGAGCTTATTTACTCATTCACGAGTGGGATCTAGGTTTGGGTTTAGATTCTTTGTCCCTTGTTCACTAGCTCTATGATTTGGGACAAGTGATTTAGCTCTCTGTGTTGCATTTTCCTCGCCTGTAAAAACTGAGATGATAAACTGAGTATTATAATAGTATCAATAGGATTCCTTTAAGGATTAAATGAGATAGGAAGGTACTTAATAGAATTTTAGCTATTATTCATTCAGCAAACATTTGATGAGAATCTATACTTTGCCATATACTGTGCTAGCTAGAGTTATGGCCAGCCCTCAAGAAGCTTCTGACTCTATCATTGTCATCTATAGTTGCAAAGCAGTATGGTGTAATGGCTTAGAGCATAAGTTCTGACATTAGATTACCTAGGCTCAAATCCAATCTTTTTCATGTTCTGCCTATGTATTCTTAGGCAGGTTACATAATATTCATGTGCTTCATTTCCCTCATCTGTATAATGGGGACCACACTAGTGCAGGTCTCACTTGGATTATTGTGAAAATGAAATGAATTAAAATATGCTGAGTACTTAGCACTGTATCTGGAACATAGTTAGCTCTTAACAAGTTTTAACAGTTACTATTATTACAGTTTGTTCTCTTATCAACACTAATGGAAATAACATTAATTTGGAGATTGATAAAAGGTTACTAAATCAGTTACAGAAATGGTGAAACAAGAAATGATGTTATCTTTTGACTGCATTCTGCTTATAATAAAACCTTGATTATCCAGTATGAGGTAATATGCTGAGCTTAATTTTCTAGTTAATTAAGTAAGAGTTGACTAGGATGTCCTATTGATTTCAATCTTTGTGGTTGGAAATCTTTCTTAAATGTCAGTAGCCACTTTCTCACTTTAGTAAATAGAGACCAGTGATTATCTCCATGTCTATGATAGAGGCAAAGGGTCTAATGCCAAGATGATGGGCTGGATGTTATGGAGTCTAACTGTGACTCCAGTGAACATAGCTATCAGATACTAGCGGAATCACTGGGAGTTATAGTTTAGGCTTTGCCAAGGGGTGTTTTTCACAGTTTTAGTGACTTACAATGCAGGGCAAAGTTAATGGCTTTGTTTTTCATGTCCCTAAGGTAGGAACTCAGTTGAAGGTTGCTATGAGTGTTTCTAAAAGCAAGGGCCAGATAGCTATATGTCACTTTCTCCATCTACCCTTATGGGTTGGGTGAGACATAAAATGACTTTTTGGCAAAGACTGAGAGGCTTTTTGGGCAGCAGCAAAACGAACATTCTATAAGGGCAAAAGTTATTCACAAAAGATTCACGGTCCTTTTGCTCCCTACATCTCTCTGGCTATCCTTACCAGCCTACCTGAAAGTCCTACCATTAGATTCAATTCTGCCCAGTAGAAATTTCTGCTGGAAATGTTATATATCTGCACCACCAAAAACAGCAGTTACTAATAACATGTGGCTGTTGAGCACTTGAAAATTAAATTTTAATTTAATTTAATTTAAAATAGCCACAGGTAGCACTCAGTGGTTACCATATCAGATAGCATAGCTATAGATGCTTTAAGTAAAAGGCTTAACTAATCACCTTTTTTCCTAAAGACATTGAAGGTCCCCTTTTAAAAAATTTATTTGCATATAGCTGACACACAATGTTAAATTAGTGTCAGGTGTACAGCACAGTGATTCAGAAGCTCTATGTATTATGCTATGCTCACCACAAGCGTAGCTACTGTCTGTCACCATACACTATTATAGTATCACTGAAAATATTCCTTTTGCTGTGCCTTTTTTTCCCTATGAGTTATTCATTCTATAACCAGAAGCCTGTATCTCTAACTCCCCTTCACCCATTTTGCCCATTTCCCCATCCTCTACCTTCTGGCAACCATCAATTCTCTGTATTTATATGTCTTATTCTGCTTTTTTTATACTCAGCATAACAGTATTCATTATTTTTGCACCACACCCAGTGCTCCATGCAATCCGAGCCTTCTATAATACCCACCACCTGGTACCCCAACCTCCCAACCCCCGCGACTTCAAACCCCTCAGAATGTTTTTCAGAGTCCATAGTCTCTCATGGTTCACCTCCCCTTCCAATTTCCCCCAACTCATTTCTCCTCTCCATCTCTGCATGTCCTCCATGCTATTTGTTATGCTCCACAAATAAGTGAAACCATATGATAATTGACTCTCTCTGCTTATTTCACTCAGCATAATCTCTTCCAGTCCCATCCATGTTGCTACAAAAGTTGGGTATTCATCCTTTCTGATGGAGGCATAATACTCCATAGTGTATATGGACCACATCTTCCTTATCCATTCATCCGTTGAAGGGCATCTTGGTTCTTTCCACAGTTTGGCGACCATGGCCATTGCTGCTATAAACATTGGGGTACAGATGACCCCTCTTTTCACGACATCTGTATCTTTGGGGTAAATACCCAGGAGTGCAATGGCAGGGTCATAGGGAAGCTCTATTTTTAATTTCTTGAGGAATCTCCACACTGTTCTCCAAAGAGGCTGCACCAACTTGCATTCCCACCAACAGTGAAAGAGGGTTCCCCTTTCTCCACATCCCCTCCAACACTTGTTGTTTCCTGTCTTGCTAATTTGGGCCATTCTAACTGGTGTAAGGTGATATCTCAATGTGGTTTTAATTTGAATCTCCCTGAGGGCTAGTGATGATGAACATTTTTTCATGTGTCTGATAGCCATTTGTATGTCTTCATTGGAGAAGTGTCTGTTCATATCTTCTGCCCATTTTTTGATATGATTGTTTTGTGTGTGTTGAGTTTGAGGAGTTCTTTATAGATCCTGGATATCAACCTTTTGTCTGTATGGTCATTTGCAAATATCTTCTCCCATTCTGTGGGTTGCCTCTTTGTTTTTTATTGACTGTTTCCTTTGCTGTGCAGAAGCTTTTGATCTTGATGAAGTCCCAAAGGTTCATTTTTGCTTTTGTTTCCTTTGCCTTTGGAGACATATCTTCAAAGAAGTTGCTGTGGCAAGAAGAGAGGAGAGGAGAGGTTACTGCCTATGTTCTCCTCTGGGATTCTGATGGATTCCTGTCTCACGTTGAGGTCTTTTATCCATTTTGAGTTTATATTTGTGTACGGTGTAAGAGAACGGTCGAGTTTCATTCTTCTACATATAGCTGCCCAGTTTTTCGAACACCATTTATTGAAGAAACTCTCTTTTTTCCACTGTATATTTTTCCTGCTTTGTCGAAGATTATTTGCCCATAGAGTTGAGGGTCCATATCTGGACTCTCTGTTCCACTGGTCTATGTGTCTGTTTTTATGCCAGTACCATGCTGTCTTGGTGATCACAGCTTTGTAGTAAAGGTTGAAATCAGGTAATGTGATGCCCCCAGTTTTATTTTTGTTTTTCAACATTTCCTTAGTGATTCAGGGTCTCTTCTTGTTCCATACAAATTTTTGGATTATTTGCTCCAGTTCTTTGAAGAATACCGGTGGAATTTTTATCGGAATGGCATTAAAAGTATAGATTGCTCTAGGCAGTATAGACATTTTAACAATGTTTATTCTTCCGATCCAAGAGCATGGAATAGTCTTCCATCTTTTTGTGTCTTCTTCAATTTCTTTCATGAGTGTTCTGTAGTTCCTCGAGTACAGTTCCTTTACCTCTTTGGTTAGGTTGATTCCCAGGTATCTTATGGTTCTTGGTGCTATAGTAAATGGAATCAATTCTCTAATTTCCCTTTCTGTATTTTCTTTGTTAGTGTATAAGAAAGCCATGGATTTCTGTACGTTGACTTTGTATCCTGCCACATTGCTGAATTGCTGTATGAGTTCTAGTAGTTTGGGGGTGGAGTCTTTTGGGTTTTCCATATAAAGAATCATGTTATCTGCGAAGAGAGAGAGTTTGACTTCTTCATTGCCAATTTGGATACCTTTTATTTCTCTATGTTGTCTGATTGCTATTGCTAGGACTTCTAATACTATGTTGAACAAGAGTGGTGAGAGTGGGCATCCTTGTCATGTTCTTGATCTCAACGGGAAGGCTGCAGCTTTTTCCCATTGAGTATGATATTTGCTGTGGGTCTTTCATAGATAGATTTGATGAAGTTCAGGAATGTTCCCTCTATCCCTATACTTTGGAGCGTTTTAATCAGGAGAAAAATCCTAATAATAGCACTGAACAGAAATATAGAGACAATCTACAGAAAGAAAGACTTCAAAGGTAACATGATGTCAATAAAAACGTATCTATCAATAATCACTCTCAATGTGAATGGCCTAAATGCGCCCATAAAACGGCACAGGGTTGCAGATTGGATAAAATGACAGGACCCATCCATATGTTGTCTGAAAGAGACCCGTTTTGAACCTAAAGATACACCCAGACTGAAAGTGAAGGGATGGAGAAGCATCTTTCATGTCAATGGGCCTCAAAAGAAGGCTGGGGTAGCGATTCTCACATCAGATAAATTAGATTTTAAACTAAAGACTGTAGTCAGAGATCCAGAAGGACACTACATCATTCTTAAAGGGACTATCCACCAAGATGATCTATAACAATTGTAAATATCTATGCCCCCAATATGGGAGCAGCCAACTACATAAGAAAACTGTTAATCAAGATAAAAAGTCATATTGATATGAATACATTAATAATAGGAGATCTTAACACGCCTCTCTCAGAAATAGACAGATCATCGAAGCAGAAAATCAATAAAGAAACAAGAGCATTGAATGACACATTGGACCAGATAGACCTCATAGATATATACAGAACATTCCACCCTAAAACAATAGAATACTCATTCTTCTCAAGTGCACATGGAACCTTCTCAAGAATAGACCACTTACTGGGTCATAAATCAGGACTCAACCAATACCGAAAGACTGAGATTATTCCCTGCATCTTCTCAGATCACAATGCTTTGAAACTGGAGCTCAATCACAAGGAAGAGTTCAGAAGGAACTCAAACACCTGGAGCTAATGGCCACCTTGCTTAAGAATGCTTGGATCAATCAGGAGATCAAAGAAGAACTGAAACAATTCGTGGAAACCAATGAGAATGAAGACACTTCAGTCCAAAACCTATGGGATACAGCAAAGGAAGTCCTAAGGGGGAAATACATTGCCATCCAAGTCCCCTCAAAAAAATTAAAAAATCTAGAACACACCAGCTGTCTCTACACCTTAAAGAACTGGAGAATCAATAACAAATCAAATCAACTCCACACATAAGAAGGGAAATAATCAAGATTAGAGCTGATATCAATGAGGTAGAAACCAGAGATACAGTAGAACGTATCAATGAAACTAGAAGCTGGTTTTTTGAAAAGATCAGTAAGATCGATAAATCATTGGCCACACTAATCCAAAAGAAAAGAGAGAAAGCCCAAATTCATAAAATTATGAATGAAAAGGGAGAGCTCACAAGGAACACTAAGGAAGTAGAACAATCATCAGAAGTTATTATCAACAGTTATATGCCAATAAGATAAGCAATCTAGATGAAATGGATGCATTCCTGGAAAACTATGAACTCCAAAATTGAACCAGGAAGAAATTGGCAACCTGAATAGACTGATATCTGGTAACAAGATTGAAGCAGTGATCAAAAACCTCCCAAAAAAGGAGCCCAGGACCTGACGGATTCCCTGGGGAATTCTACCAAATTTCAAAGAAGCAATAACACCTATTCTCCTGAAGCTGTTTCAAAAAATTGAAGCAGAAGGAAAACATCCAGACTCTTTCTATGAAGCCAGCATTACCCTGATCCCCAAACCAGGCAAGGATCCTATCAAAAAGGAGAAATTCAGACCAATATCACTGATGAATATGGATGCTAAGATTCTCAACAAGATCCTAGCAAACAGGATCCAACAGCACATTGAAAAGATTATCCACCATGACCAGGTGGGATTCATCCCTGTGCTACAAGAATGGTTCAACATTCACAAATCAATCAATGTGATAGAACAAATTAATATGAGAAGAGAGAAGAACCACATGGTCCTCTCAATTGATTCAGAAAAAGCATTTGATTCTGCTTTTTGTTTGCTTGTTTATTCATATGGTATTTATCTTTCTCTGTCTGACTTATTTCACTTAGCATAAAGCCCTCTGTGTTCATCCATTTTGTCACACACGGCAAGATCTCATCCTTTTTAGTGGATGTGTGATTATTTCATTTTGTATATATAACACATCTTTTTATCTATTCATCTACCAGTGGATACTTGGGTTGCTTATCTTGGCTATTGTAAATAATGCAGCAATAAACATAAGGGTGCATATATCTTTTAAAATTAGTGTTTTCATTATTTTCCACAGTAGCTGCACCAATTTACATGTCTGCTAACAGTGCAAGAGTATTCCTTTTTCTCCACATCCTCATCAACACTTGTTATTTCTTGTCTTTTTTATTTTAACCATTCTTACAGACTTATAGTGATATCTCATTGTGGTTTTGATTTATAGTTCCCTGGTGATTAGTGATGTTGAGTGTCTTTGCATGTGTCAATTGGCCATCTCTATGTCTTCTTTGGGAAAATGTCTATTGAGGTCCTTTGCTCATTTTTATTTTTATTTTTTTAAAGGTTTTATTTATTCATTTGAGACAGGTACACACACACACACACACAGAGCATGAGCAGGGGGAGAGGCAGTGGGAGAAGAAGAAGAAGTAGAATCCCCGTTGACCTGGAACACTGACTTGGGGCTCAATCCCAGAATCTGGAGATTATGACCTGAACTGAAGGCAGACACCCAACCATCTGAGCAACCCAGGCACACCCTATGCTCATTTTTAAATTGGATTTTTTTTTTTTTTGGTTTTGAGTTGTATAAGTTTTTGGTTTTAAGTTGTATAAGTTCTTTATATATTTTGGATAGTAATCCCTTATTGGATAAGTCATTTGCACATACCTTCTCCCACTTGGTAGATTGCATTTTTGTTTTGTTGATGGTTTCCTTCACTGTTCAAAAGCTTTTTATTTTGATGTAGTCATATTTATAAATATAAACTATATAAACTATAGTTTTATAGTTTATTTTTGCTTTTTTGTCTCTTGCATTAGGAGACATATTTAGAAAAAAATGTTACTATGGCTGATGTCAAAGAAATTGCTGCCTGTGTTCTTGAAGGTTCCTGTTAAATTCCAGGTATGATACTTGAGAGAAGAATATTAACTTATTATCCTATGTTCATTGCTGATTGATGCACACATTGGCTTGTTTGTTCTTATCACCTAAGAGTGCCCAAAATGAGATGGATGCAGATTATTTGAAAGTGAGGGTGGTAAGTATTTTAAGAGAGAAAGCAATCTTGGCTAGGAGAACTTAGAAAAATAGGTAAGAAGGCATCATTGAAAGGGCAAGTAGGGAGCCTCACATTAGGTGCTAAGAGATAACAAGGGCAGACAAAATTTGTCTTAATTTATCTTATTGATTAGGGCTGGTGCAGAATTAAGGAGACAGAGTTTAAGAGGAGATGGCGGGCTTGGGAAGTGAGCTTGGAGTCATTACTACCTCATTAATGAAGACACTTTCTTTCTTCACCCTGGCCTGTGTACATGGAATTTGTCTGGGAGTGGCTAGCCCTACAGTAGAAATGCCAGGACTGTATGCCAGAAGACCAGCTTTAGTGAGTTATAGGCCAGGGGGCAGAAAGAAGGAGGGCAAGTCACAGGTCTGTAAAAGCTTCAACCCTGAGAGACTTTCATCAACCTGTCAATGGAGGTAAAATTCAGCATCTTCTTTTCAGTGGATGATGTTCTTAATACTTAGATAAAATGCCAATCAGCAACCTATTGCTTTTCTCTGGGATCTTTCATGCTTCTGCCAGCCAGACTCCTCATAGATAAGTCAGACTTTTCAACACAGAGATGTGAGTGATTTTCTTAGTATTTGGAAGTGTGGTGCATTGGACATGCAACAATGACTATTTGAAATGCACTTGAAGCTGAATAAGCTTTTAAAGATAGTAGTTTTTGGTGGTTTAAATATTTTCTGATCCAGTTTAAGTGTTTGGCATTAAAGAAGCTTTGCTTCATGATTTACCCTGGAAAAGATCAACAAACCCAGGGTGAAAGTTCATGGCGGTGAGTAATCACATTTCCCAAGGCAAGTGAACACCAACAGGTTGTCGAGATCCTGCAGGTATCTGGAGTTAGTAAACTTCAGTGTCCCCTTTGTAAGAAATAAGTATTCAATGAAGGACAGGGAAGTATTCATACTATATGTGAAGGAGAGAGTGCCAGGGGTTAGGGCACACAGGAGGATGCTCAGGGCTGTCTGATGCTCACCTATTAGGGCTTAGGGTTCATCCTTAAAGTAGATCTTCTTAGTGATAGTAACAGAATAAAGGTGCTGGGAGAAAAGCTTACATAGGAAACCAGTTGTGGATATGGAGGGCTTTATTGAATCCCAGATTGGAACATATGCATAGACATATATCTGACATAAGATAGAATATTTGAAATTAGACCCATTCTGGAAATTCTCAACATTATGATTGATTCCACTATGGATTACTCTCTCATGCCAAAAAGAAAATTCTACTTAAAGAATAACTGGCATATTTTATTGTGAAGGGTAAAGGATGGAGCTACCATCCCTCTGCTTCTTCCATGTCTTTCATTAAAATAAAGCACCATCAGCATGCAGTCTTTCTTCTAATACTTGCAAGGCATAAAGCAAAGTTACAAACACAGACATCTGGCCTGTAGCCTGCACACCTTTGTTCCCTCATTTGTCCACTCCTAATTTTCTTTCCACACTATGAGAGGTCTCATAGAAATACACATGGACATGCCAGACTGTATGTTCAAGCTCCATGCAGCACTCTTCCATCCCAAACAGCTGGCCCTGGGCCAGCCAGCAAACTAGGGGTATGTACAGCTATGCTGCTATTTGCTCCTGGGAGGATAGACCTGGAGAAGAGGTCTGTTCAAGCCCCTGTGCCTTCATACTGTTTGGACAGAGAATTACAGGGACTGTTTACCTGGATTTTGGCCTAGAAGCTGTGACTCTAGACTCAAAGTGGGCATGTTCCCTTGGCCCACTCACTTTCTAGGGAGAGGTACAGCCAGAGGAGAGCTAAAGTAGGGTCCTCTAAAGTGCGGGCCTTAGGGCAGGGCATCTTTCCTGGGACTGACTGAAAGCAATATTGTTAACTTGATACCAGTATACACAATGAAAAAATGTGGACACACCAATGGGTTACTCCTCTTTTTGGTCAGAGACTCCATCAACCAGTGATGGAGTGTTGGGAGTGTTGTGAAAATAACTTCAATGAGCTGAAAATGAATGGACATGAAGTACTAGCTGAGGTAGTGACCATCTACTCCTGCTGTTTAGTGTGCAGCCATTTCATACATACATATATATGTATGAAAGGGGAACCCTCTTATACTGTTGGTGGAAGTGCAAGTTGGTGCAGCCACTTTGGAGAACAGTGTGGAGATATATATATATATATATATATATATATATATATATATATATATATATATTCAGCATAACAGTATTCATTGTTTTTGCAAAACACCCAGTGCTTCATGCAATACGTGCCCTCCCTAATACCCACCACCTGGTTTGCCCAACCTCCCACCGCCCACCCTTTCAAAACCCTCAGGTTGTTTTTCAGAGTCCATAGTCTCTCATGGTTCACCTCCCCTTCCAATTTCCCTCAACTCCCTTCTCTCCATCTCCCCATGTCCTCCATGGTATTTGTTATGTTCCACAAATTAGTGAAACCATATAATACTTGACTCTCTCTGCTTGACTTATTTCTCTCAGCATAATCTCTTCCAGTCCCATCCATGTTGTTACAAAAGTAGGGTATTCATCCTTTCTGATGGAGGCATAATACTCCATAGTGTATATGAACCACATCTTCCTTATCCATTTGTCCGTTGAAGGGCATCTTGGTTCTTTTCACTTTTTGGCGACCGTGGCCATTGCTGCTATAAACATTGGGGTACAGATGGCCCTTATTTTCACTACATCTGTATCTTTGGGGTAAATACCCAGGAGTGCAATTGCAGGGTCATAGGGAAGTTCTATTTTTAATTTCTTGAGGAATCTCCACACTGTTCTCCAAAGTGGCTGCACCAACTTGCACTTCCACCAACAGTATAAGAGGGTTCCCCTTTCTCCACATCCTCTCCAACACACATTGCTTCCTGTCTTGCTAATTTTGGCCATTCTAACTGGTGTAAGGTGGTATCTCAATGTGGTTTGAATTTGAATCTCCCTGAGGGCTAGTGATGATGAACATTTTTTCATGTGTCTGATAGCCATTTGTATGTCTTCATTGGAGAATTGTTTGTTCATATCTGCAGCCATTTTTGCTCAACTGAGCACTGTGGGAGTTGTCAGGACAAGACTCTGGAGCTTATGGCTGTCAGAGAATTAGCAGGGAGTAGTCAGTTTAAATAAAGTGAGTCAAGGATAGTCCTCAATATTCTTAGGTTTCAGGGACTGATGTCCAAGAAAGTACTGCAATCACATCATAAAAGCTGAGGCCCACTGTGGGACTTGCTTTATGTAGTTCATTTGGGTATTATTTCTAGGAAGAAATTGCTAGCATTATCAATGAAAGGGAATATCCTAGGGGTTGACATTTTGCCTTTTTCTTTAAGAGGTGGTAGGGGTGTACAGCCTTGGGTCTCTTTCTGGCTGTCCTGCTCATTGGTGAACTGTAGAGCTCATAAACACTTCTGGTCAGGTGGTGTCCAGGGGCTCTGTACCCCATCAATTCCTGTGCCCTCCTTCTATGTTATGCTTCCCTCAAGGAAGCCATATAGCTGACTTGGCTGAGGCATGTTCCTAAGAAGGATCTGTGGGCTTGTCATTGGATTATATCAATAATAAGAAATGGCTACCATTGAGTGGTTTAAGTTTTTATTTTAATCGCAGTTAGTTAACATACAGTGTTATATTACTTTTAGGTGTATAATACAGTGATTCAGCACTTCCATACAACACCTGGTGTTCATCAAGACAAGTCCACTCCTTAAACCCCATCACCTATTTAGCCCATCCACCCATTCACTTTCCCTCTGGTAACCATCAGTTTATTCTCTAGAGTTAAGAATCTGATTCTTATTCTCTCTCTCTCTCTCTCTCTCTCTCTCTTTTTGTTTTCCCTTTGTTCATATGTCTTGTTTATTAAATTCCACATATGAGAAAATCATATGGTATTTGTATTACTCTGATCAACTTATTTAACTTAACATTACACTCCATAGCTACTCTCAGGCTCCATCATGTCATTGTAAATGGCAAGATTTCATTCTTTTTGATGGCCAATTAATATTCCATTTTGTGTGTATCCAGTACCACATCTTCTTTATTATTCATCAACTGATGAGCACTTGGGCTGCTTCCATCTCTTGGCTATTGCAAATAATGCTTTCATAAAAATAGGAGTGAGTGTATCCCTTTGAAGTAGTGTTTTTGTATTCTTTGGGTAAATACCCAGTAGTGCAATTGCTGAATCATAGGGCAGTTCTATTTTTAACTTTTTAAAAAAAAATATTTTATTTATTTATTTGACAGGCAGAGATCACAGGTAGGTAGAGAGGCAGGCAGGGAGAGGAAGGGAAGCAGGCTCCCTGCTGAGCAGAGAGCCTGATGCGGGGCTTGATCCCAGGACCCTGGGATCATGACCACAGCTGAAGGCAGAGACATTAACCCACTGAGCCACCCAGGTGCCCCTATTTTTAAGTTTTTAAGGAAAGTTCATGCTGTTTTCCACAGTGAATGCATCAGTTTTCATGCCCCTTCACAGTATAAGAGGATTCCTTTTTATCCACATCCTTGCCAACACTTGTTGTTTCTTGTGTTGTTGATTTTAGCCATCCTGAAAGGTGTGAGGTGGTATCTCACTGTGGCTTTGGTTTGCATTTCCCTGATTATGAGTGATGTTGAGCATCTTTCTATGTGTCTGTTGGCCATCTGGATGTCTTCTTTGGAGAAATGTCTGTTCTTGTCTTCTTGCCCATTTTTAAATTGGATTATTTGCTTTTTTGGGTGTTGAGTTGTGTAAGTTCTTTATAGATTTTGGATAATAGCTTTATCAGATATGTCATTTGCAAATATCTTCTCTGATTTGATAGATTTTCTTTTAGTTTTATTGATTGTTTCCTTTGCTGTACAGAAACTTTTCATTTTGATTTTTCCTAATAGTTCATTTTTGCTTTTGTTTCTCTTGTCTCAGAAGATATATCTAGAAGATTACTATGGTCAATGTCAGAATTTACTGCGTCTTCTCTCTTCTAGGTGTTTATGATTTTAGGACTCACGTTTAGGTCTTTAATTTTGAGGTTATTTTTATTTATGGTGTGATAAAGTGGTTAAGTTTTATTCTTCTGCATGTTGGTGTGCAGTTTTCCCAACACAACTTGTTGAAGAGACTGTTTTTTTCCCATTATGTATTCAATCCTTCTTTGTCAAAGATTAGTTGAACATATAGTTGTGGGTCCATCTCTGGGTTTTCTATTGATGTATGTGTCTGTTTTTGTTCCAGTACCATACTGTTTTGATCACTACAGCTTTGTAATATAACTTGAAGTCTAGAATTGTGATGTCTCCAGCTTTGCTTTGCTTTTCTGCATTCCTCTGGCTATTCAGGGTCTTTTGTGTTTCCATACAAATTGTAGGATTATCTATTCTATAGGGTTGTCTGTTCTTGCTCTGTGAAAAATGACGTTAGTGTTTTGACAGGGTATTGCATTAAAGTGTAGATTGCTTTTAGTAGTATAGACATTTTAACAATATTTGTTCTTCCAATCCATGAACGTTTTTCCATTTCTTTGTGTCTTCTTGAATTTCTCTCATCAGTGTTCTATAGTTTTCAGAGTACAAATCTTTTACCACTTTGGTTAGTTTTTTTCCTAGCTATCTTATGGTTTTGGTGCAACTGTAAATGAGATTGTTTTCTTAATATCTGTTTCTGCTGCTTCATCATTGTGTATAGAAATTCAACAGATTTCTGCGCACTGATTTTGTATCCTGCAAATTTACTGAATTTATTTATCATTTCTAGCAGTTCTTTGATGGAATCTTTGGAATTTTCTATGTATAGTATTATGGCATCTGCAAATAGTGAAAATTTTACTTCTTCTTCACTGATCTGAATGTCTTTTATTTCTTTTTGTTGTTTGTTGTGGCCAGGACTAATAGTACTTACAGTACTATGTGGAATAGAAGTGGTGTGAGTGGACATCCTTGTCTTATTCCGGATCTTAGGGAAAAGCTCTCAGTTTTTCCCCATTCAGAATGATGTCAATTGTGTGTTTTTCATCTATGACCTTTATTATGTTGAGGCACATTCCCTCTAAACCTACTTTAAGGGTTTTTATCATGAATGGATGCTGTTCTTTGTCAAAGGCTCTTTCTTCATCTATTAAAAGTATCTTATGGTTCTTTTCCTTTCTCTTAGTAATGTGATGCATCATGTTGATTGATTTGCAAATATTAAACCACTTTTGTAACCCAGGAATAAATCCTGCTTGACTGTAGTGAATAATTATTTTAATGTATTAGTGGATTCTTTTGCTAGTGTTTTGTTGAGAATTTTTGCATCTATGTCTCAGGGATATTGACCTCTAGTTCTCTTTTTTAGTGGTGTCTTTATCTGGTTTTACCTTACCCTGATAAGGGTAATGCCAGCTTCCTAGAATGAATTTGGAAGTTTTTCTTCCTTTTCTATTTTTTGGAATAGTTTGAGAAGAATAGGTTCCAATTCTCTTTAAATGTTTTGGAGAGGGGCACCAGGGAGGCTCAGTCAGTTAAGCCTCCAACTCTTGATTTCAGCTCAGGACATGATCTCAGGGTTGTGAGATTGAGCTATACATCAGTATCTGAATTTAGTGGGGACGCTGCTCCAGATTCTTTCTCACTCTCTTTCTGCTCCTCACCCCTACTCTTGCTCTCTCTCTCTCTCAAACAGTTAAATAAATCTTTAAAAAAAGATGTGTGGTAGAATTTGGGAGGCCATCTGGTCCTGGACTTTTGTTTCTTGGGACCTTTTGATTACTGATCCAATTTCTTTGCTGATTATTGGACTGTTCAAGTTTTCTCTTTCTACCTGTTCCAGTTTTGGTTGTTTATATGTTTCTAGGAATTTATCCATTCTCTAGGTTGTCCAATTTTTGGCATATAGTTTTCCACATTATTCTTTTATAATTGTATATATTTCTGTGGTGTTGGTTGTTATTTCTCCTCTCTCATTTGTGATCTTATTTATTTGGGTCCTTTCTCTTTCTTTCTTGATAAGTCTGACTAGAGGTTTAATCAATTTATTGATTTTTTTTCAAAGAACCAGCTCCTCGTTTCATTGATCCCTTCTATTATTTTCTTAATTTCTATATTGTTTATTTCTATTCTGATATTTATTATTATGTTCCTTCGGCTGATTTTAGGTTTATTGTTCTTTTTCTAGCTCTTTCACATGTAACATAAGATTGTTTATTTGAGATATTTCTTGCTTTTTGATGTAGCCCTGTATTGCTATAAAGTTCCCTTAGAGCTGCTTTTATAACATCCCAAAGGTTTCGAACCATTGTGTTTTCATTTTCATTTGTTTCTATGTATTTTTTCATTAAAATATTTTGTGACTTATAAAACATAATGGGATTAAGAAAATTGTTTCCATTTTTTAAATTTTTTCTTTTATTTTCTAGTTGGCTGATTCATTGTTTAGTAGCATGTTACTTAACTTCCATGTATTTGTGGTCTTTCCAGGTTTTGCCTTATGGTTGATTTCTAGTTTTATAGTGCTCTAGTCAGAAAAGATGCATACTATGACTGATCTTCTTGAATTTGTTAAGGCTCATTTTGTGGGCTAATATGTGATCCATTCTGGAGAATGTTCCATGTGTACTTCAAAAGAATGTGTATTCTGCTCTTTTAGGATGAAATGTTCTGAATATATTGGTTAAATCTATCTGTTCTAGTGTGTCCCTCAAAAAGCCACTGTTCCCTTGTTGATTTTCTGCTTAAATGATCTGTCCATTGATATAAGTGGCTCAGTCAATTAAATGTCTGCCTTCAGCTCAGGTCATGATCCCAGGGTCCTGGGATCCAGTCCCTCATTGGGCTCCTTGCTCAGCTTGGAGCCTGCTTCCTCTGCCTGTAGTTCTCAGAAATAAATATATAAAATCTTAAAAAGAAGCCTAGTTTGTCCAATATAGGTATTGCTCCTCTACTTTCTTCTGACAAGCATTTGCATAATAAATGTTTTTCCATCTCCTTACTGTCCATCTGCCGGTGTTTTTAGGTCTGAAATTAATCTCTTGTGGGCAGCATATAGATGGGTTTTGCTTTTTTATCCATTCTGTCATCTATGTCTTTTATTGGAACACATAGTCCATTTAGTCCATTGAAAGTAATGTACTTATGTATGTACTTAATAGATATTTACATATGTAGATATGTACTTATTGTCATTTTATTTTTTGTTTTGGGATTGTTTCTGGAGATTTTCTTTGATCCTTTCTTGTCTTTCTCTCTCCCATATTTTGATGACTTTCTTTAGGAATATATTTGGATTTCTTTCTCTTTATTCCTTGTGTATTTAATTATTGGTTTTTGACTTGTGGTTACCATTAAGTTTGTATTTAAACTCTTTTGCATATACCAGTCCACATTAAAGTGATGGTCATTTAAGTTTGAATCCACTCTTTACTTATCTCTTCCCCCCATTTTAAGTATACATATGGTGTTATATTTTATATCTTTTTATTTTGTGAGTTTCTTGATTGGTTTTTTTACAGAAATATTCATTTTCACTCCTTTGTTTTTGTTTTTTTACCTTTATAACTGTCACTTTTGGTCTCTCTTTTCCACTATTGAGTAGTATTTATACTCCAGATTGTGCAAAGTAATTAACATGCAACTTATTGCATTCTCACAGGAGCACTGTAAGAGTTTTTTTTTTAATTTCAGTGTAGTTGGCACACAATGTTACATTAGTTTCAGGCATACAACATAATGATTCAACAGCTTTCTACTTTATGTTATGATAAGCTCACCACAGGTGTCGCTACTGTCTGTCACTATAAAATGCTACTACAATATCATTGACCAATATTCCTTATGCTGTCTTTTTTGTTTTCTTGACTTATTCATTCCATAACTTGAATCCTGTATCTCCTACTTCCCCTCACTCATTTTACCCATCCCCCGTATTTCTCCCCTTCAGTTGGGTGTCTGTCTTCAGTTCAGGGTCATGGGATTGAGCCCCACATCATGTTCCCTGTTTAGTGAGGAGTCTGCTTCTTCCTTTCTCTCTGCCCATCACCCCTGCTTGTGCTATGTCTCTCTCAAGTAAATAAATAAAATATTTAAAAAAAAAACCTAAAAATTAAAAAGAGAGCCCTATAATTTGGTGTTTACTTTCAGAGTATAGGAGCCTAAGTAGTTTAGGAGTTGAAATTTTGAGGAAGAAATAGCACTAGCTTCCCTACCCAAGTTCTGAAGCAGTTGAATTGTAAAGCAGAGTACAAAACATTGCCTTTATTTGATTAATTTATTTCACTTAGTATAATACCCTCTAGTACCCTCCATGTTGTTGCAAATGGCAAGATTTCATTCTTTTTGATGCTGAGTATGATTTTACTCAAATGTGAAATTTAAGAAATGAAACAGATGAACATAAGAGAAGGGAAGGAAAAATAAAATAAGATGAAAACAGAGAGAGGTGCAAACCACAAGAGACTCTTAGCTATAGGGAACGAACTGAGGATTGCTGGAGGGGAGATGGTTTGGGGGCTGGGGTAATTGGGTGTTGTATGCAACTGATAAATCATTAAATTCTACCTTCAAAACTAATAATACAGTATATGTTAACTAAATTGAATTTAAGTTAAAAAATTACTCATTTATTTATATTTAATTTAATTTAATCTTATTTAATTTTATATTTTTTTCAGAGTTCCAAGATTCATTGTTTACATGCCACACTCAGTGCACTATGCAATATGAGCTCCAGAAGAGCTCACCCATCCCCCACTCTCCTCTCCTCTAAAACCTCAGTTTGTTTTTCAGAGTCCACAATCTCTCATGTTTCATATCCCCCTTCCCCCACTGATTTCCCCCCAATTCACCTTTCCTTTCCTACTCCTAATATCCTCCATGTTATTCCTTATGTTACACAAGTACATGAAACCATGAAACCATATGATAATTGACTTTCTCTGCTTGACTTAATTCACTCATCATAATCTCAGTCCCATCTATGTTGATACAAAAGTTGGGTATTCATCCTTTCTGATGGCTCAGTAATATTCTATTGTATATATGGAAAAATTTTAAAAAATATTGCCTTTATTCCTGATAAGATCTAGCTTGGGGGAGGTAGCTAAAGTGTGAGGGCCAAATAGGCTTGTGAAATGAAATCCAGGGTTGGACAGATGCACCTGTCCAGCTACAGTAGACACTGTAACACCAGAGTTGTAACCTGCAATGACAGAACCTTCAATGCTGAACTTGGAGTCTGGTCCAAAATGTGTTCTCAGATAGTGGGCTAGTTTGGAAAGAGGAAGGAAGGAAAAGTAAGGTCATGCCTGTTCTATGTATTCTTCCTCATTTTTACCACTCAGTTAAGATCTTCTCTGGCAGAAAGTAGTAAGTGAAGAAGGAAGAGAGAGATCAAGCAATGCTTTTCTGGAAACTAAGAGTTGGGAAGAATGGTCTGCTCTAACACTGGGCCAAGTCCCATGATACAGCATTTTGGGGAGCCACCAGCCTCTGTAAAGTTCAGATTTCAAGGAAAGTGATAGCAGCTAGCACTTTTGCCACTCCACCTAGGGTCATAGAACAAACTAACCACAAGTTCTACTGTTCTTGTTTTAATTTCTGTGTCCCAGAGGCCTCTTAATTCTATCACCTTTGGAAACAATTTGGCAGTTAAAACATTTGTGTTCCAATTTTAGCTCTGCTAATTCTGGGCTATGTGGCTTTGGACAATTTATTTTTTAAGCCCCAGTTTTCTCATCTGTAGAGCAGGTATAATAGCACATACCCCCATAGGGTTGGGTCAAGAATGTAATAAAGTTCATGGCACCTGGGTGGCTCAGTTGATTAAGTGTTTGACTCTTGATCTTGTTTCAGGTCTTGATCTGAGGGCTTCAAGTTCAAGCCGCACACTGGGCTCCAAGCTGGCTGTGGAGCCTACAAAAAAAAAAAAAAAAAAAGAATACAGTGAAGCATGAAGTATTTAAGATCATGCCTGCCCTGTAGTAAGTTCTTAGTTAATGGTTTCTATGCTTGCTCATAGTTTTTCTGTTTCTCTGCCTCCTGGAAACCAGTTGAAAGCTACATCTCATTAAATATGAATTTAGGTAACCAAAGTGGCTAGCCCAGTGCCTTTCCTTTCTCTTCTAGGGTATATTGGCCCTTTTCTTCCATGGATTACTCTTATCACCTGTACTGGACAATTTCATATGATTGCTTAATCATTCTTCTTGGTGGATGGACCCTTTAAGAATGATATAGTGTCAGTTTAAAATCTAATTTTTCTGATATGAGAATTGCTACCCAATCTTTTTTTTTTGAGGCCCATTGGCATGAAAGATGCTTCTCTATCCCTTCACTTTCAGTCTGGATGTATCCTTAGGTTCCATATGGGTTTCTCATAGACAACATATGGATGGGTCCTGTCGTTTTATCCAATCTGCAACCCTGTGCCCTTTTATGAGAGAGTTTAGGCCATTCACGTTGAGAATGATTATTGAAAGATACATTTTTATTGACATCATGTTTCCTGTGTAGTCCTTGTTTTTATAGACTTTAAATTTCTGTTGTATGTCACTCTTGGGTTCTTTTTTCTTTTATAGAACCCCCCTTAATATTTCTTGTAGCGCCAGCTTGGTGGTCACATACTCTTTTAAACCTTGCCGGTCTTGGAAGCTCTTTATCTCTCCATCCATCTTGAATGTCAACCTGGCTGGATAAAGTATTCTTGGCTGCCTGTTCTTCTCATTTATTGCCCTGAATACATCTTGCCAGCCCTTTCTGGCATGCCAGATTTCTGTGGACAGTTTTGACATTATTCTGATGGACCTTCCTCTGTACATAAGGAATCTTTCCCCCCTAGCTGCTCTCAAGAGCTCCTGTATAAAATTGTGATTCACCAGTTTCACAATCAGGTGTCTTGAGATATTTCTAGATTTTATGATCTTGGGGGGTAACCTTTCTGCCTCTAGGACACAAAATCTGGTTCCATTCCCCAGATTGGGAAAATTTTCATGGAAAATTTGTTCAACAATATGTTCTAGTCTTCTTTCTTTCTCCTCCCTCTCAGTGATCCCAGTAATTCTGATGTTGGAACATTTTATGGTGTCATTTATTTCCCTAATTCTGTTTTCGTGGCTTCTAAGATGTTTGTTCCAGGCCTACTCCTGATCTTTTTTCTCTATCAGTTTGTTCTCCAGATCAGTAATTCTGCCTTCTGCCTCAGTTACTCTAGCTGTTAGAGAATTTAGATTAGACTGGAGCTCATTGATAACATTTTTAACTTCTTCCTGGGTGGCTTTCACTTCTTCACTAATAGATTCCACGTTGTCATTAATGGCTTTCCCCAACCCAGCCATTGCCTGGATAATTGTTACCCTGAATTCCCTTTCCGACATATTGTTTATGTCCATCCAATAGCTCTGATGGAGAGGGCACAATCTCTGAATTTTTCCTCTGATGGGCATTCCTCTTCCTAGTCATTTTGGTGATAGGTGTTTGAGGGGATGTGTAGCTGAATATATAAGCCGCAATCCTGGAAAGTTGCACCCTGGGACACTTCCAAGCAATCAGAATTCACCACCAAAAAGAAAGAAAAAGGAAAAAAAGAAAGGGAGAAAGAGACAGAAAAAAAAAGAGAGAAGACACAGCCAGAATGGGCCCCAAAGGTAAGATTTATGAGGTATACAAACAAAAATGAACAATGAAAAAGAGGGACAAAAGTAGATGACAAGAAAAAAAAATAAATAACTCAGCCAAAATGAACCCCAAGTATAAAATTTGCATAATACCAGAACAAAAACCAAAACACTGACAGAAGAAACAGATGAGAGAGGGTGATGAGAAGAAACAGATGAGAGAGGGTGGTTATAAATCCTCAATGTGGGCGATGAAGGTTATTTTGATTCTTCCTTGATGTATCTTGATATCTTTGTTAAAGGATTCAACTTTCCAGAGATAAACGGACATTAAAACTGGTTTATATATAGGGGTAGTATTGACTAGGGAAGGAGGATTACTTTGAAGCTTACATCTATGTGTATATTAAAAAAAAAAAAACAAAAACAGGTATATGTATGAAAAAAGTTCAAGTTAAAATGTTATTATGGAATTTGTTGTATTGAACCTCTCATTCTAATGGTAAATAAGTCAAAAAAATTAAAAAGAACGAGAATAGTAAGAACAAATTAAAAAGAAAAGTTGTATCCATGAAATATACAGGTTTTAGGGCAATACTGGGAGCTTTATATCTTGTTTTCCCCTGATATTGGGGTTTTACAGTTTTATGGGGACCCTGTGGTGGTTGCCCTCTCTTTCTTTTGGCTGGCTTTCTGGGGGAGGGGCCTGCCTCATTGTTTTTCAGTCAGTCTTGCTTGGGTTGAGTCCTCCTGCTCCCTATCAAGGGGCTGGACTCTGTGGAAACCAATTTTTCAGGCTTTTGTTCTCTGGAGGTTTTTGCTCTTTGGTGGCTTTTTGAGGTTTAATGGAAAGCAAACTGCACCCAGACCCATGTCTCAGAGAGAAGCCTCAGTCTGCTCCCCTCTGGGTGGTCCAGAACACATATACTCCCCCTCTGAAAACTCCACTGAGCCATGCAACCTCCCACTGGCACTGCACATCCCTCATCTCAGGGGTCACCCAAAACGCCCACTTGTCTCTGTACCCCGATGCCACTAAAACTGCGAGTGATATTGGTCCAGGAAACCTGCTTCTGGTGGTTGCCTTTGCCAGGACTGCAGTCTGGGGTCTCGCTGGCCTGAAAGATTCCAACTAGAGATAGCATGCTGAGGTTTTCAAGCCCTGGCTGGGAGTTTTCAGACTCTCCACCGGTCCCAGAGACCACCAGCTAGCTTCCACAAGGAGCTCTTTCAGGAGAGGGTGGGGAGCACAGTTTAGGCCCCATCTCACAGTGCGTGTGCAAAGTGCAAAAGGCTGTGGTTCTAGAGGGTGCCGGATGGCATACACACCAGACTTTCTCATCCACACTGGTGGGAAGTGTGCTTAGCTCAGCGCTGCTGCAAGCAGCAGAAAGCCAGGGGCTCAGAGACCATGGGCTGGAGGTTTTGCCGCACTCTCTCTGTTATGGGTGGTCACCAGCATTGGCCATCCTGGGTCCGTGGGCTTATGCCCGTGCCTGTGACCACCAGATTCCACCAGTTGCCCCTTAAGATCTTTTGCTCTTTTTAATTGCTTTTAACCAGACTCCAAGTTAATGCTCATCCCCAATCACAGGGTACTCTCATATTGGGGTATTACTTTCCAATGGGTCACTGCTGGTGATTCCCTCCCCCTTCTGTTTATCCTCCAATATCAGTCCAATTGTTCCCAGTATGCTTTACCTTTTCTTCTGCCCCCATAGAGATCCAGAAGTGTAGAATCCTACATCTCAGGCTGATTCATGGGTGTTCAGAGCGTTCTGGTAGATAATCACCTCACTTTAGGGGACCAGTTGAAACAGGGTCTCCTACTTCTCTGCCATCTTGCCCCAGCCTCTCATATTTCTGTAAAATAATATGATATATACAACATAGTAACTATAGTTAACAATATTGCATTATATACTCAAAAGTTGCTAAAAGAATGGTTCTTAAATTTTTAAATTCTTAACTATTCCTACCACTGAAAAAAAGGTGAGGTGATGGAGGTATTAACCACCTTATTGTGTATCAAATTACCACATTGTATACCTTAAAGTCCCACAATGTTACATGTTAATTATACCTCAATAAAGCTAGAAAAATAAAGGAAAAGTAATATGAGGTATATAAGTGCCCATAGCATATATAGTGTCTGCCACATAGTAAGAGATCGAAGTATTTTTCTTCCTTCCATTCTTCTTCTTCTTTCTCTTTTTCTTTCTGCTCTCTCTCCTTCCCATCTACTGAAGTTCCTAGTGCAGTGCTGAAGTCCCAAGAAATGTTAAATAAATATCTGTGATCTAAAATTCAGTGTATTTTATGTGAGGTGAGTACTGACCGGAACCCTTTATTCTCTCTAAACTGGTGGTTTCTGATTGTGAAATGCTTCCTGTTTAGTCTGTCCAACATGATTCCTTTCTTCCATTGTTGACTAGGGAGAGAACCAAGCAGCAACCAAATTAGAGCTATGTGTTGGGCTAAATTGGACCCTAATAATGTGTCTGACACCCTATTTTGGTTTCCTGTATATATCCTTGTGTGACTGCTGTACTGTAAATTACCCAAAGGTAGGAACTGTGTTGTGTATAGTGCTATATCCCAAGTACCCAGCACAGTCCCATATCCACATTAATTGTTCAGTAAATCTTTAGAATGGCCAATTAAAGAAGTTCTGCAGTATCAGAAATTCAGCTGTCTTCTAAGTAGAAGTTGACATACTGATCCTAAAATTCTCATGGAATTGAGAGGGACCCCAAATATTGAACAAAATCTTGAAAAAGGCAAAGGAAACAAAAGCAAAAATGAACTTTTGGGACTTCAAGATCCAAAGCTTCTGCACAGCAAAGGAAACCTCAACAGAACAAAGAGGCAACCCACACAATGGGAGAAGACATTCACAAATGACACTACAGACAAAGGGCTGATATCTAAGATCTATAAAGAACTCCTCAAACTGAACACACACAAAACAGATAATCATGTCGAAAAATGGGCAGAAGACATGAACTGACACTTCTCCAAAGAAGACATACAAATGGTAACAGACACTTGAAAAAATGTTCATCATCATTAGCCATCAGGGAGATTCAAATGAAAACCACATTGAGATATCACCTTACACCATTTAGAACAGCCAAAATTAACAAGACAGTAAACAGTATGTGTTGGAGAGGATGTGGAGAAAGGGCAACCCTCTTACACTGTTGGTGGGAATGTAAGTTGGTGTAGCCACTTTGGAAAATAGTGTGGGGATTCCTTAAGAAATTAAAAAATAGAGATTCCCTATGACCCTGCAATTTCACTACTGGGTATTTACCCCAAAGATACAGATGTAGTGAAAAGAAGGGCCATCTGTACCCCAATGTTCATAGCAGCAATGGCCACAGTTGCCAAACTGTAGAAAGAACCAAGATGCCCTTCAATGGACGAATGGATAAAGAAGATATGGTCTATATGTACAATGGAGTATTATGCTTCCATCAGAAAGGATGAATACCCAACTTCTGTATTAATGTGGGTGGGACTGGAAGATATTATGCTGAGTGAAATAAGTCAAGCAGAGAGAGTCAATTATATGGTTTCACTTACTTGTGGAGCATATGGAATAACATGGAGGACATAGGGAGATGGAGTGGAGAAGTAAGTTGGGGGAAATTGGACTGGCAGACAAACCATGAAAGACTGTGGACTCTGAGAAACAAGCTGAGTGTTTTTGGGGGGGGGGTGGTTGAGGCTTTTGATAGGTATTTTGGAAGGCACATATTGCATGGAGCACTGGGTGTGGTGCATACACAATGAATTCTGGGAACACTGAGAAGAAATAAAATAAAATGGAAAAAATTATAAAATGAGAAAGAGAACAAATAAAGTCTTCCCACTTACTTATTTCAAAATTTACTAACATCCTACAGTAATCAAAATGACATGTTACTAGCTTAAGGATAGATCAATAGAGTAAAATTCAGAATCCACAGCTATACCCATACATCTATGGTCAATTCATTTTCAACAAGGGTGCTATAACCATTCAATGGAGAGAATGTATATTATCTCCAGCATATGGAGCTGAGACAACTGGTATCTGTACACAAAGGAAAAGTTGGACTCTTACCTCTACGATATATAAAAATTAACTTAAAATGGGTCAAAGACATGTATGTGAGTGCTAAAACTACAAAATTCTTAGAAGAAACCATAGGGATAATTATTCATGATCTTGAACTTGGCAATAGATTATTTGATGTGACACTAAAAATGAATGACAAAAAAAGCTGGATAAATTGGACTTCTTAAAAATTTTAAGGTTTTGTGAATTGAAGGACACTCTCAAGATTGTGAAAATACACCCAACAGAATGGGAGATGTTTGTAAATCATATATTTGATAAAGAACTTTAATCTATAATATATAAAGAATATATACAACTCAATAATAAAAGACAAATAGGTTGGGGTGCCTGGGTGGCACAGTTGGTTAAGCACCCAACTCCTGGTTTCAGCTCAGGCTGTGATCTCAGGGTCATGAGATTGCACCCTGCATTGGGCACTGCATTCAGTGTGGAGTATGCTTAAGACTCTCTCTCCTTCTTCCTCTTCCCCACCCCCATGCACTCTTTCTAAAATAAATAAATAAATAAATAAATGTTTTTTAAAAGGACAAGTAGGTCAAAATGGGCAAAACGTCAGAAAGATATTCTTCCAAGGAAAAGAAACAAATGGTCAATAAGTGCATGAAAAGATCCCAAAGATTATTAACCATAAAAGGCATGTTATTTAAAACCAAAATGAGAAGCCATTTCATACTTACTAGAACAGCTATAACCAAAAATGGAGATAGTTACAAGTGTTGGTAAGGATGTAATGACATTGGAACCCTCACACGTTATTGGTGTGAATGTAAATTGGTATAGCCACTTTGGAAAACATTCTGGAAGTTCTTCAAAGAGCTACATAGAGCTACCATTTGACCCCACAATTCCACTTCCTTTTAAGAAAGCTGAAAACATATGTCTATGTGAAAACTTGTACACAAATATGAATATCAACATTATTCATAATAGCCATAGGGTGGAAACAATATGAATGTCCATCAACTGATACATTGGGGCTGATGGATAGGGGCACCTGGATGGCTCAGTTGGTTAAGCACCTGACTCCTTATCTCAGCTCAGGTCTTGAACTCAAGGTTGTGAGTTCAAGCCCCACACTGGGTTCCACATTGGGCATGGAACCTACTGAAAAAAAAAGTATTGGTGGTACCTGGGTGGCTCAGTCAGTTAAGTGACTCTTGATTTCAGCTCAGGTCATGATCTCAAGGTCATGAGACTGAGCCCTGATTGGGGTTCTGCACTGGGTGTGGAGCCTGCTTAAGATTCTCTCCCTCTCCCTCTTTCCGCACCCCCCAGTTGCGTGCATATGCACTTTCTCTCTGTCTCTTTCTCTTGCTCAAAAAATCCCCCTGATACATGGATTAACAAAATGTGGTATATTTATATAATGGAATATTATTTGGCTATAAAAATGGCTGAAGTGCATGCTACAATATGAATGAACCTTGAAAACATTATGGCAAATGAAAGAAGCCAGACATGAGAGGCCACATATTTTATGATTCCATTTATATGAAATATTCAAAATAAGTAAGTCTATAGAGACAGAAAATAGATTTGCATTTTCCTAGGTGCTTGTACGGAGTGTGGGGGTGATAACTGAAGCATACAGGTTTTCTCTCTCTCTCTTTTGTTTTAAAGATTGTGTGTATTTATTTGACAGAGATAGGGCACAAGCAGGTGAAGCAGCGGCAGAGGACAGGGAGAAGCAGGATCCCTTGCAAGCAGAGGGCCTGATATGGGGCTCGATCCCAGGACCCTGGGATCATGACCTGAGCTGAAGGCAGACGCTTAACAGACTTAGCCACCCAGGTGCCCCCTCCTTTTTTTAATTTTTTTTTAAAATTTTTTATTTTTTATAAACATATATTTTTATCCCCAGGGGTACAGGTCTGTGAATCACCAGGTTTAACTTGTATCATTTTATTTAATTTTCAGAAATTCCAGATAAGAAGTTATCTGGAATACTATAGTATTCACATCCTATAGTTAAGGAATTAAAATACTGAAAGTTAAGTAACCTGTCCAAGGTGACACAGATAATATGAGTTAGGACTGAGATTGGTTGATTCAGGTCAGTCTTTTTTGTTTAATGGAAATATTCCAAAATGGGGCACCTGGGTGGCTCAGTGGGTTAAAGCCTCTGCTTTCAGCTCAGGTCATGATCCCAGGGTCCTGGGATCAAGCCCCACATCAGGTTTTCTGCTCTGTAGACAGCCTGCTTCCTCCTCTCTCTCTGCCTGCCTCTCTTGCCTATTTGTAATCTCTGTCTGTCAAATAAATAAATAAAATCTTTAAAAAAAAAAAAGGAAATATTCCAAAATGGATTGTGGTGTTAGTTGTACAATTCCACTAATATACTAAAAGCCATTGAATTATACACTTTAAATGATTATGTTATGTAAATTATATCTCAATAAATCTGTTAGCAAACCAACAAACAAAATCTATCCTTAACTATGCTTAATAAATGATGTTATACTTATTCTTTCAATGAAAAAATCAGAAGCTCTTGGATGCGGCCCCTACTTCAGTAATTTTTAAAAGCTCTCCAGGTAACTAATGAATCGTTGAACACTATGTCAAAAACTAATGATGTATTATATGTTGGCTAATTGAACATAATACAAAATGAAGCTTCCCAGGTAATTCAAATATGCAGGTGTGACTGAGAAACTCTTCACTAAGGGAATGAATGACTGCATTTTATGTAAACTCTGATTACAATGAATCAATGAATGGATGTATGATGGAGGTCAGCCTTGCTTCTGTTGTCTGTTTGTGAAGCATAGGCAGCCATAGAGTAGGAAGTATATCAAAAGGTATCAATTTTATCTGAAGGCCTAATCTTTCTCAGGCCCCAAAAGATGTGTAGGGTATGACCTTGTCAGCCCTTGTAGGATACATTTACCTGCACCCAGACTTCTAGGGCTGCCCTGGAAAGACAGTGCATATATCTGGGGATTAGAGTTCCTTTCAGAAAAAGAGCTCTGTCAACACAAAGCACAATATTATTGCATTTTTGTAAAGCTTTATGGATTTCCACATACCATCTGCCTGTTATTTTTATAAGTTCCTGCCTAAAGTAGGTTTGCATTTATGCTGACAGAATTTGAAGGCAAAATTGCAATATTGTTTCTTAGAATTATTACTGTATTGTCTTCCTAGTGGTTATTTTTTTATTATGAGTTTTATTTTTCTCCCAGGGAAGCTTCCATGAGTGAATCTAATGCATATAAATGAGGGCACTTAGATGCCATCCTTAGAGAGCACAAGGTGGTTAGACTGTCAAAGTTAATGAGCTAATGTATTGCTAATGAGCCCAACTTACAACATAATTTAATAGAGATAATTGAAATATTGGATAGAACCAAGTATGTTGCATTTTGAATCATTTCTATTTTTCATTCATTTTCATTAAACAGAAATTAAAAGTATATGCTTGCTATCTTACTCTTGTGTTAGCTAGGCTAGAAAAGCAATCCTGTTGGAACAGGTACATGAAGCTTTTTACCCAAGATCTCCAAGCCTACATCATTTTACTGATCAGTTAAAATTCTCAGTTTGTAGTGCACAATTTAAAAAAAAAATTAGAAGTGTTAAGCCTTGTACAATCACTGTAGAATCATGAAACCTGGGAGCTTTTCTGATCTTGGGTTCGGTGTGACCCTTTTGGAAGGGACCGAAAGATATTTACAGCACCCCATACCCCAGGCAAAGACCTTACAGCTATGACCGCTCTCCTCCAAACACCAGGCAGGATCCTCAGTGCTCTGTATGGCACCTGACGTGATCTGAAATTCTCTTTTCTCCAGGTCACTCCTTGCTTTTTTTTTTGTTAGGTGGTTTTATTAGCTGACATCCTCTACCCTGTTCTTGTGAACATTTGCTCTGTTAGGCTTTCATTTCTAACAGCCCTGATCTTAAGGTTCCTGTTCATTTGTGTCAGTATATCATCTTGTAATATTTATGACATGATTTGAATCTGGTTAGTTTAAACCCGAGGACTGCAAGTTACAGTGGTCTTACTTATTTTACTAAAATTTTCACGTACACACACACACACACACACACACACACACACACACACTTTCCTTTCTATTCAAACCTCTTAACCCTGTAGGGTAAGTATCTTAAATTCATAGACTCAACATAGAAAATATATAGGTAATCAAAATATTCAAAATCCTGCCCAAAGTGCTATGTTATTGATAAATATTAACTCAAATATAGTGTTCAATATTTTGGACAATGCAACCACCAAAATGATAAAGGAAAAGCATTAAGGACAGTGGTGGAATATATAGACATGTAGATGTTCAGCAAATATTTTGTAATATATTTGTTCATCTCATACAAAGCTCTGACTTAGTAATTCCACACAAAACAAAAAAGAAACAAAAGTAACAGTCTTCCTCTCAATAGCATATTTTATTTGGAGGTTCAGAGAAAAATGTAGATAAGAATTACCCTAAAGGATAACAGAGCACTTTTCCTAATCAACAAAAATGTTTATTTTTGGACAGTAGTTTTGAGCATGCATCAGAACTTCCAAGATTTACAAACCCCACCTTCAGAGTTTCTGATTCACCAGGTCTAGGGTGGTGCCCAGTAACTTGCATCTCTAACACCTTACCAGGTGATGCTGATGCTGCTGGTGACAGAGTAAAACGGACTGAGGAGTTTTACAAGACTTGGGATTTTTAGTGCTTAAAACTCAGGCAAACCAGAGTGTACTAACACAAATCTCAGGCAAAACACAATGTTTGGTCATTTTACTGGTCCTTGACCATACCTTGAGAACCATTAGTCTTGGAGGTGGGATGGTAACCAGCAAGATAACCTACATGTTCAGACAATACCAACATATACTGTTTCACCTCTAGATAGCCAAGTTCAGTGATCAAACAAATTCAGAAAACAAAGAGGTACTTGAAAATTCAGTGTAAGTCCTCTGGTGTGCTCTCCCAACTCAATTTCAAGCCCTCTGCCCTCCTCCGTCTCTCCCCCACTCAGGTTGCTGGACTGGAAGGGACCTCCACTTGAGCTCTTTCTTTTCTCCAGGTGTTACCTGCTTTGAAGCAAGGAATATAGAACCACTGTGGAAGACACTGTGTGGAAAGAGCAAGCTCCTGGGTCAGACAGATCTGCATTTGAATCTACCACTTCTTATCCATGCAGTGTTGCTTAAATCAGTCAACTTTCCTGAGCTTCAGTTTCACGTAGAAAATGAGGAGCATAATGCCTTCCTTATAGGAATTGTTATGAGACCCGTTATGAGAATGAAAGTGAAGGTGTAAATTAAGCCATATGTATAGTATCTGACATATAGTAGGAAAAATATAAGTGGAAACTGTAATCATAAAAATCCTAAGGTCTGAGGACCATTATTAGATAACTAAAGATCGTAACAAAAATACTAAAATGGGAAAAAAATACTAAATGGAAAGTTTGCCCCTCCTCAAAGACTTGTAATCGCTGACATGAGGTTGTTGTGTGGCCTGAAGTGAAAACACAGAAGAGATGTCAAAGAAGTCAGTTATATTACAGAAAGAAAATTCAAAGAGAAATAACTCTTCTGCCTACATGGAAAGTAAGTAGTGTTAATGAGTTCAGAATCATTTTAAATACTTTCAGTTAAGAGATTTTCTCCCTTTATCCACCCAACCAATGTCAGTCATATTTTTAAGTAGGTGGTTTGTTTCCTCATCCTCACAGGTATCTAACATGTTCAGGCTCCCCTCTAATTTTGAGTGGGGCAGCATTCAGTTTTCTCTCTGCATACCATTTAGGTAGTCCTGCATGTCACTTACCTGATTTTCACACATTGTGTCTTTCCCTCAACCCAAATCTTTGCTCTTATGTTGAAGAATGGATAGGTTCATCAGGATGAGTTTGAGGACATATTTTTACTTATAATTTTCTTTACCAACAGAATAAGAATCTGCTTACAACATGAGGTTGTCCTACTCTTTTTTAAATATGTGTTTGAATTCACACACTGAAACTGAGGAGGTTTGGACTGGAAGATTTTGTTTCCACAGCTCAGCAACTCATTCTCATCAAAACATATTGGATTCTGTGCATGGGCAATCTGAGCTGCTCTGCCTTTTTAAGAGATGGGCTTCTGCCTCATTTTCACGTGATTCATATGTTATCACGAAAGGATTAATCATAGTTAAGAGTTCTATGATGTTTACTGTGTACCAGTTATTACTGTTACTTTTCCCTCTCAGTCTCTATCTCTCTCTTTTACTCTCTTTCTGTCATATCAGATTGCTTGGAACTCACTCTCAGAGTTTTCATAAGGATCTTTTTAGGGTCTCTTCTTCCAAAGGCAGATTGCAACACTAGAGTACATACCTCTCTGCCCAAGAGTAACTGCTTATGGGATACGTGGATGGATCTTTCACACTCATACTGGGTGCTATCCATATACATACAAGACAGGCTGTGCAGTGGGGAGCCAGGAGTAGGAAGAGAAAGGAGGTAGTGGGTTTACTTTCCCTGTGCTGCCAAAATTTTATGAACTCTAAGGAGTCCAGAAGTTTTTCAAACCTAGACTTCCGTGTTTTTATAAAGGTATATATATCAAGGTAGGGGGATAAAACATATTTTACTTAACAGTTTGTTAAACTTACTTGGACATATGGTATATGGAGCTCTATTTGTATACTCCTCTCAGTTCCCCACACATGATAGGGAGTCCAGATTTGCTTAAGGGTGTGGGTACATAGGTGCAATCAGAAGGTCTGAAAAGGCTACCAGTGGGGTGGGGGTGGAGGGAGAAGGAAAAGGGGAACATATACCTGGCTTGGACTAAGTCATCACTGCCCCCCCAAAGATATGTCTGGAAAGTTCCAGTGAAATAAATGGTTTAGCACATAGTTTCCTGAACCAGACTCTCTGAATTTTAATCCTGGCTCTATAACCTGTTGGCTGTATAGCCTTGAGTGATTCCCTTAACTCCTGTGTTTCTCTGTTTTGTCTTCTGTAAAATGAGGATGATATTAATCTATCCTATAAGGTACTAAAGTACTTAAAACAATGCCTGGTGTACAGTATGTGGCACACAATTGTTAACTTTTAAAGTTATTTCTACATTCAGCTAGTTGGATGTGATATGAAAATATCTTGAAGGAATTCTCAGCAAAGTATCCCTAGTCATCTAATACTTTTTCTATTTTCCAGGACAATATGAGCACCATAGAAGATGATCAAAATGGAAAGAGGTATTCCTGAAATGGGCTTCTCTATAGGGTGGAAGGAGGGGAATTGGGCTAATATTTGTCCCTCACTCATATTTGGCCTCAGAGGGTAGAAGGGAGACCTGGGTGATGATCATCTGGAGTGAGTGTGTGCAGTAGGAGTCCCCCAGAGGGTAGCTGTAGCAACTTGGAAGGCTGTGGAGTCACCTGCCCTATTATAGGCTGAAGACTATGAAATGGAAAGCATGGCCCTGTATTCCTGTCATTTTTTTCTATTGGCTAAGATGTCTTGGGAAGTAGCTTGATAGAGGCTGTGATAGTAGCCACATTAATATAATGTATATTCAAATAATGTGCCACTTAGACAACAGAGTAGTTTCTAAGGACCAGAGCCCATAGGTAGTAGTGACTTTAGCCAGAGCAAACTTCTGGGTGGGAATAGTTCATCCTAGGCAATTTTGGGACCTGAAATTACAGAGTCTTTGCTCAGATAGCTGCATTAGTAAGGGATGACTGTGAAGGATTTATGGACGACACTTGTGAGCACCCCTGAGGATTTCTAGAAATATTTTGTAAGAGGTTGAATTTCCTGTATTCAAACATGCTCAGAGCCATTGTGATTTTGGTAGTAGTGTTACTGTGACCTCATTTGTATTCTCTGGTTGGCAAGGCCCAAGTCATTTGGATTCCAGAAGGATTTTAAACAGTTGAAAGACATGGTTAGATTTGAGACTTCAGACACCCTGATATTAGTATAGAAATGAGATAGGAGCTTTGCAGAAGTAGAAATTAAGAAGTTACAATAGTGTTCTGGTGCTAAATGAAGGACCCAGTTGGTAAAAGAAGGGGTGGGATGGAGGGGAAAAATTTAAAAGAATACTTCAGAAACACTGAATAGGATATCATGTTGATTTAGATATGGAAGATAGCAAAAAAAGAGAGGTCAGAGGTAATTCTTCAGGAAAGGGAGAGTTTTGTGAGAGGTCAGCAAAGTCATTCTCATGATGAAATCAAGTAAGAGAATAATTAAATGTCTACTGAATGGGAAAATTAGGAGGTCATTGGGCCTTTGGTATTTTGTCTCCAGTGGTTCACCCACTCCTGATTCTTATTTTTCCTTTATGGGCTACTATTTGAGTCTGCCTTCTTGCTCTGACATTTCCTGAAAATCAAATCTTCCCAACTAGAATTTTTAGGCTTTGGGTCTCATTTCCTTGGGACTTCCCCAGGTGAAACAAAAGTTGCTTGCTGGATTCATACTATTGTTACAGGATTTCTTTCCCTTTAATGCCCACAGTTCTTGGTCACACCACTTTGAAGAATGAAGAGGTAGACCAGATGAAGAGTGATGGGTAGCAAAGCAAAGTTTATTGAGCGATAGTGAAGTTTATTGAGTGATAGATAGTACAAAGCTCCCAAAGAGGGAGGGGACCAAGAGGGTTGCCACTGGTTCTTTTTTTTTTTTTATTTAAGATTTTATTTATTTTTTTATGAGAGAGAGAGAGAGAAGCAGAGAGAGAGAGAGAGAGCTAGCAGGAGGGGCAGAGAGAGACACAGAGAGAGAATCTCAGATTCCACACTGATCGTGGAGCCCCATGCGAGGCTTGATCCCAGGACCCTGAGATCATGTCTAAGCCAAAATCAAGAATTGGACACTTAACTAACTATGCCATCCAGGCACCCCACCACTGGAGTTTCTACATCTAGGGGGTTTTATGGGCTTATTGGCAGGCTGTTTTAATCTGATTAACCCTCCACAAGCCTGTTATCCTATCAGATTTTTGCCATCTACCTATCACATGGAAAGGGTGGAGGGCTCCTTTCAGGGTGGTGTAAAATCCTTTTAAGGGTGGTTTCCTCTTAGGGCAGGGGCCCCTATGTCCCTGCCTGCCTTTCTTCCAGCATTTATTTGTCATTAATAAGATCATACATATCTCTCCCAGGAATCTGGGCATTTTAAAAGGTGATGTTAAGGGTAATTATTCAACCAGAAGGAATTAATCCTGGTGGTGGAAGTTTCTTGTTACATGGCATAGGGAGAAGTGGCTTGTAAAGAGGATATTCAACTCTTTTACAAAAGAAAAAAAAATTCTGAAATCATAGTGGATTTGCTTCAAATCATACTAAGGAAGAGATGAGGTCATTTTCTATTGCTTCATTCCAGACTATCGCTGCCTCACTCTCCCTAGTTTTCTTGCCCTGATAGAACCCCTGCTACTGAGCTTTCCCTATCCATCAGACCCTAAGTACTAGCCCTTGGTGCAACTGATAATGGTTTGTTTGTTTGTTTTTCTGGACTCCAGACCTTATGTGCTTCACTGTATTACTTTTCTCATCTTCTGTGTAATAACTTTCCTATGATCAGCCTCCAGGCCATTCTCAGGCCTGCTCTGCCTTCCTGCCAGGAAACTACTCTGATCTGAGGATGGATTCCAAAATGTGATAACCATTTACAAAAACAAATGAGATTAAGTTGGAATAAGTGACAGTAGAAATATGTTTACTTTTGTCTGAGGCTCTTGTTTTGGGTGAGAGAAGGTGTATATAATGCTAAGTAGGCTGTCAGATTGTGGGCAGGAACATTAGCTTTGGGGATATCCTATAGTCAGAGGAAAGATAATTGGGAATTGGGAAAGTAGCCAAAGGGTAGGGAAAGAATATGTGGCAGCAGACAATATACTTTTATGTGGATGTGGGCATAAGAAATCTGGCTTTAAAAATGCAAAGTCTGAGACCTCTAATCATAATAACAAGAGAAAACTTAGCTAGGAGGGATGCTGTTTCATTTATTATAACAGGAGGAAAGGAGGATAATAATAACAACACCTCAAACAGGAAATAGTTAAATAGGGCTTACTATAGAAATATAGTAAAATAGGGCTTAATATAGAAAATAGTTAAATAGGGCTTTACTCCAAGAACTTTACACATATTAACTCATAAAATTTTATAACTCTATTAATTAGGGATGTCTGGATGTCTTGGTTAAGCAACGGCTCTTGGTTTTGGTTCATGTCATGATCTTGGGGTCCTGGGATTGAGCCCTGCCTTGGGCTCTGCACTCATTGGTGAGTGTGCTTGAAGATTCTCTCTCTCTCTCTCTCTCTCTCCCTTCCCCTGTCCCCCTCCCCCAGTGTGCTCTCTCTTTCTCAAATAAAAAAATCTTTAAAGAAACAACCTTTGGCTATTTATAAAAACAATTGACTATTGTTACTGTCTATATATTATTTAAAAAGGCTGAAAAGGGCTATGTGATTTGATAAAATTCACACAGCTAGTGAGTAATAAGTAGAAGTGGCTCTTAAGTGTAAAAGGATAATGTTACTCTTAAGTGTAAAAGGATAACAGGTGTTAGGTAGGCCTTTATGTTTATAATAAAGAAGAGGAGAACATTTATATCTAATGGCTTCAATTCTCTCTGTTATTTGCTGAGAGAGAGAGAGGGAGGAGGATGGAGTCAAGGAATGGAGGTTTCAGAAGAATGGAGAAAATTTGAAGTAGTCTGTGGATCAGAAATGGAATTGACCAAAGACATGCAGGTGATGTTGAGAACATGTATGAAAATAGTGGTCGTGAACACACGGTGTTTCTTGTCTTCCATTTATGTCTTGTATTCCATGTATGTCTTTGTCTAGCAGTTATTGATCATTCTGATACAGACTTGGTGAAGTGGACAATAGTGTTCATCAAAGGTTCAGGTTTTGCCAGATGCATGCAATGAAATGACAGAGAGCAAGAGACTTTAGGGTATTGATAAGAAATATTGAAAAGATATGACTGAAGGATCTAAATTGGATAAAAAGCAAGGTAAAGAAAAACTAGCTGATGGATTGAGAGAAAGTGAAGTCAGCAAATTGGATGTTTTAATGAAGTCAAAGAATAGTTGTAGTAGGAAGTACTTGAACATGCAAAGTGGAAAGAGAAGAGGTTATGGACAGATAAAAGAATTTTGGAGTTACTGATATGGAAGGTGAAGTAGATTCCAGGATATTAGGGATGGGTAGCTAATCTGGAGTTAAGGGGCAATTCGTAAGTCAAAGAACCTGGAAACCAGGGATTTGGAAGAGCCATCTATATGGACATTGATGTCACTAAGAATGACAACAACAAGGTGGGGGAAGATGGTGCCGAAATCTGATAAACAAAGGAATTGCTGACCACTATAGAAAGAAGAGAGGGAGATTGGTATAATTAGATCATGTAAGCCAAAAGAGAGGTTTACAAGAGTAAAAGAGCACTAGAAAAAGCAATGGGGGAGCAAGGGTGACACCTGCTAAACTTCTGGCTCTGAGGAATTTAGGGTTTGGGAAAATAATAAGCTATCACTTCAGAATGCTGCAGGGGGAAGCAGTGTCCACATTCCATGATTTACCTCAGTTTCCTATATACCTAAGCTTTCTCCTTCTTGTTCTTCCCTCCCCCCTATTTTCATATATTGACTAGGGTGTGTGTGTGTGTGTGTGTGTGTGTGTGTGTACTAAGCAAGACTAATTAAGACAATCACTGATCATCTTTTAGAAAAATTCTCGTTCAGATGATAGACTTACCCAGTTAAGAAAGGGGTTTTTTAGATGCTGTCTTACAGCCCTTTGGAACTTTAGTTAGAGCAGGATTAGATTAAGAACGTTTTCTAAAATAATCTTTAAAAGGTCTGGTGGTCCCACAGCTCTCCTCTGTCAGCCTGGAGACGTCAAAGAGCAATGGTGAGAGCTCCCTGAGTGGCTAGGAACAGAAGTGGGTCTTCTGTGTGCATTTCACACAAAGCAGTGCCTTAAGGGGCCAGTGAGATGCTGCCTTTAGTGCAATTGCTTCAAATAAGTTGTTGAGTTAAATGCCTGAGAGTATTTCCTGGGTTAGTGGTAGGAAGTGAAATCCTCTTATCTCTGGAAAGGCCATCAGTATTCCTTTCCAGGGTGTGACGGGTCAAAGGGAGGAAGGAAGGGAGGGAGAGACAGAGAAGGGGAGGAGGGAGAGAAAGAGAGAGAGAGAGAGAGAGAGAGAGAGTAAGAGTGGGCTAATTTACATGTCATTCAAGCAACAGCCCTACTCTATTTAGTGTCTTTTACATTGAGCAAGCACCAGGTCTTAGATTGTGGCTAGATCTCATCTTCAATCAAGTCTTCCTTTGGGCTTTCCTGGTTTAATTAGCTCTGATCAGTGTAGTGACAATCTTACCTAGGAAATCACGGGCATTGTCACTGTGCTAAACCCAGGTCTAGCAGGGAGCCAGGGCACTGGTGGGCTCTTAGGTCTTTTATTTATTCTCTGGACGCTTCTCTCTAAGGATTTTTGGGTTGAATTCAGAAGCTGGACATTTTTACACATTTATGATTTTTTAAATTTAAGATTTATTTATTTATTTAAATTAATTAATTGATTGATTGATTTAAGATTTATTTATTTGAAAGAGAGAGAGTGAATGAACATGAACAGGGCGGGGGCAGAAAGAGAAAATCTCAAGCAGATTCCCCACTGAGCATGGAGCCTCATATGGGGCTTGATCTTACAACTCTGAGTCAAAATCAACAGCTGAATAATTAAGCAACAGAACCACCCAGGTGCCCCTACACAGTCATTTGGAAACAGATGGCATCAAGAGAGCCCTGTCAAACTATAGAAGCACTATTTATTTTTAATTATCAAGAATTTTCACAAGACATCCTTGATGGACCCCTGAGCCAGGCTAACCCATAGCCCACACTGAGAGCCTTGTATAATTTACTACTTAGCTGTATGGAATAATGGTTAAACTGGGCTAACCTAGGGGGAGGAGTCAAGATGGCAGATAAGTAGAGGCTGAGACTACTTCAGCTAGCAGGAGATCAGCTAGATAGCTTATCTAAAGATTGCAAACACCTACAAATCCAACAGCATATCGAAGAGAAGAACAGCAATTCTAGATACAGAAAATCAACCACTTTCTGAAAGGTAGGACTGGTGGAGAATTGAATCCAAAGTGATGGGAAGACAGACCCTGGGGGGAGGGGCCGGCTCCCAGCAAGCAGTGGAGCAACGGAGCACAAAATCAGGACTTTTAAGTCTGTTCCACTGAGGGACATCGCTCTGGAGGCTAAACCGGGGTGAAGCCCATGCGTGGTCAGCGTGGCTTCAGGTCCCGAAGGGTCACAGAAGGATTGGGGGTGTCTGAGTGTCGCAGAGCTTACAGGTATTAGTACGGGGAAGCCGGCTACAGAGACAGAGCCGAGAGTGAGCTCACAACTCGGGGTTACCTTGAACCGGTTGCAGGCTCAGTGACCTTGGAGCGTGGCCGGAGGTCAGGCAGATGGGAATTATTGGGCGCTGTTCTCTGAGGGCGCACTGAGGAGTGGGGCCCCAGGCTATCGGCTCCTCCAGGCTGGAGACCAGGAGGCTGCCATTTTCATTCCTGTCATCCAGAACTCTACGGAAAGTGCTCAGGGAACAAAAGCTCCTGAAAGCAAACCCGAGCAGATTACTCAGCCCGGCCCCGGGTAAGGGCAGTGCAATTCCGCCTGGGGCAAAGACACTTGAGAATCATTACAACAGGCCCCTCCCCCAGAAGATCAAGAAGAATTCCAGCCAAGACCAAGATCACCTGCCAAGGAGTGCAGTTTCAATACAGAGGAGAGCAGCAGAATTCCAGAGGAGGAGAAAGCAAAGCATGGAACTCATGGCTTTCTCCCCATGATTCTTTAGTCTTGCAGTTAATTTAATTTTTTTCTTTTTCATTTTTTTCTCTTCTTCTGATAAGTTTTATTAACTTTTACCTTTTTCTTTTTTAACGTTTTAAACTAGTTTATCTAATATATATATATATATATATATATATATATTCTTTTTTATACTTTTTCTTTATTTGTTTTCTTTTTTTAATTGTTTCTTTTCTTTATTCTTTTATTTTCTGAACCTCGTTTTATCCCCTTTCTCCCCCCTCATGATTTGGGATCTCTTCTGATTTGGTTAAAGCATATTTTCCTGGGGTTGTTGCCACAATTTTAGTATTTTACTTGCTCCTTCATATACTCTTATCTGGACAAAATGACAAGGCAGAAAAATTCACCACAAAAAAAGAACAAGAGGTAGTACCGAAGGCTAGGGACCTGTTCAATAGAGACATTGATTATATGTCAGATCTAGAGTTCAGAATGACGATTCTCAATGTTCTAGCCGGGCTCGAAAAAGGCATGGTAGATATTAGAGAGACCCTCTCAGGAGATATAAATACCCTTTCTGGAGAAATGAAAGAACTAAAATCCAACCAAATAGAAATAAAGCTATTAATGGGGTGCAATAAAAATGGAGGCTCTCACTGCTAGGATAAATGAGGCAGAAGAAAGAATTAGCGATATAGAAGACCAAATGACAGAGAATAAAGAAGCTGAGCGAAAGAGAGACAAACAGCTACCGGACCACGAGGGGAGAATTCAAGAGATAAGTGACACCATAACATGAGACAACATTAGAATAATTGGGATTCCGGAAGAAGAAGAAAGAGAGAGGGGAACAGAAGGTATACTGGAGAGAATTATTGGAGAGAATTTCCCCAATATGGCAAAGGGAACAAGCATCAAAATCCAGGAGTGCAGAGAATGTCCCTCAAAATCAATAAGAATAGGTCCACACCCCATCACCTAATAGTAAAATTTACAAGTCTTAGCGACAAAGAGAAATTCCTGAAGGCAGCCCGGGAAAAGAAGTCTGTAACATACAATGGTAATATTAGATTGGCAGCAGACTTATCCACAGAGACCTGGCAGGCCAGAAAGAGCTGACATGATATAATCAGAGCACTAAACGAGAAAAACATGCAACCAAGAATAGTATATCCAGCTAGGCTATCATTGAAAATAGAAGTAGAGATTAAAAGTTTCCAGGACAAACAAAAACTGAAAGAATTTGCAAACACCAAACCAGCTCTACAGGAAATATTGAAAGAGATCCTCTAAGCAAAGAGAGAGCCTACAAGTGGTAGATCAGAAAGGAACAGAGACAATATGCAGTAACAGTCACCTTACAGGCAATACAATGGCACTAAATTCATATCTCTCAATAGTTACCCTGAATGTTAATGGGCTAAATGTCCCAATCAAAAAACACAAGGTATCAGAATGGATAAAAAAACAAAACCCATCTATATGTTGCCTACAAGAAACTCATTTTAAACCCAAAGACACCTCCAGATATAAAGTGAGGGGGTGGAAAAGAATTTACCATGCTAATGGACATCAGAAGAAAGCAGGAGTGGCAATCCTTATATCAGATCAATTAGATTTTAAGCCAAAGACTATAATAAGAGATGAGGAAGGAAACTATATCATACTCAAAGGATCTGTCCAACAAGAAGATCTAACAATTTTAAATATCTAAGCCCCCAACGTGGGAGCAGCTAATTATATAAACCAATTAATAACAAAATCAAAGAAACACATCAACAATAATACAATAATAGAAGGTGAGATTATCACTCCTCTCACTGAATGGACAGATCATCCAAGCAAAAGATCAGCAAAGAAATAAAGGCCTTAAATGACACACTGGACCAGATGGACATCACATATATATTCAGAACATTTCATTCCAAAGCAACAGAATACACATTCTTCTCTAGTGCACATGGAACATTCTCCAGAATAGATCACATTCTGGGTCCTAAATCAGGTCTCAACCAGTATCAAAAGATTGGGATCATTCTCTGCATATTTTCAGACCACAATGCTCTGAAGCTAGAACTCAATCACAAGAAGAAATTTGGAAACAACCCAAATACATGGAGACTAAACAGCATTCTTCTAAAAAATGAATGGGTCAACCAGGAATTAAAGAAGAATTGAAAAAATTCATGGAAACAAATGATAATGAAAACACAATGGTTCAAAATCTTTGGGACACAGCAAAGGCAGTCCTGAGAGGAAAATAAATAGCGGTACAAGCCTTTCTCAAGAAACAAGAACAGTCTCAGGTACACAACCTAACCTTACACCTAAAGGAGCTAGAGAAAGAACAAGAAAGAAACCCTAAACCCAGCAGGAGAAGAGAAATCATAAATATCAGAGCAGAAATCAATGAAATAGAAACAAACACACACACAAAAACAATAGGACAAATCAACAAAACTAGGAGCTGGTACTTTGAAAGAATTAATAAGATTGATAAACCCGTGGCCAGACTTATCAAAAAAAAAAAAAAAAGAGAGAGAGAGAGAGAAAGGACCCAAATCAATAAAATCATGAATGAAAGAGGAGAGATCACAACTAACACCAAAGAAATACAAACAATGATAAGAACATACTATGAGCAAGTCTACACCAACAAATTTGACAATCTGGAAGAAATGGATGCATTCCTAGAAACATATAAACTACCACAACTGAACCAGGAAGAAATAGAAAGCCTGAACAGACCCATAACCAGTAAGGAGATTGAAACAGTCATCGAAACTCTCCAAACAAACAAAAGCCCAGGGCGGACGGCTTCCCGGGGGAATTCTATGAAACATTTAAAGAAGAGCTAATTTCTATTCTCCTGAAACTGTTCCAAAAAATAGAAATGGAAGGAAAACTTCCAAATTCATTTTATGAGGCCAGCATCACCTTGATCCCAAAACCAGACTAGGATCCCATCAAAAAAGAGAGCTATACACCAATATCCTTGATGAACACAGATGCGAAAATTCTCGCCAAAATACGAGCCAATAGGATTCAACAGTACATTAAAAGGATCATTCACCACGACCAAGTGGGATTTATTCCAGGGCTGCAAGCTTGGTTCAACATCCACAAATCAATAAATGTGATACAACACATTAATAAAAGAACGAACAAGAACCATATGATACTCTCAATAGATGCTGAAAAGGCAATTGACAAAGTACAGCATCCCTTCCTGATCAAAACTCTTCAAAGTGTAGGGATAGAGGGCACATACCTCAATATTATCAAAGCCATCTATGAAAAACCCACCGCAAATATCATTCTCAATGGAGAGAAACTGAAATCTTTTCCGCTAAGGTCAGGAACACGGCAGGGATGTCCATTATCACCACTGCTATTCAACATAGTACTAGAAGTCCTAGCCTCAGTAATCAGACAACAAATGGAAATTAAAGGCATCCAAATCGGCAAAGAAGAAGTCAAACTATCACTCTTCACAGATGATATGATATGTGGCGAACCCAAAAGACTCCACTCCAAAACTGCTAGAACTTGTACAGGAATTCAGTAAAGTGTCAGAATATAAAAACAATGCACAGGGCGCCTGGGTGGCTCAGTGGGTTAAGCCGCTGCCTTTGGCTCAGGTCATGATCTCAGGGTCCTGGGATCGAGTCCCGCATCGGGCTCTCTGCTCAGCAGGGAGCCTGCTTCCTCCTCTCTCTCTCTGCCTGCCTCTCTGCCTACTTATAATCTCTCTCTGTCAAATAAATAAATAAATCTTTAAAAAAAAAAAACAATGCACAGAAATCAGTTGCATTTCTCTATACCAACAACAAGACAGAAGAAAGAGAAATTAAGGAGTCCATCCCATTTACAATTGCACCCAAAACCATAAGATACCTAGGAATAAACCTAACCAAAGACGCAAAGAATCTATACTCAGAAAACTATAAAGTACTCATGAAAGAAATTGAGGAAGACTCAAAGAAATGGAAAATGTTCCAGGCTCCTGGATTGGAAGAACAAATATCGTGAAAATGTCTATGCTACCTAAAGCAATCTACACATTTAATGCAATTCCTATCAAAGTACCATCTGTCTTTTTCAAAGAAATGGGACAAATAATCCTAAAATTTATATGGAACCAGAAAAGACCTCGAATAGCCAAAGGAATATTGAATAAAAAAAGCCAAAGTTGGTGGCATCACAATTCTGGACCTCAAGCTCTATTACAAAGCTGTCATCATCAAGACAGCATGGTACTGACACAAAAACAGACCCATAGATCAATGGAACAGAATAGAGAGCCCAGAAATAGACCCTCAACTCTATGTTCAACTAATCTTTGACAAAGCAGGAAAGAATATCCAATGGAAAAAAGACAGCCTCTTCAATAAATGGTGTTGGGAAAATTGGACAGCCATATGCAGAAAAATGAAATTGGACCATTTCCTTACACCACACACGAAAATAGACTCAAAATGGATGAAGGACCTCAATGTGAGAAAGGAATCCATCAAAATCCTTGAGGAGAACACAGGCAGCAACCTGTTCAACTTCAGCCGCAGCAACATTTTTCTAGGAACATCACCAAAGGCAAGGGAAGCAAGGGCAAAAATGAACTATTGGGATTTCATCAATATCAAAAGCTTTTGCACAGCAAAGGAAACAGTTAACAAAACCAAAAGACAACTGACAGAATGGGAGAAGATATTTGCAAACGACATATAAGATGAAGGACTAGTGTCCAAAATCTATAAAGAACTTAGCAAACTCAACACTCAAAGAACAAATAATCCAATCAAGAAATGGGCAGAGGACATGAACCGACATTTCTGCAAAGAAGACATCCAGATGGCCAACAGACACATGAAAAAGTGCTCCATATCACTCGGCATCAGGGAAATACAAATCAAAACCACAATGAGATATCACCTCACACCAGTCAGAATGGCTAACATTAACAAGTCAGGAAATGACAGATGCTGGCGAGGATGTCGAGAAAGGGGAACCCTTCTACACTGTTGGTGGGAATATACGCTGTTGTAACCCCTCTGGAAAACAGCATGGAGTTTCCTCAAAATGTTGAAAATAGAACGACCCTATGACCCAGCAATTGCACTACTGGGTATTTACCCTAAAATACAAATGTAGTGATCCGAAGGGGCACGTGCACCCGAATGTTTTTGCAGCAATGTCCACAATAGCCAAACTATGGAAAGAACCTAGATGTCCATAAACAGATGAATGGATAAAGAAGATGTGGTATCTATACACAATGGAATACTATGCAGCCATCAAAAGAAATGAAATCTTGCCATTTGCAACAACGTGGATGGTACTAGAGGGTATCATGCTTAGCAAAATAAGTCAAGCAGAGAAAGACAACTATCATATGATCTCCCTGATATGAGGAAGTGGTGATGCAACATGGGGGGTTAAGGGGTTCGGAGAAGAATCAATGAAACAAGATGGGATTGGGAGGGAGACAAAACATAAGTGACTCTTAATCTCACAAAAGAAACTGAGGTTTGCTGGGGGGAGGGGGGTTGGGAGAAGGGGGGTGGGGTTATGGACATTGGGGGTGTGTGTTCTGTGGTGAGTTCTGTGAAGTGTGTAAACCTGGCGATTCACAGACCTGTATCCCTGGGGATAAAAATATATGTTTATAAAAAATAAAAAATTAAAAGAAATAAACAGGCTAACTTAGACTCCTTTGGTCTAAGTTCTGTCTCTATCACTTACTAACCATGTGACCTTAGGAAGAATACATTGTCTTTCTAGGCTTCAGTTCTTTCTTTAAGATGTAATGATGATAATAGTCTTATGGGTATATAGTAGTTAACATAGTACCTTAGTAAGTGATTAGTCAATATCAGCTCTTACTATTATTATTTTATTCTAAATTTAAAATTGTATAAGTATATCTTAATGATCAATATAGACAAAAGATTTAGTAAAAGCCTGTTAGAACTGGGCTAGCCTCCAGTACTCTTTTAAAAATTGCTATAAAGACATTTTAGTCATATTAAGTATATGTACATTTATTAAGAGTTCTGCAGAAACTGTTCAGTCTGTAAATGAAAATAAAGGATCATGCTGTGCTTTTTTCCCATAACACTTTCTAATAGATGTCTGATCAGATAAAACTTGTATAATTAGGAAGATTATAAATATCAGAGGTGCCCATCTTCTAGATATTTTAATGGAAACTATACATTTTATTATCAAGCAGTTAAAAATATCATTAAAAGTAAATTGTAACTCTGAAGGAACACTAGAAGAATTTGAGAAACAGACCTTTCAGAAAGCAAGTGTCTGATAGCCATTTGTGTGTTCATAATCACTAGCCATCAGGGAGATTCAAATTAAAACCACATTGAGATACCACCTTACACCAGTTAGAATGGCCAAAATTAGCAAGACAGGAAACAACGTGTGTTGGAGGGTATCTAGAGAAAGGGGAACCCGCTTATACTGTTGGTGGAAATGCAAGCTGGTACAGCCACTTTGGAGAACAGTGTGAAGATTCCTCAAGAAATTAAAAATAGAGCTTCCCTAGGACCCTGCCATTGCACTCTTGGGTATTTACCCCTAAGATACAGATGTAGTGAAAAGATGGGCCATCTGAATCCCAATGTTTATAGCAGCAATGGCCATGGTCACCAAACTGTGGAAAGAACCAAGATGCCCTTCAACGGATGAATGGATAAGGAAGATGTGGTCTATATACACTATGGAGTATTATGCCTCCATCAGAAAGGATGAATACCCAACTTTTGTAGCAACATGGACGGGACTGGAGGAGATTATGCTGAGTGAAATTAGTCAAGCAGAGAGAATCAAATATCATATGGTTTCACTTATTTGTGGAGCATAACAAATAGCATGGAGGAGAAGGGGAGATGGAGAGGAGAAGGGAGTTGAGGGAAATTGGAAGGGGAGATGAACCATGAAAAACAATTTGAGGGTTTTGAAGGGGCAAAGGGTGGGAGATTGGGGGAACCAGGTGGTGGGTATTGGAGAGGGTACAGATTTCATGGAGCACTGGGTGTGGTGCAAAAACAATGAATACTGTTACACTGAAAATAAATTTAAAAAAAAGGAAAGCAATTGAATTCCCACTCTGCTCAGCATGATCACTGGCCCTTTTTGAGATGAGCACATCTGATAACTATGAGATATTTGGTTAAATGTGGAACAACCTCAAGATATGCCTGACCCCCCCCCCCACCCAATCCCTGACCCCTCCCTCATCTTCACCTCATCTGTGATCCTATATTGCACATTAAGTTGAGGGTCAGAACAGATAAGCAACAAAAATATAAGATCAGTCTTCAACCTCCTTTTCTTCTCATATTTTACTCTTTTTTCCCTAAATGCCTACTTAAGGTCTTCATCCCTTTTGCTTTCCCTGGCTCTCCCTAGTAGTGTTACCTCCATGTTTCCTTCCCTAAAAACCTGCTTTTGTCCTTTATTCCCCAACCCATAACCAGACAGTTCTGTCCTCTATTCTGTCCTCTAGCTGATATGATATAGTAATACATAATGTGTTGGTAGCTGAAAATTTTCAAATTGTATTTATTTTAAAATTAAATGATCACATTTTTTTTGTTTTTTTAAGATTTTATTTATTTATTTGGTGGAGAGATAGAGACAACGAGAGAGAGAACACAAGTATGGGGAGTGGGAGAGGGAGAAGCAGGCTTCTCTCCTAGCAGGGAGCCCAATGAGGGGTTCAATCCCAGGACCTTGGGATCATGACCTGAGCTGAAGGCAGATGCTTAATGACTGAGCCACCCAGGCACCCCCAGATGATCACATTTTAAAGTTCAGGGATGTAAGAAATAGAGGAGGTCCCATGAAAGCATAAAATGGGTGACCCTAGGCTGATCTGAGGGTACACAGAAGGTCTGCCTGGGGAAGGGACATTTTGAACAGTAATCTGAAGGATGTAGGAAGCATTTGGGTGAAGAGGGGTAAGGGTGAAGGGCATGACAGGCAGAGAGACTATTCGAAGACTCAGAGGTGGAAAGAAGCTTGACTTGTAAGAGGAACTCAAAGACTAGTGTGGATGGAATATATAGATGAGGTTGGGGAAGCAGACAGGATCCAAATGATTTGAGCCTTATAGGTCATGATAAGGATTTTGGACTTCATCGTAAAAAATAGTAGAAGGCCATTAAAATTTTTTGAGCAGTAGAGTAACATGATGAGATTTGTGTTTTGAATGAAGAACTATACCTTTCTTGGGTTCAGCTAGAGCTGGTCCCAGTTTACCTGTGATTCCATTTTCTTTTCATTTGAATATGGTTATATGCAAACAATGAATCATGGAACACTACATCAAAAACTAATAATGTACTGTATGGTGACTAACATAACATAGTAAATAAAAAATGAATGTGATTCTTCTCTAGAAAGGGAGCGATAGCATACTTATTAAGGAAAATTTAAGAGATGGCTATTTGATTTTAGAAACAAGTCTCTTTAAATCTCTTGTGTTTTCCTGTTGCGATCATGTCCCCACCCCTTTAAAAAAAATTCTTATTTATTTATTTATTTAGCTAGTTTAGCAAGGGCAAGAGAGCGAGCAAGCAGGGGAGGAGCAGAGGGAGAGGGAGGGGGAAAGAATCTCAAGTAGACTCCAAGAATCTCAAGAAGACTCTGCGCTGAGTGTGGCGACCCATGCAGGGATCAGTCTCCTGACCCTGAGATCATGACCTGAGCTGACACTCATGCTTCATCCACTGAGTCACCCAAGTACCCCCCTACCCACCCTTTAAAAGCTACTATTTTTGGAGAAGTTGACATACCAAGTCTCCTGAATTAAATTGTGAACGTTATTAGATCAAGACTTGATCCTATGGACTGGGTAACAGCTTCTGAATCACCAAAATGACTCCCAAGTATTCCTCAGACTGAATAGGTTGACATTGGATTGCCACTGCATTCAGCACCGAGAACACTAAAAAAATATCAATACTATTGCCTTTGGCTTTGAGACTGAATAGCACATTAAAATGGGTAATTGAATGATTTACTGTTCTTCAGGATGGTTACATTTCATGGATCTGGCCTAAATGGAATTAATTGTGGGCTAATTAAAGTTCTCCTTGCTTCTTGCTCAAGTTCTCCCTTGGACATTGGCTGCAATGATTTGTGCAAGTTGCAGAAAACTGTAAATTGTGACTTGGATTAAAGAAAAATGAATTGTTTTTCTAATCCTTATTGAACACTTAAAACAGACATTTAAATCTCTACAAGTTTTAGATAATTAAAATTATAAATCTGTGCTCTTTGAACAGGAACATGAGTGGGGATCAGAGGTATAAATAGTACCATGTTGAGGTAATTCATCTTGTGGCTTCAGGTTTATTACTCTAACAAGGATTGTCCCCAGGCAAATAGCAAAGCAAAGAAGTTTCTCTCTGCTTCCTCTTTACCTCCTAGCATCCTAGACCCCTGAGCTGCCCTATAGCTGTTCAGTACTTCCTATTTTAGGACCCATCCAATGCTGGTTCTTCTCTCTGACATAAAAGGTTTATCTGTCCCATATTTCATTTTCCTAAAGGCTTTTTTGGATGTACTAGTTATGATAACAGAACTGTGGTAACAGTTAAACTCCCAACTCTGAGTGGCTTGACACAATAGTTGATTTTACATGCACAGGAAGTCCAAAATGGGTGCTCCTGGTTGAAGGCCCATCTCGAGGGACTCATGCTACTTTCATCTTGTGGCTCTATTATCTTCAGTGTGTCTGTCCCAAAGTTGATGTGTTTGTCTGGGTCAAGCTGGCAGAAGAAGGAAGGGGATGGAGAATCATGTGTGTGAGGTTTTTATGAGCCCAGACTGGAAATGCACTTTGTGCTCACTGTCTATGGACATGCCTAACTTCAGCGGGGACTTGGAGGTATACTCTAGCTTTGTATTTAGGATAGAGGAAATAATGAGTTTGATGGATGGCTAGTCAGTGTCTTGGTGATGAAAGCAAACCTGAGAACTTTGCAGTATGGGATTAGTGGCCTACACTCTTACTTTGGTATTTTCACTTCAAATGGGGCTTTTGGGGGAAAAAGATATATAGTTAGAAAACTTGTTGCTGAATTAAACTGGAAACCACTATTGTTAAATTGACTTTCAGTTACATGTCAAATGTCATCTGCCCAAACCTCTCTAAATCCTTGATAATGACAGAATGAGTATGTTTTATGTCACACAAAGTGCTATCTTTCTGTCTCTCTCACTGTATATCTCTCTCTCTCTTTCTTTCTCTCTCTATCTCTCTCTCACACACACACACATACACACAAGATGGTGGTGATGATGATGATGTTGGATGTTGGTTGAAAAAGTAATGAGAAGCTTTTCCTGGGAATTTCCCTCTTGAATTCAATTGGAATTTCTGCTGAGGACTACTGTGATCACAATTGCAGCATTGTTTGCATTGAAATGGTTGTTGGAATGTTTAACGATTAAGTTATTAATCTAATAAAAAATTGGTGGCTTAAGTTGTTTTAAAGCAAAGCATCTTCTAACATTTTACATTAAGTAAATGAAAAGAGTATATCTAGTGAAATTTCACATATAAATTAAGATCAAAGACATTTGAAAAATGTGAACTGACAGTTTATTCAGAAGGTTTTATATAAGAATCTATTCTAGGAAGCAGTTCTTTCTATCCATGGGTCCTGTCCCCATGCTTTAATAAACTAACATTTTGCACGAAATATATCTCAAGAATTCTTTCTTGGTCATCAGCTCCAGACTGCATCCCAGTGGCTCTCTCTTATATTCTAAAACTTCATCATTCAGGACCTGAACATGGGGCTTTGAGTCTTTATATCTGGATGCCAAGTTTCAGTGCAAAATTGGTTGGATCCACTGTTTGCTTACTACTTGGCTTACCTTTTGAATTTGCAAGAGCACAACTTGAAGCAACCTCCCTAATAAAGGAGTGCAAAAGAGCCATCTCTCACCAAAATGACTAGGATAAGGAATGTCCAACAGAGGAAAAATTCAGAGACTGTGCTCTCTCCATAAGAGCTATTGGATATGGACATTAACAGTATGTCGGAAAGGGAATTCAGGGTAACAATTATCCACACAATGGCTAGGTTGGGGAAAACTGTTAATGAAAACATGGAATCTATTAGGGCAGAAGTGAAAGCCGCCCACGAAGAAGTTAAAAATGTTATCAATGAGATCCAATCTAATCTAAATTCTCTAACAGCTAGGGTAACTGAGGCAGAAGGCAGAATTACTGATATAGAGGACAAACTAATAGAGAAAAAGGATAAGGAGGAGGCCTGGAACAAGCAGCTTAGAAGCCATGAAAACAGAATTAGGGAAATAAATGACGCCATGAAACATTCCAAAGTCAGAATTATTGGAATCCCTGAGGGGGAGGAGAAAGAAAGAAGACTAGAGCATATAACTGAACAAATTCTCCATGAAGGATTTCCCAATCTGGGGAATGGAACCAGCATTTGTGTCCTAGAGGCAGAAAGGTTACCCCCCAAGATCATAGAAACTAGAAATACCTCAAGACACGTTATTGTGAAACTGATGAGTCATAATTTTAGACAGGAGCTCTTGAAAGCAGCTAGGGGGAAGAGATTCCCTATGTACAGAGGAAGGTCCATCAGAATAATGTCAAAACTGTCCACAGAAATCTGGCATGCCAGAAAGGGCTGGCAAGATGTATTCAGGGCAATACATGAGAAGAACATGCAGCCAAGAATACTTTATCCAGCCAGGTCAACATTCAAAATGGATGGAGAGATAGAGAACTTCCAAGACTGCCAAGGTTTAAAAGGGTATGTGGTCACCAAGCCAGCACTACAAGAAATATTAAAGGGGGTTCTAGAAAACAGTGACATACAACAGAAATTTACAGTTTCTAGAAACAAGGACTTCACAGGCAACATGATGTCAATAAACACGTATCTTTCAATAATCATTCTCAATGTGAATGGCCTAACCTGTCCCATGAAATGGTACAGGATTGCAGATTGGATAAAACGACAGGACCCATCCATATGTTGTCTATGAGAAACCCATATGGAACCTAAGGATACATCCAGACTGAAAATGAATGGATGGAGAAGCATCTTTCATGTCAATGGGCCTCAAAAGAAAGCTTGGGTAGTGATTCTCATATCAGAAAAATTAGATTTTAAACTAAAGACTGTGGTCAGAGATAAAGAAGGACACTACATCATTCTTAAAGGGTCTATCCACCAAGAAGATCTAACAATTGTAAATATGTATGCCCCCAATACTGGAGCAGCCAACTACATAAGAAAACTGTTAATCAAGATAAAGAGTCATATTGATATGAATACATTAATGTTAAGACATCTTAACGTGCCACTCTCAGTAATAGTCAGATCATCCAAGCAGAAAATCAATAAAGAAACAAGAGCTTTGAATGACACATTGGACCAGATGGACCTCATAGATATATACAGAACATTCCACCCCTAAACAAAAGAATACTCATTCTTCTCGAGCACACATAGAACCTTCTCCAGAATAGACCACATACTGGGTCACAAACCAAGGCTCAACTGATACCAAAAGACTGAGATTATTCCCTTCATATTCTCAGACCACAATGCTTTGAAACTAGAACTCAACCACAAGAAAAAGTTTGGGAGGAATTCAAACACCTGGAAGCTAAAGACCACCTTGCTTAAGAATGCTTGGATCAACCAGGAAGTTAAAAAGGAACGTAAACAGTTTATAGAAACCAATGAGAATGAAGACACTTCAGTCCCAAACCTATGGGATATAGTAAAGGCAGTCCTAAGAGGAAAATACATAGCCATCCAAGCCTCCCTTAAAAAAAAAAAACACAAACAAACTGAAGGGGCGCATGGGTGGCTCAGTGGGTTGAAGCCGCTGCCTTCAGCTTGGGTCATGGTCTCAGGGTCCTGGGATCGAGCCCCACATCGGGCTCTCTGCTCATTGGGGAGCCTGCTTCCCTTCCTCTCTCTCTGCCTGCCTCTCTGCCTACTTGTGATCTCTGTCTGTCAGATAAAAAAATAAAATCTTAAAAAAAACCTGAAAAATCCAGAATACACCATCTGTCTTTACATCTTAGAGAACTGGAGAATTGGGGAGCCTGGGTGGCTCAGTAGGTTAAGCCTCTGTCTTCGGCTCAGGTCATGCCCTCTGGGTCCTGGGATCGAGCCCCACATTGGGCTCTCTGCTTGATGGTGAGCCTGCTTCCTCCTCTCTCTCTGCTTGCTTCTCTGCCTACTTGTGATCTCTGTCAAATAAATAAAGAACTGGAGAATCAACAATAAATTAAGCCAATCCCACACACAGGAAGGGAAATAATCACAATTGGAGCAGAGATCAATGAGATAGAAACTAGAGATACAATAGAATGCATCAATGAAACAGGAAGCTTGTTTTTTGAAAGAATCAATAAGATCGATAAACCTTTGGCCAAACTAATCCAAAAGAAAAGAGAAAGGACCCAAATTAATAAAATTATGAATGAAAAGGGAGAAATCACGACTAACACCAAGGAAATAGAAACAATCATCAGAAATAATTATCAACAGTTATAGCCCAATAAGTTAAGCAGCCTAGACAAAATGGATGCATTCCTGGATACCTAGAAACTTCCAAAACTGAATCAGGAAGACATTGACAACCTGAATAGACGAATATCTAGCAATGAGATTGAAGCAGTGATCAAAGACCTCCCAAAAAACAAGAGCCCAGGACATGAGAGATTCTCTAGAGAATTCTACCAAACTTTCAAGAAGATATAATACTTATTCTCCTGAAGCTGTTTCAAAAAATTGAAGGAGAAGGAAAACTTCCATACTCTTTTTATGAAGAAAGCATTACCCTGATCCCCAAACCAGGCAAAGACCCCACCAAAAACAAAAATTTCAGACCAATATCCCTGATGAATATGGATGCCGTGAGTCTCAACAAGATCCTAGCTAATATGATCCAACAGTACATTAAAAAGATTATCCACCATGATCAGGTGGGATTCATCCAGGGAATGAGAAGGTGACTCAACATTTACAAATCAATCAGTGTGATAGAAAAAATCAATAAGAGAAGAGAGAGAAGAATCACATGGTCCTCTCGATTGATGCAGAAAAAGCATTTGAAAAGATACAGCATCCGTTCCTGATTAAAACGCTTCAAAGTATAGGGATAGAGGGAACATTCCTAAACTTCATAAAGTTTATAAAGTCTATCTATGAAAAACCCACAGCAAATATCATCCTCAATGGGAAAAAGCTCACAGCCTTCCCTTTGAAATCAGGAACACAACAACGATGTCCATTCTCACCACTCTTGTTCAACATAGTATGAGAAGTCCTAGCAACAGCAATCAGACAACAAAAAGAAATAAAATATATTCAAATTGGCAACGAAGAAGTCAAACTCTCTCTCTTCGCAGATGACATGATACTTTATATGGAAAACCCAAAAGACTCCACCTCCAAACTACTAGAACTCATACAGCAATTCAGTAATATGGCAGGACACAAAATCAATGTGCAGAAATCAGTTGCTTTCTTATACACTAACAATGAAAATATAGAAAGGGAAATTAGAGAATCAATTTCATTTACTATAGCACCAAGAACCATTAGATACCTGGGAATAAACCTTAACCAAAGAGGTAAAGGATCTGTACTCGAGGAACTACAGAACACTCATGAAAGAAATTGAAGAAGACACAAAAAGATGGAATACCATTCCATGCTCTTGGATTGAAAGAATAAACATTGTTAAAATGTCTGTACTGCCTAGAGCAACCTATACTTTTAATGCCATTCCAATCAAAATTCCACTGGCATTTTTTCAAAGAGCTGAAGCAAACAATCCTAAAATTTGTATGGAACCAGAAGAGTCCCAGAATTTCTTGAAAAAGAAAAACAATACTGGGGGCATCACGTTGCCTGGTTTCAAGCTTTACTACAAAGCTGTGATCACCAAGACAGCATGGTACTGACATAAAAACAGATACATAGACCAGTGGAACAGAGTAAAGAGCCCAGATATGGACCCTCAAGTCTACAGTCAAATAATTTTTGACAAAGCAGGAAAAAATATATAGTGGAAAAAAGACAGTCTCTACAACAAATGGTGCTGGGAAAATTGTAGGAGAATGAAACTAGACCATTCTCTTATGCCATGCATAAAAGTAAACCAGAAATGGATAAGAGACCTCAATGTGAGGCAAGAGTCCATCAGAATCCTAGAGGAGAATATGTGCAGTAATGTCTTGGACATCATCCATAGCAACTTCTTTCAAGATATGTCTCTAAAGGCAAAGGAAACAAAAGCGAAAATGAACTTTTGGGACTTCATCAAGATCAAAAGCTTCTGCACAGCAAAAGAAACCTCAACGAAACAAAGAGGCAACCCACGGAATGGAAGAAGATATTTGCAAATGACACTACAGACAAAGGGCTGATCTCTAAGATCTGTAAAGAACTCCTCAAACTGAAAACAAAGAAAACAGATAATCATGTCAAAAAATGGGCAGAAGACATGAACTGACACTTCTCCAAAGAAGACATACAAATAGTAACAGACATTTGAAAAAGTGTTCATCATCATTAGCCATCAGGGTTATTCAAATGAAAACCACACTGAGATACCACCTTACACCAGTTAGAGCGGCCAAAATTAACAAGACAGTAAACAGTATGTGTTGGAGAGGATGTGGAGAAAGGGCAACCCTCTTACACTGTTGGTGGGAATGCAAGTTGGTGCAGCCACTTTGGAAAACAGTGTGGGGATTCCTTAAGAAATTAAAAAATAGAGACTCCCTATGACCCTGTCATTTCACTACTGGGTATTTACCCCAAAGATGCAGATGTAGTAAAAAGAAGGGCCATCTGTACCCCAATGTTCATAGCAGCAATGGCCACAGTTGCCAAACTGTAGAAAGAACTGTAGAAAGAAACAAGATGCCCTTCAACAGATGAATGGATAAAGAAGATATGGTATATATGTACAATGGAGTATTATGCCTCCATCAGAAAGGATGAATACCCAACTTTTGTACTAATGTGGGTGGGACTGGAAGAGATTATGCTGAGTGAAATAAGTCAAACAGAGAGAGTCAAATATCATATGGTCTCCCTTACTTGTGGAGCATAAGGAATGACACGAGGACATGGGGAGATGGAGAGGAGAAGTGAGTTGGGGGAAATTGGAGGAGGTGATGAACCATGAGAGACTGTGGACTCTGGAAAACAAACTGAGAGTTTTGGAAAGGAGGGGGATGGGAGGTTGGGTGAGCCTGGTGGTGGGTATTTTGGAGGGCACATATTGCATGGAGCATTGGGTGTGGTGCATAAACAATGAATTCTGGAACACTGAAAATAAATTAAAAAATATAAATAAAAATTTGAAAAAAGTATCTGTTCATTTGCTTGCAAGAATGGGAAATTGACAAATATCTCTGTTTCTTGGCTTCTCTATCAATTTATAAGGATACTGAGAACTTTAATAAAAATAAAATAAAATTATAAGCTTTATTCAGGTCTATATTTTTAAGCAGTTGATTTCATTTATAAAGCCTTTTATTTCACTTTCCAGAAACAGGCTCTAACTTTTAAACTCTCCTTGCTGGGGACAAGATGATGTCCTGTCCTATACCAATGTCATCATATACAGATACAATGGAGACTTATCCAGTCAGTTTAGGACTAAAATAATTTCTTAAAGTGAAAATGCTGTAATATTTCTATTGTTGAGCTGGTGAAACTTTAAGAGCTTGACTCACTGGAGTTGTTCAGAATGATTTTGAAGCTGTTTCCCCACCTTGGGTAATGTAGGTTTTATATATTCCCAATTAAGAGCCTTTACAATATGTCAGCTCTATTCTCTTCCTGGTTCCCCCCTCCTTTCCACATATTAAAAGACAAAACTATGAAAAATTTCATTCTATAGTGCTATATCTGATTTTAGTCCACATGGAGTTCTACTTTCTCTGAATCTCCAGGTTAAGCCTATTCTGAGTATAGTGTTCATTTTTTTCCCCATTCACCTTGCCTTTCCACACAAACTCTTCTCCCTATTCCACCCTTTAACCAGTATTTGAAACTTAAGTAATTCTCAGCAGTAGTACCCTGCCTAGTATCTTGCATCAACAGGAACTTTATACTACTGATTTCCTAATTCTTATGCATAGATTACATATGTCCTCTGCCTTCAGGAAGCTTATGTACATTGATAGACAATATTATGGTCGAACAGACCTATTGAAAATGACTCCTTGGAATTTTTCAATGTGAACTCCTTCCAGTGATACCAGTCTTTGTATAGTTATAGTGTAGTTTTCATGTGAGCTCTGGAGTCAGACAAGTCTCTGTTCAAATCCAGATCAGCAAATTCCCAGCTGTGTGATTTAGGGAAAGTTATCTAATTTCTCTGAGATTCAGTTTCCTCTTTTGGAAAGAATGATGATAGTACCTATCTAATGGGTCATTGTGTGTACAAAATTAGATAATAAAGGTAAAGTGGGACAGTGTCTTGCACAAAATAAACATTCCATAAATATAAGATACTATTATTGCAGATGGTACTTATCAAATTCTTGATCATACTGGCCCCTGGCCAGGGGATTGAGAAATAGGAGATTTGCCCATGTTTAAAAGCTAAATATTCTGTCCCTCCCCACCCTACTCTTCAGTTCAGATGATTTCAGAGGAAAATGGCATATTGCCTTATAGCAACCATTATTCTATGATTTTAGAATATGTAAGAATAGCAAGGATCATCTCTGGAAACTGTCCAGTGTTCTAGTAGACCAGCAGCTGGGCCAAAATGCTTGATTTGGGACTTAAAATGTTTTATTTCCAAAGTGACAAGAAATGGGAGTCATATACTTACTGAGTGCCAAAAATTAAAAATCAAAGAAGCCAGCTCATTTTTTAAAGTACAAATAGTGAGAGTAGAAGAGAAACAGGAGATGAAAGCAAAGGCTCAGATGCAGAACCGAATTTGTTTGGAGCAGAGGAGCAGAGAGCATGAGCAAGAATAGAGGGAAGGTAAGGGAGCAGAGTTGAACATTGGCTTATTTTATGAGTTCATGGCCACATAGTACATGAGTCAGTGACGTGGTCTAAATGTACACAGTTGGTTGCACAGCATATACCCAATTTTGTCATAACTGTGCCCCTGCAAAGATAACTGGTCTTCCGCATAGTCCAGACAAACATTCCATTTCAAAAAGGTACAAGGGGATGGTTGAAGGGCAGATGTGTCTTTTGTCAATGCCATCAAAACTTTCATAGGTTAAGGATGTCCTTCAACTTCCTTGTTTCTATTAGTGTCCTGTTTTAGATCTATAATTTCCAAATTATTTATATAAATTCTCTCTTGAGGGGGACAAATTTTTTATGTTCATTAGTCATGGTGCAATGTACTTCTTCCTTTTGTTTCTTCTCTTCATACCCTTTTGAATGTGATTGGTTGGTTTTTGTTTTGAAAAATCCTCTTTATCTAGTGAATTTTACTTGACAGCCACCTATTCCATTGGTCAATCCATAATAAACTTGGCAATGCATTTTGAGCTTCTATTATGTGCCCAGCACAGTGTTAGACACTGTAGAAGAAATAATAGAAGGAAAAACATCACCTCAGTCTACAAAAAGCCTAAGATTTAGTTGGAGATTACTTGGAGATGGAAAAATATTACAGAAATATTATAAATCTAATAAAATCAAGAGCAGAGGTTTGCCTGGCTGGCTCAGTTGGTGGAGCATATGGTTCTTAATCTTAGGGTCATCAGTCTGATCCCCACATTGGGCACAGAGATTGCTTAAATAAATAATCTTTAAAAAAAAAATCAAGAACAGAGACTGCAAGTCTTCCAGGTCAGTGATTTCAAACATTAGTATGCTTTGGAATCACCTCTGATCAGTTAAACACACAAATTCCTGATCTTCAGGGAGTCTGATGTTGCAGGGTGTGGATGGTACCCAGGAATCTGCATTTTATCAGGATTTCTAGGTTATTCTCCTGTCAGAGATCTGTAAACCTTACTTTGGGAAGTAGTGAGTTAAAAATGTCTGTGAAAATGGGGATATACATAAGGGCTTGTGTGACCAGGGAAGGCTTGATTGGAATTGGGAAGGGTGAACTGAATTTGGAGAAGAGGTGTTCGGAGGAGATTTAGAAAAGGACTACCAGAGGTAGCGATGAGAATGGGATATGTTGCAAAGACTGGCTATTCACCAAATTGGTTTTCTTTTCTTTCTAGCCACATGAAGTATATTTCCTAGCCTCCACACGAAGAAATGTGGCCATATAACTGAGTTCTGGCCAATGGAATGTGGGTAGAAGTTGTAATGTACTTTTAGTACTGGGTTGTAAAATTCTCCCATGTGATCTCCCACAGTTTCTCTTCTCCCTTCTACTGGTTTGATGTTGATGCCCTGAATCAATGGAATCAATGTATTAAAGCTGGCAGAGCCTCCATCAGTGTGCGTGCACAGATAACCGTGATTATCCCTCACTCATGAGGAACATTTACTTTAGACTTTGTTAAGTAAGACTTCTATTGTGTTAAGCTACTGAGATTTCAGGGTTTATCTGTTAAAGCTTATAGTATAAAGTTAACATTGAAGGGGACCAGGCTGACAAAGGCAGAGAATTTCTGGGGATAGTCATCATTGTCTTTCTTAGTTTTTTTTCAGGCTCACCATTACCCAGAATTAATGCTGGACACTAGAACTATATATAGTCTTTCAGGCCAATTGTCTCATGAATCATGATATTTTCAAGATGCCTTGTGAATATTTCTATGTGACCTTTAATGATCCGGGATCCTAGCTGGACATGCCTTTACTCATAGTCCCTTTACTAAGAAGGAAAAGATCTGAAAACAAAACATTTTACTGCAGTAGGGAGTTCAGTTTCTTTGGACCCATTAAAGTCTTCTTGGATAAGGGAAATGCAGGTGAAAGCACATTAGCGTGCATTGAGAAGGACCTAATTCATCTCCCAACTACATCCTGCCTTTCCCCTGCTCCATATATGCCTAGGGGATCCTGGAAGTAGGTTGGCTGGCTGCAATTAAATGTGAGCGCCTCCTCAAGCACTTGGTAAAAAACAGCTTTGGCATAATGATGCTCCTGCTCTTACTCTATAGAAGGGAGGTAGAAAGATATTAGCAACTGAGTTAGAAACTTGTGGAGGTCTTGCCATTTGAATTCCCATAATTAGTTGGTTGATTGATTGTTTCTGGCTATGGGTGTCTTATGTGTATTTTTATTATAGAATTTGTCACTTTTATATTTGTTAATCATTTTTTTAAATTTTTTATTTTTTATAAACATATATTTTTATCCCCAGGGGTACAGGTCTGTGAATCGCCAGGTTTACACACTTCACAGCACTCACCAAAGCACATACCCTCCCCAATGTCCATAATCCCACCCCCTTCTCCCAAACCTCCTCCCCCCAGCAAACCTCAGTTTGTTTTGTGAGATTAAGAGTCACTTATGGTTTGTCTCCCTCCCAATCCCATCTTGTTTCATTCATTCTTCTCCTACCCACTTAAGCCCCCATGTTGCATCACCACTTCCTCATATCAGGGAGATCATATGATAGTTGTCTTTCTCTGCTTGACTTATTTCGCTAAGCATGATATGCTCTAGTTCCATCCATGTTGTCGCAAATGGCAAGATTTCATTTCTTTTGATGGCTGCATAGTATTCCATTGTGTATATATACCACCTCTTCTTGATCCATTCATCTGTTGATGGACATCTAGGTTCTTTCCATAGTTTGGCTATTGTGGACATTGCTGCTATAAACATTCGGGTGCACGTGCCCCTTTGGATCACTACGTTTGTATCTTTAGGGTAAATACCCAATAGAGCAATTGCTGGGTCATAGGGCAGTTCTATTTTCAACATTTTGAGGAACCTCCATGCTGTTTTCCAGAGTGGCTGCACCAGCTTGCATTCCCACCAACAGTGTAGGAGGGTTCCCCTTTCTCTGCATCCTCGCCAGCATCTGTCATTTCCTGACTTGTTTATTTTAGCCATTCTGACTGGTGTGAGGTGATATCTCATTGTGGTTTTGATTTGTATTTCCCTGTTGTTAATCATTTTTTGGTAGAAAACACTGACCTTTCAGTGGGACAGATAACATCTAGCCCTGTGTAATTCAGAGTTCATCTTGCTTGGTAACTTCTCACTCTGCCCTCTTCTTTTCAGGTATGGATGCACCAGAACCCTGCTGACTGTTAACATGCAGCAGACCTGTGATCTGGAACAATTCTGCAATTGAACGCTGTTGAAGGTATGATGTGGAGGCAACTGTCCTATCCCAAGGATTTTTCCTGACCAGAAAGATCTCTCCCTGCATGGTTGGCTATCTAGTATTTTATTTCTTCCATTTTTTATTATTAAGTTAAATTAGACAACATAAAGTACATCGTTAGTTTTTTTATTTATTTATTTATTTGACAGAGAGAGATCACAAGTAGGCAGAGAGGCAGGCAGAGAGAGAGGAAGGGAAGCAGGCTCCCTGCTGAGCAGAGAGCCCGATGTGGGACTTGATCCCAGGACCCTGAGATCATGACCTGAGCTGAAGGCAGTGGCTTAACCCACTGAGCCACCCAGGCGCCCGCATCGTTAGTTTTTGATGTAGTGTTCAATGACTAAGTAGTTGCGTATAACACCTAATGCTCATCAGATCACGTGCCCTCCTCAATGCCCATCACCCATTTACCCTATCCCTCCAATGCCTCCCTTTTGCAACCCTCAGTTTGGTTCCTGGAGTCCAGAGTCTCTCATGGTTTTTATTATTGAAGTAACTATTTGAGGCCACAACATTATCTCCAGAGAGTTTCCAGCTAAGATGCAATACAAAACACAATGATAAGAGCTAGAGTAACTCATTAACCACTAACAAAAGTGAGCTTATTAGCATTGTGTGGAAAATGGGCATTGATAGAATGGTATTAAGAGTGGAAAAAGCTAAGCAAATGGAGTACAGTTTACTTCAGTGGAATGACCTGGAGGATGGGAAAGGATTCCTAGGAATTTCTGGGGCCAAGTGAGATCCTTGATAGTTTGGGGAAAGGGTACCTTAGACCATACCTCAGGGAGCTTATGAAAGGGTATATAATATAATATATAATATATATAAGATAATCAGAAATGGTAGGAAGCCACAAAAATTACAGTTAAGAAATGGAATTTGGAATGGGACAGAAAAGGATAGAGAATGGAGAAGGAATGAGAAGCTTGATACGGAAAGCAAGAGCAAAGATTTGAAAACAGATATCAACAGATCCCTGGAGAGAAGCACTAGAGGGAATAACAGAATAAAAGACCAAGCCACATCCCTGAGAGAATAAAGGCATATATGCTGCTCCTCTCCATCAAACCTGGCAGTTCTTACCCTCACAGTTCTCTTTTGACCCATATATGAAACAAATATTTAATGTTACTTGTTGGCTATCTTAATATCTGTGTTGAGCCTACTGAAGCCATTCTGCAACCAGCTGGACTGCCACTAAAGCTCATACCATTAGCTTCATAGAGAAGGACATGGAAGTGCCTAGATAAGCAATTTAGAGACATCCAGTGCATCCTTTCATTTAATATCTGAGACTACAGGTACTATCACATGTAGTCAGAAATAAACGTACATTCTTGACTAATTACTATCAGTCACTATGGAATTTCTGCTGACATTTCTCTTCTCTCTAGAATTCCCTTGCTAACTGATGGTTACCATTGTTAGGGAGTACTGGCAACTCACAATAAATTTCACTGCACCTGGCCAATAAACTGGGATTGTGTTTCCTTTTCAGTTCTCAAGGTTAATTATTAGTATTATTTTTGTTGTGAATATATATATATATATATATATATATATATATATATATATATGTCATTTATTTATTTGAGAGAGAGAGAGGGAGGGAGAGAGCACAGAGGGAGAGTGAGAAGGAGACTCCTTACTGAGCAGAGGAGCTCGACATGGGGCTCAATCCCAGGAGCCTGAGATCATGACCTGAGCAGAAGACAGCCACTTACCTGACTGAGCCACTCAGGAGCCCTGAGGCATATATAATTTTTAATAAAGAAGTAAAAAATATTAGTACAAGAAGAGGATGATAATATAATGCTGCCCATAAATCCACAATAGCCATTACCTGTAGATAATATTCTTAATAACCCTATTTCCCCAGGTTAGAGATAAGCAGAGATGTACGCAAAAGGTTCATGTGTTTTCTAGACACTGAAGCCAGCTTAAGTACACAGGAACTCCGAAGACCTGTCTTTTGTCTATACCTCAAGATCTACTTTTTTCTCCTGTTATAGTCTTTGAGTACTTTATTGACTCTTTGCCTTTGGGCTTCACTCAAGCAATGAAATCTTGCACCTGGTTTAACACAAGAAATATACCTGCAGTTCATCCTCTGTATTTTTTTGCCTGGGTAAAAAACGTTCTTGCCTGGCAGGGGAATATAAGCAATATGCTCCTGTGTGAATACTTATTATTTGCCTGTCAGAAAAAGGTTACAGAAATTTCCCTTTGGGGAGAATGCCATGAAGATTTTTTTCCTCCTGCCTAGTAAATTTCTTGCAGATGTACCTCTCTGGGTACTACAGTTGCAATTCCCTTTGGAAGTTCACCTGGCGTTAATGTACCATGGAGGCAATTTCCCATAATGGTAAAATACTGCAAATATTTTTCTCCTGAAATGAATATAGAATGTTTTCCTACTGTGGAAATTTTCCTGAAGTAATGTGATATATTGGTATTTGATTTGGAGAGTTCTGATCTTTAAGTTTACCGTGTGCCACCTATGAAATATTGGGGTTGTGGGATAGGATCAACATTCTTACTGGACCCTAAGCCTGTAATAGAAAGAGTTGACTGGAGTTGTTGCTTTGGGAAATAGGATTTGACCTGTGACATATCTAAAATGGAGTAGTCTTACCTTGCCTATGAGTACCAACATTCTCAGATTTCAAGCAGACATTGCAAGCAAGCAAATATATGGGTGTCCAGGACAATGGAGAGATTTTCCAGCTGATAGCCAGGTTGGCACCTGCCCACCATTGCTTGTAAGAGCAATGCTATGAACTGCTGTCCTAGGGACTATCAGCTAAGAGACCTTCCTTAATTTAGCACTTAGTCACTGCTAGAGGCATTGCTAGGTCACCAACATTGCCTCTTTGTTGTGCTTTGCTATGTTGCACATGGCTGACATCATTGTAAGCTACCAGCCCTTTCATACAGATGTATTGATATGGATAGAACAACCAGTAGAGTGTTAACCAGCAAACAAAGACTGACAATTACAGCTACACCCTAGTGAGTTAAGCTAACCTAATCCCAAAACCAGAAATAATCTCTTTAATATAGACTCTACCCTGACAGAATTGAATCAACAGTGGAAATATTAGGGCCTTAGACCTCTGCAATAACAATAATAATAGCTAGCATTTATTGAGTTCTTATTATATGCCAGGCTTTGGTATCAGCAAACAAATTTGATAGAATTTGTATCCAAAATAATCAAATTCATAAAAGCAAAGAATAAAATGATAGTTCCAGTGGCTGGGGGAAGAGGGAAGAAGGAGTTGCCAATCAACAGACATAAAAGTTCAATATTTAAAGTCAACCTATTTAAAGTCAATAAGTTCTAGAGATCTCCTGTGCAACATTGTGTCAATAGATAATAGTACTGTACTGCACACCTTAAAAATCTGTTAATAGAGTAGTCTCACATTGTGTTCTTACCACAATAAAATAGAATTTTAACATGACATATATATTTATGTGTGTGTGTATATACATATATATGTATATATATACATATATATATATATATGTGAACTTGTACAGTGATCACCTCAATCAAGAAAATGAGCATATCCGTCAGCCAAAAAAGTTTCCTCCTTTCTCTCAAACACAGCCTTGACCCCAGGCAAACATAGATCTGTGTTCTATCACTATAGATTACTTTGAATTTTATATAGTTTTATATAAATGGAATAATATAGTATATACCTTTTTTCTGGATTATTTCACTCAGCATATATATTTTGAGATTCATCCATGCTCCTGCATTTTTATTACTGAGTAGTATTCCACTCTAGGGATATACCACAGCCTGTGTATTCAAGTATAAGTCTTTGTATATACAAAGGTTTTCATTTCTTTTGAGAGAATATCTAGGAATGGAATTGGCTGGATCATGTGGTATGTGTATGTTTAACTTGTTAATAAACCACTGAAATTACGGTTCATCTATATAATAGAACCACTCAGCAATAAAAGAATATCAATAAAAATAGTATTTATTGAGCCTTACTATATTCTAGGCATTAGTACAGTAATCACCCTTTAACTATCATTTCGCTTTCCACACTTTCAGTTTTCTGCAGTCCAGAAGCAGATGATCCTCCTCCTCACATATTATCAGAGGTTGGTAGTAGCCTAATGCTACATCACAATGCTTACATAATTTCACGTTATTTAATCTCATCATGTAAGCATTTTATCATTCACATCATCATCATCATCATCAGAAAAAGGATGAGTACAGCACAATAAGATTTTTAGAGTGACAACATTTACATAACTTTTATTAAGGTATATTGTTATAATTGTTTCATTTTATTATTGTTGTTGTTAATCTCTTTTTGTGCCTAATTTAGAAATTAAAGTTTATCATAGGTATGTACCTATAATGGAAAAAAAAACAGTATGTAGAGAGTTTAGTACTATCCAAGGCATCCACTGGGGGTCTTAGAATGTATCCCCTGCAGATAAGTGAGGATTACTTATATAAGCAAGTAGGTATTATGTATGTAATTCTCACCACAATGCAGTGAAGTGATATTATTATTTCCCCTAGTTTATAAAGAGAAAACTGAAGCACAGAGAGGTAAATTCACTTGTTCAGGATCACACAGCTAATAAACCACCTATGATTTATGATTTCCACATATCAGGAGTCTGGCCCCAGCATCAAGGCTCTTCACCCCACCATGTACTGCCTACTTGCTGTTGTCAGAGAGGAAAGTAAAAATAGTTTTTTACACTACGATTTTGGACTCATATTTCATTTTGCCTATATGGAAACATGCCTGGGTTTAGAAGTTCTTCAACTGGTTTAGAAGCAAGAATACATAGGTTCCACCATTGACTTATTGTGTGACATTAGTAGTTCACTTGACTTTCCAAAACACCATTTCCGCACCTAAAACTGTGACTAATACTCGCCACACCGACCTAAGTTGTGAGAAGATGTGAAGTAAACGTTCTTTAAAAGTGGATCATCATTTAAAATCTGCTTTTGTTGAATTTCTCTGAAGTTTGGTGAATCTCAAATATTAGGCATCAGGGAAGGTAAAACAGCACAGGATCCCAGTTAAAAGGCAGTGAAGATTAATACAAGTTCAAGCTAGGGAAAGGTGAAAGGAAAGCTGACCTCCAATACACACCAAGAGGATCTAACAAACTAGAAAGCAGACTGGCAGATCAGGGTCAGAGGAACAAAGAGGGATAGGTAGGTTTAGAGTAAGCTGTCTCTTTTCTTGTTGATCTGAATGGTTTGCCTTTTCCTGACAGAATAGCATTATTTGAAGGGAGAAGGAATAGAGGTGGAAATCAGGGTGCATCATGCATGAGGCTGTGAAAGTGTGCAAAACTCACCATACAGAGAACTACACTTAGAGGAGCTCCCATTCCAAGACCAAAAACTCAGATGAATCACTCTTTCATGCCAGAATTTTCCTACTGAGAAAAATAGTCATAGCATTTGGCCCCTTTGGGATAGGAATGGAGTTATCCAGTGCTTCAGAGGAGCATCATGGAAGTAGAGGAATGAACTGCATTAAAAGCATTTTGTCTGACAGAAAATCACATTACATTCAAAGAGCCATTAAGGGTGAAAAAAATGCTCTTTGACTCACTGGGGCATTTGGTATTCCCTATATTCATAGCAGTTTTAGTATAGTAACAAAACAACAACAATGATAATAATGTTTGCTATTCATTTCATGCTTATAATATGACAGGAAATGCTAGATTCTTTATACATATAGCTTCTCACTCTCACAATGACCTTATGAGGTAAGAACCATTATTATCACCATTTTCTAGATGAGAAAACTGACCTTCAGAGATTAGTGACTTGCTCCTTGTCATGTAGCTAATCACAAACCTTCTTAGAGGCTATCCATTTTCTTAGAGGCTTTCCATCCTCACAGTCATTACCACTAAGTATCTGAATTTATTTTTGTTTGCATGTCTATTTCCTTGTTTATTGTCCTTCTCCAATACCAGCATGGAAATGACATCAGGGTAGAGATTTTGTTAAATTCATCAACATATACCTTGCATTTAGAGCAGTCTGAGATGGACAGTAGGTACTCCTTGTTCATATTTGTTAGATTAATGAAAATGTTGACAGAGGTGGAACTTAATCCTCTATGTAAATACTTCCAAAGCCTTGGATCGTTTGACTACTCCATATTGCTGCTTTCTTTCCATACTTATTTTTTCTATTTAACTACACCAAAATTTGAAAGTTGTGGCTCTTTGTTTTTTACCTGTGCTCACTCTGCCCTCAGCAGTGACAGTAAAAGCAAATAATCAGGTGAGGTTTTTTAAAAAACAAAACAAAACTTAATTTAACCCAAAAACCAAAACAAACCCTTGTTTTTTATAAGAAAAAATTCCTCCAAGAAAAAAAAGAAAGAAAGAGGGATATAATAAAAAGGTAAAGAGTCAACAATATAATCAGCAGCATGGGAGGGTCAAACTCTGGGGGCTTTATCTGTGGTTATTTGTGTGGGGGTGGGGAAGGGATTTATTTTCTCTCTTAACAGCAGGTGGCAGCACTTTTCTTAGACTGAGGATAAACTAAGGAGAATTTGGCAAACCTGGTCCAGATGCTGATAGAGATTTTTATTTTTATTTTTTTTTTAATTTATTTTTTATTTATTTTCAGCATAACAGTATTTATTACTTTTGCACCACACCCAGTGCCCCCTGCAATCCGTGCCCTCTATAATACCCACCACCTGGTACCCCAACCTCCCACCCCACACCCCTTCAAAATCCTCAGATTGTTTTTCAGAGTCCATAGTCTCTCATGGTTCACCTCCCCTTCCAGAGAAGAGAAGGGAGTTCAAGGAAATTGATAGAGATTTTTAAAAGCCATTCACTAGCTCACTTTTCCTGAAGAATGGCTAACTTCTAATTGAAATAGAGATTGAAAAACACCATCTGTTGAACATAATGTCAGTGCAGGAGATTTTCTAACAACTGCATCCCTCAACTCTGGTAACCATTTTCAGTCCGATAGGACTTAAACAATTCTACCTTAATCATATGCAGCAGAAATGTGATATACCAGGCATTCCTGGTCTGAAAGCACTTTGAGAAAATGGATCATGTATCCATTCCTTTTCCTATCCCCAGTACCCAGCACAGGACTTGTGATATAATAGGTTTTAAATTAAAGTTTGTTCTTTGGATATTTGGTTGTATTTTTCCAAAGCTTGCACAGTAATGGGAGCCATGTTGGACTTTATACCTTCTGGTCACATAATTCTGATTCAGTGCTATTTGCAGAACATAGCTAAAGAAAATGTCTTAATGTACAATTCTGTGCATAAATTTGTGCAAATGTAAAGCTTTATTTAGTCAATTTTGTTCTTATTTGTTGATCTCTGAGATCCTTGAAGGACACATTGCTATACTTACGTTCTTGTAATCAACATCAGCTGAGATTAACTTATCCAGGACTCTGGTGTTGCAATACAGAGATACAGTTCCTGTCATTTAGAAGCTGGGATCCAAAACAAGGCCTTGCAATCATGAGGAATAGTACATTTTATCAGATTCCAAGTGCTCAGTAAATAAGGATGAACAGGAAAAACTCAGGTAAAAGTGTGAACTTCAGCCAAGGTGTTCTGCTACAGGCTGAAAGCAGTCTGGATTTTTTGGAACAACAAGGATAATGGGATATTTTGACTTTTACTCGAATGCTTATTGTAGAAACATAGCCATCCTGTGCTAAGGGATGCTGAGTGTTCACTTCTCTTAAATTATCTTCAATGTATAAATTATCCCCAAAGAGACTAAAATCCTAGTGGTTTATTTTTTAAAGGAATTCTTTGCTGATTCAGTTATTTTTTCATAATAATAAGTGCAAGAACATACCATGAATAGCTTCATAAAGTGATTGTGATTTTAGTTTTTATAGTTAATTTTAGCCTAAGCTGACCAAATAGAAGTGAAAGGCTTCAAGATCAAAACCATGGTTTGATGAAAAGCAATTGTTTGATTATTTGAATAAACTACTTACAGAAGAATCATGGTTCTGAACGCAATGGAACTATATTTTCAAGATAACAGTCATTTCCATTTTTTCTTTAAAGAAATTTCCATACGTAGTATAGAAATTTGCAAATGGAAGATAGAAAGTAAGGGTAAAGCCATTTAGTGACTAAAAATATAGCGTGGATTAAACGGCATAAAAATGATAGTAAAACTAAACAACTTCATGAACTTTAAGTGAATCATTTTCTTTGAAGGAAGAAAAAACCCTAATGATTTTCACTGATATTTGCAAGTAGCATTTGGGGGTGATTAATGTTTATTGCATTTGCTATTGTAAGGAATTTACTTTATGCTCCCTCCCAACACACTTTCTCACCATTCTTACCCCAGGATCTTATCCAAGATGCATTGATTTCTCTATCAGTGATTTCTTCTGAATAGCTAACTCACTCTTCAATCCTACAAGATTAACTACGTCTGCAATGGCTATAGCCAATTTCTGAAGTTTATGGTCCATTTCATAAAGTCTTGTAAGTCAGCTCTTACTTCCTTTTAATTATGTCTCCCTGTAGACTGGATGTGCCAGATTGCTTCAAATTTGTATGTGAGGCCAAGAACCAGACAACCTTATCGTGGGATAATTGTTTTAAATCCTATTAAGTTCTTTCCATATTAAAATGGCTAAGGTTAGGAATAGCAAGTCTGACAGCCAACTGTGTTCCCTTTCATTCAAGGTCTGGCATAAGACTAATTCTAAGAAACTCCTCTGACCAAGTACCTCTCCAAACATATCCACAACCGTCTCCACACCCATAGGCACACATCTCCCCCACCCCACCATATCCCTTAATTCATTCTTTTATTGTACTTCTTGATATTTAAGTAGAGTTTTAACTTCAACAATTTTATATTCTTACATTCTGCATCATTATAGCACGGTAGATAATAGCTTGAGCTCTGGAGTCAGACTGTCAGGGTTTGGTGCCAGCTCTGCCACATAATAGTAGTGTGATTTGGAGCAATTTGCTTAATCTGTTCAAGTCTCAGTTTCTTAATCTGCAAAATGGAGATGATATTTTCTTCATGGTATTATAAGAATTAAAAACTTTAAAATGTCTACAACATTTAGCACATACTTGGCTCATATTATTATGCCCAATGTCCATCACCCAGCCACCCTATCCCTACCCCCCCAGAAACACCTTAGTTTGTTTCATGAGATTAAGAGTCTCTTATGGTTTGTCTCCCTCCTGATCCCATCTCATTTCATTTTTTCCTTCCCTACCCCCCCTGACCCCCCACCCTGCCTCTCAAATTTCTCATATCAGAGAGATCTTATGATAATTGTCTTTCTCTGACTTATTTTGCTCAGTGGAATGCCCTCTAGTTCCATCCACGTCGTTGCAAATGGCAAGATTTCATTTCTTTTGATGGCTATATAGTATTCCATTGTGTGTGTGTGTGGGTGTCTATATCTATCTATCTATCTATCTATATCTCCCACATCTTCTGAATTATTTTTAAGGCTGTTTGAAGGCAAGAAATATGTTTTCAATATTCACATACCCCCCATTATAGTTAATTTATGCATCAACTTGACTGGATTAGAGGATACCTAGATAGATATTTAAACATTATTTATGCATGTGTCTGTGAAAATGTTTCTGGATAAGATTAACATTTGACTTGGTGGACTCATTAAAATAGATGGCTCTACCCAATGTGAGTGGGCAACATGCACTGAGGGCCTAAACAGAATAAAAGTGGAGAAGAAGGAGGAATTAATCCTGTTTTTCTGCCTCATTGCTTGATCTGGAACATTTAATGTTCTCCTGCCCTTGCACTGGGACTTCGACCTTTGGCTCCCCTGGTTCTCAGACCTCCAGATTTGGATTGAATCACACCACTAGCTTCCCTAGGCCTCCAGCTTGCAGAAGGCCAATCATGAGACTCCCTAGCCTCCAAAACTGTGTGAGCCAATTCTTCAAGATAAAACTCCTTTTATATTGAATTGGTTTTGTTTCTCTGGAGAGCTCTGACTAATTCACTCCCTCTGTGCCTGTAGTGCTATAGGAGCTTTTATAGTATTTCCTGAAATAATGAACAAATAATTAGATCATTTTAATGATTCTAGATATATGTATATTATGACCTCAATATAACTGATATATTCAGAAAAATATTCATAATCAAGAAAAAAATTCATGCAGGTGTCTATATCAGAGGAAGCAGTGGATGATTAGGAATTGGCCAGACCTCATCTGGATTCAGATCTAAGCATGAAGAAGGTTTTGTGAAGTCTTCCTTGAAAAGGGCTAATTTCAGAATTCAGAGATACTGAAAAATTGTGTCATAAGAAACAGTGATGGCAGCTGGAGGAAAAAAATCTTTGAACGAGATAGATATACTAGTTGTCCTCTGATGCAAGGGAAGGATTACAAGGATTATTAATTAAGGATTAAGGATGCCTTAATCTATGTTGTCCTGGTATACAGAGCTAAGACCACTAAATGAAAATCACAGGATGGAATATTTGAGATCAATATAAAGAAATGCTTTCTAACCACCTGGGTTGCCCAACAATGGAATGAGTAGCCTTGTAAGGTTGTTAGGCTAGATTCACAGGCAGCCACTTCCTCTTCATATTGGATAGATGGCAGGATGTCACTTCTGTGGTGGGAGCTTTGTACACAGGCAAGGTCAGCTGCAGAGCCACATGGGAAGAGTTAAAGAGAATGCCTAATCTTCCTTTCACTTCATGTTAATGGAAGAAAGATGGATAGCAAGTTGTCGTGCCATAATACTTGTCCAGGTAACATGCTGCGAGGACCCATAGAAAGGAGAGGATGATATATTTTCTGGGTGTGGGTCATTCAATATTTTGTGAATCTGAAAATCACTTAGGACAGTAATAACTAAATTTAGATTTCACAAATGAATACCCCCCTGCCACACACACACACCAAATGGATAAACTGACATAGAGCTAGGAACATTTTATCTTGCCAAGTAAAGACATTAAAAAAAAAAAAAACCTCACTTACTATCTGCTTATATTATCATTTTATGAAAGAATTAGTATCTAAAAAGAAGTAAAATTTAACATAATCTTACAATAAAAATATTGAATGATTTTAGCATTATGAAAAACATACATTGTCCCTGTTTTCATCATCATGGATTGGCATGAGTTCACAAATAAGCTCTTGGCAATTGCTGTTCTGGCTTTAGTGGTATTCTGTGATTGTTTCAAATAAAAGTTCTATATACCTCCCTTCCAGACTTCTTCTAATAGGGTTGCTATTTTAAGCATTAATTCCTAAGGGTAATGTTTTATCCCATAGAACTCAAAGTGTAAGAAATATCTCCAGGAATAGATAGGTCTTAACCTAATTTAGTCTTTGCTGAGGTTTGACATCATCCGTAGGGATTCCATGAACACTTATCACTTAGTCAGTAAGTCTGTGCTGGGGTGTCTTCCAACTATTCTAAAAACCTAGAGAATAATATGGTGTTATATTCCTATTTCAAATGCCAAATGACTAGGAATTATAGATACTGTTAGGAAAATAATCTATGAAGAATTGAGACTTTAGGTATTTAAGGTCTTGTAAAAGCCTTTGAACCTGCCTGCCATAATAAGTGAGGTAAATTTCCATTTTTCTGTAATGGATAATGTATTGAGGAAGCTCCTGGGGGAAAATATTCTAAGTAACTACTCTGAGAAGAGAAGGACTCTTATCTTTTTTAGCCTTTAATTCCATTTCAGAAACATTTATACACAATTTCTACCAAGTTGGAATTTGTCTACATGTGAAATCACTTTTTTGAATCATATTATCTGCTAATGGAATCATAGAGCATTTTCTGGAGAGAAAAAAAGGCTAATCTTTGGCTGTACAGCATAGGCGGTAGGTTAACATTTAGATCAATGGTTTCCATACTGTATTATTTTGCTTTTAAATGATCAGGTTCTTATTTAAAATTCACATTATTCAGAAGTTCTTAGGATGCTTTCAAAATCTTAGTTTTGAATATAAGGAATATATGGTTTTTTGCCCTTGAAAAATCCCATGTTTAGTAAGATTCCAAATGGGTATTTTCCCACAGGTTAACCTGCATGTTCTGAATTGCTAAGATGTAAATATGTCTGGAACATCACAAAGCTGGACAAAGCCTGCTGAGATCATACCTTGGGGGTACTGAGAGCATCCTCAGACAAACCAACCCAACTCAGACTAATGAACAAATTCCTTTCATGGCCTATAGCTTGAGAATGCTCCAGGAAGAGACTCCGTCATGTATCACTTCTCTCCTTCTCTACCACTACTGCTACCATCACCTTATTCTAGGCTCCCACTTGGACTGTTGCAAGGGACATTTAACTGATCTCTTAACTTCCATTCTTGTCCACACACCATCCCCATAGCCCTTATAGTTATTTTAAAACTTAAATAAGATCTTATCACTCTCTTGCATAAAATTCTTCTTAAATTGCTTCTCATGGCACACAGAATAAAATGCAAACTCCTAACTATTGCCTGCAAGGTCTTGTATGATATGGCCCCTGTCTACTTCTGTATTAGTGCATTTTTTGCAATTATTGAATAAATATTTATGAGTCCCTACCATGTTCAAAGTGAACAAAACAGATTAAAATCCCTGCCCAGACATTTTTGTTTCTCAGCCATACTATAAACAAGACAAAAAGATAAAACAGATAGTAGGTTAGATAGAGTAGAATGAGTACTATGGAGAAAAATGAGGCAGGGAAGAGGAATAAGGTCAGGCAATTTGAATCAATCAGGGTCTTGGCATGAAAGGGATGGAATACTCAGATTGGTTACTTTGAGGAGAGTTTTCTAAAGGGACTATTTCCAAAGCTGTGGGCAAAATAGAGGTAAATAATAAAGGATAATATACAATAAGATTCAGTTATTATCCCTCAGTCTTGGTCAAAATGATGGAGAAGTCACCGGAATAAGGAGAGACAGAGGACTGTATGGACAAGTCTTCTGACAAACACTGTGATCTCAGATAAAGGGAATAAGCTATCCCTAAATGATTTTGTAAGGAGGGAACTGGGTAAACAAATATCCAAATTCTCTTTCAGATCTTCTGGTCTTCCACTGGCCAGACATAATAGGAAACCTGAATAGTAATGGAGCCCACTGATGTCAGTCCTGAAAAGAGGAGCAGAGAACAACATGAAGAAATGTGGAGAGTCTAGAGGACAAATAGAACATATAGAGTACAAGGTTGCAATTTCAAATAGGTTGGTCAGGGAAGACCTCAATAAAAATTTGGAAAATGTATGTGCATGACAATACACATATTTTAAAAACATATTTCTTAAAGATTCATAGTATCACATTAAAATTCTTGGCTGTGGAGATGGGGGAAGGGAATGCAGATAAAAGGAAATAAGTAAGTACACAAATAAAACTAGTGACCAATTATGGTAATGTACCACGAACTAAGGAATATGATTAACTCAACTAGCTACCTCAAACTAAAACACACCATACACACACACACACACACACACACACACACACACACAGAACAAAATGTTCCCAGGACCGGGGCTGAGGTATGTATAGCATCCTTGGAAATTCTAATGCTACCTTCTCATACCATATCTACTTTTGAATGCTCAGTACTATTTTAGAACAATGTTCTGCTTCTTTACTACTAGTAGCCACTTCAGAAGTCTGTAAATTTGTCAGATTAATGGTGGCTTACTGAAATCTTCTTACCCAGAAGAATCCGAAGTAATGGAATGTGGTGTTTGCCGTTCATACTGCAGGATTTTTCTGTTTCCTTAGACTATCCCCCAGTGCATCTGTTTATATTCAAGTTGAGGTCTTTCTTCCAGAAGTTGGTACTTGTCTCGGTCACAAATTCTCAATTATGTGCTCAGCTAGAGTTGACTATACAAGAATTGGTTTCTACCTTCACAAGCCCATTAAACCTTTCGCATAGGGCTAAGTAAAATGCCTCAGTTTTTCAGGTTCTTTTCACTGTTCTTGTCTTACCTTTATCCTTATTTTCTTCCTGTAGTCCTCCTTGTGTCAGTATACTGGCTTCAATTTTTATTTTTCCACCTTGCTCAACCCCTGATATATATGACCTCTTAGTGCTAGTTGACCTGCTGCTTCTGAGTTTTTGAACAATGTGCACCTTCTATTGCCTTTGAGCCTGACTACATGTTGTTTGGCTGGTTCTGACTTGAAGCGTTGTTTTAACCTTTTGTTTCTGGTTCCCTACCCTTACTCCCATTCTGGAATGCTCCTATCAGCCCCTGCGTTGGGCACTAGGTCCCAAGTCCTTCCCCAGGACTGCCTCATTCTTGTGCCAATTCCTTTCTACTGTCTCAGACTTACCTCGGCTCTCCTAATCCTGGATCCCATATTTGTACCCATGACTCAATGCCATATATAATCATCATAGCTGACAATCTCATAGACCTCTCTCACTTGCCCTGCCTGGCCACCACCAAAAACAACCAAGGACAGAAGTTTGTATTTTGAAGAAGATTAAGCACCATTTTGTGAGCTGTTGGGAAGAGGACATGGGATGTAACCTCTTAGCCTAGATGGACAATATTGCTACTTACTAAATGGAAAATAATAACAATAATTACTAAGAAGGAATTTTTTTATGAGTGCTTAGAGCCCCAGGAGCCAAAAGTTCTTGCTGTCACATGGGAATCAGAGACAGCAGAGGATTTAGCTGTGAAAGAAGGTTTTAAAAGGTCATGTCACACTTATAGTTTCCATTCTGAGCATGGTCAAGGCAAAAGAGAGCTACATTGATTTTCATAATGAAAAATGCATTTTTTTCTATTATGGGGGCAGTAATGGGGACAGGGCAATGATTAAAAGGAAAATCAATTAGTTAAGAATCTTAGAGAGTTAATAGAATATGTCAGTTGAAGTCCTCTAGATAGCATGTTTTTTCCTCTTGATGTGTTAGATTTACACAGTCCCAAAACTCACATTAGCATTAATGAGGATTTCACATGTAAATTTCCAACAAATAAAGGACTGCTAATTCTTTACACCAGGATGGTGCTCTAAGAAATCCTTTCTCCCCCTTAGTTTTTCATAATGCAACGGATAATAAAAAGCACAAATCTAGAAATTGTCCATCAAAATGACATAAGTCACAACAAAGACAAGGTGTTTGTGAGAAGTTCCTTGCTTCTAAGACAGAAGAGGCATTGACACCAGCCTTGTTATTATTAGCTGCTGTTCAGAGAAATGGTGTTATGCAAATTTAAGGCACAGCCTTTTCATTTCCCACTATTATCACTATATGTTGTTGAACTTGTTAAATTATGTTGATTATTGGTCTGATGTTTCTGTAGGAAATGATTGCAGTTATCTGCCTCTAGGGATAAAACAGAAAGATATTGCCTACTATCTTATTTTCTAGTCCACATGGAGAGAGAATGATTTATTTTAATATTCTAAAAAAAAAAAACCCACCCAAAAAGCTTTCTTACTACCTTGGGAATGAGTAGGGAAAAATATCAACTAAAGGTGAAAATTGGAAGGAGGCAGATTTCACGTCAATATAATGTAGAATTTTTTAAAGTTTTAGATCTGCTTCTAAAAATAGATAGTGCTCCTTTGGTAGGGAGTGAGTTTTCTGTCAGTGGAACTACTCAGATATGTTAGGGAAATTGTGCAAAGGATTTTTATATCAACTAATTTGGATAATTCACTCAACTCTGAGGGTTCTTTTAAAAAATATTTCAATTCAATATTTCAATATTTGGAGGAAATAAATAAATTTTTTTTTAGCTAAAATGGTTTTTATTTATTTTTTTTAATTTTTTTATTTTTTATAAACATATATTTTTCTACCCAGGGGTACAGGTCTGTGAATCGCCAGGTTTACACACTTCACAGCACTCACCAAAGCACATACCCTCTCCAATGTCCATAACCCCACCCCTCTTCTCCCAACCTCCCTCCCCCCAGCAACCCTCAGTTTGCTTTGTGAGATTAAGAATCACTTATGGTGTGTGTCCCTCCCAATCCCATCTTGTTTCATTGATTCTTCTCTTACCCACTTAAGCCCCTGTGTTGCATCACCACTTCCTCATATCAGGGAGATCATATGATAGTTGTCTTTCTCTGCTTGACTTATTTCACTAAGCATGATACGCTCTAGTTCCATCCATGTTGTCACAAATGGCAAGATTTCATTTCTTTTGATGGCTGCATAGTATTCCATTTTGTATATATACCACATCTTCTTTATCCATTCATCTGTTGATGGACATCTAGGTTCTTTCCATAGTTTGGCTATTGTGGACATTGCTGCAAAAACATTCGGGTGCACATGCCCCTTCAGATCACTACATTTGTATCTTTAGGTTAAATACCCACTAGTGCAATTGCTGGGTCATAAGGTAGTTCTATTTTCAACATTTTGAGGAAACTCCATGCTGTTTTCCAGAGTGGCTGCACCAGCTTGCATTCCCACCAACAGTGTAGGAGGGTTCCCCTTTCTCTGCAACCTCGCCAGCATCTGTCACTTCCTGACTTGTTGATTTTAGCCATTCTGACAGGTGTGAGGTGATATCTCATTGTGGTTTTGAGTTGTATTTCCCTGAAGCTGGGTGATATGGAGCACTTTTTCATGTGTCTGTTGGCCATCTGGATGTCTTCTTTGCAGAAATGTCTGTTCATGCCCTCTCCCCATTTCTTGATTGGATTATTTGTTCTTTGGGTGTTGAGTTTGCTGAGTTCTTTATAGATTTTGGACACTAGTCCTTTATCTTATATGTCGTTTGCAAATATCTTCTCCCATTCTGTCACTTGTCTTTTGATTTTGTTAACTGTTTCCTTTGCTGTGCAAAAGCTTTTGATCTTGATGAAATCCCAATAGTTCATTTTTGTCCTTGCTTCCCTTGCCTTTGGCGATGTTCCTAGGAAGATGTTGCTGCGGCTGAGGTCGAAGAGGTTGCTGCCTGTGTTCTCCTCAAGGATTTTGATGGATTCCGTTCTCACATTGAGGTCCTTCATCCATTTTGAGTCTATTTTCGTGTGTGGTGTAAGGAAATGGTCCAATTTCATTTTTGTACATATGGCTGTCCAATTTTCCGAACACCATTTATTGAAGAGGCTGTCTTTTTTCCATTGGACATTCTTTCCTGCTTTGTCAAAGATTAGTTGACTGTAGAGTTGAGGGTCTATTTCTGGGCTCTCTATTCTGTTCCATTGATCTATGGCTCTGTTTTTGTGCCAGTACCATGCTGTCTTGATGATGACAGCTTTGTAATAGAGCTTGAAGTCCGAAATTGTGATGCCACCAACTTTGGCTTTCTTTTTCAATATCCCTTTGGCTATTCGAGGTCTTTTCTGGTTCCATATAAATTTTAGAATTATTTGTTCCATTTCTTTGAAAAAGATGGATGGTACTTTGATAGGAATTGCATTGAATGTGTAGATTGCTTTAGGTAGCATAGACATTTTCACAATATTTATTCTTCCTATCCAGGAACATGGAACATTTTTCCATTTCTTTGTGTCTTCCTCAATTTCTTTCATGAGTACTTTATAGTTTTCTGAGTATAGATTCTGTGCCTCTTTGGTTAGGTTTATTCCTAGGTATCTTATGTTTTGGGGTGCAATTGTAAATGGGAATGACTCCTTAATTTCTCTTTCTTCTGTCTTGTTGTTGGTGTAGAGAAATGCAACTGATTTCTGTGCATTGATTTTATATCCTGACACTTTACTGAATTCCTGTACAAGATCTAACAATTTTGGAGTGGAGTCTTTTGGGTTTTCCACATATAGTATCATATCATCTGCAAAGACTGATAATTTGACTTCTTCTTTGCCGATTTGGATGCCTTTAGTTTCCTTTTGTTGTCTGATTGCTGAGGCTAGGACGTCTAGTACTATGTTGAATAGCAGTGGTGATAATGGACATCCCTGCCGTGTTCCTGACCTTAGTGGAAAAGCTTTCAGTTTTTCTCCATTGAGAATGATATTTGCGGTGGGTTTTTCATAGATGTCTTTGATTATATTGAGGTATGTGCCCTCTATCCCTACACTTTGAAGAGTTTTGATCAAGAAGGGATGCTGTACTTTGTCAAATGCTTTTTCAGCATCTATTGAGAGTATCAAATGGTTCTTGTTCTTTCTTTTATTGATGTGTTGTATCACATTGACTGATTTGCGGATGTTGAACCAACTTTGCAGCCCTGGAATAAATCCCACTTGGTCATGGTGAATAATCATTTTAATGTACTGTACTGTTGAATCCTATTGGCTAGTATTTTGGTGAGAATTTTCGCATCTGTGTTCATCAAGGATATTGGTCTATAGCTCTCTTTTTTGATGGGATCCTTGTCTGGTTTGGGGATCAAGGTGATGTTGGCCTCATAAAACGAGTTTGGAAGTTTTCCTTCCATTTCTATTTTTTGGAACAGTTTCAGGAGAATAGGAATTAATTCTTCTTTAAATGTTTGGTAGAATTTCCCTGGGAAGCCGTCTGGCCCTGGGCTCTTGTTTGTTTGGAGATTTTTAATGACTGTTTCAATCTCCTTACTGGTTATGCGTCTATTCAGGCTTTCTATTTCTTCCTGGTTCAGTTGTGGTAGTTTATATGTTTCTAGGAATGCATTCATTTCTTCCAGATTGTCAAATTTGTTGGCATAGAGTTGCTCATAGTATGTTCTTATAATAGTTTGTATTTCTTTGGTGTTAGTTGTGATCTCTCTTTCATTCATGATTTTATTGATTTAGGTCCTTTCTCTTTTCTTTTTGATAAGTCTGGCCAGGGGTTTATCAATTTTATTAATTCTTTCAAAGAACCAGCTCCTAGTTTCGTTGATTTGTTCTATTGTTTTTTTAGTTTCTATTTCATTGATTTCTGCTCTGATCTTTATGATTTCTCTTCTCCTGCTGGGCTTAGGATTTCTTTCTTGTTCTTTCTCCATCTCCTTTAGGTGTAGGCATGTTTAATTTTTAAAGACTCTGTTATACTCTTTTTTTTTTTTAAGTTCTATTTTTTATTATTAATCTGTGGATGCTTAGATATCAGTGAAGGATTTAGCTATTGGTGCGAAAGGTTGATCAATCTAGCTTTTTTTTGCTTGTTTGTTTTTTTAAATTAATTTTTATTTCTTTAATTTCTTTTCAGTGTACCAGAATTCGTTGTTTATATACCGCAACCTGTGCTCCATGCACTACTGCCCTTCATAATACCCACCACCAGGCTCACTCAACCTCCCACCCCCTGCCCCTTCAAAACCCTCAAATCATTTTTCAAAGTCCAGAGTCTCTCATGGTTCGTCTCCCCCTCCAATTTTCCCCAACTCTATTCTCCTCTTCATCTCCCCATGCCCTCCATGTTATTTCTTATGCTCCACGAATAAGTGAAACCATATGATAATTGACTGTCTCTGCATGACTTATTTCACTCAGCATAATCTCTTGCAGTCCCATCCATGTTGCTACAAAAGTTGGGTATTCATCCTTTCTGACGGAGGCATACTACTCCATAGTTCCTATGGACCACATCTTCCTTATCCATTCATCCATTGAAGGGCATCTTGGTTCTTTCTATAGTTTGGTGACCATAGCCATTGTTGCTATGAACATTGGGGTACAGATGGCCCTTCTTTTCACTACATCTGTATCTTTGCGGTAAGTACCCAGTAGTGAAATTGTAGGGTCATAGGGAAGCTCTATTTTTAATTTCTTAAGGAATCTCCACACTGTTTTCCAAAGTGGCTGCATCAACTTGCATTCCCACCAACAGTGTAAGAGGGTTGCCCTTTCTCCACATCCTCTCCCACACACATTGTTTACTATCTTGTTAATTTTGGCCATTTTAACTGGTGTAAGGTGGTATCTCAATGTGGTTTTAATTTGAATCTCCCTGATGGCTAGTGATGATGAACATTTTTTCATGTGTCTGATAGCCATTTGTATGTCTTCATTGGAGAAGTGTCTGTTCATGTCTTCTGCCCATTTTTTGGATATGATTATCTGTTTTGTGAGTGTGGAGTTTGAGAAGTTCTTTATATCAGCTTTTTGTCTGTACTGTCATTTGTGAATGTCTTCTCCCATTCCGTGGGTTGCCTCTTTGTTTTGTAGACTGTTTCCTTTGCTGTGCAGAAGCTTTTGATCTTGATGAAGTCCCAAAAATTCATTTTAGCTTTTGTTTCCTTTGCCTTTAGAGACATATTTTGAAAGAAGTTGCTGTGGCTGATATTGAAGCGGTTACTGCCTATGTTCTCTATGATTCTGATGGATTCCTGCCTCATGTTGAGGTCTTTTATCCATTTCGAGTTTATCTTTGTGTATAGTGTAAGAGAATGTCAAGTTTCATTCTTCTACATTTAGCTGTCCAATTTTCCCAACACCATTTGTTGAAGAGACTGTCTTTTTTTCACTGTATATATTTCTCCTGCTTTGTCAAAAATTATTTGACCACAGAGTTGAGGATCCATATCTGGTCTCTCTACGCTGTTCCAATTTTGTATGTGTCTGTTTTTATGCCAGTACCATGATGTCTTGGTGATCACAGCTTTGTAGTAAAGCTTGATATCAGACAACGTTATGCCCCCAGGTTTGTTTTTATTTTCAACATTAACTTCACAAATTGGGGTTTCTTCTGATTCCATACAAATTTTAGGATTATTTGCTCCAGCTCTTTGATAAATGCCTGTGGAATTTTGAATGGGATGGCATTGAAAGTATAGATTGCTCTAGGCAGTATAGACATTTTAACAATGTTTATTCTTCTGATCCATGAGCATTGAATGGTCTTCTATCTTTTTCTGTCTTCTTCAGTTTCTTTCATGAATGTTCTGTAGTTCCTCGAGTACAGATCCTTTACCTCATTGGTTAGGTTTATTCCCAGGTATCTTATGGTTCTTGGTGCTTTCGTAAATGGAACTGATTCTCTAATTTCCCTTTCTGTATTTTCATTGTTAGTGTATAAGAAAGCAACTGATTTCTGTACATTGATTTTGTATCCTGCCACATTGTTGACTTGCTATGAGGTCTAGAAGTTTGGAGGTAGAGTCTTTTGGGTTTTCCATATAAAGTATCAAGTGATCTGTGAAGAGAGAGAGTTTGACTGCTTCACTGCCAAATTGAATACATTTTATTTCTTTTTGTTGTCTAATTGAGGTTGCTAGGACTTCTCGTACTATGTTGAACAAGAGTGGTGAGATTGGACATCCTTGTGTTCCTGATCTCAAAGGGAAGGCTGCAGATTTTTCCTATTGAGTATGATAATTGCTGTGGGTTTTTCATAGATAGACTTTATGAAGTTGAGCAATATTCCCTTTATCCCTATTCTTTGAAGCATTTTAATCAGGAAGAGATGCTATATCTTGTCAAATGCTTCTTCTGCATCAACTGAGAGAACCATGTGGTTCTTGTCTCTTCTCTTATTGATTTGTTCTATCACACTGATTGATTTTTGAATGTTGAGCATCCTTGAAACCCAGGGATGAATCCCACCTAATCATGGTGAATAATCTTTTTAATGTGCTGTTGGATCCTTTTAGCTAGGATCTTGTTGAGAATCATAGCATCCATATTCCTCAGGGATATTGGTCTGAAATTTTCCTTTTTGGTGGGGTCTTTGCCTGGTTTGGGGATCAGGGTAATGCTGGCTTCATAAAAAGAGTCTGAAAGTTTTCCTTCTGCTTCAATTTATTGAAACAGCTTCAGGAAAACAGGTGTTATTTCTTTTTTGAATGTTTGGTAGAATTCACCAGGAAATCTGTCAGGTCCTGGGCTCTTGTTTTTTGGGAAGTTTTTAATCACTGCTTCATCTTGTTACTAGATATCAGTCTCTTCAGGTTGTCAGCTTCTTCCTAGTTCAATTTTGGAAGTTTATAGTTTTCCAGGAGTGCATCCATTTCATCTAGATTGCTTAACTTATTGGCAGGTTTCTGATGATTGCTTCTATTTGCTTGGTGTTGTGATCTCTTCCTTTTCATTCATAATTTTATTAATTTGGGCCTTCTCTCTTTTCTTTTGGATTAGTTTGGTCAATGGTTTATTGATCTTATTGATTCTTTCAAAAAAGCAGCTTCTAGTTTCATTGATACTTTCTACTGTATCTCTAGTTTCTATCTCATTGATTTCTGCTCTAATCTTGATTATTTCCCTTCTTGGATGTGGAGTTGGCTTAATTTGTTGTTGATTCTCCAGTTCTTTAAGGTGTAGAGACAGCTGGTGTATTCCGGATTTTTCAATTTGTTTGAGGGAGGCTTGGATGGCTATGTATTTCCCCTTTAGGACCGCCTTTGCCATATCCCATAGGTTTTGGACAGAAATGTCTTCATTATCATTGGTTTCTATGAATTGTTTAAGTTCTTCTTTGATTTCCTGATCGATCCAAACATTCTTAAGGAAGGTGGTCTTTAGCTTCCAGGTGTTTGAATTCCTCCCAAACTTTTCCTTGTGGTTGAGATCCAGGTTCAAAGCATTGTGATCTGAGAATATGCAAGGAATAATCTCAGTCTTTTGGTATCAGTTGAGTCCTGATTCATGGTCCAGTATGTGTTCTATTCTGGAGAAGGTTCCATGTACATTCGAGAAGAATGAGTACTCTGTTGTTTAAGAGTGGAATATTCTATATATATCTATGAGGTCCATCTGGTCTGATGTGTCATTCAATGCTCTTGTGTCTTCATTGATTTTTTGCTTGGATGATCTATTACTGAGAGTGGCATGTTAAGATCTCCTACTATTAATGTATTCATATCAATAGGACTCTTTTTTTTTGATTAGCAGTTTTCTTATGTAATTGGCTGCTTCCATATTGGGGGCATACACATTTACAATTTTTAGATCTTCTTATAGATAGTCCCTTTAAGAATGATGTAGTGTCCTTTTTTATCTCTGACTACAGTTTTTAGTTCAAAATCTAATTTATCTGATATGAGAATCACTACCCCAGCCTTCTTTTGAGGCCCATTGGCATGAACGATGCTTCTCCATCCCTTCACTTTCTGTCTGGTTGTATCCTTAGGTTCAGAATAGGTCTCTTATAGACAACATATGGATGGGTCCTGTGGTTTTAACCAATCTGCATCCCTGTGTCATTTTATGGCTGCATTTAGGACATTCACATTGAGAGTTATAATTGAGAGATATGTTTTTATTGACATTGTGTTACCTGTGAAGTCTTTGTTTCTATAGATTGTCTCCATATATTTCTGCTCAATGATATTCTTGGTTTTTTCCCTCTTTCATAGAACCCCCCTTAATATTTCTTGTAGTGTCAGCTTGGTGGTCACATATTATTTTAAACCTTGTTGGTCTAGGAAGCTCTTAATCTCTCCATCCATTTTTAATATCAGTCTTGCTGGATAAAGTATTCTTAGCTGCATGTTCTTCTCATTTAGTGCCCTGAATATGTCTTGCCAGCCTTTTCTGGCTTGCCAGGTTTCTGTGACAGGTCTGCCTTTCTTCTGATAGGCTTTCCTCTGTACATAATGGATTTCTTCCCCCTAGCTGCTTTCAAGAGCTCCTGTCTAAAATTATGTTTCATCATTTTCACAATCATGTGACTTGATGTCTTTATAGATTCTATGATCTTGGGGGGAGACCTTTCTGCCTCTAGTACATGAACGCTGGTTCCATTTGCCAGATTGGGAAAAAAATTCATGGAGAATTTGTTCAACGATATCTTCTAGTCTTCATTCTTTCTCGTCCCCCTCAGGGATCCCAATAATTCTGACATTGGAACATTTCATGGTGTCATTTATTTCCTTAATTCTGTTTTCATGGCTTCTAAAGTGTTTGTTCCAGGCTTCCTCTTGATCCTTTTTCTCTATCTGTTTGTCCTCCAGATCATTAATCCTATCTTCTGCCTCAGTTACCCTAGCTATTAGAGAATTTAGATTAGATTGGAACTCATTGAGAGCATTGTTAACATCATCTGGTGGCTTTCACTTCTGCCCTAATCAATTCAATTTTATCATCAAAGGCTTTCTCCAACCTAGCTATTGCTTGGATAATAGTTAGCCTGAATTCCCTTTCCAACATAATGTCTGCGTACATATCCAATATCTCTGATGGAGAGGGCCCAGTCTCTGAATTTTTCTTCCGTTGGGTATTCTTCTTCCTAGTCATTTTGGTGAGAGATGGCTGAACAGATGTGTAGCAGGCAAGGCGCACCCTGAAATGCTTCTGAGCAATCGAGAGTCCCCACCAAAAATAAAGAAAAAAGAAAAAAGGAAAGAGACAGGAAAAAAAGAAAAAAGGAAAGAGACAGGAAAAAAAGAAAAAAAAAAAGAGAAGGCCCAGCCCAAATGGGCCCCAAATGTAAGATTTATGATGTATACAAAGAAAAACAGACAAACAAAAAGACAGACAAAAGTTGAAACAAGAGAAAAAAATTAATTAATTAAAAAAAAACATCAAAATGAACCCCAAGTATAAGATTTATATACTACCAGAACAAAAACAAATACACAGAAACACTGACAGAAGAAAAAGATGGGAGGGTGGTTATAAATTTTCAGTGTGGGTGAGGAAGGTTATTTTGATTCTTCCTGGATGTATCTTGATAACTTTGTTAAAGGACTCAACTTTCCTGAGATAAAGGGGGATAAAAACTGGTTTACCTTTAGCGGTAGCATTGATTGGGGAAAGAGGATTAACTTGAAACTTATCTCTATATGAATATTACAAAAAATAATAAAAATAAAATAAATTAAAAAATAGAAAAGCAGAAGAAAAACATATATATATATATATATAAAGTTCAGGTTAAAAGTTTATTATAGAATTTGATGTACTGAACATCTCATTGTAATAGTAAATAGGTTAAACAGTTATATTAAAAAAATGAAAAGAACAAGAATAGTGGGAATGAATTAAAAATAAAAGGTGTGGTGGGAGGAGTCAAGATGGTGGCAGAGAAGTAGCTGGCTGAGACAACATCAGGTAGCAGGAGGTCATGTAGATAGGTTATCAAACCGTTCCAAACACCTACAAATCCAACAGGAGATTGAAGAGAAGAAGAGCAACAATTCTAGAAACATAAAATGACCACTTTCTGAAAGGTAGGACTGGTGGAGAAGTGAATCCAAAGCGACAGGATTATCAACTTTTCCGGGAAAGGGTTGGCTCCTGGCAAGCAGTGGAGCAACGGAGCACAAAATCAGGACTTTTAAAAGTCTGCTGTACTGAGGAACATCACTCTAAAGGCTAAACTGAGGTGAAGTCCACACGGGGACAATGTGGCCCCAAGTCCCGTGGGGTCACAGAAGGATTGGGGGTGTCAGACTGTTGCAGAGCTCTCAGGTATTAAAGTGGGGAAGCTGGCTACAGAGACAGAACCAAGGAGTGAGCTCTCAACTCGGGGTCACCTTAAACCGTAATCCATGGCACAGGCTACTGCCCTGTGAGTGGGGTCCCCTCAAGATCTGGGGACACCTCCCCAGAAGAGCTCAGGGATCTGCAGGGCTTGGAGACTCCAGATGGAGCTGTGTGCCAGAGACAGAGACACTTGGTCACAGGCTGGGTGAGCTCGGAGCGCAGCCGGAGGCCAGGGAGACAGGAGTGATTGAGTGCTTTTCTCTGAGGGTGCACTAAGGAGTGGGGCCCCAAGCTCTCGGCTCCTCTGGGAGGAAATTGGGAGGCCACCATTTTCATTCCGGTCCTCCAGAATTCTATGGAAAGCATTCAGGGAACAAAAGCTCCCGAAAGTGAAACCGAGCAGATTACTTAGCCTGGCCCCTGGTAAGGGCGGTGCAACTCTGCCTCGGGCAAAGATACTTGAGAATCACTACAACAGACCACTCCCCCAGAAGACAAATAAGAAATCCAGCCACAACCAAGTTCACTTAACAAGCAGAACAGCAGAATTCCAAAAGAGGAGAAAGCAAAGCATGGAATTCATAGCTTTCTACCCATGATTCTTTAGTCTTGCAAAGTTAATTAATTTTTTCTTCTGCTAATTTTTTTAACTTTTACCCTTTCCTCTTTTAACGTTTTTTAACTAGTTTATCTTAACAATACCTTGCATAAAAAATAATATTTTTTTGAAACTTCATTATTTTTTTTAAAGATTTATTTATTTATTTATTTGACAGAGAGATCACAAGTAGACAGAGAGGCAGGCAGAGAGAGAGAGAAGCAGGCTCCCTGCTGAGCAGAGAGCCCGACATGGGACTCAATCCCAGGACCCCGAGATCATGACCCGAGCCGAAGGCAGCAGCTTAATCCACTGAGCCACCCAGGTGCACCTGAAACTTCATTATTATACTCATATTTTGTCCTTCATTGTATCTAACTTTTTTTTTTTTTTAATACACATAGGGTTTTTTCTTCTAAAAAATTTGGGGTACAACTTCTTCTAATAGATCAAAATACACCCTAAATTCAGCATCGGGCTTGTTCTAGTTTCCAGCCTGAGCAAATTCTCTCCACTTTGTTTTTCTTTATTCTCCCAACCCACTTACCTTATCAACCTCTTTTTTAGAAATTAAAAAAAAAATTAACTTCATAGTCATATTCCATCCCTTCTTTGTGTTTACCCATATATATGCTTTTCATTCTTTAAAATTTGGCGAGGTAGTTTCTTCTAAGATGTCAAATACTCCCAAAATTAAGTGGGTGACCCTGTTCTAGTCACCAGTCATATATATATATATATATATATATATATATATATGTAGATATATATCTATTTATATATTTATATATATTTATCTTTTTATATTTCATCTTTTTTTTTAATTTTTTTTTCTTCTCAACTTCTTTTTACCCCCTTTCTCCCCCACGTTTTGGGGTCTCTTCTGATTTAGTTAAAGCACATTTTCCTGAGGTCTTTGTCACCCTTTTAGTATTTTATTTGCTCCATCATATATTCTTATATGGACAAAATGACAAGGCTGAAAAACTCACCACAAAAAAAAGAACAAGAGGCAGTACTGAAGGCTAGGGACCTAATCTATACAGACATTGGTAATACGTCAGATCTAGAGTTCAGAATGACAATTCTCAGGGTTCCAGCCAGGCTCAAAAAAGGCATGGAAGATATTAGAGAAACCCTGTCCAGAGAAATAGAAGCACTTTCTGGAGAAATAAAAGAACTAAAATCTGACCAAGTTGAAATAAAAAAAGCTATTAATGAAGTGCAAACAAAAATGGAGGCTCTTACTGCTATTATAAATGAGGCAGAAGAAAGAATTAGTGATATAGAAGACCAATGACAGAGAATAAAGAAGCTGAGCAAAAGAGAGACAAACAACTACTAGACCACAAGGGGAGAATTTGAGAGATAAGTGATACCATAAGATGAAACAACATTAGAATAATTGGGTTTCCAGAAGAAGAAGAAAGAGAGAGGGGAACAGAAGGTATAATGGAGAGAATTATTGCAGAGAATTTCTATAATATGGCAAAGGGAACAAGCATCAAAATCCAGGAAGTGTGCCCCCCCCCCCGAAAATCGATATAAATAGATCCACACCCCATCACCTAATAGTAAAATTTACAAGTCTTAGCGACAAAGAGAAAATCCTGAAAGCAGCCCGGGACAAGAAGTCTGTAACATACAATGGTAAAAATATTACATTGGCAGCAGACTTATCCACAGAGACCTGGCAGGCCAGAAAGAATTGGAATGATATATTTAGAGCACTAAATGGGAAAAACATGCAGCCAAGAATACTATATTCAGCTAGGCTATCATTGAAAATAGAAGGAGAGATTAAAAGCTTCCAGGACAAACAAAAACTGAAAGAATTTATAAACACCAAACCAGCTCTACAGGAATACTACTAAAAATAGTAGACCAGAAAGGAATGGAGACAATATATAGTAACAATCACCTTACAGGCAATACAATGGCACTAAATTCATATCTCTCAATAGTTATGCTGAATGTAAATGGGCTAAATGCCCCAATCAAAAGACACAGGGTATCGGAATGGAAAAAACAAAAACAAAAACAAAACCCATCTATATACTGTCTGCAATAAACTAATTTTAGACCTAAAGTCACCTTGAGATTTAAAGTGAGGGGGTAGAAAATAATTTACCATGCTAATGGACATCAAAGGAAATCTGGAGTGGCAATCCTTAGATCAATTAGGTTTTAAGACAAAGACTCTAATAAGAGATGAGGAAGGACACTATATCATACTCAAAGGGTCTATCCAACAAGAAGTTTGAAAAATTTTCAATATCTATGCCCCAATATGGGAACAGCCAACTATATAAACCAATTAACAACAAAATCAAAGAAACACATTGACAATAGTACAATAATAGTAGGGGACTTTAACACTCCCCTCACTGAAATGGACAGATCATCCAAGCAAAAGATCAACAAGGAAATAAAGGCCTTAAAGGACACACTGGACCAGATGGACATCACAAATACATTCAGAATATTCCATCCCAAAGCAACAGAATACACATTCTTCTCTAGTGCACATGGAACATTCTCCAGAATAGATCACATCTTGGGTCACAAAGCAGGTCTCAACTGGTATCAAAAGATTGGGATCATTCCCTGCATCTTTTCAGACCACAATGCTCTGAAGCTAGAACTCAATCACAAGAGGAAATTTGGAAAGAACCCAAACACATGGAGAGTAAACAGTATCCTACTAAAGAATGAATGGCTCAACCAGGAAATTAAAGATGAATTGAAAAAATTCATGGGAACAAATGATAATGAAAACACAATGGTTCAAAATCTGTGGGACACAGTGAAGGTAGTCCTGAGGGGAAAATATATAGCGATACAAGCCTTTCTCAAGAAACAAGAAAGGTCTCGGGGGAGACAAGATGGTAGGGAAGTAGGAGGAGGCGCCTTTTCAACCTGTACCCTAAAGTGGGCTGATTACCTACTAAAGAATTCCAATAACCCATTAAAACAGCCTGAGATCAGAATTATACACGTCTGGATCTCTATAGGGGCAGAAGACATCAGTGGGCAGAAAAAGCGGAGTGGGAACTTCCTACTGATATCAGAAGATAAACAAAAGAGGGAGGGAGCCACCAGAGGCAAATGATTTGAAAGTAATACCCCGATCCAAGAATGCCCTGCGTCTGGGGACCAGCATTGACTTGGAGTTTGGTTGAAAGCACTCAAAGAGAGCAAAGGATCTTGGAGGGAAATTGCAGAAATTGGGGTGGCTAGGGACAGGGGTTTAAGTCCCTGGACCCAGGACAGCCTCCCCTGGCACTGAGCCAGAGAGAGTGTGGCGGAGAAACCAGGTCTTGGTCCTGAGCCACCAGCCCGCCCGAGATCCAGTGGGGTCCAGCTCCTGTGAGGGGCTGGGAGCCTCGCCAGAAGGCAGAGGTTCCAGAGCCAGAGGGCAGGTGCTACAGAGCCTGAGATGCGCCCCTCCCCATGCTCTTAGACTCGCGCCATTCCACCAGAGCCTGAGACGTGCACGTGCACCCCACCCGCTCCCCTGAGAGAGGTGTGGAAAGGCCCAGCCTGGTGATCTTGGACTCATGCCATTCCACCAGAGCCTGAGAGGCGTGCATGCACACCACACACACTCCCCTGAGAGAGGTGCGTGCAAGACAGGTGCTCTTAGAGCCAGAAAGACCAAGCACTTCCAGCCCGGGCCAGCAGGAAAATCTCAGCGGGCGATCGCTACTTGGAACCCTCTGGCAGTCTGGAGCTGAAACCACCAAGCCAACACTGCAGGAAATATTAAGGGGGGTTCTATAAAAGAGGAAAAATCCTAAGAATAGCATTGAACAGAAATATAGAGAAAATATACAGAAAGAAAGACTTCAAAGGTAACACGATGTCAATAAAACGTATCTATCAATAATCACTCTCAATGGGAATGTCCTAAATATGCCCATAAAATGACACAGGGTTGCATATTGGATAAAACGACAGGACCCATCCATATGTTGTCTACAAGAGACCCATTTTGAACCTAAAGATACACCCAGACTGAAAGTGAAGAGATGGAGAAGCATCTTTCATGCCAATGGGCCTCAAAAGAAGGTTGGGGTAGCGATTCTCATATCAGACAAATTAGATTTTAAACTAAAGACTGTAGTCAGAAATCCAGAAGGACACTACATCATTCTTAAAGGGACTATCCACCAAGATGATCTAACAATTGTAAATATCTATGCCCCCAATATGGGAGCAGCCAGTTACATAAGAAAACCATTAATCAAGATAAAGAGTCATATTGATATGAATACATTAATAGTAGGAGATCTTAACATGACTCTCTCAGAAATAGATCATTGAAGCAGAAAATCAATAAAGAAACAAGAGCATTGAATGACACACTGGACAAGATGGACCTCATAGATATATACAGAACATTCCACCTTAAAACAACAGAATACTCATTCTTCTCAAGTGCACATGGAACCTTCTCCAGGATAGACCATGTACTGGGTCACAAATCAGGACTCAGCTGATATCAAAAGACTGACATTATTCCCTGCATATTCTCAGATCACAATGCTTTGAAACTGGAGCTCGATCACAAGGAAAGGTTCAGAAGGAACTCAAACACCTGGAAGCTAAAGACCACCTTGCTTAAGAATGCTTGGATCAGCCAGTAGATCAAAGAAGAACTGAAACAATTCATGGAAACCAATGAGAATGAAGACACTTCAGTCCAAAACCTATGGGATACAGCAAAGGTGGTCCTAAGGGGGAAATACATAGCCATCCAAGCCTCCCTCAAAAAAAAAAATAATAATTGAAAAATCCAGAACACAGCAGCTGTCTCTAAACCTTAAAGAACTGGAGAATCAACAACAAATCAAACCAACTCCACACATAAGAAGGGAAATCATCAAGATTAGAGCTGAGATCAATGAGGTAGAAACCGGAGATACAGTAGAATGTATCAATGAAACTAGAAGCTGCTTTTTTGAAAGAATCAATAAGATTGATAAACCATTGGCCACACTAATCCAAAAGAAAAGAGAGAAAGCCCAAATTTTAAAATTATGAATGAAAGGGAAGAGATCACAACGAACACCAAGGGAGTAGAAACAATCATCAGAAATTATTATCAACAGTTATATGCCAATAAGCTAAGGAACCTAGATGAAATGGATGCTTTCCTGAAAAACTATAAATTCCCAAAATTGCACCAGGAAGAAATTGACAAACTGAGTAGACCGATATCTAGTAATGAGATTGAAGCAGTGATCAAAAACCTCCCAAAAAACAAGAGCGCAGGACCTGACGGATTCCCTAGGGGAATACTACCTAATTTTTAAATAAGAAATAACACCTATTCTCCTGAAGCTGTTTCAAAAAATTAAAGCAGAAGGAAAACTTCCATACTCTTTCTATGAATCCATCATTACCCTGATCCCCAAACCAGGCAAAGACCCTACGAGAAAGGAGAATTTCAAACCAATATCACTGATGAATATGGATGCTAAGATTCTAAACAAGATCCTAGCAAACAGGATCCAATAGCACGTTAAGAAGATTATCCACCATGACCAGGTGGGATTCATCCCTGGGCTACAAGGATGGTTCAACATTCGCAAATCAATCAACATGATAGAACAAATTAATATGAGAAGAGAGAAGAACAACATGGTCCTCTCAATCGATGCACAAAAAGCATTTGACAAAATCCAGCATCCGTTCCTGATTAAAACACTTCAAAGTATAGGGATAGAGGGAACATTCCTGAACTTCATCAAATCTATCCATGAAAGACCCACAGCAAATATCATCCTCAATGGGAAAAGGCTGCAGCCTTCCCGTTGAGATCAAGAACATGACAAGGATGCCCACTCTCACCACTCTAGTTCAACATAGTATTAGAAGTCCTAGCAACAGCCATCAGACAACAAAGAGAAGTGAAAGGTATCCAAATTGACAATGAAGAAGTCAGACTCTCTCTCTTCGCAGATGACATGATTCTTTATATGGAAAACCCAAAATACTCCACCCCCAAACTACTAGAACTCATACAGCAATTCAGTAACGTGGCAGGATACAAAATCAATGTACAGAAATCAGTTGCTTTCTTATACACTAACAATGAAAATACAGAAAGGGAAATTAGAGAATTGATTCCATTTACTATAGCACCAAGAACCATAAGATACCTGGGAAGAAACCACATGATATATGCTGGAGCAAATAATCTTAAAATTTGTATGGAATCAGAAGAGACCCGAATTGCTAAGGAAATGTTGAAAACCAAAAATAAAATTTGGGGCATCGTGTTACCTGATTTGAAGCTTAACTACAAAGCTGTGATCACCAAGACAGCATGGTACTGGCATAAAAACAGACACATAGACCAGTGGAACAGAGTAGAGATCCCAGATGTGGACCCTCAACTCTATCGGCAAATAATCTTGGACAAAACAGGAAAAAAGATACAGTGGAAAAAAGATAGTCTCTTCAATAAATGGTACTGGGAAAACTGGACAGCTATATGCAGAAGAATTGAACTCGACCATTCTCTTACACTGTACACAAAGATAAACTCAAAATGGATAAAAGATCTCACTGTGAGACAGGAATCCATCAGAATCCTAGAGGAGAACATAGGCAGTAACCTCTTCGATATCAGCCACAGCAATTTCTTTCAAAATATGTCTCCAAAGAAAAAGGAAACAAAAGCGAAGATGATCTTTTGGGATTTCATCAAGATCAAAAGCTTCTGCACAGCAAAGGAAACAGTCAACAAAACAAAGAGGTAACCCATGGAATGGGAGAAGATATTTGCAAATGACAGTACAGACAAAAGGTTGATATCCAGGATCTATAAAGAACTCCTCAAACTCAACACACACAAAACAGATAATCATATCAAAAAATGGGCAGAAGATATGAACAGACACTTCTCCAATGAAGACATACAAATGGCTATCAGACACATGAAAAAATGTTCATCATCACTAGCCATCAGGAAGATTCAAATTAATACCACATTGAGATACCACCTTACACCAGTTAGAATGGCCAAAATTAACAAGACAGGAAACACCTTGTGTTGAAGAGGATGTGGAGAAAGGGGAACCCTCTTATACTGTTGGTGGGAATGCAAGTTGGTGCAGCCACTTTGGAGAACAGTGTGGAGATTCCTCAAGAAATTAAAAATAGAACTTCTTATGACCCTGCCATTGCACTACCGGGTATTTACCCCAAAGATACAGATATAGTGAAAAGAAGGACCATCAGTACCCCAACGTTTAAAGCAGCAATGGCCACGGTCGCCAAACTGTGGAAAGAACCAAGATGCTCTTCAATAGACGAATGGATAAGGAAGATGTGGTCCATATACACTATGGGGTATTATGCCTCCATCAGAAAGGATGAATACCCAACTTTTGTAGCACATGGACAGGACTGGAAGAGATTATGCTGAGTGAAATAAGTCAAGCAGAGAGAGTCAATTATCATATGGTTTCACTTATTTGTGGAGCATAAAAAATAGCATGGAAGACAAGGGGAGAAGAAGAGAAGGGAGTTGAGGGAAATTGGAAGGGGAGGTGAACCATGAGAGAGTATGGACTCTGAAAAACAATCTGAGGGTTTTATAGAGGCAGGGGGTGGGAGGTTGGGGGATCCACATGATGGGTATTGGAGAGGGCACGGATTGCATGCAGCACTGGGTGTGGTGCAAAAATAATGAATACTGTTACTCTGAAAAAATAAAAAATTAAAAAGAAAAGAAACAAGAAAGGTCTCAAATACACAACCTAACCCGATACCTAAAGGAGCTGGAGAAAGAACATGAAAGAAACCCTAAACCCAGCAGGAGAATAAAAATCATAAAGATCAGAGCAGAAATCAATGAAATAGAAACCCAAAAAACAATAGAACAAATCAATGAAACTAGGAGTTGGTTCTTTGAAAGAATTAATAAGATTGATAATCCCCTGGCCAAACTTATCACAAAGAAAAGAGAAAGGACATAAATCAATAAAATCATGAATGTAAGAGGAGAGATCACAACCAGCACTAAAGAAATACAAACAATTATAAAAATATTCTATGAGAAAGTCTACGCCAACAAATTTGACAATCTGGAAGAAATGGATGCATTCCTAGAGACATATAAACTACCACAACTGAACCAGGAAGAAATAGAAAGCCTGAACAGACCCAAAACCAGTAAGGAGATTGAAACAGTCATCGAAAATCTCCAAACAAACAAAAGCCCAGGGCGGACGGCTTCCCGGGGGAATTCTATGAAACATTTAAAGAAGAGCTAATTCCTATTCTCCTGAAACTGTTCCAAAAAATAGAAATGGAAGGAAAACTTCCAAATTCATTTTATGAGGCCAGCATCACCTTGATCCCAAAACCAGACTAGGATCCCATCAAAAAAGAGAGCTATAGACCAATATCCTTGATGAACACAGATGCGAAAATTCTCGCCAAAATACGAGCCAATAGGATTCAACAGTACATTAAAAGGATCATTCACCACGACCAAGTGGGATTTATTCCAGGGCTGCAAGCTTGGTTCAACATCCACAAATCAATAAATGTGATACAACACATTAATAAAAGAACGAGCAAGAACCATATGATACACTCAATAGATGCTGAAAAGGCAATTGACAAAGTACAGCATCCTTTCCTGATCAAAACTCTTCAAAGTGTAGGGATAGAGGGCACATACCTCAATATTATCAAAGCAATCTATGAAAAACCCACCACAAATATCATTCTCAATGGAGAGAAACTGAAATCTTTTCCGCTAAGGTCAGGAACACGGCAGGGATGTCCATTATCACCACTGCTATTCAACATAGTACTAGAAGTCCTAGCCTCAGCAATCAGACAACAAAAAGAAATTAAAGACATCCAAATGGGCAAAGAAGAAGTCAAACCACCACTCTTTGCAGATGATATGATACTATATGTGGAAAACCCAAAGACTCCACTCTAAATCTGCTATAACTTGTATAAGAATTCAGTAAAGTGTCAGGATATAAAATCAATGCACAGAAATCAGTTGCATTTCTCTACACCAACAACAAGACAGAAGAAAGAGAAATTAAGGAGTCCATCCCATTTACAATTGCACCCAAAACCATAAGATACCTAGGAATAATCCTATCCTAAGAGGCAAAGAATCTGTACTCAGAAAACTATAGAATACTCATGAAAGAAATTGAGGAAGACACAAAGAAATGGAAAAATGTTCCATGCTCATGGATTGGAAGAACCAATATTGTGAAAATATCTACGCTACCCAAAGCAATCTACATATTTAATGCAATCCATATCAAAATCACATCAATTTATTTTCAAAGAAATGGAACAATAATCCTAAAATTTATATGGAACAAGAAAAGTCCTTGAATAGTCAAAGGAATACTGAAAAAGAAAGTCAAAGTTGGTGGTATCACAATTCCAGACTTCAAGCTCTATTACAAAGCTGTCATCATTAAGACAGTATGGTACTGGCACAAAAACAGACACATAGATCAATGGAACAGAATAGAGAGCCCAGAAATAGACCCTCAACTCTATGGTAATCTAATATTTGACAAAGCAGGAAAGAATTTCCAATGGAAAAAAGACAGTCTCTTCAAGACATGGTGTTGGGAAAATTGGACAGCCACATGCAGAAAAATGAAACTGGACCATTTCCTCACACCAAACACAAAAATAGACTCAAAATGGATGATGCACCTCAATGTGAGAAAGGAATCCAACAAAATCCTTGAGGAGAACTCAGGCAACAACCTCTTTGACCTCAGCCGCAGCAACTTCTTCCTAGGAACATCACCAAAGGCAAGGGAAGCAAGGGCAAAAATGAACTATTGGGACTTCATCAAGATCAAAAGCTTTTGCACAGCAAAGGAAACAGTTAACAAAACCGAAAGACAACTGACAGAATGGGAGAACATATTTGCAAATGACATATCAGATAAAAGGCTAGTATCCAAAATCTATAAAGAGCTTAGTAAACTCAACACCCAAAGAGCAAATAATCCAATCAAGAAATGGGCAGAGGACATGAACAGACATTTCTTCAAAGAAGACATCCATCTGGCCAACAAACACATGAAAAAGTGCTCCACATCATTGGGCACCAGGGAAATACAAATCAAATCCACAATGAGATACCACCTCCCACCAGTCAGAATGGCTAAAATTAACAAGTCAGGAAATGACAGATGCTGGTGAGGATGTGGAGAAAGGGGAACCCTCCTACACTGTTTTTGGGAATATAAGCTGGTGCAACCACTCTGGAAAACAGCATGGAGTTTCCTCAAAAAGTTGAAAATAGACCTCCCTTACAAGCCAGCAATTGCACTACTGGGTATTTACCCTAAAGATACAAACGTAGTGATCTGAAGGGGCATGTGCACCCAAATGTTTATAGCAGCAATGTCCACAATAGCCAAACTATGGAAGGAACCTAGATGTCCATCAACAGATGAATGGATAAAGAAGAAGTGGTATACATATACAATGCAATACTATGCAGCCATCAAAAGAAATGAAATTTTGCCATTTGCGACGACGTGGATCAAACTAGAGGGTATTATGCTTAGTGAAATAAGTCAATCTGAGAAAGACAATCATCATATGATCTCTCTGATATGAGGAAGTGGAGATTCAATAGGGGGGTTTGGGGTATAGGAAAAGAATAAATGAAACAAGATGGGATCGGGAGGGAGACTAACCATAAGAGACTCTTAATTTCACAAAACAAACTGAGGGGGTCTGGGGGTGGGGGAGGGAGAGGGGGTTGGATTATGGATACTGGGGAGGGTATTGCTATGGTGAGTGTTGTGAAGTGTGTAAACCTTTTGATTCACAGACCTGTACCCCTGGAGCTAATAATACATTATATGTTTATAAAAAATTAAAAAATTAAAAAAATAAAATCTCTATCTGTGAAGTAGTAGTGGTTGTCGTCTTGTGGGTTTTTTTGGTCGTTTTTTTTGGTTTTTTTGTTTTGTTTTGTTTTGCTTTCTGGGGGAGGAGCCTGCTGAGTGGTTTTCAGGGAGTCTTGCTAGAGTTGAGTTCTCCTGCCCTCATCAAGGGTCTGGGCTCTGAGGAAACCGGTTTTTCAGGCTTTTGTTCTCTGGAGGTTTTGTTTATTTGTTTGTTTGTTTGTTTTTTCTTCCCTTGGTGGCTCTTGGCGGTTCTTTGGAGGTTTAGAGGAGAGCAAACTACACCCAGACCTCCATCTATGAGAGAAGCCTCAGTCTATTCCCCTCTGGGTGCTACAGAGTACATAAATTCCCCCTCTGCCACTGGCAGAGCACGTCCTCAGTCATGGTCTCTGGGGTTACAGGAACTCTTGCGTGTACCCAAAACCAGGAGAAATACTAACCACAGCTGTCTGGGCAGGTCCGGACCACCAGAGAGGTCCCAAGCAGAGATAGTGCACTGAGATTTTCACACTGGCCCAGGCTGAATGTGCTCAGACTCTCAGGTTCCTAGAGAGCGCCGGCGGGCTGGCACCTGCACGTACCTCTCTCAGGGTAGGGTGTGGGACGTGACAAAGACCCTGGTTGCACAGCGCTGATGCAGAGCAAAAGGTTGGGGTTCTGTTGGTTGGCATCCACAGCCACTCCCTCACCCTCATGGGCACCACCACCCAGACACTCTCAGGCATGCTGGCGGCTCAGGGGCCAAGACGTGGCTTCTTCGCTGCTCTCTCTGATCCCCTGCCAGCGGTGGCCATTCTGGGTCCGTGGGCTTAAGTCTCTGTCCCTAACCGCCCAATTCTACCAATTTCTCTTTAAGATCTTTTGCTCTTTTTTAGTGCTTTCAACCAGACTCCAAGTTAATGCTGGTCCCCCACCACAGGGCTCTCTTGTATTGGGGTATTACTTTCCAGTGGGTCACTTCTGGTGGTTCCCTCCCCCTTTTGTTTATCTTACAATATCAGTCTGATGTTCCCACTCTGCTTTACTGTCCACTGACATATTCTGCCCCCGTAGAGATCCAGAAGTGTATAATTCTAATCTCAGGCTGATTTCATGGGTGATCAGAGTTCTTTGGTAGGTAATCAGCTCACTTTAGGGTACAGATTGAAACAGTGCCTCCCCCTACTTCACCACCATCTTCACCCTCCTCTGTTATACTCTTTTAAGGAGTGTTTGTAACATTTATATTAACAGTCTTATATGATAAAGGAGTGGTCACAATGTGCATCATCTCATTTAATCCTCAAAAAAAAAAAAAGAAGAGAAAAACCCTTCCATTTTAACATATGGGGAAATTGAGGCCCAGAGAGATTAAGTAATGTTTTCAAAGTCACACAGTTGGAAAGTTGAAGAGCTGGATGTCTATCCAGGCCAATCAGATGCTAGAGCCTGTATGTACTATTTTGTAAAAAAGATTTTATTTTATTTATTTGTCAGAGAGAGAGAGAGAGAGAGCGAGCATGCACACAAGCAGGGGAAGTGGCAGGCAGGGGAAGAAACAGGCTCCCCACTGAGAAAAGAGCACAGTGTGGACCTGATTACAGGACCCTGGGATCTTGACATGAGCTGAAGGCAGACACTTACCCAACTGAGCCGCCCAGGCATCCCTGTATGTACTCTTAAACATGACACTCTCCTACTTCATTGAAAAAGGGCTCCAAGTAAAACAGATGGTAAATTTTTCAATTTGTCATACAGCAAATAAATAATATAGCATACTTCTTAGAAAGTATTCGACATTTACGCTTAAAATCTCTACTCTGATGACTCAGAGAAAAGCTAGAGAAGCAGTTTCTAAGTTTGTAGGAACGTGATGATTCTGCTTTAGTTGAGTTAGAATTTATACTCCTGGTAGTTTGGCTATGGTAGAGTGGGAAGTACAGTAAACATGTAATAAAACACCTGAACTCATCTTCTGGATTTCTTACTGACTAGATGTGTGATCTTGAGCAAGTGACAACTTTGCTGAGACTCAAATATGTCCTCATCTATAAAGTGGGGCTACAAACCGCTTTCTCACAGGGATTTTTATGAAGATTAGATGAGCCAGTGGATGTGAATGCCCTTTAAAAGCTCTAAAACACTATATAATTGTAAGAGTGATTGTTATTACTTGAAATGATTATAGCAGCATTGCAGATGTAATGTACAGGACAACTTAGGTGTGTAGTGAAAATAAGCTTGTACGATTGTGCCTATATCTAATCTGGCATTTTTCTTGAGCTCATCCACCCATGTGGGAAGAGTGGGTATCAAAACCATAAGTATCTAATTTGGTTTAAAACTTAGTCTGATTTAACTTAATTAAATTTAAACCATGGATTTTGGATTGACAATCTTTTCTCTAGAGGACTAGATAATGAATATTTTAGGCTTAGTGAGCTTATAGTCTTTGTTGTAAGTACTCAACTTTGAGAACGAAGGCAACTAGAAACAGTATGACAATGAATAGGAATGGCTAAGTTCCAATAAAACTTTATTTATAAAAACAGGTGGTAGATTTAACCCATGGATCCATTACTGTTTGCCAACTTCCAATTTAAATAATTTCTTTAGATAGTGTTCAGTTTCCCTTAGATAAAATGCTGTGTCAATTAACCTTTCCCTACATTTTTCATAAGATGGTGTCTGAGTATAGGAGGAGACAGCTTGTAGAATCTCTTGGTGTTGTTAAAAAGAAAACCATAGGCCCAAGGTGGAGTCATTTGTCCCCAAGACAGCAAACTAAGACTTAATTGCAGTTTCAGCCTCTCCAGGAATAGGAGTTTATGTTAGCCTTCTGGAATTTTCTGGCCAGCACCAGAGGTAATTAGAACAGGGGCTCTCTCCATCCCCCAAAGCAAGATGAAGTAATCTACCTAATAAGACCCCTCCCTCTTCCACCCTGAGGGAAGATATCCTTTCCTGAAACAACCTTTTCTTTTCCTTTGCTAATAACTTCTTGACCCAGGCTCCTTCCTATAAAAACCTTTCCATTTTGTACAATTCCTCCGAACATCTTTCTACTTGCTCAGTGGATGCTGCCCCATTTACTAATAACTCAATAAAACCAATTAGATCTTTAGATTTACTTAGTTGAATTTTAGATTCGGATGCCTTTGTGCTCTGGTTCTGGTGGCTGACTTATATCCCTTGCCTCCTGTTTACTTCATCTCCACTTGTGTTTACAGCTGAAGGTTACAATTTCACATATTATATTTTGACTACTTTCCTTTTTTTGGTCAGAGCCTGGAAATGTGCCCTGTTTGTCTTTGTTTTCTCCCAGCCTGTATTGTTTATAGCCTCTGAGTGTCTGCCAGGTCTTCCATCTAGCCCACTGGCAAGTCTCTGGAGTGGACTCATTTCTTTGCCATGACAGACCCAATGGCTCTTATCTCAGTGTCCATTCTTCCTGGAAACTGAAGGCAGTTGGGGAAAACTAAACTTCAGTGGTCTCTATACCTGACCAAAAAGACTTTGATGTATCTATAGGGAAGTATGTGAAGTAAACACTCATAGTTTCAGCTGGGGAGTAGTGTCACCCTTACTTATCTTACTGTGCTTCTCTCTGTAGACGTCCTCTTTTTCTTGTCTTTCTCTCACCCATCTTCCTTTCTTAATTCCCCAGGACTGGAAAGGTGGAGATGTTCTTTTACCTCCAATAGATTGTATCCTTCTTCTAACATAGAGTTGGTCTAGCCATCACAAGGAAATGGATTATTTTTCTAGGGCACTTTATGATCCGGATCCTTAAAATTTAACCTATGATTTGCTAAAGGAAGAGCTAAAGGAATTTGTAATATATACATATATTATGTATATTGTAGATATATTTGGAATATCTATCTATCTTCTAGCAAGAAATAGAAAAGTGACATGTAGATAGTAGTGAAAGTCTTATCAATTACACTATTGTTATTATCATAAGACAAAAGCCTGGATTATTTTGCATGTTAGAAGTAAATATTGCTCTTTCTTTTTTCATTGTCATAAATGTTAATGTCTCTATCATCCATTCATACCCTCTCACCAAATGATTGCCTTAGGCAGACTAAGGTGTAAGTTAAGTACTCAAGAAGGCAAAAGGGAAAAACACAATAATAGTTTTCAAACCATCTCTTAAACGTTTTTTTCCTCTCTCAGAATAGTTAATCTGACTGAATGGCAGTAAAATATAGTGATCAAAAGCACAGGCTTTGGAGTCATACATATTGGTTTTAAGTTTCAATTTCATTACTAGAAGTCAAACAACTCAACATCTTAGTTTTCTATATTATAAAAGGTAGGTAACAGTCATTAGTGAAGGTGAAATAGGATGGAACATGTTAAGTGCTTTGCAACAGTAAGTAATCAATAAATAGCAGTGGTTTATTTTATTGTTGGCAACAACAGTACACCTATTGAATGAGCTAGATTCCATATCTGGGTCACTATCTCAATATCTGGTCTCAGTGTGTCAACTGAAATTCATTTCTTCTAGGAGAAATGCAGGAGAAATTGTGCAAGTACCAATTTGCATGTAAGACTTGAGGTAGTTGGGAGAAAAAAAGAAAAAGGGATTGTATCACTTTTTTTTATTTCAAAAACTCATACTATCTTCCAGGAGGGTAGAAAGGGCAAACTGTAAATAGCAAAGAAAGAAAGAGGAGAACTACAGAGTGACTTTCCCCTGGAATCAATCCAGAGCACAGTTACATACTTCTCCCATAACATCTTCCCTGCATCCTGGTACCACAGCAATTGGAGAAGACCACTGTGATTTTTGCTCAAAATCAAAGGAAACTGGAGGCTCTTGACCACATGAAGTCCATGCAAGATAGTTGCACAGGGCTCTTCCATGGAAATACATGGGGGGGGGCATATAAATGAAGGGAATGTTTGATGTTGGTTTCCAAAGAACTCATGCCCAGGGAGAGATTTGAAATATGTCAGGAAAGCAGAAAATAATATTGAATTGATCTGTTGCATTACATGTGTATCTTGAAAGGTAAAAGAATAATTGGCTGTAAAAGATTGGGCTGTGTTGAAAGTTTGTTACTTATATACTACTTTGCTTCTGTCTTTGATACTGAGAATTATTTCACAATAGGCAAAAAAATAGCATTTTTTTCTTGCACCCAACACTCTTTTCTTCATTAAAATTGTCTCTGAATCCTCTTGTGCTCCCTGCAGTAGGGGAAAAAAGTAAGAGCTGGAAGAAATAGAAGGTGAAATGTCAAGTACTTAAGGTATTCCTGTCTAACCTTGGGCAGAGGTCAGCTACTGAACACAGAATGTAATAAGGCAAGGTCTAGAATGTGTTTTTATAATGCGATGGCTTGTAAGCCATGCTGACAGTGGGCTGTACTCTCACAGCTCTATTTATTTATAGCTCCCCCCCACCCAAATGCTACAGAACAACAAGTATTCTGACAAGTTGGAATGTTAATAGATTATGCAAAAACAAATCAATAAAAACCCTTTTCAAAATGCCTATCTTTCTCCAATAATTAAGAAATAGGAGAGTGGGTGTTCTTTTTCATATCTAAAGAAATGTGGGTATCAGGATGTTTGGTAGGGATGAAATAAATGCCTTTGACCTGATCTGTAGAATAGGAAGGATTTAGTTAGATTTGGAAGATCCAGACAATATTTCATGTTTATACAATTCTATTCCGGTCAGTGTTTTTGTGCCCTCTAATTCCTGTGGTTGAATAGTCTTTGAGACCAGCTCTCTGTATCATGGCCCTTAAATTTAGAGTGTTGCATGTTCTAGCCAACAACAGAGCAACTGTTTCCTGGCTCTTTAAACATGGCCAGGGCCATTGGTTTATCTTTCCTCAATGATTTTTCATTTAGAAAAGCTATTCACTGTATAGACAGATGGGACCATACTAGATATGTAAAGGTGTCTAATAATTAGGGACAGCTGCATCAGGTAAATGCAGTCGGCAGATGGCAAAGGAACACCAGATTATGCTAATTTTCCCAAAGGTTTATAACAAAGCAGAATCTTCTGCTGTTTTCTGGAAACAATGATAATGCAAAGAGTAATGAGAGTAATAGCCCCCCAACCTGTGATTGCAGTCTTGGATGATTCTGTAGGATAGTCCAGAAGACAAAGCACACCAAAGTGGAGGAGGAAATCTGCTTATTTATTCTGGTTTCTGTTAACCAGCACCATGTTTTATGAGCTTCCAGCAAAAAAGCATAGCATAGCACCCAAAATGAGACTGATCTGGTGGACCATGAAGTGTATTTTCAGTCATCTCTTACTGTAACTTTAGCCAGACACAACTGAGGGGTCTCAAGAAGGTCCTGAGGCCTGAGTTCTAATCTCAGCCCAGTCACTTAACATATTGTGTGGCCAGGGCAAAGCAGTCTCTAGGTTTCTATTTATTCATCTTTCAGATGGAGCAAGGTGAGTTCATAGAGGTACACTGATGAAGCAGTTAGTTAATACAAATGCTTTGAAGAAAATAAGTAAACCTTTAAACATAAAAACATTGTATAACTCAGTTATTTTTCAGTGGCTCATTCAGTCCTAGAGATGGGTTCCTTACTAAACAAATCCCTGTTTTTTTCCAAAAATCCTAAATGTCATTTAAAAGAACAGATTTTACTCTGGTCACTCAATTTGTTTGCTAGTTCTGAGTATGTTGCATGCTCTATATGAAGTGAAACTTGCCTCCAGTTTTTCTTATAAGCATTGTTCTGGTCTCTTTCTGATATGTTCTGCCTTTTTACCATTAGAGCAATGTATCTCAAATTGTGGTCCTTATACCACCTTCACCAGAATCAATTCTTAAAAGGCCATTTCTATGCCAGGGCCACAAGATCCACATTAAGGAGGTCTGATGAGGACTTATGCAATCCAAATTTTCACTAAATTTCACTGAATTCACTAAAGTTTTGAGATTTACTACATTAAGCTTGCCTAGGGCAGAGGAAAACTGGTAAACACATCATTTTTCCCCTTTATTTGTCCTAGTCCAATTAGTGTCCAGCAAACATGGACAGGTAATTTGTACATGTTATTACATACTTTTACCCCTTGTTTCTCATGAGTGTGGGTTACCATTCTGCATAAACTTGCATAGTTGTAGTAAATGGGTAGGGTATGGGTCTCATTTGGTTAAGCATCCAACTCTTGATTTCGGCTCAGGTCATGATCAAGACCCTTTTTGGGCTCCATGTTGGGTGTGGAGCCTGCTTAGGATTCTCTTCCCCTCTTCCTCTGCCCCTTCCCCCAGCATATGCAATATCTCTCTATAAATGAACGAATGAATGAATAAATAAATACATACATACATCCATAAATGGAATAAAATTGTATGTTTCTTTTCCTCAGTTTGGCACATGCAAGCTGGAGTCTTATTTTTTCTCTTGCTGTATTCCTTAGGAGCCATTTTGACCTATGGAGTCAGAGTCAGAGTCAGAGTCAGAATCAGGCAGGCTTGCATCAGCAAGATTCCAAGACTCTTCACCACAGTTCCCAAAGCAGTGTTCCTCAAAGTGTAGACCTTGAACTGGCAGTCTAAGTATCACCTGGGAATTTGTTAGAAATACAAACTCACAGTATCCTCCTCTCCACTAGACCTCTGAATCAAACTGGAGTGTGCTTAGCCATCCCTATTTTGGCAAGTGCTATAGGGAATTCTGATGCAGGCTGAAGTTTAAAAGCCACTGCCCTTAAAGCATTTTCTACCCCAAACTGCATTATCTCTAAACCTTGAAGCAGCTGGAAAGGTAAAGGAGAAATTGATTTGAGCAGGAAAATATGGGCATGTTAATGAAATGAATTACTTAAATGAAAGGGTCTTGTTTAGGGTATTTGTGCTTAGGGAGATCAGATCTTTAAACAGCAACTCTCCTGAAAGTGTCTAGAAATACTGTACATAAACACAATTATAACACTTAACCATATATGTATGTATGCATGTTTATGTGTGTATATGTATGCAAATATGCATATATGTATATAATTACACATTTACATAATTAAATTGACTAAATTTAAATAATCTGAATCATAAGAAATTCTTAATCTCAGGAAACAAACTGAGGGTTGCTGGGGGTGGGAGAGGGTTAGGGTGGCTGAGTTATGGACATTGAGGAGGCTGTGTGCTATGGAGAGTGTTGGGAGTGCTGTGAAGACACTGTATGTAAGATTTGTGTAAGACTGATGATTCACAGACCTGTACCCCTGAAGCAAATAATACATTATATGTTAATAAAATAAAATATTCACAAAAATAAAATAAATTAAATTAAAATAAAAGAACAGAATATAAAAATATTCCAATTACCAGCAATGAAATTGAATCAGTAATCAAAAAACTCCTTTCCAAAAAAGTCCAGGACCAGATAGCTTTTTCTAGATATGTCTCTGGAGGCAAGGTAAAAAACAAAAACAAAAACTCTATGTGGTTACATCAAAATATAAAAGCTTCTGCATAGTGAAGGAAACAATCAACAGAATCTTAAGTCAACCTACTGAATGGGAGAAGATATGTGCAAATGACATATCTGATAAAGGGTTAGTATCTCAAATATATAAAGAACTGTTAGAAATCAACAGCAAAACCAAAATAATCCAAATTTTAAACTTGGCAGAAGATATGAACATTTCTCCAAAGAAGACATCCAGATAACTAACAGACACATGAAAAGATGCTATCATCACTCATCATCAGGGAAATACAAATTAAACTAAATGAGCTATCACCCCACACCTGTCAGAATGGCTAAAATCAACAACACAAGAAATAACAGGTGTTGGCAAAGATGTGGAGAAAGGGGAACCCTTTTGCTCTGTTGGTGGGAATGAAAACTGGTACAGCCATTGTGGAAAACCGTATAGAGACTCCTCAAAAAGTTAAAAGTGGAAGTACCCTACAATACAGCAGTTGCACTACTAGGTATTTTTTTTAATTAAATTAAATTTTTTTTTTCAGTGTTCCAAAGTTCAATTGTTTATGCACCACACCCAGTGCTCCATGCAATATGTGCCCTCCATAATATCCACCACAGGGTTCACACAACCCCCCATCATCCCCTCCAAAACCATCAGTTTTTTTCTCAGAGTCCACAGTCTCTCATGGTCCCTTCCCCCCTTCAGATTTCCCCAACTCACTTCTCTCCATCTCCCAATATCCTCCGTGTTATTTCTAATACTCCACAGTCTCTCATGGTCCCTCCCCCTCTTCAGATTTCCCCAACTCGCTTCTCTCCAACTCCCAATATCCTCTGTGTTATTTCTAATACTCCACAAGTAAGTGAAACCATATGATAATTGACTCTGTGTGACTTCACTCAGCATAATCTCTTCCACTCTCATCCATGTTGATACAAAAGTTGGGTATTCATCCTTTCTGACAGAGGCATAATACTTCATTGTACATGTGGACCGTATCTTCTTTATCCATTCGTCCGTTGAAGGGCATCTTGGTTCTTTCCACGGTTTGATGACTGTGGCCATTGCTGTTATGAACATTGGGGTACAGATGGCCCTTCTTTTCACTACATCTGTATCTTTGGGGTAAATACCCAGTAGTGCAATTGCAGGGTTATAGGGTGGCTCTATATTTAATTTCTTAAGGAATCTTCACACTGTTTTCCAAAGTGGCTGCGCAACTGCATTCCCAACAAGAGTGTAAGAAGGTTCCCCTTTCTCCACATCCTCTCCAACACTTGTTTATGTCTTTTTGATTTTGGCCATTCTAACTGATGTAAGGTGGTATCTCAACATGTGTGGTTTTTAAAAAGATTTTATTTATTTATTTGACAGAGATCACAAGTAGGCAGAGAGACAGATAGAGAGAGAGGGGGAAGGAGATTCCCCACTGAGCAGGGAGCCCGATGCGGAGCTCCATCCCAGGACACTGGGATCATGACCTGAGCCAAAGGCAGAGGCCTTAACCCACTGAGCCACCTAGGCGCCCCTCTCAATGTGGTTTTGATTTGAATCTCCCTGATGGCTAATGATGGTGAACATTTTTTCATGTCTGTTAGCCATTTGTATGTCTTCTTTGGAGTAGTGTATGTTCATATCTTCTGCCCATTTTTTAACATGATTATTTGTTTTGTGTGTGTTGAGTTTGAGGAGTTATTTGTAGATATTGGATATCAGACCTTTGTCTGTAATGTGTGAATATCTTCTCCCATTTCGTGGGTTGCCTCTTTGTTTTGTTGGTGCTTTGCTGTGCAGAAGCTTTTGATCTTGATTAAGTCCCAAAAATTCATTTTCACTTTTGTTTTATTTGCCTTTGGAGACATATCTTGAAAGAAGTTGCTGTGGCAAGAGGAGAGGAGAGGAGAGGTTACTGCCTAGGTTCTCCTCTAGGATTTTGATAGATTCCTGCCTCACATTTAGGTCTTTTATCCATGTCGAATTTATCTTTGTGTATGGTGTAAGAGAATGGTCGAGTTTCATTCTTCTACACATAGCTGTCCAGTTTTCCCAGCACCCTTTGTTGAAAAGACTTTTTTCCACTGTACGTTTTTCCTGTTTTGTCAAAGATTATTTGACCATAAAGTTAAGGGTTTATATCTGGACTTTCTACTGTTTCACTGGATTATGTGTCTGTTTTTATGCCAGTACCAGGATGTCTTGGTGATCACAGCTTTGTAGTAAAGCTTGAAACCAGGTAACGTGATGCCCACAGTTTTGTTTTTCTTTTGTAACATTTCCTTAGCAATTCAGGGTCTCTTCTGATTCCATACAAATTTTAGGATTGTTTATTCCAGCTCTTTGAAAAATACCAGTGGGATTTTTATTGGGATGGCATTGAAAGTATAGATTGCTCTAAGCAGTACAGACATTTTAACAATGTTTATTCTTTCCATCCATGAGCATGGAATGGTCTTCCATTTTTTTGTGCCTTCTTCAATTTCTTTCATGAGTGTTCTGTAGTTCTTCGAGCACAGATCCTTTACCTCTTTGGTTGGGTTTATTCCTATTTATCTTAGGTCCTTGGGGCTATAGTAAATGGAATCAATTCTCTAGTTTCCCTTTCTATATTTTCATTGTAAATGTATAAGAAAGCAACTGATTTCTGTACATTGATTTTGTATCCTGCCACACTACTGAATTGCTGTACGAGTTCTAGTAATTTGGGAGTGGAGTCTTTAGGGTTTTCCATATAAGGTATCATGTCATCTGCAAAGAGAGAGTTTGACTGCTTCATTGCCAGTTTGAATACATTTTATTTCTTTTTGATGTCTGATTGCTGTTGCTAGGACTTCTCATACTATGCTGAACAAGAGTGGCAAGAATGGACATCCTTGTCTTGTTCATGATCTCAAAGGGAAGGGTGTCAGCTTTTCCCCATTGAGGATGATATTCGCTGTGGGTTTTTCATAGATAGAGTTTATGAAGTTGAGGAATGTTCCCTCTATCCCTATACTTAGAAGGGTTTTAATCAGGAATGGATGCTGTATCTTGTAAAATGCTTCTTCTGCGTCAATTGAGAGGATGATGTGGTTCTTGTCCCTTCTCTTATTGATTTGTTCTATCACACTGATTGATTTTTTGAATGTTGAACCACCCTTACATCCCAAGGATAAATCTCATCTGGTCATGGTGTATAATCTTTTTAATGTGCTGTTGGATCCTCTTTGCTAGGATCTTGTTGAGACTCTTGGCATTCATATTCCCCAGGGATATTGGTCTGAAATTTTCCTTTTTGATGGAGTCTTTGCCTGGCTTGGAGATCAGGGTAATGCTTTCTTCATAAAAAGAGTATGGAAGTTTTCCTTCTGTTTCTAGTTTTTGAAACAGCTTCAGGGGAATACATATTATATTTTCTTTGAAAGTTTGGTAGAATTCTTCAGGGATTCCATGAGGTCCTTGGCTCTTGTTTTTTGGCAGGTCTTTGATCACTGCTTCAATCTCATTGCTAGATATTGGTCTATTCAGGTTGTTGGTGTCTTCCTGATTCAGTTTTGGAAGTTTATAGGTTTCCAGGAATGCATCCATTACATCTATGTTGTTTAAATTATTGGCCTATAACTGTTGATAATAATTTCTGATGATTGTTTCTATTTCCTCGGTGTTAGTCGTGATCTCTCCCTTTTCATTCATAATTTTATTAATTTGGGTCCTTTCTCTTTTCTTTTGGATTAGTTTGGCCAAAGGTTTATCGGTATTATTGATTCTTTCAAAAATCCAGCTTCCTGTTTTGTTGATGCATTCTACTGTATATCTAGTTTCTGTCTCATTGATCTCTGCTCTAATTTTGTTTATTTCCCTTCCTGTATGGGGTGTTGGCTTAATTTGTGGTTGATTCTCCAGTTCTTTAGGTGTAAAGACAGCTGGTGTATCCTGGATTTTTCAATTTTTTTTTGAGGGAAGCTTGGATGGTCATGTATTTCCCCCTTAGGGCCGCCTTTGCCATATCCCATAGGTTTTGGACCAATGTGTCTTCATTCTCATTGGTTTCTATGAGTTGTTTAAGTTCTTTGATTTCCTGGTTGATCCAAGCATTCTCGGCCTTTTGGCTAAGATTCAAGCATTCTTTTTTTTCTTTTTTAAAGATTTTTATTTATTTATCAGAGAGAGAGGGGGGGAGAGAGCAAGCACAGGCAGACAGAATGGCAGGCATAGGCAGAGGGAGAAGCAGGCTCCCTGCCGAGCAAGGAGCCCGATGTGGGACTCGATTCCAGGACACTGGGATCATGACCTGAGCCGAAGGCAGCTGCTTAACCAACTGAGCCACCCAGGCGTCCCAGATCCAAGCATTCTTAAGCAAGGTTGTCTTTAGCTTCCAGGTGTTTGAATTCCTCCCAAACTTTTTCTTGTGGTTGAGTTCTAGATTCAAAGCAATGTGGTCTGAGAATATGCAGAGAATAATCTCAGTCTTTTGGTATCAGTTGAGCCCAGATTTGTGACCCAGTATGTGGCCTATTCTGGAGAAGGTTCTATGCGCTTGAAAAGAATGAATATTCTATTGTTTAGGGGTGGAATATTCTGTATATATCTATGAGGTCCATCTAGTTCAATGTGTCATTCAAAGCTCTCATTTCTTTATTGATTTTCTGCTTGGATGCTCTGTCTATTACTGAGAGTGGTGTGTTAAGATCCCCTAACATTAATGTACTCATATCAATATGACTCTTTATCTTGATTAACAGTTGTCTTATGTAGTTGGCTGCTCCAATATTGGGAGCATAAATATTTACAATTGTTAGATCTTCTTGGTGGATATTTAAAAATGATGTAGTGCCCTTCTTTATCTCTGACTACAGTCCTTATTTTAAAATGTAATTTTTCTGATATGAGAATCACTACCCAAGCCTTCTTTTGAGGCCCATTGGCATGAAAGATGCTTCTCCATCCCTTCACTTTCAGTCTGGATGTATCCTTAGGTTCCAAATGGGTCTCTTGTAGACAACATATGGACAGGTCATTTTATCCAATCTGCAACCCTGTGCCCTTTTATGGAAGCGTTTAGGCCGTTCACATTGAGAATGATTATTGGAAGATATGTTTTTATTGACATCATATTGCCTGTGAAGTCCTTGTTTCTATAGGCTGTCTCTGTAAATTTGTGTTGTATGTCACTCTTGGGTTCTTTTTTCTTTTATAGAACCCCCCTTAATATTTCTTGTAGTGTCGGCTTGGTGGTCACATACTCTTTTAAACCCTGCCAGTTTTGGAAGCTCTTTATTTCTCCATCCATTTTGAATGTCAACCTTGCTGGATAAAATATTCTTGGCTCTATGTTCTCATTTAGTGCCCTGAATATGTCTTGCCAGCCCTCTCTGGCTTGCCAGGTTTCTGTGGACAGGTCTGATGTTATTCTGATGGACCTTCCTCTGTATGTAAGGAATCTCTTTGCCTTAGCTGTTCTAAAAAGCTCTTGTCTAAAATTATGATTCATCAGTCTCACAATGAAGTGCCTCGAGGTCTGTCTAGAGTCTATGATCTTGGGGGGTGTTATTTCTACCTATAGGATACCAACACTGGTTCCATTCCCCAAATTGGGAAAATTTTCATGGAGAATTTGTTCATCTTCTAGTCTTCTTTCTTTCTCCTCCCCCTCAGGGATCACAGTAATTCTGATGTTGGAATGTTTCATGGCATCATTTATTTCCCTAATTCTATTTTCCTGGCTTCTAAGCTGTTTCTTCTCTGCCTCCTCCTGATCCCTTTTCTCTATCAGTTTGTCCTCTAGATCACTGATTCTATCTTCTGCCTCAGTTACCCTAGCTTAGAGTATTTAGATTGGAGTGGATCTCATTGATAGCATTTTTAACCTCTTCCTGGGCTTCTCTCACTTCTGCCCTTAGATATTCTATATTGTCACTAATGGTTTTCTCCAACCTAGCCATTGCCTGGATAATTGTTACCCTGAATTCCCTTTCTGACATATTGTTTATATCTTATCGCCCTCGGCCCACAAGGATGACAAGACGCCCTGGTTCGGATGCATCTTCTCTCTCTTCTTTTCTCTTTATTTCCGCAAGTCTACACACTTATATACGCTTACATGACCAATCAGCAAGCAGGGTACAGGAGGGAGCGAATCAGGCTGTGCACCTAAACAAACAACTTCGCTAGCAACCAATGCAGTTTACTTCCTCTTTGGGCGTTCCGCTTAGTCTCACGAGGCAATCCTAACCTGGCAACTAGCCAGGCGCCATCTTTTAATGGCGGAGGCTGCCCTGGCCAGGTGCCTGCCTCCGACAATATCTATATCCAATAGTTCTGATAGAGAGGGCAGAATTTCTAAATTTTTCCTCTGTTGGGTGTTCCTCCTGCTAGTCATTTTGGTGAGAGATGGTTGAGGGGATGTGTAGCTGAATATATCAACCGTAATCCAGGCAAGGTGCACCCTGGAATGCTTCTGAGCAATTGGATGTCGCCAAGAAAAAAAAAGAGAGAGAGAGAGAGAGAGAGATAAAAGAGAAGACCCAGCCCAAGTGGGCCCCAAAGGTAAGATGTATAAGGTAAATAAACAAAAACGGACAAACAAAAAGATCAATAAATGTAAATGAAAAAAAAAAAAAGGAATCCAGCCAGAAATGAACCCTAAGGATAGTACTTACATAATACCAGAACAAAAACAAATACACAGAATCACTGAAAGAAGAAAAAGATGGGAGGGTGGTTATAAATCCTCAATGCTGGTGAGGAAGGTTATTTTGATTCTTCCTGGGTGTATCTTGATATCTTTGTTAAAGGACTCAACTTTTCAGAGATCAAGGGAAATTAAATCTTGTTTATATATAGGGGTTGTATTGATTAGGGAAAGAGGATCACCTTAAGCTTTTATCTATATATATATTAAAAAAAATAGAAAAGAACAGGAAAAACACAGGTATATGTATGAAAAAAGTTCAAGTTAATAGGTTATTATGGAATATGTTGTATTAAACCTCTAGTTGTAATGGTAAAAAAATTAAACAGAACAAGAGTAGTGAGAATGAATTAAAAATAAAAGTTGTATCTATGAAATATACAGGTTTTAGGGCAATACTAGGAGCTTAATGTAATGTTTTCCCCTGATATTGGGGATTTACAGTTTTATGGGGACCCTGTGGAGGTTTTCCTCTCTTTCATTTGGCTGAATTTCTGGGGGAGGGTCCTGCCCCATTGTTTTTCAGTCAGTCTTGCTTGGGTTGAGTCCTCCTGCTCTCTATCAAGGGGCTGGGCTCTGTGGAAACCAGTTTTTCAGGCTTTTGTTCTCTTGGGGTTTTTGTTCTTTGGTAGCTTTTTGTGGCTTTTTTTTTTTAAAGATTTATGTATTTATTTATTTGACAGAGATCACAAGTAGGCAGAGAGGCAGGCAGAGAGAGAGGAGGAATCAGGCTCCCTGCTGTGCAGAGAGCCCGATGTGGGGCTTGATCCCAGTACCCTGGGATCATGACCTGAGCTGAAGGCAGAGGCTTTAACCCACTGAGCCACCCAGGTGCCCCTTTTTGTGCCTTTTTGGAGGTTCAGTGGAAAACAAACTGTACTCAGACCTCTGTCTCAGAGAGAAGCCTCAGTCCGCTCCTCTCTGGGCGGTTCAGAACACACAGACTCCCTCTCTGCAAACTCCGCTGAACCATGCAACCTCCCACAGGCAGGGCATTTCCCTAGGCACTGTCTCAGAGGTCGCCCAAAGCGCCTGCTTGTCTCCCCCTCCCCACCCCCCCGAGCCACTGAAATCGCTAGTGATATTGGTCCAGGGAGCCTGTTTCAGGTGACTCTCTTTGCTGGGACTGCTCTCTGGGGTCCAGACCTCAGGTTGTCACTGGGGGGATCAGGACCAGAGGTTGCACTGAGTTCCTTTAGGTCCCAGCTTGGAAAGTCCAGACCCTTGGCCAGTCCTAGATACTGCCAGCTAGTGCCCGCATGGAGTTTTCTCAGGTTTGGTTGAGGAATGGGTCAGACCCTGGTTGTGCAGTGCACAAAAGTTTTAGAGAGTGCAGGCTTGTGCAGTCACCAGACTCCATCATTCAGGGGTGGGAGTGTGCACAGCCCAGCCATGGTGTAAGCCACGCAACCTCCACCACACTCTCTCTGGCAGGGGTGGTCACCGGCTGTGGCCATCCTGGGACCGTGGGCTTAGGCCAGTGCTCATGACCACCAAATTCCTCCAGTTGCCCCTTAAGATCTTTTACTCTTATTGAGTGCTTTTAACCACACTCAATTAACCAGTTAATGCTGGTCCCTAATCACAGGGCACTTTCGTATTGGGGTATTATTTTCCAGTGGGTCACTTCTGGTAGCTCCCTCCCCCTTCTGTTTATCCTCCAATATCTGTCTGAGCATTTCCACTCTGGTTTACCTCTCCACAGGTGTCTTCTTCCCCCATAGAGATCCAGAAGTGTATAATCATACATCTCAGGCTGATTTCATGGGTATTCAGAGTGTTCTGGTAGATAATTAGCTCACTTTAGGGGACTGGTTGAAACAGTGTCTCCTATTTCTTGCCCATCTTGCCCCTCCATCTGCCCTACTAGGTATTTACTCAAGAATACACAATACTAATTCAAAAGATACCTACAGCCCTATTCAAGGATACCTACACTACCTATTCAAGGATAACTACACCCCTATGTTTATAGTAGCATTATCTACAATAGCCAAACTGTGGAAACAGCCTAAGTGTCCGTCAATTGCTGAATGGATAAAGAAAATGTAGTATATGTGAACAATGGACTATTACTCAGCTGTAAAAAAGAAATCTTGCCATTTGTAATGACATGGATTAAGCTAGAGAGTATAAGGCTGAGAAAAATAAGTGAGAGTAAGACAAATACCATATGATCTCACTCATATGTGGAATTTAACAAAAAAAAAACACGAAATGGAAAAGACAGAGGAAGAGACAAACCAAGAAACAGACTCTTAACTGAGACAACAAACTGTTGTTTACCAGAGGAGAGGTGTGTGTGTGGGGGCATGGGTTAAATAAATGATGCGGATGAAGGAATGCACTTATGATGAGCACTGAATAAGTCACTATATTGTACATCTGTACTAATATTAATTATATGTCAGCTACACTGAAATTAAAATTTAAAAAACTCAAAGAAAAAGAAAAACAAAACAAAAAGAAAATAACAGAAAGAGTAGAGGCTTTTTTAAAAAAGATTTTATTTATTTGAGAGAAAGATAGAGTGAGAGAGAGCATGAGTGGGGAGAAGGTCAGAGGGAGAAGCAGACTTCCTATGGAGCTGGAAGCGTGGTGCAGGACTTCATCCCGGGACTCCGGGATCATGACCTGAGCCAAAGGCAGTGGCTTAACTAACTGAGCCACACAGGCACCCCTAGAGACCTTTGAGCAGTAATAAAAATCCTATCAAGAGCAATTGATAAAAAAGTAAGTGAAAAAATTTGAAATATATTGAATATATAATAAATTGAAATATATACCAATCAGCAGGTCCAGATGATATGCATTCTGGGGTCTTGAAGGAATTTACTAATGATTTCCCTAAGCCACTAACAACTGGAAGACCTGAGAAAACCCACTTGGGTATGCACCACGTTTTGCCTTGTCAGCATTCTGCATAATGGAAGTATTCTGCCAGGTGTATTCAATATGCCCTGTCTACTCTCCATCCCCATCGCACCAAGTAAAGAATAGATTCAATTTCTAGGTATAGATGATATCAGACTTAACAGAATATATTTATTTTTAATTTTATAAATGGATCCTCCTCAGCACTGCATGCTGTAATTCAAGCTCCTAGTGTGTTACACATGACAAATGTTGCTCCCAATGTCTATACAGGGTAGCTGGGTCTATGTGGCCTTCAGTTGCTTGTTCTGTGATTTACTAGATTAAAATCGAGCAGTAGGAATGGAGAGAGAAAGATAGGAGCTTTTACACAGAAATAGAGTTTGAGATCAAGGCAAATTATATCCTGATGTTGTTTTCTCCTCTTGCATGGTTCTGAGAACAAAACATGGAGAGGCTGAAGTGGCTGAAGAGCTATTTGGCCAGAGATGTAAGCTCTTCAGGAATGAATAAAAGTCTCTGATTCTTGCTGCTTCTGCAGACCAAAGGGTTGGGCTGCATTGATCTCTTGACCAGATCTAAGGCTTAGGAATCCAAGATACAACTTGGGACCATTACTTATACAAAGCAGATAGTGCCCCACAATACAGTGATGGGTCACACTCCTGCCCCTAGTCATATGCTGTATCCTTACTGACATCCAGTCACTTGAGAAGTTACTGAGAACAAGGGCAGATGCTTCTATGCAATCCCATCCTGGGTAAAAAGAACTCCAAATGCATTTTCTTCATGGACAGCACAGATGTTTTGTGGTGATGAATGATTCTAGGTAATGTTGGATAGGGATTTTGTGTGTTAATGTTCTTTTCCTGGATACATTTACATATTCTTAACTAGCTCTTCTCATAATTTAATAAAATCTAGGCCTTTCTCTCAACTCATTCTGATGTGCTGTTTCAATCTCTTATATAACTTCATGGTCCCATGCCAAAAAAAAAAAAAATTGGAAACAAGGCCACGTGTACTTAAATTGTCATCTTCCAGAGGTGGTAGGACATTAATGGAATGATTACTGATCTAGGGGTAGGACTATAATTATCTAGCTTGATTATCATGGGGTCATCCTTTTCCCATTACTTGCCCTCAGTTTCCTCATGTGTAAAGTGTAGCATTGGATGACATGACCTTTAATATCTATTTCTATTTCTACAATTCTGTGACTTTTGAATAGGAGATCCTTAATGTATGTGAATTCTATCATTTGTTGCATTGTCTCTTTAAGAATAACACCTCATGTCCATAGTGGATCAGTTTGTCATTTTGCCAAGACATGAAACTGAATTTCACAAATGAGGCTGGAGTGTGGGAGAGTTGCTTAGCTAGTGAGCGTACCTAACCAACCACCAAGCACCTTCCTCTCAATAAGGTTCTATTTTTCTTTACTTATTAGGTAGTTTTGTGAGGGAAGTTAGATACAATGGTGAATGTGGAAAAATGATCCTTGTTTACATGAAGGGCCTGTTTGATAGTGTACATGAGACTGAATGTCACTGCATGTGAAGCTGATTTGAACTTGCATTCTTTGTACCTCAATTTCCTCATCTGTTAAATATGGATACATTGGTCAGAGACTTATTTCTCGTGCAAGGCTGTTATGGAGAAGAAAGACAAGGAGACGATATACTAGTTCTTACCTACTTCATCCTCTAAATTACACATTACTTCCGCTCATCCACAAAGTCTACCCTAACTGCAAAGGAGACTGGGATATGTAACAGAGTAAATAGAGCATTTGGTGGGCATCAGTAGTCTCTGTCACTAGTCCCTAAGAGGATAAAGGGATTACTCTTCCTCTCATCGCATGCTGGGATATTAACAACAACCACTACTACTACTATTTATTTTGAACCAGATAATTTGCCAAGTGCTTTACATACATTATCTCATTTAATATTTACAACACTGTAAGGTAGCAGCTATTATAACTGTATTTTACAATTGAGAAACTGACACAGAGATTAAGAGATTAGCCCCAAATCACATGGCAATAAGTATCTGAGCCCAGGTTGAGATAAGAATGTAGCAAAGTCCTCCTTCCAGGAAACTAGCTGTTTATCCCATTGCTTTTATTTTTTTAAAGATTTTAAGTTCATTTTTGTGAGAAAGAAAAAGAGAACACAAGCACATGAGCAGGGGGAGGGGTATGGGGAGGGGCAGGGGGAGGGACAGAGGAAGAAGTGGACTCCCCACTCTGTAGGAAGCCTGATGCAGGACTCCATTCTGGGACCCTGGGATCATGGCCTAAGTCCAAGGAAGACACATAACTGACTGAGTCACTGAGGTGCCCTGTCCTTTACTTTTAGATACTGGTGCATTGTACCTACACCTGCCCCTGGATTAGGATTCTTGATAGGGTTATATTGCCAGAAGGGGTTGTTATGAAATTTTGTCAGGATGTTTTTAGTTGTCACATGTTGGAGAGTGCTACTGAGTAAGAGGAAGGGTCAGAGATGTTAGATTTTCTACAATGAGGACATTCTCACACAATGAAAAATTGTCCTATTTATGTCCCACAAGACTTTTGAATGTTGAGGTGTTCAAGACTTATTTAAAATTACACAATCTTAGAAGCTAAGTCTGTTTGGCTTATAAACACAGAGCATATTTTGCATAATTATTAATATATGCTAAATTTTCTAAGAATGAAATGGTTTATTGAACAAAGATTTTACTTTGTTAGAACTTTATTAATAATAATAGCTAAAATGTATCCAGTTTACTATGTGCAAGCAATGTTGTAAGCATGTTATATATATTAACTTATTTAATCCTCACAGTACCCTAAAAAGCACATACTACTATTATGCCCATTTTACAGATGAAGAAACTGAAGCACAGAGAAGTTAAATAATTTGCTCAAGTCAAGCCACACAGCCTTAGCAAGTTGCATTTAACATTTTGGAAAATTCTATTATGATGGCAATGCTTCTCATGGTATTTATCTTCATTTTTAAAAACATTTCTGTTATGGAATACTATGCAGCCATCAAAAGAAATGAAATCTTGCCATTTGCGACGACATGGATGGAACTAGAGAGTATCATGCTTAGCGAAATAAGTCAAGAGGAGAAAGACAACTATCATATGATCTCCCTGATATGAGGAAGTGGTGATGCATCATGGGGGCTTAAGTGGGTAGGAGAAGAATGAATGAAACAAGATGGGATTGGGAGGGAGACAAACCATAAGTGACTCTTAATCTCACAAAACAAACTGAGGGTTGCTGGGGGGAGGGGGTTTGGGAGAAGGGGGTGGGATTATGGACATTGGGGAGGGTATGTGCTTTGGTGAGTGCTGTGAAGTGTGTAAACCTGGTGATTCACAGACCTGTACCCCTGGGGATAAAAATATATGTTTACAAAAAATAAAAAATTAAAAAAAAAACATTTCTGGTATTCATCACTTTTTTTCATTCATCCAAGTAACTGTCTGGGATTTTAGTCCTTTTGCCTGAAGAAATACCTTTAATATTTCTTGTGCTACAGGTTTGCTGGCAGTGAATTATCTCAGCTCCTGTCTGAAGATTTCTTTATTTCTTCTTAATTTCTGAAAGATATTTTCTGATTTGTATTTCACTGATAATGAGAGATGTTGAGCATCTTCTTCATTTGCCTTTGGCCATCTTAGTGTTTTCTTTGAAAAAAATGTCTATTCATGTCTTCTACCCATTTCTTCACTGGGTTATTTGTTTTGTAGATGTTGAGTTTTATAAGTTCTTTTTTATTTTAGAGAGAGAGAGAGAGTGAGAGAGAGAGAAGAGGGGGAGGGCAGAGAGAAGAAAGAGTCCCAAGCATATTTCATGGCAAGTGTGGAGCTTGATGTAAGGCACAATACCACAACCCTGAGATCATGACCCGAGCTGAAATCAAGAGTCAGATGCTTAATCACCTGCACCACTTAGGCACCCCTTTAGTTTCTTTATGTATTTTAGATACTAGCCCTTTATTGGAAATGTCATTTGCAAATATTTTCTCCCATTCAGTAGATTGCTTTTTAGTCTTGTCCATTGTTTCCTTTGCTGTGAAGACATTTTTTATTTCGATGAGGTCCCAATAGTTTATTTTTGCTTTTGTTTCCCTTACCTCAAACTATAATAAGATATACCTCACACCAGTCATGATGGTTAAAACTAACACAGAAAGCAACAGGGGTTGGCAATGATTCAGAGAAAGGGGAACCTTCTTACAATGTTGGTGGGACTACAAACTGGTGCAGCCACTCTGGAAAACAATTTGGAGGCTCCTCAAAAAGTTAAAAATAGAACTACCATAAATCCAGCAATTGTACTATGAGTTATTTACCTAAAGGATACCAAAATATTAATTTGAAGGGGTACAGACACTCTGATGTTTATAGCAGCATTATCAACAATAGCCGAATTATGAGAAGAGCCCAACTGTCCATTGACTGATAAATGGATAAAGAATATATGGTATTTATATAGAATGGAATATTACTCAGCCATGAAAAAGAATGATTTTTGCTATTTGCAATGATGTGGAAAGGAGCTAAAGAGTATTATGCTAAGTGAAATAAGTCAGTTAGAGAAAGACAAATACTATATGATTTCACTCATATGTGGAATTTAAGGAACAAAACAAACAAAAATAGGGGGAAAGAGAGGCAAACCAAGAGACAGACTCTTGACTCTACAAACTGATGGTTACCAGATGGTAGGTGGGTGAAATAGTTGATGGATATTAAGGAGTGCACTTGTCGTGATGAACACTGGGTGTTGTATGTTAAGTGTTGAATCACTAAATTCTACACCTGAAACTAATGTTACACAGTACAGTAATTAAATGGAATTTAAATAAAAACTTAGAAAACAAATAATGGCCACTTCTGGATTGGTATTATATTTTCCAAATCTTCTACAATGAATAAACATTACTTTTGTACTCAGGAACTTAAAAAATACTTAAAATAAGGAAAAAGAAGGTAAAAACAAAGAATTTCCCCATGTCGTATTCATAAGGCTATATAGGTGACAAATATTTTAGATAATTTATTTTATATGTGGTATTACAGGACAATAATGATTTAATGTACCATAGTCAATCCTCCCTCCAAACAAACATTTCAAAATGTTTGTGAGTGGACAATTTATTTGAGGTTTAAATACCTAATTTGATAATTTTAGGTACTATAGGGAGATATTTTAAGGTAGGTGATATTTTGGAAGCTGTATAATTATCTATTGCTGTACAACAAATTTCCCCCAAATTTGGCAGCTTAAAACATTAACCACTTATTATCTCACAATATCCAAGGGTAAGAGTTAAAAAGTTACTTAGCTGGGTTATTCTGGCTCTGGATACCTTGTAAATGTTTTAATCAAGCTGTCATCCAGGACTGCAGTCACCTGAAAGTTTGAGGCTAAAGGATATATTTATAAGCTCACTCCTATGGTTTTTAAAAGTGGTCTTCAGTGCTTTACTATGTGTGCCTTTCTATAAGACTGCTCACAACATGTTATCAGGAGAGAGAGAGAGAGAGAGAGAGAGAGAGAGAGAGAGAGAGAGAGAAGTGTTCTGTAAAGTGAAAAAGAAGGTGGGTAACATATGATTTGGGAGTCAGGGAAAGGACAATTTGGTACCTATGGTGCTTCCTAAAAGTGGCTCATCTTAGGAGGCAGTATGAGAGAAAAAGGGGGAGGCAAGGAGTGGGTCCTGGAGGGTGCCAAATGGGAAGAGAGTTTTGAGTAGGGAAAGGTTAGGTGACAGCCAAAGACAATCCAATTCATTTTACAAATTTTGCTGAGGACTTGGTGTGTGCTGTGTGTTTTCATTGAAAAGGAGAGCCCTTTAGTCTTTCTTGCTGTATAATGTACTGCAGAAGTGACTCATTTAGACAATGATACTAGGAAAAAAGTTTTTCCCTTCAATCTCAAAGCATGCATGCTTCACACAGCTAAATGCTGGGCACGTTGTACATGTGCTTTCCAAAGCTATTCCTCTCTTTAGTTGGTGGTGAGTATCAAGTGGGCATTTTTTTTTTCAATAAATGTTATTTTTATTGTTTTTATTCTCAGGATAAATCTTAAGGAAAAGGTTTTTTGTTTGTTTGTTTGTTTGTTTTATTTTTTAAAAAAATTTAAATAAACATATAATGTATTTTTATCCCCAGGGGTACAGGTCTGTGAATCGCCAGGTTTACACACTTCACAGCACTCACCATAGTACATATCCTCCCCAATGTCCATAACCCCACCTCCCTCCCCCTCCCCCCTCCCCCCAGAAACCCTCAGTTTGCTTTGTGAGATTAAGAGTCACTTATGGTTTGTCTCCCTCCCGATCCCATCTTGTTTCATTTATTCTTTTTCTATCCCCCAAACCCCCCCATGTTGCATCTTCACTTCCTCATATCAGGGAGATCATATGATAGTTGTCTTTCTCTGATTGATTTATTTCGCTAAGCATAATACCCTCTAGTTCCCTCCCCAAGTGGGCATTTCTTAAAATACCCAGCCATCTTATCTTCGATAGGAGCATTTGGTATACCCCCCCACACACACACACAAACACAGCATTTTCACTGGGAACAGAGGGTGTGGTGGGATGAAAATTATTCCTTAATAAGAAGGAGGGGTTTCATATAATTCTTGCAGATCTGTATGATTTCCTTTAGACTGTTTAGTGCAACCTTGGCTTTCAGGGTCTGATGCATCAGGTGTTAAGTAAATCAGCATCTCCATTCAAGCAAAGTAAAGCAGCCCTTGTGAGCTATGAGCACAAATCCCAAGACTACTCAGGCTCTAGGATCAGACACTAAAAATGATGTGAAAGAAGTCCATGCTGAATGTAGAATTTTCATGTAGATCTAAATTTGCCTTTTACTTTCCCATCCACTCTGTGCTACTGCTTTAAAGCGATTTCTGAGAGGAGGCCGGTCTTGAAAAACAATACCAATTGTGTAAACAAACCCCAAATCCCTCATTAAACTATGAGTACTGTAATAGAGTTCATTATTTTTCACCTTCCAATTGTTGACTTTTTAAATTAGAGAACATGCTCAAAGTTGAACTGCACCCAGTACTTTCTGCAGAACTTCAAGCCAATTTTGCTATATTAAAATTTTACTTTGTGCCAGAAGGCTTGGAAAAACCAAAGTGGCTTTGAAGAAATTTTTAGTCCTTCTGTTATGTGTTCTTTTTCAGATTCACATAAGAAATATTCACATCTATGTGACAAGATTTGTTTGCTGTATTAATGGCTAAAAAGTTACCAGAACTCAAAACTACCTCTCCTTAATCTAGAGACCTCAGACTCTATTCAAAGAATAGTGACAAATTAGTGTGAGGGGTTTTTAGCCAGTAACACAGGTGATTCTGATACCCTCTAAGTCTGAGCATCCCTGATTATGTCAGATGTTTTAAAAATCTTAGAAAAGTTACTTCAATGAATTTAATTTGTAGAATAATAAAAATAGTGAACACAGATGGAATAAATGGAATTTACTAAGTGAAAAAGATATATATTTAAATCTTAAAAAAATCTGTGAAAAAATATTTTATCTGCATATTAAATGAATCACAGGACTACAAAGTGGTTTTTAGGCTCAAATTCCAGCAGGTAAATTCTTAAATCATCAAAGGGCAGGTGGCAATGATGATAATAATAATAATAACAATAATAACACCAACAGTAAATGACAGCAATAGTTAATACAAGACCTTGATTTTCATGGGACTTACAGCAAAGCAAAGAATGCAGATGTTAAGTGAATCATATGTAGGATGAGAGTTATAAAAGAAAGTATGGGATGCTATGGGAAGTCCGGCAGGGGCTCCTAATCTCATTCAACGGGTATTGGGAAAGGCCTGCCTGAGGAAGTCTTCTCTAACATAAACCCCAAAAACAAAGAGAGGATAAGCAAAGGGAATGGGAGAAGAGTGTTGTAGGCAGAGGAAATGGCATTTTCAAATGCACACAATAGAAGTGAAAAATATAGTGTGGTTAGAGTGGAACAAGGCAAAAAGTAGATAGAAAAAGTTCTGCTAGTATGTTCCCTGAGAATATTTCAAATCATTGTATATACCTCTCCTTGGAAGACTCTTCCACCAGAACATAGCGGCCTCCTTTTCACCATTCAGAACCCACCTCCAGTATCACCTCCACATCAAGGCCTTTCTTGACCACCTTGACAATGTCTTTCTATCACTTTTCACCCTATCATGTTTTTCACTATATTCATCAGTAGGAACTATCTTTTTATGTTTCCTTGTTTATTACTTCTCTTCCTTCACTAAAACATAAGCCCACTGAAGGTAGAGACCCTGTCTGTGTCATTCACCACTGCATCTCCACAGCCTAGAATAGCACTTTGTAGAGAAAAAGTATAATTGATATTTGGTAACTGATATTCAATTAGTGATTGGCGACTTCTACTCATATTGGCCAAGTGCAGATGCTCAAACCAATGTTCCATGGCTTTGTATAGCTCCTCAAAGCTTCAGATATGACCAAGGAACAAATGTAAAGAAAAAAACTACCACCTAGAATGGAATGATTTTGTGATTATAATGACCAACAGACACATGAAAAAGTGTTCAACATTCGTCGGCATCAGGGAAATACAAATCAAAACCACAGTGAGATACGACCTCAAACCAGTCAGAATGGCTCAAATTAATGAGTTAGGAAATGACATGTGTTGGCAAGAATGTGGAGAAAGGGGAACCCTCCAGCACTGTTGGTGGGTATGCGGAGAAAGGGGAACCCTCTTACAGTGTTGGTGGGAATGCAAGCTGGTTCATCCACTCTGGAAAACAGTATGGAGATTCCTCAAAAAGCTAAAAATATTGCGATTCCTACAACCCAGCAATCGCACTCCTGGGTATTTACCCTAAAGATACAAGTATAGTAATCTGAAGGGGCATGTGCACCCCAGTGTTTATAGCAACAATGTCTACAATAGTCAAACTGTGGAAAGAACCTAGATGTCCATCAACAGATGAATGGATAAAGAAGTGGTATATATCAACAATGGAATACTATGCAGTCATCAAAAAGCAAAATGTTGTCATTTGCAATGATGTGGCTGGATTTACTGAGTTAAAAAAAAATAGAATTGCCTATGTAGTTTTCAATACATAAAATTACATAGACACATGACAAATTTGTAAACACCAGTTAGAACAGTATTTTTTAAAGATTTTATTTATTTGATAGAGAAAGAGAGGACATGAGAGAGAGTACAAGTGGGGTGAGGGGTAGAGGGAGAAACAGACTCCCTGCTGAGCAGGGAGCCCAATGTTGGGCTCAAACCAAGGACCTCCGGATAATAACCTGAGCCAATTGGTCTAGATCCAATCTCCTTATCTTCTTAGAAAGTGTGCCAAATATTGCAAATAAAACTCCTTAACTATCATGCCAGCTCTTTCTGGCCTGCCAGGTCTCTGTGGATAAGTCAGCTGCCAATCTAATATTTTTACCATTGTATGTTACAGACTTCTTTTCCCGGGCTGCTTTCAGGATTTTCTCTTTGTCACTGAGACTTGTAAATTTTACTATTAGGTGATGGGGTGTGGGCCTATTCTTATTGATTTTGAGGGGCGTTCTCTGAACCTCCTGAATTTTGATGCTCTTTCCCTTTGCCATATTGGGGAAATTCTCCCCAATAATTCTCTCCAGTATACCTTCTGCTCCCCTCTCTCTTTCTTCTTCTTCTGGAATCCCAATTATTCTAATGTTGTTTCGTCTTATGGTGTCACTTATCTCTCGAATTCTCCCCTTGTGGTCCAGTAGCTGTTTGTCCCTCTTTTGCTCAGCTTTTTTATTCTCTGTCATTTGGTCTTCTATATCACTAATTCTTTCTTCTGCCTCATTTATCCTAGCAGTTAGAGCCTCCATTTTTGATTGCACCTCATTAATAGCTTTTTTGATTTCAACTTGGTTAGATTTTAGTTTTTTTATTTCTCCAGAAAGGGCTTTTATATCTCCCAAGAGGGTTTCTCTAATATCTTCCATGCCTTTTTCGAGCCCGGCTAGAACCTTGAGAATTGTCATTCTGAACTCTAGATCTGACATATTACCAATGTCTGTATTGATTAGGTCCCTAGCCTTCGGTACTGCCTCTTGTTCTTTTTTTTGTGGTGAATTTTTCCGCCTTGTCATTTTGTCCAGATAAAAGTATATGAAGGAGCAAGTAAAATACTAAAAGGGTGGCAACAACCCCAGGAAAATATGCTTTAACCAAATCAGAAGAGATCCCAAATCGTGAGGGGGAAGAAAGGGGATAAAAAGAGGTTCAAAGAGGAAGAAAGAAAAAAAAGGAAAAAAAAAAGTAAAGAAAAGAATTATAAAAAAAAGAAAATGAATAAAGAAAAATATAAAAAAATATATATATATATATTAGATAAACTAATTAAAAAACGTTAAAAAAGAAAAGGGTAAAAGTTAAAAAAAAATTTTACCAGAAGGCGGGAAAACAAAACAAAAAATGAAAAAGAAAAAAATTAAATTAAATGCAAGACTAAAAAAAATCACTGGGAGAAAGCCATGAGTTCCGTGCTTTGCTTTCTCCTCCTCTGGAATTCTGCTGCTCTCCTTGGTATTGAAACCGCACTCCTAGGTAGGTGAACTTGGTCTTGGCTGGATTTCTTGTAGATCTTCTGGGGGAGGGGCCTGTTGTAGTGATTCTCAAGTGTCTTTGCCCCAGGCAGAATTGCACCGCCCTTACCAGGGGCCAGGCTGAGTAATCTGCTCAGGTTTGCTTTCAGGAGCTTTTGTTCCCTGAGCGCTTTCCGTAGAGTTCTGGAGAACGGGAATACAAATGGCGGCCTCCTGGTCTCCGGCCTGGAGGAGCCAAGAGCCCGGGGCCCCACTCCTCAGTGCGCCCTCAAAGAACAGCGCCCAGTTACTCCCGTCTGCCTGACCTCCGGCCGCGCTCCGAGCTCACCGGGCCTGCAACAGGTTCAAGGTAACACCGATCTGTGAGCTTACTGTCGGCTCTGTCTCTGTAACCGGCTTTCCTGTCCCAATACCCACAAGCTCTGCGACACTCAGACAACCCCGATCCTTCTGTGACCCTGCGGGACCTGAGGCCACACTGACCCCGCGTGGGCTTCGTCCCGTTTTAGCCTCTGGAGCGATGTCCCTCAGCGGAACAGAATTTTAAAAGTCCTGATTTTGTGCTCTGGTGCTCCGCCGCTTGCCGGGAGCCAGCCTCTCCCCCCGGGGTCTATCTTCCCGTGGCTTTGGATTCACGTCTCCACCAGTCCTACCTTTCAGAAAGTGGTTGTTTTTCTGTTTCCAGAATTGCTGTTCTTTTTCTCTTCCATCTGCCGATGGATTTGCAGGTGTTTGCATTCTTTATATAAGCTATCTAGCTGATCTCCTGGTAGCTGAAGTAGTCTCAGCCTGCTACTTCTCCGCCATCTTGACTCCTCCTCCAAAAAATAGGCTTTTTAGAGGCAGTGACATTTAAGACTTTGAAGGATGAGAAGGAGCCAATAATGTGAAGGTGGAGGGGAAAGTGTTCTTAAGAGAAGAAACAGCAAGTGAGATGGCATGGTGAGGAAAGAACTTGAATGTTCAAGGAAGTGAATGCAAATCCAATGTATAGAGAAATCGAGGTGTCTAAGTCCTGAGAAGGTAAGGGTAGAGAATTAGCATTACCTGATCATGCAAGATCATGACGGCTATGTTATGTTTTAGGATTTTTGTTCTAAGTGCAAAGAGAAGGAATTAAAGATTTTTAAGAAGGGTGGAGTATGTTTTGGGTTAACCATTAACAAAAGTTCGCCCTGGTTGCTGTGTAAAGATTACATTAGAAGAGAAGAATGGAACAGGAGACCCGATAGGAGGCTGCAGTAGAAATCAAGATGAGAGATGATGAAAGCTCTTAACAGGATGGTAATGTGGAGATCTGCATCGACGTTATATTAATGCATTATAGTACAGTCCCTATGGGAGAGTGACTGTATTTCCCACCTATCAACATACAACTAGGGTTTTACTGACTTCTCAATTTATTTTCTGCAGTTTTCAAAGCTTTTATTCATCTGAGAGAGAGAGAGCTTGTGTGCATGAGAGAGTGAGAGCACAAGTTGGGGGGAGAGCCAGAGGGCAAGGGAGAAGCAGGCTCCCCATTGAATGGTGAGGCTGATGCAAGGCACAATCCTAGGATCCTGAGATCATGACTTGAGCGGAAGGCAGAGGCTTAACTGACTGAGCCACCCAGGTGCCCCTACTTTCTCTGTATTTTTTGTAGAAATTCCAATACAACCATGTAGCCAGGCCTAGAAATGAACCCAGATCCATAGAAGATTGTACCTCTTCAAGCTGCAAACATTCCCACTTTTGCTTGGGATTCCACTTTATCTATCTCTGCTTCTCCCAGCACCACTACTCCACTTTATCTATCTCTGCTTCAAACACACTAAAAGAATCCCATATTAGTTTGTCTTTGGAAAATAACAAAACTGTTTTCTGGGGATCAAAAGATCTGTGGTAAAGAGAAAGAAAAGAAAGCAGGATGATGAAACATTGCTTAGCTCAAAATAAGTCCTCAATAAAAATGAGCTGATATTAGACTAAATTTAATTCAATTCATTTTACTGAAAATGCCTGTATTTCAAAAGCTTAGTTTAAATGACCGGAGTAACTTATAAATCCAAAAATATTTGAAACAGGCTTTTTCTTTGTTTTGTAGTTAATTATTTATTTTATGAAAATATGTTTGCATATATAATTAAAAGCTTTATAGATAAGCTGGGCATTAGAAAAAATTAAATTTAACATTTTATAAACCAAACATCACCTGAAATTCAATCAAAATGAAACTACATTCAGATAGTGAAAGAGAGCACTAGCAGGGAGGAGAGGGAGCAGTCTCCCCATGAAGCAGAGAGCCCGATGTGGGGCTCAATCCCAGGACCCCAGAATCATGACCTGAGCTGAAGACAGATGCTTAACCAACTGAACCACCCAGGCACCCCATGTCTTCATATATATATATATATATATACATATATATGTATATATATATATATATACATATACATACACTTTACGTACTTGGAGCAAAACAGCAAGGACAATATGGTAATGTATAACATAATGCAACTCTTTCTGGTTAAAATAAAGCTGAATCCATCCTCTTTCAAAAACGGGGATATCTGGAGTTCCATCAGTAACTGAATAGATCTCTGGATGATATTCATTCATCATATGGTTTTGTCATAATCCCACTTGGAGATACTGTAACTTAAATAGTATAATAAAGTTAATTACTACCTACACACTTTTACATAAAATAGTTGAGGGAAGGGGAAGTGAACAGTGTGTGTGTTTGTGTGTGTGTGTGTGTGTGTGTGTAAGCATGGAAGAAAATAGGATGACTGTTGCAGCTATCATTTTGGAAATGGTTACAGGATTTTGCCAACTCCTGAAAGAGCTAGGAAGTGATTCTTTCACAGAACTTCCAGATATAAGCCTAGCTTGGCCAATACACAGAGGTTGAATTGTGACCCTCTAAACAGACAACCCAGAATTCTGACATATAGAACTATGAGTTAATAATGAATCTTATTTTTTTTTAAAGAAAAAAAAATCAAGGTCTCACAAGTTGTTACAAATTGTTTCTTCTTCTATCCTTTCTGTGTTCTGGCCTTCAGCCAGCACTTCTGCAGATTAGCATTCTTTAGTTGTGAGGTGACTAAAACTATTCCTGAGGTACATGAATCCTTCTGCTGATATTGCTTTGTTTCAGTTTTCAATTCAACCTCTGTGTATTGGCCAAGCTAGGCTTATATCTGGAAGTTCTGTGAAAGAATCACTTCCTAGCTCTTTCAGGAGTTGGCAAAATCCTGTAACCATTTCCTTTTATTAACTGGACTTTGGGAACATATCCATATCACTGATTAATATGTAGCCTTTATTTATTTATTGGTTTTTTAATTAACTATAGTTATTTTTAATAATGTAATAAGCATTCTCAACCCAATGACTCAAAAGTTAATGTCTTGACTTGAACCTCTCACAGCACCACATTTCCTTCCATTTGAAGTAGCACCAAACTGCTTCTCTTTTTCATGATTCCTTGTTCCATTTTTATATAGTTGTATTTCATGGAAATGTATTCCTAAAGAGTATACTTTAAATTTTTTAGCTGTGTTTTACTTTACAGAATGGATATAATGCTGCATGTAATGTTTAAAATTTATTTTGATTTTTTATTTATTATCTTTACCTATTTTTCTAAAATCACACATATTATGTATTGCTGTAGTTAATTCATTTTGACTGGTAGTAATTTATTATGTGTCTATACCACAGTTTATTCATCCTTTCTTTCATTGATGGGCATTAGGGTTGTTTCCAGGCATTTAGCATTGGAAGTAATGCTTTGAACATTCTTGTACATATTTCCACTTTTATGTATAATTGATCTTTGGGATAGGAGGAGTCAAGATGGCGGAGAAGTAGCAGGCTGAGACGACATCAGGTAGCAGGAGATCAGCTAGATAGCTTATCAAACCATTCCAAACACCTACAAATCCAACAAAAGATCAAAGAGAAGAAGAGCAACAATTCTAAAAACAGAAAATCGACCACTTTCTGAAAGGTAGGACCGGCATAGAAGTGAATCCAAAGCGATGGGGAGATAGACCGTGGGGGGAGGGGCCGGCTCCTGGCAAGCAGCGGAGCAATGGAGCACAAACTCAGGACTTTTAAAAGTCTGCTCCACTGGGGGGAGGAGTCAAGATGGCGGAGAAGTAGCAAGCTGAGACTGCTTCAGCTAGCCGGAGATCAGCTAGATAGCTTATCTAAAGATTGCAAACACCTGAAAATCCATCGGCAGACCGAAGAGAAGAAGAACAGCAATTCTGGAAACAGAAAAACAACCACTTTCTGAAAGGTAGGACCGGCGGAGAAGTGAATCCAAAGCGACGGGAAGATAGACCCCGGGGGGAGGGGCCGGCTCCCGGCAAGCGGCGGAGCAACCGCGCACAAAATCAGGACTTTTAAAAGTCTGTTCCGCTGAGGGACATCAGTCCAGAGGCTAAACCGGGGCGAAGCCCACACGGGGTCAGCGTGGCCTCAGGTCCTGCAGGGTCACAGAAGGATCGGGGGTGTCTGAGTGTCGCAGAGCTTGCGGGTATTGGAACGGGAAAGCCGGCTACAGAGACAGAGCCGACAGTAAGCTCACAGCTCGGTGTTACCTTGAACCGGTTGCAGGCTCGGTGAGCTCGGAGCGCGGCCGGAGGTCAGGCAGACGGGAATAACTGGGCGCTGTTCTCTGAGGGCGCACTGAGGAGTGGGGCCCTGGGCTCTCGGCTCCTCCGGGCCGGAGACCAGGAGGCCGCCATTTGTGTTCCCGTCCTCCGGAACTCTACGGAAAGCGCTCAGGGAACAAAAGCTCCTGAAAGCAAACCCGAGCGGATTACTCACACCGGCCCCCCGGGTAAGGGCGGTGTAATTCCGCCTGGGGCAAAGACACTTGAGAATCACTACAACAGGCCCCTCCCCCAGAAGATCAACAAGAAATCCAGCCGAGACCAAGTTCACCTACCAAGGACTGCGGTTTCAATACCAAGGAGAGCAGCAGAATTCCAGAGGAGGAGAAAGCAAAGCACGGAACTCATGGCTTTTTTCCTGTGATTTTTTTTTAGTCTTGCAGTTAATTTAATTTTTTCTTTTTCATTTTTTTTTTCTTTTTTTCTTTTTCTTCTCGCCTTCGGGTAAATTTTTTTTTTTTTTTTAACTGTTACCTTTTTCTTTTTTAACGATTTTTTACTAGTTTATCTAATATATATATTTTTTCTTTTTTACATTTTTCTCAGGTGTTTTCTTTTTTTAAAAAAATTTTTTTTCTTTTCTTTTTTTTTCTTTCTTCCTTTTTGAACCTCTTTTTATCCCCTTTCTCCCCACTCACGATTTTGGATCTCTTCTAATTTAGTTAAAGCATATTTTCCTGGGGTTGTTGCCACCCTTTTAGTATTTTACTTGCCCCTTCATTTACTCTTATCTGGCCAAAATGACAAGACGTAAAAATTCAACGCAAAAAAAAGAACAAGAGGCAGTACCAAAGGCTAGGGACCTAATCAATACAGACATCGGTAATATGTCAGATCTAGAGTTCAGAATGACAATTCTCAAGGTTCTAGCCGGGCTCGAAAAAGGCATGGAAGATATTAGAGAAACCCTCTCGAGAGATATAAAAGCCCTTTCTGGAGAAATAAAAGAACTAAAATCTAACCAAGTTGAAATCAAAAAAGCTATTAATGAGGTGCAATCAAAAATGGAGGCTCTCACTGCTAGGATAAATGAGGCAGAAGAAAGAATTAGTGATATAGAAGACCAAATGACAGAGAATAAAGAAGCTGAGCAAAAGAGGGACAAACAGCTACTGGACCACGAGGGGAGAATTCGAGAATTAAGTGACACCATAAGACGAAACAACATTAGAATAATTGGGATTCCAGAAGAAGAAGAAAGAGAGAGGGGAGCAGAAGGTATACTGGAGAGAATTATTGGGGAGAATTTCCCCAATATGGCAAAGGGAACGAGCATCAAAATTCAGGAGGTTCAGAGAACGCCCCTCAAAATCAATAAGAATAGGCCCACACCCCATCACCTAATAGTAAAATTTACAAGTCTCAGTGACAAAGAGAAAATCCTGAAAGCAGCCCGGGAAAAGAAGTCTGTAACATACAATGGTAAAAATATTAGATTGGCAGCTGACTTATCCACAGAGACCTGGCAGGCCAGAAAGAGCTGGCATGATATTTTTAGAGCACTAAGCGAGAAAAACATGCAGCCCAGAATACTATATCCAGCTAGGCTATCATTGAAAATAGAAGGAGAGATTAAAAGCTTCCAGGACAAACAACAACTGAAAGAATTTGCAAATACCAAACCAGCTCTACAGGAAATACTGAAAGGGGTCCTCTAAGCAAAGAGAGAGCCTACAAGTGGTAGATCAGAAAGGAACAGAGACCATATACAATAACAGTCACCTTACAGGCAATACAATGGCACTAAATTCATATCTCTCAATAGTTACCCCAAATGTGAATGGGCTAAATGCCCCTGTCAAAAGACACAGGGTATCAGAATGGATAAAAAAACAAAACCCATCTATATGTTGCCTCCAAGAAACTCATTTTAAGCCCGAAGACACCTCCAGATTTAAAGTGAGGGGGTGGAAAAGAATTTACCATGCTAATGGACATCAGAAGAAAGCAGGAGTGGCAATCCTTATATCAGATCAATTAGATTTTAAGCCAAAGACTATAATAAGAGATGAGGAAGGACACTATATCATACTCAAAGGGTCTCTCCAACAAGAAGATTTAACAATTTTAAATATCTATGCCCCCAACGTGGGAGCAGCCAACTATATAAACCAATTAATAACAAAATCAAAGAAACACATCAACAACAATACAATAATAGTAGGGGACTTTAACACTCCCCTCACTGAAATGGACAGGTCATCCAAGCAAAAGATCAGCAAGGAAATAAAGGCCTTAAACGACACACTGGACCAGATGGACATCACAGATATATTCAGAACATTTCATCCCAAAGCAAAAGAATACACATTCTTCTCTAGTGCACATGGAACATTCTCTAGAATAGATCACATCCTCGGTCCTAAATCAGGACTCAACCGGTATCAAAAGATTGGGATCATTCCCTGCATATTTTCAGACCACAATGCTCTAAAGCTAGAACTCAACCACAAAAGGAAGTTTGGAAAGAACCCAAATACATGGAGACTAAACAGTATCCTTCTAAAGAATGAATGGGTCAACCGGGAAATTAAAGAAGAATTGAAAAAAATCATGGAAACAAATGATAATGAAAATACAACGGTTCAAAATCTGTGGGACACAATAAAGGCAGTCCTGAGAGGAAAATATATAGCGGTACAAGCCTTTCTCAAGAAACAAGAAAGGTCTCAAATACACAACCTAACCCTACACCTAAAGGAGCTGGAGAAAGAACAAGAAAGAAACCCTAAGCCCAGCAGGAGAAGAGAAATCATAAAGATCAGAGCAGAAATCAATGAAATAGAAACCAAAAAAACAATAGAAAAAATCAACGAAAGTAGGAGCTGGTTCTTTGAAAGAATTAATAAAATTGATAAACCCCTGCCCCGACTTATCAAAAAGAAAAGAGAAAGGACCCAAATAAATAAAATCATGAATGAAAGAGGAGAGATCACAACTAACACCAAAGAAATACAAACTATTATAAGAACATACTATGAGCAACTCTACGGCAATAAATTTGACAATCTGGAAGAAATGGATGCATTCCTAGAAACATATAAACTACCACAACTGAACCAGGAAGAAATAGAAAGCCTGAACAGACCCATAACCAGTAAGGAGATTGAAACAGTCATTAAAAATCTCCAAACAAACAAAAGCCCAGGGCCAGATGGCTTCCCGGGGGAATTCTACCAAACATTTAAAGAAGAACTAATTCCTATTCTCCTGAAACTGTTCCAAAAAATAGAAATGGAAGGAAAACTTCCAAACTCATTTTATGAGGCCAGCATCACCTTGATCCCAAAACCAGACAAGGATCCCACCAAAAAAGAGAGCTATAGACCGATATCCTTGATGAACACAGATGCGAAAATACTCAACAAAATACTAGCCAATAGGATTCAACAGTACATTAAAAAGATTATTCACCACGACCAAGTGGGATTTATTCCAGGGCTGCAAGGTTGGTTCAACATCCGCAAATCAGTCAATGTGATACAACACATCAATAAAAGAAAGAACAAGAACCATATGATACTTTCAATAGATGCTGAAAAAGCATTTGACAAAGTACAGCATCCCTTCCTGATCAAAACTCTTCAAAGTGTAGGGATAGAGGGCACATACCTCAATATCATCAAAGCCATCTATGAAAAACCCACCGCAAATATCATTCTCAATGGAGAAAAACTGAAAGCTTTTCCGCTAAGGTCAGGAACACGGCAGGGATGTCCATTATCACCACTGCTATTCAACATAGTACTAGAGGTCCTAGCCTCAGCAATCAGACAACAAAAGGAAATTAAAGGCATCCAAATTGGCAAAGAAGAAGTCAAATTATCACTCTTCGCAGATGATATGATACTATATGTGGAAAACCCAAAAGACTCCACTCCAAAACTGCTAGAACTTATACAGGAATTCAGTAAAGTGTCAGGATATAAAATCAATGCACAGAAATCAGTTGCATTTCTCTACACCAACAGCAAGACAGAAGAAAGAGATATTAAGGAGTCAATCCCATTTACAATTGCATCCAAAACCATAAGATACCTAGGAATAAACCTAACCAAAGAGACACAGAATCTATACTCAGAAAACTATAAAGTACTCATGAAAGAAATTGAGGAAGACACAAAGAAATGGAAAAATGTTCCATGCTCCTGGATTGGAAGAATAAATATTGTGAAAATGTCTATGCTACCTAAAGCAATCTACACATTTAATGCAATTCCTATCAACGTACCATCCATCTTTTTCAAAGAAATGGAACAAATAATGCTAAAATTTATATGGAACCAGAAAAGACCTCGAATAGCCAAAGGGATATTGAAAAAAAAAGCCAACGTTGGTGGCATCACAATTCCGGACTTCAAGCTCTATTACAAAGCTGTCATCATCAAGACAGCATGGTACTGGCACAAAAACAGACACATAGATCAATGGAATAGAATAGAGAGCCCAGAAATAGACCCTCAAATCTATGGTCAACTCATCTTCGACAAAGCAGGAAAGAATGTCCAATGGAAAAAAGACAGCCTCTTCAATAAATGGTGCTGGGAAAATTGGACAGCCACATGCAGAAAAATGAAATTGGACCATTTCCTTACACCACACACAAAAATAGACTCAAAATGGATGAAGGACCTCAATGTGCGAAAGGAATCCATCAAAATCCTTGAGGAGAACACAGGCAGCAACCTCTTCGACCTCTGCCGCAGCAACATCTTCCTAGGAACAACGCAAAAGGCAAGGGAAGCAAGGGAAAAAATGAACTATTGGGATTTCATCAAGATCAAAAGCTTTTGCACAGCAAAGGAAACAGTTAACAAAATCAAAAGACAACTGACAGAATGGGAGAAGATATTTGCAAACGACATATCAGATAAAGGACTAGTGTCCAGAATCTATAAAGAACTTAGCAAACTCAACACCCAAAGAACAAATAATCCAATCAAGAAATGGGCAGAGGACATGAACAGACATTTCTGCAAAGAAGACATCCAGATGGCCAACAGACACATGAAAAAGTGCTCCATATCACTCGGCATCAGGGAAATACAAATCAAAACCACAATGAGATATCACCTCACACCAGTCAGAATGGCTAAAATCAACAAGTCAGGAAATGACAGATGCTGGCGAGGATGTGGAGAAAGGGGAACTCTCCTACACTGTTGGTGGGAATGCAAGCTGGTGCAGCCACTCTGGAAAACAGCATGGAGGTTCCTCAGAATGTTGAAAATAGAACTGCCCTATGACCCAGCAATTGCACTATTGGGTATTTACCCTAAAGATACAAATGTAGTGATCCAAAGGGGCACATGCACCCGAATGTTTATAGCAGCAATGTCCACAATAGCCAAACTATGGAAAGAACCTAGATGTCCATCCACAGATGAATGGATCAAGAAGATGTGGTATATATACACAATGGAATACTATGCAGCCATCAAAAGAAATGAAATCTTGCCATTTGCGACAACATGGATGGAACTAGAGCGTATCATGCTTAGCGAAATAAGTCAAGCAGAGAAAGACAACTATCATATGATCTCCCTGATATGAGGAAGTGGTGATGCAACATGGAGGCTTAAGTGGGTAGGAGAAGAATCAATGAAACAAGATGGGATTGGGAGGGAGACAAACCATAAGTGACTCTTAATCTCACAAAACAAACTGAGGGCTGCTGGGGGGAGGGGGTTTGGGAGAAGGGGGTGGGATTATGGACATTGGGGAGGGTATGTGCTTTGGTGAGTGCTGTGAAGTGTGTAAACCTGGTGATTCACAGACCTGTACCCCTGAGGATAAAAATATATGTTTATAAAAAAAAAAAAAAAAGAAAGGACAAATACCCAACTTTTGTAGCAGCATTGACGGGACTGGAAGAGATTATTATGCTGAGTGAAATAAGTCAAGCAGAGAGAGTCAATTATCATATGGTTTCACTTATTTGTGGAGCATAACAAATAGCATGGAGGACATGGGGAGTTAGAGAGGAGAAGGGAGTTGGGGGAAATTGGAAGGGGAGGTGAACCATGAGAGACTATGGACTCTGAAAAACAATCTGAGGATTTTGAAGGGGTGGGGGGTGGGAGTTTGGGGTACTAGGTGGTGGGTATTATAAAGGGCACGAATTGCATGGAGCACTGGGTGTGGTGAAAAATAATGAATACTGTTATGCTGAAAATAAAAAATAAATTAAAAAAAAAAAAAAAGTCTGCTCCACTGAGGGACATTGCTCCAGAGGCAAACCAAGGTGAAGCCCACACGGGGACAGCGTGGCCTCACGTCCCACAGTGTCACTGAAGGTTCAGGGTGTCAGAGTGTTGCAGAGCTCGCAGATTATTAGAGTGGGGAAGCCAGCTACAGAGACAGAGCCAAGGAGTGAGATCTCAGCTCGGGGTCACCTTGAACCATAATCTGTGGCACAGACCACTGCTCTGTGAGTGGGGACCCCACAAGATCTAGAAAGGCACCCCCTGGAGGAAGTCAGGGATCTGCAGGGCTCATAGACTCCAGGCAGAGCTGTGTGCCAGAGACAGAGAAGATTGGTCAAGTCTGGGTAAGCTTAGAGCACAGCCAGAGGCCAAGGAGATGGGAGTGATTGAGTACTTATCTCCGAGGGCGCACTGAGGAGTGGGGCCCCGAGCTCTCAGCTCTTCTGGGCCAGAAATTGGGAGGCTGCCATTTTCATTCCCATCCTCCAGAACTCTATGGAAAGTGTTCAGGGAACAAAAGCTCCCAAAAGTGAACCCGAGCAGATTACTTAGCCTGGCCCCTGGTAAAAGTGGTGCAATTCTGCCTCGGGCAAAGACACTTGAGAATCACTACAACAGGCCCCTCCCCCAGAAGACCAACAAGAAATCCAGCCATGACCAAGTTCACTTACCAAGAAAGGAGGGATTCCAGAGGAGGAGAAAGCAAAGCATGGAATTCATAGCTTTCTCCCCATGATTCTTTAGTCTTGCAAAGTTAATTTTTTATTTTATTTTATTTTCTTCTGCTATTTTTTTAAACTTTTACCCTTTCCTCTTTTAACATTTTTAACTCGTTTATCTTAACAATACCTTTCATTTAAAAAAATCTTTTTTGAACCTTTATTATTATAGTCATATTTCATTCTTCAATGTATTTAACTTTATTTTTTGTATACACATGGGGTTTTTTCTTCTAAAAAATTTGGGATACAACTTCTTCTAATAAATCAAAATACACCCCAAATCCAGCATTGGGCTTGTTCTAGTCTCCAGCCTGAGCAAATTCTCTCCGCCTTCTTTTTCTTTATTCTCACAACCAACTTACCTTATCAACTTCTTTTTTTAGAAATTTAAATTTTTTTTCATCCTTATAGTCATATTCCATCCCTTCATTGTGATTACCCTTATATACATTTTTCATTCTTTAAAATTTTGGGAGGTAGTTTCTTCTAAGAGACCAAAATACTCCCCAATTTAAGTGGGTGACCCTGTTCTAGTCACCAGTCTATTATATATATATATATACTAATATATATATATATATATGTTTTTTTCTTTTTTATATTTTTTCTTTGATTTCTTGTTTAATTTTTTTTTTCTTTTTTTCTGAACTTCTTTTTGCCCCTTTTCTCCCCACCCATTATTTGGGGCCTCTTCTGATTTGGTTAAAGCACATTTTCCTGGGGTCTTTGCCACCCTTTTAGTATTTTATTTGCTCCCTCATATATACTTATCTGGACAAAATGAAAGGACTGAAAAACTCACCACAAAAAAAAAAAAAAAAAAAAAGAACAAGACACAGTACCAAAGACTAGGGAATTAATCAATATAGACATGGGTAATATGTCAAATCTAGAGTTCAGAATAATGATTCTCAAGGTTCTAGCCAGGCTCAAAAAAGGCATGGAAGATATTAGAGAAATCCTGTCCAGAGAAGTAAAAGCCCTTTCTGGAGAAATAAAGCAACTAAAATCTAACCACGTTGAAATAAAAAAAAAAAAAGCTATTAATAAGGTGCAATAAAAATGGAGGCTCTTACTGCTAGGATAAATGAGGCAGAAGAGAGAATTAGTAATATAGAAGACCAATGACAGAGAATAAAGAAGCTGAGCAAAAGAGAGACAAACAAACTACTGGACCATGAGGGGAGAATTCAAGATTAAGTGATACCATAAGATGAAACAACATTACAATAATTGGGATTCCAGAAGAAGAAGAAAGAGAGAGGGGATCAGAAGGTATAATGGAGAGAATTATTGTAGAGAATTCCCCAAATATGGCAAAGAGAAAAAGCATCAAAATCTAGGAGGTGCAGGGAACCCCCGCAAAATCAATAATAGGTCAACACCCCGTCATCTAATAGTAAATTTTACAGGTCTTAGTAACAAAGAGAAAATCCTGAAAGCAGCCCGGGACAAGAAGTCTGTAACATACAATGGGAAAAATATTACATTGGCAGCAGACTTATCCACAGAGACCTGGCAGGCCAGAAAGAACTGGCATGACATATTCAGAGCAATAAATGAGAAAAACATGCAGCCAAGAATACTATATCCAGCTAGGATATCATTGAAAATAGAAGGAGAGATAAAAACCTTCCAGGACAAAAACCTGAAAGACTTTGCAAACACCAAACCAACTCTACAGGAAATATTGAAAGGGGTCCTCTAAGCAAAGAAAGACCTTAGAAGTAGTATATCCGAAAAGAACAGAGACAATATACAGTAACAGTCACCTTACAGGCAATACAAAGGCACTAAATTCATATCTCTCAATATTTACCCTGAATGTAAATGGGCTAAATGCCCCAATCAAAAGACACAGGATATCAGAATAGAAAAAAAAAAAACCCATCAGTATGTTGCCTGCAAGAAACTAATTTTAGTCCCAAAGACACCTCCAGATTTAAAGTGAGGGGGTGGAAAACAATTTACCATTCTAATGGACATCAGAAGAAAGCAGGAGTGGCAATACTTATATCAGATCAATTAGAATTTAAGCCACAGACTATAATAAGGGATGAGGAAGGACACTATATCATACTCAAAGGACCTGTCCAACAAGAAGATCTAACAATATTCAGTATCTATTCTCCAATAGGGGAGCAGCCAACTATATAAACCAATTAATAACAAAATCAAGTAAACATATTGACAATAGTACAATAATAGTAGGGGACTTTAACACTCCCCTCACTGAAATGGACAGATCATCCAAGCAAAAGATCAACAAGGAAATAAAGGCCTTAAGGGACACTGGACCAGATGGACATCACAGATATATTCAGAACATTCCATCCCAAAGCAACAGAATACACATTCTTCTCTAGTGCACATGGATCATTCTCCAAAATAGATCCCATCCTGGGTCACAAAGCAGGTCTCAACAGGTATCAAAAGACTGGGATCATTCCCTGCATATTTTCAGAACACAATGCTCTGAAGCTAGAACTCAATCACAAGAGGAAATTTGGAAAGAACCTAAATACATGGAGACTAAACAGCATCCTACTAAAGAATGAATGGGTCAACCAGGAAATTAAAGACAAATTGAAAAAATTCATGGGAACAAATGATAATGAAAATACAACGGTTCACAATATGTGGGACACAGCAAAGGCAGTCCTGAGAGGAAAATATAAGGCGATACAAGCCTTTCTCAAGAAACAAGAAAGGTCTCAAGTACACAACCTAACCCTATACCTAAAGGAGCTGTAGAAAGAACAAGAAAGAAACCCTATACCCAGAAGAAGAGAGAAATCATAAAGATCAGAGCAGAAATCAATGAAATAGAAACCAAACAACAACAACAAACAACAAGAGAACAAATCAATGAAACCAGTAGCTGGTTCTTTGAAAGAATTAATAAGATTGATTAACCCCTGGCCAGACTTATCCAAAAGAAAAGAGAAAGGACTCAAATCAATAAAATCATGAATGAAAGAGGGGAGATCACGACCAACACCCAAGAAATACAAACAATTATAAAAACACATTATGAGAAACTCTATGCCAACAAATTTGGCAATCTGGAAGAAATGGATGCATTCCTAGAGACATATAAACTACCACAACCGAACCAGGAAGAAATAGAAAGCCTGAACAGACCCATAATCAATAAGAAGATTGAAACAGTCATCAAAAATCTCCAAACAAACAAGGGCCAAGGGCCAGACGACTTGCCAGGGGAATTCTACCAAACATTTAAAGAAGAATTAATTCCTATTCTCCTGAAACTGTTCCAAAAAACAGAAATGGAAGGAAAATTTCCAAACTCATTTTATGAGGCCAGCATCACCTTGATCCCAAAACCAGACAAGGATCTCATCAAAAAAGAGAGCTATAGACCAATATCCTTGATAAACACAGATGCGAAAATACTTAATAAAATACTAGCCAATAGGATTCAACAGTACATTAAAAGGATTATTCACCACGACCAAGTGGGATTTATTCCAGGGCTGCAAGGTTGGTTCAACATCTGCAAATCAGTCAATGTGATACAACACATCAATAAAAGAAAGAACAAGAACCATATGATACTCTCAATAGATGCTGAAAAAGCATTTGACAAAGTACAGCATCCCTTCCTGATCAAAACTCTTCAAAGTGTAGGGATAGAGAGCACAAACCTCAATATCATCAAAGCCATCTATGAAAAACCCACCGCAAATATCATTCTCAATGGAGAAAAACTGAAAGCTTTTCCACTAAGGTCAGGAACACGGCAGGGATGTCCATTATCACCACTGCTATTCAACATAGGACTAGAGGTCCTAGCCTCAGCAATCAGACAACAAAAGGAAATTAAAGGCATCCAAATGAGCAAAGAAGAAGTCAAATTATCACTCTTTGCAGATGATATGATACTGTATGTGGAAAACCCAAAAGACTCCACTCCAAAACTGCTAGAACTTATACAGGAATTCAGTAAAGTGTCAGGATATAAAATCAATGCACAGAAATCAGTTGCATTTCTCTACACCAACAACAAGACAGAAGAAAGAGAAATTAAGGAGTCCATCCCATTTCCAATTGCACTAAAAACCAGAAGATCTCTAGGAATAAATCTAACCAAAAAGGCAAAGAATCTGTACTCAGAAAACTATAGAATACTCATGAAAGAAATTGAGGAAGACACAAAGAAATGGAAAAATGTTCCATGCTTATGGATTGAAAGAACAAATATTGTGAAAATGTCTATGCTACCCAAAGCAATCTACACTTTTAATGCAATCCCTATCAAAATCCCATCTATTTTTTCAAAGAAATGGAACAAATAATACTAAAATTTATATGGAACCAGAAAAGACTTTGAATAATCAAAGGAATATTTAAAAAGAAAGCCAAAGTTGGTGGCATCAGAATTCCAGACTTCAAGCTCTATTACAAAGTTGTCATTATCAAAACAGTATGGTACTGGCACAAAAACAGACACATAGATCAATGGAACACAATAGAGAGCCCAGACATGGACCCTCAACTCTATGGTCAACTAATCTTTGACAAAGCAGGAAAGAATGTCCAATGGAGAAAAGACAGTCTTTTCAACAAATGGTGCTGGGAAAATTGAACAACCACATGCAGAAAAATGAAACTGGACCATTTCCTCACGCCACACGAAAATAGACTCAAAATGGATGATGGACCTCAATATGAGAAAAGAATCCATCAAAATCCTGGAGGAGAACATAGGCAACAACCTCTTTGACCTTAGCCTCAGCAACTTCTTCCTAGGAACATCGCCAAAGGCAAGGAAAGCAAGGGAAAAAATGAACTATTGGGATTTCATCAAGATCAAAAGCTTTTGCACAGAAAAGGAAACAGTTAACAAAACCAAAATACAACTGACAGAATGGGAGAAGATATTTGCAAACGACATATCAGAGAAAGGACTAGTAATTAAAACACATAAAGAACTTAACAAATTCAACACCCAAAGAATAAATAATCCAATCAAGAAATGGGCAGAGGACACGAACAGACATTTCTGCAAAGAATACATCCTCATGGCCAATAAACACATGAAATAGTGCTCCACATCACTTGGCATCAGGGAAATACAAATCAAAACCGCAATGAGAGACCACCTCACACCAGTCAGAATGGCTAAAATTAACAAGTCAGGAAATGACAGATGCTGGCGAGGATGCGGACAAAGGGAAACCCTCCTACACTGCTGGTAGGAATGTAATCTGGTGCAACCACTCTGGAAAACAGCATGGAGGTTCCTCAAAAAGTTGAAAATAGAGCTACCCTTGACCCAACAATTGCACTACTAGGTATTTACCCTAAAGATACAAACGTAGTGATCTGAAGGGGCACATGCAGCTGAATGTTTATAAGAGCAATGTCCACAGTAGCTAAACTATGGATAGAACCTAGATGTCCATCAACAGATAAATGGATAAAGAAGATGTGGTATATATACACAATGGAATACTATGCAGCCATCAAAAGAAATGAAATCTTGCCATTTGCGACAACATGGATGGAACTAGAGCATATCATGCTTAGCGAAATAATTGTATATTTTCTACAAAAAATTTTAAAGTTTATCTTTGGCTCTATAATCCTTAATTCATCTGAAGTTGTTTTCTAGATATGGTGTGAGGCAGAAGCCAATTTCATCTTTTCCATATGGTAGCTATTTTCCCAGCTTCATTAATTGAACAGCTCCTACTTTCTCTACTGAGGAGATGTGCCATCTCTGTGCTTTATCAAAGTTTCATTCATGGGGGTTCTGTTTCTTTCTTTCCCATTGTTCACTTTATCTATCTCTGCTTCAATGTTACACTGCTTTAGTTATTACAGCTTTATAATAATTCCTAATATCTGGTAGGGCAAATGCCCTAAACCTGTTCTTCATCTTCCATTATGTTCTGGCTTATTATGGACACTTTTGTCTTCAATATACATTTTACAACCATCAAATCACATGAAAACACTTAAAATATAAGTTGGAATTTCATTGAACTTATTTCTAGTTACATTTGGGGAAAACCAGCATTTTAAAAAAAGATTTATTTATTTGAGAGACAGAAAGAGAGAGAGAGAGAGAATAAGTGGAGGGAGAGGCAGAGGGAGAGGGCAAGAATCTCAAGCAGAGTCCCCACTGAGTATGTATAGCCAGATATGGGGCTTGATGCCACAACCCTGAGATCATGACCTGAGAGCTGGTCAAGAGTCAGACACTCAACTGACTGAGTCTCCCAGTATCTCCAAAAACAACATCTTTAAGATATTAAATATTTCTATATTTCTATCAATAATAAAGCATATTTATTTAGATCCTTTAAAATATATAGTAATAACACTTTATAATTTTCCCCATAGATGTCTTGTGCATTTTTTATTAGGTTTATTCCCAGGTACTTATTCCCAGGTTTATTTTATTAGGTTTAATCCCAGGATACTATTGTAAATTGTGTCTTCTCTTTAAGTAAATTTTCAATGATCAGCTGTTGGTGGATAGAAATGCAAAATACTCTTGTATATTAACTTTATATTTAGCCATTTGGCTAAACTCTTATTTCTAATGACATTAAGGCATATTATTTGAATTTCCTGAAGAAATTATCACATCATCTACAAATAACCACAATTTTGTTTTTTTTTCCCCTTTCCAATCCTTGTATATATTGTCTTATTACACTAGATAGGAGTTCTAGTATAATAATGAACAAAAGTGGTCATAATGGGTTTCCTTGTCCTGTTCCTGATTTTAATGAGACTGCTTCCAGCATGTGCTCATCTAAGATAATGCTAACTTTAGGATTATTTTACAGATGCTTTTTATCAGATTAAGAAATCCATTTCTAATTTAGGAAGAGTTTTCTTTTCATCATAAATGGGTTTTAAATTTGATTAAAAGACTTTTCATATCTACTGAACTGATAATGCCCTTTCCATAAAAATATGTTAATATATGGGCACCTGGGTGACTCGGTTAAGTGACCAACTCTTGGTTTCAGCTTAGGTCTTGATCCCAGGATTGTGAAGTTGGATTGGTGAGATAGAGCCCTTCATTGGGCCTTGTGCTCAGTGGGGAGTCTTCTTGGGATTCTCTCTTCCCTCCACTTGTTCTCCCTCTCTCTAAAATAAACAAAGAAATCTTTTAAAAAATCTATTTCTATACTAAGGTGTATTTATAGATTTTGTAATTTTTTTAAAGATTTTACTTATTTATTTGGTAGACAGAGACCACAAGTAGGCAGAGAGGCAGGCAGAGAGAGAGGAAGGGAAGCAGGTCTCTGGCTGAGCAGAGAGCCCGATGTAGGGCTCGATCCCAGGACCCTGGGATCATGACCTGAGCTGAAAGCAGAGGCTTTAACCCACTGAGCCACCCAGGTGCCCCTGAATTTTCTAATATTAAACCACCCTTAAATATCTGGGATAAATTCTATCTTCTTTATACACTATTGTGTTAGATTTGCTAATATTTTGGTGGGAGTTTTGCATATGTATTCATAAATTAATGCAATCTATAATCTTCATTTCTCATAATTTGTTTTTGTTCTACTGTCAAGGTATACTTGTCTTGCAGAATAGGTTGGGTAGTATTCCACCTTTTTCCATTATCTGAAAGTGGTCGTATCAAATTTGAGCTATCCCTTTGTCGAAAGTTTGGTAGAACTTGTTTGTAAATAGTCTTGATCGAGTGTTACCTATGCAGGGAGACTTTAATTACTATATCTTTAAAGTAGTTATAAGATGATTTAAGACTTTCAAATTTCTTTTTAAGTAAGTTCTGATAAGTTACATCTTTCTAAGGATTTGTCCATTTCTCCAAAGTTGTCAAAAGTGTTGGCCTTCAATGTTGATGACATTGTCTTTCAAAATACTATCATTTGTAGTTATGCCCTTCCCTTTCATTCATGTATTTTGTGTCTTCTCTCTTCCCCCCCTCATTGGTCAATCCAAATAGAATTTTATTTTGTTCTTATTCTTTCAAAGATATGATCCACTGTCTTTGTATATATATATATATATATATATATATATATATATATATATATAATTATTAATAAATAATAAAATAATAAAAATAAATAAAATATTAATATATAAAAAATACATATTTCTATATATTATATAATATATATTATATATAATATATAAATAATATATATTATATATATAATATATATATATTTTAAATTTCCTTAGTTTCCAGTCTTACATTTATAATATCTTCCCTTATATTTTCATTGGTATTAGTCTCTTCAGGGTTGTTTTTAAAGATTTTATTTATTTTATTTTTTATTATGTTAGTCACCATATAGTACATCATTAGTTTTTGGTGAAGTGTGCCAAGATTCACTGTTTACATATAACATTCAGTGCCCCATGCAATATGTGCCCTCCTTAATACCCACCACTGGGTCAACCCATCCCCTCACTCCCCTTCCCTCTAAAACCCTCAGTTTGTTTTTTGGAGTCCACAGTCTCTCATGGCTCATTAATTTATTTTAGAGAGAGAAGAGAGAGAGAGAGAATGGAGGGACAGAAGGAAAGGGAGAGAATCTCAAGCAGACTCACTGTTGAATGTGGGGCCTGATGTGGGGCTTGGCCCTGAGATCGTGACCTGAGCCAAAACCAAGAGTCAGATGTTTAACTGACTGAGTCAACCAGGCACCTCCTCTTGGGTTTTTTTTTTTAAAAGGTTTCTTTCTTTTTTTTTTTTTTACATCTTAATTTTATTTTCTTTTTTTCAGTGTTCCAGGTTTCATTGTTTATGCACCACACCCAGTGCTCCATAAAATATGTGCCCTCCATAATACCCATCACCAGGATCACCCATACCTCCACCACCCTCCCCTCCAAAACCCTCGGTTTGTTTCTCAGAGTCCACAGTCTCTTGTGCTTCATCTTCCCCTCTGATTCCCCCAATTCACTTTCCCTTTCCTTCTCCTAATGTCCTCCATGTTATTCCTTATGCTCCACAAGTAAGTGAAACTATATGAAAATTGACTCTGTCTGCTTGACTTATTTCACTCAGCATAATCTCCTCTAGTCCTGTCCATGTTGATATAAAAGTTGGGTATTCATCCTTTCTGATAGCTGTGTAATATTCCATTGTATATATGGACCACATCTTCTTTATCCATTTGTCTACTGTTGGGCATCTCGGCTCTTTCCAGTTTCTTAAGATAAACAATTATCTCTCTCTCTTTTTTTTACTTTCTCTATATTATGGGTATTTAAGGCTATAAATCTCCCTCAAAACACTGCTTTTATTACACCCTGGAAGTTTTGTTACATAATATTTTTAGTATATTCAATTTTAGATTTTCATTGAATATTTGGTCATTAGGACCCAAGTGACTGAGCATCTTGCTTTGCAGCCTGACCATGATGGAGAACCTTGTAATCTGAATGCTCTGAACTTCACCCAAAGTTGATAGAATTATTAATTACTTGGTAAATGAGTCCAGTGAGCTCATTCAAATATGGTATAGTTTACCACCAAATTACAAAGAAGGCCCCAAGTATTGTGCCTCTTTATTTAGTGGTAGGAGCTGTGAGATGTAGAAATATGTTTTTCTCAGAGAAGTTACCCCAGGATATCACTGGCTAGTGGACTCTAGAAACTACACTGAGGTATCAGGCTCCTGATTTTCATGGATTTTATCTTCCTACTACCAAGGCACCTGAAGTTCCTGCTCACTATGTCCCTATCAACATGATGTCATCAGTAATAGTATACCAGAATGATGTCCTTTGGGATAATCAAGGTTCTAGTGTTCTAAATTATGACCCCAAAATTGATATATCCCCATAGTAAAATAATTTTAATCTAAGAGCAGTAACTGTTAGATTAGGGAAAATTGTTTCTGGTCCTTCCTGGTGAAGAGTACAGGAATAAATAAGAATTTGCCAGATTGATAGCTGTATACCAGGTGCTGGAGACTGTGCTGATTTGCTCCAGTCTCTTTAAGGGAATACATCTAGAATAGTAACTAACTGCAAATTGGACTTTCTCACTGATTAAGCTGAAGATAATTCACTGTCAGTCTCTAAGACCTGAGACTTCAGCAAAGGCAAATAAACCACTTAAATGGGAAGTAATAGGAATCTCAATCCCTGCACACATCTTTGGTATCACTGCTCTTTGTAATTATCCCAGGAATATAGTATTAACTCTTAATTTACTCTTGGTGGAGAGGGAAGTTCCATAGGTCTTAACTTGGCCCTTCTTTCTGTAATATCCCTTGCTTTACAGGTTGGGGAGTCAATGTGGGGATTTGGCAGTTGCCAAGTATTAATTCCAATTCATGTATTTGGGAACTGGAGAGATAGCCACATGATTAGTTTACAGACCTACTGAAACCCACTGTGAGATGGTTAGAATTCCATTTTATCATCTGATTCCTATATAAGCCCCTCCTTACAGGCACTAGTAGAACACAGTGATGTTTTAGATCCCCTGGGCTTAGCATAAATAAAACAAATGTCCAGTGATCCCTAAAAGTTTTAGGTATTTATTTTTCCCCAGTATACAGTTATCCTGGTAAATGACTACAGTTTCCTTTTGGTAAACCTAGGAAGACAGATGTATAGTACCTACTAATGGTGGTATTATAGGATCCTCCTTAAAGGGGCTTTTGTTCTGGGAATTGTCTCAGGTTTGGGAATTGGGGGACCATGTTATATGCATCCAGTAGGAATTTAGTAGGTTGTTCATCTATTTTAGTTCAAGAGCTTCATGAATAATTCAGTACTATCTTAAATCTTAAGCAGGTCAAGCCATTCTGAATAATATTCTTGCTCTGTTGCTTATTACAGTAAGCAAACTCACCTTGACTCTGGTGGTTAAGTGTTGCTGGTCACTATCTGCCATTTTTTTTGATGCCATCATTCTCACTGAAATAAGGCAGTACATTTCAGCTGTAGAACTCCCACATTCATCTTCAAACTACAGAGGACAGCCACTATAGTGTCTGTTTTAAATCATTTTGGGGGGTAAAATATTACACATGGTTAAAAAAAAAAAGTGCATAGAAGCGCCTGGGTGGCTCAGTGTGTTAAAACCTCTGCCTTCGGCTCAGGTCGTGATCCCAGGGTCCTGGGATCGAGCCCTGCATCAGGCTTTCTGCTCAGCAGAGAGCCTGCTTCCTCCTTTCTCTCCCTGCCTGCCTCTCTGACTACTTGTGATCTCTGTCTGTCAAATAAATTAAAAAAAATTAAAAAGTGCATAAAACAAAAATGCACAATTTAATGAATTATGATAAAGTGAACATTTGTAGAACAATCATGAAAATTACAATATAGAGGAATGCCTACACCCAGAAGTCCTCTGCATGCCACTTTGCAGTAAAAAAAACTGTCCCTTTCACTGAAGTATAACTATTATCCTACTGTTTATGGTTGACATTATATTACATTTATTTTTAATTTTACTACCTTAACATGCATTCCTAAACACATAACAGTATTTCACCTGTTTTTGAACCTTGCTTTAATGAAGTGGACATTGGAAGCTTACCTTAAATGGGAGTATGTATTATTTTATCTTGTTTCTTCTGCTCATCATTATAGTTGTGAGATTTATCCAAGTTGTCACATGTAGCTATAGTTCATTTTTTGATTGTTGTATAGTATTCATTCTATGAATGTACTACAATTTATATGTTATGTTGAAAAACAAATGGGTTATTTTCAAAAAAATGTTCAAAAATGTTACAAAAATATTAAAGAATGAGCATTATTCTGTATGTCACTTGATGCACATGTGCATGATTTTCTGTTGGGCATATACACAGAAGCAGAATTGTCACCCTCCCTTCTATTTTCCCATTTCTTTACCTCTCCATGCATCTTTCCTGTTATTTTCTTCAAAATTATATTTTGGTTTACAAATTCTCTCTTCCTCTGCATCTAAGCTCTATTTAATTCAACCACTAATTCTAAATGTCAGTTATTGCATTTGTTACATCTAGAAATTCTATTTAAATTTTTTTCACGTTTTCCTGCCCCTGATCTGTTTAAATTTTCAATCACTTCCCTCATCTTTATAACTGGCACACATAGTTATTTTAAAGTCTATATCTCAAAGTTGCAATATCTGGAGTCCCATGAGTCCTTTTCTATGCCCTGTTTTTCTTCTATTTCTTGTTCAAGTTGCCTGCTTTATCTTTCATGTATTCCATATACTACATTAAAACATTTGTTTTTAAAATAATGTTAAGCTTGAAATAATATTATCTTCCAGAAATGGAGTATTTTCTGTTGCTTCTGCCAGGGACCTGCGAACACCAGCAATCTGGGATTTTTAAAATCCAATATTAGGATTGAGATTTTCTGGGTCACCAAAATGATTCAGAGCTGAGCTGCAGTCTGTGTGAAAGCTGCTTTACTTCCAATTCATCCTGAATCCTAGGGTGCAGTTCCAGCCCAAAGTGTCAGAGTTTTACCAGGACTTCTATTCTTGATGGCCTTAATAAATCATGTGCAGGTGTCTGAGCTAGCATACTGAAGTCAGAGATTATTTTAGTTGTACCTGTTTCTACAAATCCTATCAAAAAGTGTGTTTTTCCCTTGTCTAGTGTCTGTAAATCCATTCCTACATATATTCAACAAGTTTATACTGACAAAAATTAATAGAATTTTGGAATACTTCAGCATGTGCTCCTTCTTTTCTCAGATCACACTTTGAAGGGGGTAGCATTATGGGATATTTCAGCAAGGCAGAAGCACCTTCATTAACTAATGAGAAGAAGCCTCTTATTATTTGATTAAGGCTGGCAAAAGAAATTCAATGGACTACGGTGGTTCAGAGTATTTATCTTGCTAGGAATTGTCTCAGTTTCTAGTTGTAATATTCAATAATTTTTCCAATTGGTATGTTGGAGGCATTGACCAATTAGAACAGACATCAAATTAATTAGTATGGATACTCATCACTTTCAAGTCTCCCATCAAATGTTACCCTCTTAATGAATAATACTATAGGCACATTTAAAATTTCATCTTGCTTTGGAATCAGAAAAGACACTGAATCACTAAGAAAATGTTTAAAAAGAAAGACAAAGCTGGGGGCATCACGTTGCCTGACTTCAAGCTTTACTACAAAGCTGTGATCACCAAGACAGCGTGGTACTGGCACAAAAACAGACATGTAGACCAATGGAACAGAGTAGAGAGCCCAGATATGGATCCTCAACTCTATGGTTAAATAATCTTCTACAAAGCAGGAAAAAAACATACAGTGGAAGAAAGTCTCTTCAATAAATCGTGCTGGAAAAATTGGACAGCTGTGTATAGAAGAATGAAACTCAACCATTCTCTCACACCATACACAAAGATAAACTCAAAAATGATGAAAGACCTCAATGTGAGGCAGGAATCTATCAAAATCCTAGAGGAGAACATAGGCAGTAATGTCTTCCACATCAACCACAGCAACTTATTTCAAGACACATCTCCAAAGGCAAAGGAAACAAAAGTGAAAATGAACTTTTGGGACTTCATCAAGATTAAAAGATTATGCACAGCAAAGGAAAAGATCAACAAAACAAAGAGGCAATCCATGGAATGGGAGAAGTTATTTGCAAATGAAACTACTGACAAAGGGCTGATATCCAAGATCTACAGAGAACTCCTCAAACTCAACACACACAAAACAGATAATCATGTCAAAAAATGGGCAGAAGACATGAACAGACACTTCTCCAAAGAAGACATACAAATGGCTAACAGATATGAAAAAGTGTTCATCATCATTAGCCATCAGGGAGATTCAAATGAAAACCACATTGACATACCACCTTACAATAGTTAGAACAACCAAAATTAACAAGACAGTAAACAACAAGTGTTGGAGAGGATGTGGAGAAAGGGCAACCCTCTTACACTGTTGGTGGGAATGCAAGTTGGTGCAGCCACTTTGGAAAACAATGTAGGGATTCCTTAAACTAAAAAGAGAGATTCCCTATGACCCTGCAATTGCACTACTGGATATTCATCCTAAAGATACAGATGTAGTGAATAGAAGGACCATCTGTACCCCAATGTTCATAGCAGCAATGGCCACAGTCACCAAACTGTGGAAAGAACCAAGATGCCCTTCAATTGATGAATGGATAAAGAAGATACTCCATATACTATAGAGTATTATGCCTCCATCAGAAAGGATGAATACCCAATTTTTTGTTTCCACATGGATGGGAGTGGAAGAGATTATGCTGAGTGAAATAAGTCAAGCAGAGAAAGTCAATTATCATATGGTTTCACTTACCTGTGGAGCATAACGAATAACATGAAGGACATTAGGAGAAGGGAAAGAATAGTAAATTGGGGTAAATTGGAGGGGGAGATGAAGCATGAGAGACTGTGGACTCTGAGAAACAAGTGAGGGTTTTGGAGGGGAGGGAGATGAAGGGATGGGTGATCCTGGTGATGGGTATTATGGAGGGGGCACGTGGTGCATGGAGCACTGGGTGTGGTGCATAAATGATGAATCTTGGAACACTGAAAAAAAATTAAATTAAGATTTTAAAAAATTTTCCTCTTGCTCCAGACCCTGGTATTTGATATCCCTCTTATTTTACTTCAATAGTACTATCACTTTCTAGAAGACTATATAATTTACTTTAAATACAAACATATGGGGCACCTGGGTGGCTCAGTGGGTTGAGCCGCTGCCTTCGGCTGGGGTCATGATCTTAGAGTGCTGGGATCGAGTCCCGCATCGGGCTCTCTGCTCAGCGGGGAGCCTGCTTCCCTCTGTCTCTCTCTGCCTGCCTCTCCATCTACTTGTGATTTCTCTCTGTCAAATAAATAAGAAAATAAAATCTTTAGAAATAAATAAATATGCACATATATATATAATATACATATTATATATATTTTATATATATACAAATTATATATATAAAATATATATAACCCCATATATATATATGTATATATATATATATATAATATACATAAAACCCCCTACCTTCATAGAATGCCTTACATTCTAGAGGAAGGACATGGAAAATTTTATATATATATATAAAATTTTATATATATATATAATTATAAGGATTATAATTATAATTCTTATATATATAATTATATATAAATATATTATATAATACATAAATTATATATAAATATTTATTATATATTTAATAAATTAAATAATTGTATTTAATATATTATATATAAATTATATATATAATTTATATACATTATATATTAAATATACATTATATATATAATTTATATACATTATATATAAAATATATAAAATTTTATATATATATAATTATAAGGATTATAATTCTTATATATATAATTATATATAAATATATTTATAATATATAAATTATATATAAATATTTATTTATTATATATTTAATAAATTAAATAATTGTATTTAATATATTATATATAAATTATATATATAATTTATATACATTATATATAAAATTTTCCGTGTCCTTCCTCTAGAATGTAAGGCATTCTATGAAGGTAGGGGGTTTTACTTGTCATGTTTACTTTAATATTTACTCAATAAGTATTTGTTGAATGTTTGCATGGTGCCAAATATTGTATCGGCATTCATCTATAAGAAACAGAACCACTCTGGGGCGCCTGGGTGGCTCAGTGGGTTAAGCCTCTGCCTTTGGCTCAGGTCATGATCTCAGGGTCCTGGGATCGAGCCCTGCATGGGGCTCTCTGCTCAGCAGGGAGCCTGCTTCCCCCCTCTCTCTCTGCCTGGCTCTCTGTCTACTTGTGATCTCTCTCTCTCTGTCAAATAAATAAATAAAATATTAAAAAAAAAGAAACAGAACCACTCTGGCTATTTTAAGCAAAAAATGGTTTAATATAGGTAATCAGGTGCTTACAAAGTTCTTGGTTAGAGAAGTGAATTCTAGGCTAGTTTTCTCTAATCAATACCGTCAAATTGTCCCTTCAGGGGTACTGCTAACTCTGCTACATTCAGAAAGGTGAGAATTGACAGTAGTGAGGAGACCTGGCCTCGGACTTCAATGTCAACTTAGGACCATGTTGCCATATCTTGCAATCCAGAAATAAGGAATTTACTGCCATACTACAACTACCCCTCAATATTCATAAATCTAGTGATTGGAAGATGAAATGTTGCTGTAACAAGACACAGTGTTTCTAGATCTTGCTTTTGATGATTAGCAATGGCCAAAGTAACAGGAAAATGTCCTTGTCTTGCTTAAATTTTCCTAATATGCATCTAGAACCCTGGAAATTCTAGTGTTCAAGTATCTATTACAGGCAAGGACACTAGGAGAAGATGAGAATTGATGCCTTGTGCCAATTTATGGTATCTACTACATCAAACAAGCAGGGTGTGTGTATATTATATTTAACTATCTTTGCTATTATTCAAACATCACTATTCTCTTACAAAAAAAGGAGTATAGCTTATTATTATGCAAAGCTAGTATAGTTAAAGAATGCCTTCCTTCCCTAAATTGCTTTAACACCTCTGGAAGATTCCTTATGCAATGATGTATTTCTTGTTCTCTCTATTGTGAAATTACAGTTGAAACCAACTGATAGCATTTGCACTTCCCCCACCTGTTTATGAAAGTGATTATTTGTTAGCAGAGGCATGTTAAGAAGAGAGGGCAGTGGGAGCAATATGCTTGTGAGATTTTTATCACTAACATTGTTTAGAAATAATGGCACATGGTGATGATAAAAGCAAAGTATCTTTTAGTCAATTTTATTATTGTTTTAAAATTCTCTACAAAAATATACCCTTATTGTTTGCACCTGGAGCAGTTGCTCCACTGCCCCATCCTTGTTACATCAGTGTTAGTATTATCAAAGTTATTTTTATTTAAAGAGATTTTTATATTGCTTCCTAGTAAACACTACAAAACAGATTTAAAAACAAAACTGTCAGGTGTGAAGTTAGAGGACTGGTATTAAAAACATAGTTGTGGAAGAGTGATTCTCCACTATGGCTGTACATTAGAAAATTCTGGGGAGCTTTTAAATAAATACTGACCCCTGAGTCCCACCACCATAAATTCTGATTAAATTTTTCTGGGTTGAGGCCTGAGCCTGGGTACTTTTTGAAAGCTTCCCCAGTGATTCTAATGTGCAATCAATGTTAAGAAATATTTTTTCTTACTAGTAAAGCACTTGTGATGGGTGGCTTAACCTCTAAGTGTGGTTGTTTGTAGATGGGGTAAGGGAAGCATTCTGTTGCCATGCATTAAGTGACTAAATCTTCCTAGAGAAAGTAGCCATGATACAGGGTATAAGGTAGGGCAGCAGGAGACATGGCAATATGGCAGCTTCAGTCCAGGTTTGGAATTAGATGTTGATAAGGAGGCAAACTTTATTGGAAGGGAAAGAACTAACTGGGAAAAAGAGATAGCAATTTTGGAGGGATTTGGAAATTCCTGATTTGTGACAACATTCTTAGGTTATACATCTATCGCATGATCAAAGCAATGAATTTTCTTAACCACTAATATTCCCAGGAGTGGAACCCATCTGGAGCTCTTTCTAAAGTTGAGTGACAGGGCCAGACTTGTATCTAGCTAGGTCAGTGGCTATCAATTTTGGATGTACTTTAGAATTACTTGGGGAGCTGTAAAAAATATTGGTATCTATGCTCCAACTCTCACAGATTCAGATTTAATCAATCCAAAAGGGGACCTGGGGAATTTATGTTTCCCATTTTGGTTTTTGTTTATGTTTCCGTTTTTGTTTTGTGTCATTTAAAAAAATCTCTTCAGGAAGTCCAGTGCAAGCATATGTTTGAGAAAAATTGACCTAGATGGATCACAAAGCTTTGCAAGGATGTCTGCCCCAAAGAGATTTTCTACACTTTTTTCACAATGTTGTCCTCCTTTTTGCAATGTGTTTTATGAGCATCAGACTTCCCTGACAATCCTACCCAGACTCCAGTAATCTTTCCCTCGGGTGCTAATTTAGTATTCTCTGAAGCATTTATCACCTCTTGACATGAGTTTATATGTCATAACCAGTCTACATCTCAGCGTCTCCAGGGCTGCTACTCTGGTCTAAGTGACCATCATATTTCAGTTGGGTTCCTGATTCTGCCTTTTCACTCTTTAGTCTATCTCAATACAGCCACTGAGTGACTTTCAAGATGTATGTTAGCTTATGTCACTGCTCTGCGGTGGAAAACCCACCAATGGATTTTCCTCTCACTCGAGCTGAGAGCCAAATCCCTCACTATGACCTACAAGGTCCTACGTGATCCTTAACTCTCTGAGATTCTATTACTGTCTCCCTCACTACTAGCACTGTTCCAGTCACACTGGCCTCCTTGCTCTTCTCTGAATATACCAGGCATACTCCCACCTGACATACTTGCTGTCTTCTTTGTCTGTGCAACCTTTGCCCAAGGTCATATAGCTTATAAGTATACTGGTACTGTTAGATTTTGAATCCAAGTTTATCTGCCTTCCAGGTTCATGTTATTGCTGTAAATGACCAAAAGATCTTCCCCCAGATATCTGTATAGATATTTCCACTTGTAATACCTTATTTAAAATTGCAACTCTCACTGCCTACCCCATACAACCTATTCTTTTGTCATAGCTTTATCATTCTTCATATCACTTATTAAAATCTGTTATGTTCTAGGGGCACCTGGATTGCTCAGTGGGTTAAGCCTCTGCCTTCAGCTCGGATCATGATCCCAAGGTCCTGGGATTGAGCCCTGCATTGGGCTCTTTGCTGAGCGGACAGCCTTCTTCTCCCTCTGTCTCTGCCTACCTCTCTGTCTACTTATGATTTCTCTCTCTCAAGTAAATAAATAAAAACTTTAAAAAAAAATCTGTTATGATTTAAATGTTTAAAATCATGTTGTTATTTATTTATATATGTATTTATTTATTTATGCTAAGATTCTCAACAAGATCCTAGCAAACAGGATCCAACAGCACATTAAAAAGATTATCCACCATGACCAGGTGGGATTCATCCCTGTGCTACAAGGATGGTTCAACATTCGCAAATCAATCAATGTGATAGAGCAAATTAATATGAGAAGAGAGAAGAACCACATGGTTCTCTCAATTGATGCAGAAAAAGCATTTGACAAAATCCAGCATCTATTCCTGATTAAAGCGCTTCAAAGTATAGGGATAGAGGGAACATTCCTGAACTTCATCAAATCTATCTATGAAAGACCCACAGCAAATATCATCCTCAATGGGAAAAAGCTTGCAGCCTTCCCACTGAGATCAGGAACACGACAAGGATGCACACTTTCACCACTCTTGTTCAACATAATATTAGAAGTCCTAGCAACAGCAATCAGACAACAAAGAGAAATAAAAGGTATCCAAATTGGTAATGAAGAAGTCAAACTCTCTCTCTTTGCAGATGACATGAATCTTTATATGGAAAACCCAAAAGACTCCACCTCCAAACTACTAGAACTCATACAGCAATTAGGCAACGTGGCAGGATACAAAGTCAATGTGCAGAAATCAGTGGCTTTCTTATACACTAACAATGAAAATACAGAAAGGGAAATTAGAGAATTGATTCCATTTACTATAGCACCAAGAACCATAAGATACCTGGAAATAAACCTAACTAAAGAGGTAAAGGATCTGTACTTGAGTAACTAGAGATCACTCATGAAAGAAATTGAAGAAGACACAAATAGATGGAAGACCATTCCATGCTCTTGGATCGGAAGAATAAACATTATTAAAATGTCTATACTGCCTAGAGCAATCTATACTTTTAATGCCATTCCGATCAAAATTCCACCAGTATTCTGCAAAGAGCTGGAGCAAATAAGCCAGAAATTTGTATGGAATCAGAAGAGACCCTGAATCGCTAAGGAAATGTTGAAAAACAAAAATAAAACTGGGGGCATCACGTTACCTGATTTCAAGCTTTATTACAAAGTTGTGGTCACCAAGACAGCATGGTACTGGCATAAAAACAGACACATAGACCAGTGGAACAGAGTAGAGAGCCCAGATATAGACCCTCAACTCTATGGTCAAATAATCTTCGACAAAACAGGAAAAAATATACAGTGGAAAAAAGACAGTCTCTTCAAAAGATGGTGCTGGGAAAATGGGGAAGCCATATGTAGAAGAATGGAACTCGATCATTCTCTTATACCATACACAAAGATAAACTCAAAATGGATGAAAGACCGCAATGTGACACAGGAATCCATCAGAATCCTAGAAAAGAACATAGGCAGTAATCTCTTCGATATAAGCTACAGCAACTTCTTTCAAGATATGTCTCTAAAGGCAAAGGAAACAAAAGCGAAAATAAACTTTTGGGACTTCATCACAATCAAAAGCTTCTGCACAGCAAAGGAAACAGTCAAAAAAACAAAGAGGCAACCCACGGAATGGGAGAAGATATTTGCAAATGACAGTACAGACAAAAGATTGATATCCAGGATCTATAATGAATTCCTCAAACTCAACACACACAAAACAGGAAATCATATAAAAAAATGGGCAGAAGATATGAACAGACATTTCTCCAATGAAGACATACAAATGGCTATCAGACACATGAAAAAATGTTCATCATCACTAGCTCTCAGGGAGATTCAAATGAAAACCACATTGAGATATCACCTTACACCAGTTAGAATGGCCAAAATTAACAAGGCAGGAAACAACATGTGTTGTATAGGATGTGGAGAAAGGGGAACCCTCTTCCACTGTTGGTGGGAATGCAAGTTGGTGCAGCCTCTTTGGAGAACAGTGTGGAGATTCCTCAAGAAATTAAAAATAGAACTTCCCTATGACCTTGCAATTACACTCTTGGGTATTTACCCCAAAGATACAGATGTAGTGTAAAGAAAGGCCATCTGTACCCCAATGTTTATAGCAGCAATGGCCACGGTTGCCAAAATGTGGAAAGAACCAAGATGCCCTTCAATGGACGAATGGATAAGGAAAATGTGGTCCATATACACTATGGGGTATTATGCCTCCATCAGAAAGGATGAATACCCATCTTTTGTAGCAACATGGATGGGACTGGAAGAGATAATGCTGAGTGAAATAAGTCAAGCAGAGAGAGTCAATTATCATATGGTTTCACTTATTTGTGGAACATAACAAATAGCATGGAGGACAAGGGGAGATGGAGAGGAGAAGAGAGTTGAGGGAAATTGGAAGGGGAGGTGAATCCTGAGAGACTATGGACTCTGAAAAACAGTCTGAGGGGTTTGAAGTGGCGGTGGTGTGGGAGGTTGGTGTACCAGGTGCTGGGTATTATAGAGGATAAGGATAGCATGGAGCACTGAGTGTGGGAAAAAATAATGAATACTGTTATGCTGAAAAGAAATAAATTTAATTTAAAAAATCTGTTATGTTTTAAATGTTTAAAATCATGTTGTGTTTTATTTATTTATTTAATTATTATTTGTTTGTTTATTTATTTATTTATTTTGTTATGTTAATCACCAAACAGTACATCACTAGGTTTTTTTTTTTTTTGCCTTTTAAAATTTTTATTTTTTATAAACATATTTTTTATGCCCAGGGGTACAGGTCTGTGAATCACCAGGTTTACACACTTCACAGAACTCACCAAAGCACATACCCTCCCCAATGTTCATAAGCACACCCCCCGTCCAACCCCCCTACCCTCAGAAACCCTCATTTGGTTTTGTGAGAAAGAGTCACTTATGGTTTGTCTCCCTTCCAATCCCATCTTGTTTCATTTATTCTTCTTCTACCCCCTTAATACCCCATGCTGCATCTCCACTTCCTCATATCAGGGAGATCATATGATAGTTGTCTTTCTCCGATTGACTTATTTCACTAAGCATCATACCCTCTAGTGCCATCCACGTCATTGCAAATGGCAAGATTTCATTTCTTTTGATGGCTTCATAGTATTCCATTGTGTATATATACCACTTCTTCTTTATCCATTCATCTGTTGATGGACATCTAGGTTCTTTCCATAGTTTAGCTATTGTAGACATTGCTGCTATAAACATTCGGGTGCACGTGCCCCTTCGGATCACTACATTTGTATCTTTAGGGTAAATACCCACTAGTGCAATTGCTGGGTCATAGGGTAGCTCTATTTTCAAAATTTTGAGGAACCTCCATGCTGTTTTCCAGAGTGGTTGCACCAGCTTGCATTCCCACCAACAGTGTAGGAGGGTCCCCCTTTCTTTGCAACCTGCCAGCATCTATCATTTCCTGACTTATTAATTTTAGCAATTCTGACTGGTGGGAGGTGATATCTCATTGTGGTTTTGATTTGTATTTCCCTGATGTCGAGGGATGTGGAGCACTTTTTCATGTGTTTGTTGGCTATCTGGATGTCTTATTTGCAGAAATGTCTGTTCATGTCCTCTGGCCATTTCTTGATTGGATTATTTGTTCTTTGGATGTTGACTTTGATCAGTTCTTTATAGATTTTGGACACCAGACCTTTATCTGATATGTTGTTTGCAAATATATTCTCCCATTCTGTCAGTTGTCTTTTGGTTTTGTTAACTGTTTCCTTTGCTGTGCAGAAGCTTTTGATCTTGATGAAATCCCAATAGTTCATTTTTGCCCTTGCTTCCCTTGCCTTTGGCAATGTTTCTAGGAAGATGTTGCTGCAGCTGAGGTCGAAGAGTTTGCTGCCAGTGTTCTCCTCAAGGATTTTGATGGATTCCTTTCTCACATTGAGGTCCTTCATCCATTTTGAGTCTATTTTCGTGTGTGGTGTGAGGAAATGGTCCAGTTTCATTTTTCTGCATGTGGCTGTCCAGTTTTCCCAACACCATTTGTTGAAGAGGCTATCTTTTTTCCATTGGACATTCTTTCCTGCTCTGTCGAAGATTAGTTGACTGTAGAGTTGAGGGTCTATTTCTGGGCTCTCTATTCTGTTCCATTGATCTATGCATTTGTTTTTGTGCCAGTACCATGCTGTCTTGATGTTAACAGCTTTGTAATAGAACTTAAGTCCAGAATTATGATATCACCAACTTTGGCTTTCTTTTTGAATATTCCTTTGGCTATTTGTGGTCTTTTCTGGTTCCATATAAATTTTAGGATGATTTGTTCCATTTCCTTGAAAAAATGGATGGTATTTTGGTAGGGATTGCGTTAAATGTGTAGATTACTTTAGGTAGCATAGACATTTTTACAATATTTGTTCTTCAAATCCATGAGCATGGAACATTCTTCCGTTTTTTTGTGTCTTCCTCAATTTATTTCATGAGTACTTTATAGTTTTCTGAGTATAGATTCTTAGCCTCTTTGGTTAGGTTTATTCCTAGGATCTTATAGTTTTGGGTGCAAATGTAAATGGGATTGACACCTTAATTTTTCTTTCTTCTGTCTTGTTGTTGGTGTAGAGAAATGCAACTGATTTCTGTGCATTGATTTTATATTCTGACACTTTACTGAATTCCTGTACAAGTTCTAGCAGTTTTGGAGTGGAGTCTTTTGGGTTTTCCACATTTAGTATCATGTCATCTGTGAAGAGTGATAGTTTGACTTCTTCTTTGCCTATTTGGATGCCTTTAATTTCCTTTTGTTGTCTGATTGATGAGGCTAAGACTTCTAGTTCTATGTTCAATAGCATGGTGATAATGGACATCCCTGCCGTGTTCCTGAACTTAGCGGGAAAGATTTCAGTTTCTCTCCATTGAGAATGATATTTCAGTGGGTTTTTCATAGATGGCTTTGATATTATTGAGGTATGTGCCCTCTATCCCTACACTTTGAAGAGTTTTGATCAGGAAGGGATGCTGTACTTTGTCAAATGCTTTTTCAGCATCTATTGAGAGTATCATATGGTTCTTGTTCTTTCTTTTATTGATGTGTTGTATCACATTGTTTGATTTGTGGATGTTGAACCAACCTTGCAGCCCTGGAATAAATCCCACTTGTTCGTGGTGAATAATCCTTTTAATGTACTGTTGAATCCTATTGGCTAGTATTTTGGTTTGAATTTTCGCATCTGCGTTCATTAAAGATATTGTTCTATAATTCTCTTTTTTGATGGGATCCTTATCTGGTTTTGGGATCAAGGTGATGCTGGCCTCATAAAATGAGTTTGGAAGTTTTCCTTCCATTTTTATTTTTTGGAACAGTTTCAGGAGAATAGGAATTAGTTCTTTAAATATTTGGAAGAATTCCCCTGTGAAGCCATCTGACCCTAGGCTTTTGTTTGGAGATTTTGATTACTCCTCAATCTCCTTACTGCTTATGGGTCTGTTCAGGTTTTCTATTTCTTTCTGGTTCAGTTGTGGTAGTTTATATGTCTCTAGGAATGCATCCATTTCTTCCAGATTGCCAAATTTGTTTGCATAGAGTTGCTCATAGTATGTTCTTATAATTGTTTGTATTTCTTTGGTGTTAGTTTTGATCTCTCCTCTTTCATTCATGATTTTATTTATTTGAGTCCTTTCTCTTTTCTTTTTGATAAGTCTGGCCAGGCGTTTATCTATCTTATTAATTCTTTCAAAGAACCCACTCCTAGTTTCATTATTTGCTCTATTGTTTTTTTGGGTTTCTGTTTCATTGATTTCTGCTCTGATCTTTATGATTTCTCTTCTCCTGCTGGGTATAGTGTTTCTTTCTTCTTCTTTCTCCAGCTCTTTAGGTGTAGGTTTAGGTTGTGTATTTGAGACCTTTCTTGTTTCTTGAGAAAGGCTTGTATCGCCTTATATTTTCCTCTCAGGACTGCCTTTGCTGTGTCCCACATATTTTGAACCATTGTGTTTTCATTATCATTTGTTCCCATGAATTTTTTCAATTTGTCTTTAATTTCCTGGTTGAGCCATTCATTCTTTAGTAGGATGCTGTTTAGTATCCATGTATTTAGGTTCCTTCCAAATTTCCTCTTGTAATTGAGTTCTAGCTTCAGAGCATTGTGTTCTGAAAATATGCATGGAATGATCCCAATCTTTTGATACCAGTAGAGACCTGCTTTGTGACCCAGGATGGGATCTATTATGGAGAATGTTCCATGTGCACTAGAGAAGAATGTGTATTCTGTTGCTTTGGGATGGGATGTTCTGAATATATCTGTGATGTCCATCTGGTCCAGTGTCCTTTAAGGCCTTTATTTCCTTGGTGATCTTTTGCTTGGATGATCTGTCCATTTCAGTGAAGGGAGTGTTAAAGTCCCCTACTATTATTGTATCATTGTGGATGTGTTTCTTTGATCTTGTTATTAATTGGTTTATATAGTTTGCTGCTCACACGTTGGGGGCATAGATATTTAAAATTGTTAGATCTTCTTGTTGGACAGGTCCTTTGAGTATGATATAGTGTCCTTCCTCATCTCTTATTATAGTCTGTGGTTTAAAATCTAATTGATCTGATATAAGGATTGCCACTCCTGCTTTCTTCTGATGTCCATTATTATGGTAAATTGTTTTCCATTCCCTCACTTTAAATCTGGAGGTGTCTTCGGGTCTAAAATGAGTTTCTTGTAGGCAACATATAGATGGGTTTTGTTTTTTTATCCATTCTGATACCCTGTGTCTTTTGATTGGGGCATTTAGCCCATTTACATTAAGGGTAAATATTGAGAGATATGAATTTAATGCCATTGTATTGCCTGTAGGGTGACTATTACTGTATATTGTCTCTGTTCCTTTCTGATCTATTACTTTTAGGCTCTCTCTTTGCTTAGAGGACCCCTTTCAATATTTCTTGTAGAGCTGGTTTGGTGTTTGCAAATTCTTTCAGTTTTTGTTTGTTCTGGAAGCTTTTTATCTCTCCTTCTATTTTCAATGATAGCCTAGCTGGATATAGTATTCTTGGCTGCATGTTTTTCTCGTTTAGTGCTCTCAATATATCATGCCAGTTCTTTCTGGCCTGCCAGATCTTGTGGATAAGTCTGCTGCCAATGTAATATTTTTACTATTGTGTGTTACAGACTTTTTTTCCTGGGCTTCTTTCAGGATTTTCTCTTTGTTACTAAGACTTGAAAATTTTATTAGGTGATGGGGTGTGGACCTATTCTTGTTGATTTTGAGGGGCGTTCTCTGCACCTCCTGGGTTGTGATACTTGTTCCTTTTGCCATATTAGGGAAATTCTCTCCAATAATTCTCTCCAATATACCTTCTGCTCCCCTCTCTCTTTCTTCTCTTCTGGAATCCCAATTATTCAAAATTTGTTTCATCCTATGGTGTCACTTATCTCTCGAATTCTCCCCTCGTGGTCCAGTAGTTGTTTGTCCCTCTTTTGCTCAGCTACTTTATTCTCTGTCATTTGGTCTTCTATATCGCTAATTCTTTCTTCTGCCTCATTTATTCTAGCAGTGAGAGCCTCCATTTTTATTTCACCTCATTAATAGCTTTTTTTATTTCAACTTGGTTAGATTTTAGTTCTTTTATTTCTCCAGAAAGGACTTTTATATCTCCTGAAAGGGTTTCTCTAATATCTTCCATGCCTTTTTCAAGCCCATCTAGAACCTTGAGAATCATCATTCTGAACTCTAGATCTGACATATTACCAATGTCTGTACTGATTAGGTCCCTAGCCATTGGTACTACCTCTTGTTCTTTTTTTTGTGGTGAATTTTTCTGCCTTGTCATTTTGTCCAGATAAGAGTATATGAAGGAGCAAGTAAAATACCAAAAGGGTGGCAAAGACCCCAGGAAAATACGCTTTAACCAAATCAGAAGGGATCCCAAATTGTGGGGGGGGAGAAAGGTGATAAAAAGAAGTTCAGAACAAAAAAGAAACAATTTACAAAATAAAACAAATTAAAAAATATAAAAAAGAAATATATATATATATATATATATATATATATATAGGATAAACTAGTTTTTAAAAACTTTAAAAAAGAAAATGGTAAAAGTTAAAAAAAATTTAGCAGAGGAAGAAAAAAAATGGAAAATAATTAAATTAACTGGAAGACTAAAGAATCATGGGGAAAAAGCCATGTGTTCCATGCTTTGCTTTCTCTTCCTCTGGAATTCCACTGTTCTCCTTGGTATTTAACCTACACTCCTTGGTAGGGGAACTTGGTCCTGGCTGGATTTCTTGTTGATCTTCTGTTGGAAGGCCCTGTTGTAGTGATTCTCAAGTGTCCTAGCCCCAAGCTGAATTGCACCGCCCTTACCAGGGGCCAGGCTGAGTAATCTGCTTAGGTTTGCTTGCAGGAGCTTTTGTTCCCTGAATGCTTTCCATAGAGTTCTGGAATATCGGAATGAAAATGGCGGCCTCCCAGTCTCCTGCCTGGAGGAGACGAGAGCTCAGGGCCCCACTCCTCAGTGTGCCTTCAGAGAATAGCACCCAATTACTCCCGTCTCCCTTGTCTCTGGCCATGCTCCGTGCTCACCCAGCCTGCAACCGGTTCAAGGTAACCCCGAGCTGAGAGCTCACTCCTTGGCTCTGTCTCTGTAGCCGGTTTCCCTGTTCTAATACCTGCAAGCTCTGTGACACTCAGACACCCCTGATCCTTCTGTGACCCTGTGGGACCTGAGGCCATGCTGACCCCACGTGGTTTAGCCTCTGGAGTGATGTCCCTCAGTGGAACAGACTTTTGAAAGTCCTGATTTATTGCTCCATTGCTCCGCCACTTGCTGGGAGCCGGCCCCTCCCCTCCACGGTTTATCTTCCTGTCACTTTGGATTCACTTCTCCGCCAGTCCTACCTTTCAGAAAGTGGTTGATTTTCTGTTTCTAGAATTGCTGTTCTTCTCTTCAATTTCCTGTTGGATTTGTAGGTGTTTGCAATGTTTAGATAAGTTATCTAGCTGATCTCCTGCTACCTGATGTAGTCTCAGCCTGCTACTTCTCCACCATCTTGACTCCTTTCTCCCACATCATTAGTTTTTGATGTAGTGTTCCATGAATCATTCTTTGCATATAACACCCAATGTTCCATGCAATCTGTGCCCTCCTTAATACTCATCAACAGGATCACCTATCCCCTCATCCTCCTCCCTTCTCAAACCCTCAGTTTGTTTCCCTGAGTCCATAGTCTTTCATGGTTTGTCTCCCACTCTGATTTCCCCCACTTCAGTCAAGCAGAGAAAATCAGTTATTGTATGGTGTCACTTATTTGTGGAACATAAGGAATAGCATGGAGGACATTAGGAGCAGGAAGGGGAAAATGACATGTTTTAACTTTATATATACCTGTTTATTTTTTAGGGCCTATGTTTCCTCATTAGAATATAAACCCCATGAGGAAATAGAATTTTGTTTACTTTGCTCAGTGCTAATCCCTGGAACCTAGAAGAGTGCCTGCCACATAGTAGATGATCTGCAAATATTTTGTTTTTTTGAATAAAAAAACAAAGACTTTGGGTTGTAACTTCACTATGCAAATATAGATGTTTTCTTTTCTCATTGGAGGGAAAGGAAATAACACTTAATGAGTATCTATCTGCCAATATGTTAGGCACTTTCATACGATATATTATTTAATCCTCAAAATATATCTAATGAAGTAGATATGATTATTACACCCATTTTACAGATGTGGAACTGAGGCACAGTGAGACTACTTTGCCCAAGGTCATATAGCTTATAAGTATACTGGTACTGTTAGATTTTGAATCCAAGTTTATCTGACTTCCAGGTTCATGTTATTGCTGTAAATGACCACCTGCCTCAAACTCATTCTTGGAAATGAGTTTACCAAATTAGTTCTTACTTTAATGATCTTGGGGGAGGCAAAGGAGGGGGTAGATAAAGACAGAAAGGAGAAATAGAAGGCTGATTGGCTGATAAGCTTCAGTGGAACAGTTAGGGACAGCAAGCTCTGAAGGGTACAGACACTTGTGGGGAGGAGCCATAATTAGGAGTGTCACCAAAGAATCTTCTTCACAGTTGTACTGACCTTTTGGCTTGGCATTAAGGCATTGACTTAAATCCCAGGAGCAATGTAGATCTATCCCACACCCTTTAATAAGAGTTAAAAGGTCTAGAGCCATTGAAAAGGCTATATAGATAATATTCCTACACCTGCACTGGGTTTCATGTGCTGTAGATTACACTCTCCTTCTCCCCACATCCTAGTTGTGCTTAACATTACAAGGGTGAAAAGCTTGTGGCAATGGCTGTAACAACAGTCCACCTTCTCCCACCTAGTCTTGGGACAGGGATGAGACCTTTAGGGGTCCTAAGCACTAAAATTATGCCTGCCCCCCAAAAACTATAAACCAGGAGAGCTGGGGCCCTCTTAAATCACTGAGTTGTCTATACTTCAAAGAGAGCCTGATACCTAAATATTTATTTAATGGCAACCCTGTATATTTATTATATTTGAATTAAAAAATAGAAGTAAAAACTCCAAACTTTAAAATAATTGAAAGAAAGTTCCTAAAGTTCCAATTTTCTCCCATGTGACTAAATTAATATTTCCCCCCTTTATTTATCAAATATCAACATCTTTTAGAATTTGTCCTTCTTGGTAAGGGAGCAAAAGGGTATAGCTAATTTGTTGGTGCCTTAGGTAGTGCTTTGTGTGCCTTTGGGTAAATACAGAGCAAATACCCAAGGGGAAAGAGCAAAGGGAGGGTAATGTTTGAAGGGTAGAAGGAGAAAGGGAAAGATTTCAAGTGTGGAGTGCTGCTGGAGAATAGAAGGACCAGCTGAAGTGACTAAATGGGGACCCTCAGACAGCCAGAGGGTTAGCCTGAGCTTCTGTGGGGCTAGGTAGCAAAAGGAAGGAGGAGAAGGATTAAACTGACCATTTTTATTAAATATTTGCCCACCTGGGTAGTGATGCAAGTAGGTGAGTCATTTCATGGTGACTAGTACTGCAGAGAGGGGTTAAATAGGGTCTAATCTCTGTTTCTGTGCCAACCCAGAACACCCAGGAGACAAAATTGTGACCTTGTAAAGGGCTGGAGCCATAGCTTCTATTACACCACTAATTCCTGGCTCTCACCCTTGCCCATCCTTTATACCTAAATAGGCATGAAGCAAGAGTTTTGTGCCCACCAAGGCCCTTGGGGGATAGGAGCAAAGTGAACAGGCAAATTGGAGTGAACAGGGAGGGAGAGGTAGACCCTTAGTGCATTGTTATCAAATAAAGAATTAAATAAGGAAAACTCATAAAATCAATAAACCTCAAAAAACAAAACTTAAAATATTTAGATGTCTAAATTCTCTTTTAATCAAGTTAACATTTTTAAGAACTCATTCCTTTTTCTATCATGCAATAAATGCTCAATTTTGCTGGAAATATATTCTCATCTGATCTGTATTCTACAACACTGACATTTCTCTTTTCATTCACTCTTAAGCCTATTCTGAGTAAAGACTGCCAACTGTGTCATATTAGCAGTAGCTGTGAAATGGACTATTTTCCACTAGTGGTTAGGATGAGACCAGAATGTGGAATATAAAGCTAGTTTTAGAAATTCAATTTGCAGTAGATATGTATGAATAATTTATGTGTCCTTACTTTGTAACACAATAATTAAGGTACCATTGATTTATTATAAAAAGTTAAAGTATGTTTAATGATACCACTTTATCTGTGCATTTAAAATTAAAATATAAATCAAAGGTATCATTAAAAATAATTTCACCTTACTGTATATTTCAAAGTCCATGGGTTATTTTTTCCAACGCCTCTAATCTCTTAATTCAGCTAAAAAAAGAGATGACTCTATGAAGTGACATGATAAATAATTTAAAGCATAAGACTTTTTTGCCATAATTCTGACAAGAGAAGTGAAAGACGATCTAAAGTGGCAGAGGTTCTAAATTGCTGAAAATGTATTAGCATTCTTGTATGAAGTTTTGGCATATGAAAGAGAAAGTTCTGTTTATTGGCAATTTCTTTTCTTTTAAGATTTTATTTATTTGATAGAGATCACAAGTAGGCAGAGAGGTAGGCAGAGAGAGAGGAAGGGAAGCAGGCTCCCTGCCGATCAGAGAGCCCAATGCGGGGCTCGATCCCAGGACCTCAGGATCATGACCCAAGCCGAAGGCAGAGTCTTTAACCCACTGAGCCACCCAGGTGCCCATATTGGCAATTTCTTATTGAAAGATTTAGAAAGACTCAAAATTGATAATGGGTATGTTGATGTGGAGCGGATCCATACGATCATTGTTGTGTCTAGAGCTTGTGACGATGACAAAGAAAAGAGAAAAAAAATGAGTCCTGGTCATCACATAAGGAGATTGACTCAGAGTACTTGAAAATAGATGTCTGTATGATTCATGATAGAATAGCAATACTAGAAAGTAGAGAAAGAAAAATATCAAATCCAGATACATTCTTCTATGAAAGAATGTATTTTATTTTATGTTAGCTTAACATTTTCACTAAATGTGTCTGATTATTTTTAGCTTATTAACTGATACTATAATAGTAGCTAGTTGATATTTATCTTCAAGGCATTCTGAATGCTTTGCAGGCACTTTCTTATTGTTTTGTACCATATCCTTATCAGGTGACATTATTTGCCACCCCCACCTCCCTAGGCAATTTAAGAGGGAGCAAAACAAAGATACCAAATGAGGAACAGATGAATAGTAAAACCAGGATTTAAAACAGCAATAGCCATAACAGAAAGATTTCTCAGATTTTCTGATTCCTACCCTAGTATGCTCTGCATGGAGCTTTGCATTATTGCTTCAAGGTGTATGATCTATTATAACCAGCATGCAGGGGCACCTGGCTGTCTCAGTTGGTTGAGTATCCAACTCTTCATTTTGGCTCTGGCCATGATCTCAGGGTGGTGGGATGGAGTATTGTGTTGGGCTCCATGCTCAGCATAGAATCTGCTTGAGCTTCTCACTCTCTCTGCCTCTCCTTCTGCCCCTCTCCCTGTGCTTCCTCTCTCTCTCTCTCTCTCAAATAAATAAATAAATAAAATCTTTAAAATAACCAGTATGCAGTGAAAATCCAACAATGTGGAGTTTTATTTTTTGAAAGTTAGTGATGTTTTTGACAACTGTGAGTTTCCTTTGGTACCTTCATGGGAAGTAAATACAGCTACCCAGATCTCTAAGATGCTGTCTTATATTCTAAATAAGGATTTATACTGGGGTGGTGTATGGGGCTGGGTGTTGGGTGTAGTTCTTATTGGAGGCTTTCAATGACTTCTGGTATTTTTAAGTTGAGCTGCTTGTCCAAGGTGGACACTTTTTAAGAGTAGGAGTTCGTTATGGACTGTATGCTTGTGTTGAAATCTAAACCCCCAATATGATGGTATTAAGAGGTAGAGCCTTTGGAAGGTAATAAAAGTGTGGAGCCGTTATTACTAAGATTAGTGCATTTATGAGAAGAGACAACAGAGTTTGTTCATTTTTTCTTTCTCTATCCATCATGTGAAGATAGGAGGACGCCAGGGTGAAGACCATCACTTAGAATACCAGTCATTCTGGCAACATGATCTCAGACTTCCAGCCTCCAGAACTGTGAGAAATACAAATTTCTTGTTTAAACTAACTGGTCTAACCATCAGGTGGGATAAGTTAACTGGTCTGTGGTATTTTTTAAAAATAAAGGTTTTTGTTTATTTGACAAAGAGAGACACAGCAAGAGAGGGAACACAAGCAGGGAGAGAGAGAGAGGGAGAAGCAGGCTTCCTGCCAAACAAAGAGCCTAATATGGGACTCAATCCCAGGATCCTAGGATCATGACCTGAGCCAAAGGCAGACACTCAGTGACTGAGCCACCCAGGCACCCTGGTCTATGGTATTTTTATTACAAGCTGCCTGAAATGACTAAGACAGGTTATTTTTTTTTTTTTGGTCTTTTTGGGTTTTTAAATTAATTAATTAATTAATTTCTATCAGTTAATTCTATTTTATTATTTTGTAATAAACACCTATACGTTGCCAGTTTAACTTAATATTAACGGATAATGGTAAAATAAAGTTGCTTTTTCATTTTTGACATTTAAATTCAATTAATTAACATATATTGTATCATTGGTTTTAGAGGTAGAGGTCAGTGATTCATCAGTCTTATATAATACCCAGTCCTCACTATATCACATGCTCTTCTTAATGTCTATCACACAGTTACCCCATCCTGCCACCTCCCTCCCCTCCAGCAATTCTCTGTTTGTCTGTTTCCTATGATTAAGAGTCTTTTATAGTTTGTTTACCTCTCAAGTTTTGTCTTGTTTAATTTTTTCCTCTCTTCCCCTATGATGCTCTGTTTCATTTCTTAAATTCCACTTAGCAGTGAGAGTGTATGATAATTATCTTTCTCTGACTGACTTATTTCATTTAGCATAATGCCTTCTAGTTCCATCCATGTTGTTGCAAATGGCAGATTTTCATTTTTGAGGGCTGAGTTATCTATCTATCTATCTATCTATCTATAAAATATCTTCTTTATTCATTCATCTGTTGGTGGACATATGACCCTGTCCATAGTTTGGCTATTATGGACATTGCTGCAATAAACATTGGGATGCACATGCCCTTTTGGGTCACTATGTTTGTATCTTTGGGGTAAATACCCAGTAGTGCAATTGCTGGGTCATAGGGTAGCTCTATTTTCAACTTCTTGAGGAACCTCCAAAGTATTTTCCAGAGTGGCTCCACCAGGTTGCATATCCACCAACAGTGTAAAAGGATTCCCCTTTCTCTGCATCCTCACCAACATGTTGTTTACTGACTTGTTAATTTTAGGCATTCTGACTGGTGTGAGGTGGTATCTCATTGAGGTTTTGATTTGTATTTCCCTGATGCCAAGTGATGTTGAACGTTCTTTCATAGGTATGTTGGCCACTTTTTTGTCTCATTTGGAGAAATGTCTGATCATGTCTTCTCCTCATTTCTTGACTGGATTTTTTTGTTTTTTGGGTGTTGAGTTTGAGAAGTTCTTTATAGATTTTGGATACTAATCCTTTATCTGATATGTCATTTGCAAATATCTTCACCCATTTTGACAGTTGTCTTTTGGTTTTGTTAACTGTTTCTTTTGCTGTTCAGAAGCTTTTGATCTTGATGAAGTCTCAGTAGTTCATTTTTGCCCTAGGAAGGGAAGAAGAAGGAAGAAGTTGCTGTGGCTGAGGTCAAAGAGGTTGCTGCCTGTGTTCTCCTCTAGGATTTTGAAGGATTCCTGTCTCATATTGAGGTCTTTCATCCATTTTGCATCTATTTATGTGTGTGGTATAAGGAAATGGTCCAGTTTCATTCTTCTGCATGTGGCTGTCTAATTTTCCCAACACCATTTGTTGAAGAGACTGTTTGTTTTCCATTGGACATTCTTTCCTGCTTTGTCAAAGATTAGTTGACCATATAGTGGAGGGTCCATTTCTGGGTTCTCTGCTCTGTGTTTCTGTTTTTGTGCCAGTACAAGCTGTCTTGATGATTATAATTTTGTAATAGAGCATAAAGTCCAGAATTGTGATGCTACAAGCTTTGGTTTTATTTTTCAACATTCTTTGGCTATTTGGGATATTTTCTGGTTCCATACAAATTTTAGGATTATTTGCTCCAGCTCTGTGAAAAAAGTTGATGTTATTTTTATAAGGATTGCATTAAATGTGTAGATCGCTTTCAGTAGCATAGACATTTTCACAATATTTGTTCTTCCAGTCCCTGAGTGTGGAGCATTTCTCTGTTTCTTTGTTTGTTCCTCAGTTTTTTCATGAGTGTTCTATAGTTTTCTGAGTACAGGTCCTTTGCCTCTTTGGTTACATTTATTCCTAGGTATCTTATGGTTTTGTCTGCAATTGTCAATGGGATCCATTCCTTAATTTCTCTTTCTTCTGTCTCATTGTTAGTGTATAGAAATGCAACTGATTTCTGTGCATTGATTTTATATCTTGACACTTTGCTGAATTCCTGTATGAGTTCTAGCAGTCTTCAGGTGGAGTCTTTTGGGTTTTCCACATAGAGTATCACGTCATATGCAAAGAGTGAGATTTTGACTTAAAACAAGGTTTTGAAATTTTATTAAAGGATCTTCATTTTTAAGTTCTGAGCAGATTACAAGGCTGTAACATCCAGTAGTAGGGTTAATTCTGGTGTTTGTTCTTGTTCTACAACAATACTTTCTAGTAAAACATGATTCCTGTGTTAAAATATCAGCTATTGGGTATAGCTAAGGAAAATGACATTCTGGTTGATTCAGCATTCTGGTTAATAAGAAGTTATCTTGCATATGCCAGTTTTCAAATACTGAGACAGCGGTACCATATACTTGACAGTAAATTGATGTTGAAGATAGTTAAATTTTTCTCTGATCTAAAATATACTATAGAATTATATGATATTAGTGGGGCATCTTAATAAATAAAGGATTTTTCCTAGTGCCACAAATGAGCTGAAGTGACAGTGGAGAGTTTCAGTTGCTAGAATGCTGTATAAGAATGTTTATCTAGAAACATACAGCAATAATTAATTACCTTATGGAGCTCCCTTTAAGATTGGCCTCAATTTCTCAGTGTTTAAAAGTACTCATGTCAAAATCAGAAACCTTTACCTACAGCACTGCTATTTGAATTACAACTCCAATATAAGGCATCATTATAGAGACAGTATTGGCTTCTGATGTAGCAAAACCATTTCCCTAAGTGTCAGAGGTGCTTCTTTAAGCTTTAGATTGCTGCTTTTTTGTTGTTGTTGTTCTATGATAGGGATTTTCTTTTATTATAATGCAGAGGATTTTCTTCTTTTAGTGATAAAAGCATGAATTCCGATCAATTGATTTAGAAGGCTGTTTTTAACTGACTTTACCCTTTCTGGCAAATGTGCTGATGCTTAGTGATATCAGACTTTCCTTTGACAAGGGGATTCTTGATTATAAAAATAAATAAATATTGACTTCCTTTCTTTGAGGACAACAAAGGTTTTTCAGTCTGAGGCTTATTTTTTCATGTTCCTCTTCAGAAACCCAAGCTGATGGAAGAGTTGTTTTCTTCTCTAAAGAATAAACCAAAGGTAAAGGGATTTAGGTGAAATGTATGGAGAAATTTCTTGACAATATAGTAAAACATGGGAACTAGTTTTATCAAAGAAAGCTATTGTGTACTAGATAGGGCTTTCCTCCCCACTAAGAAGTCAGTCAAGTCTTGAGATGGGAGAGTAGAGAGCCAGTGCAATGGTGATCTCTGTCTGTACCCACCTTCTGATGCCTGACCTTGCTGCTTGTCCACTTTAGGCCTCGATAGGGAGATGGGGATAAAGCAAGAAGGAGGATAAGTAGAGAGAAGGTGATACATACTACCTCCTTACAAGTCTGTGTTTTGAAGTCTAATACCTATGAAGCTTTGTCTTTCTCACTGAGTTAAATACAAGCTTCTTAGCCTGACATTGGAGGTAATCCAGAATTTGGCTGCAATCCATTGTTCTAGGTTTTTCTCTCACTCATCCTTTGTAGGGACACTGGGGCAAAAGCCACCAGATGGTCCCCTTTCATCATAAAATGCACCACAAATTCTGTTATCACTTCCTTATACTTAGACTTTCTGGATCTCCTGTTATTTCACTGAACTTGAATCCTACTACTTTCTGCCTCACTCAGTCCTAGACACACTGATCTCTTTTCTGCTCTTCTTTGCTGAGCATGATCCCTGTTCATGGCCTTTGCACTTCTTATTCCTTCTGCCTTGAACACTCTGTTTGATGCACATGTGCCCTTATTTTATTTAGGACATTCTTCAAATATTAATTTTTCTGTGAGGCATTCCTTGGCCCCTCTATACTCTTCTGGTTCTTTCCATATCACTTACCCTGCTTTACCTTTTTCATAGCACCATTCTCTGCTGTATTATACCACTAGCTTATATACATATTTCTTTTCCCCAACACCACCAGGATTTAAGTTTCATTTTGGAAAAGATTTTTGTCTGTGTTGGTCACTGATATATACCTAGTACCCAGAAACAGTGTCTGACATGTAGTGCGTTCTCATTAAATATTCACTGAACAAATGAATGAATTAATGCTATGCCTTCTGTCTGGAATCCCCCCTCTTCATATCTACTTATCCTTTAAACCACACTCAGATGCTACATCCTTAGTGAAGCCTTTCCTAATTCCTCTCAACATTATTTTTCCCTCCTCTGACTCCCTATAATTTCTCCTGTTTGAAGTGATCTTACTGTATTTTGATCTGTGCCATGTGACCTATGAGTTTTTTCCTTCTTTCTGGTAAACATTTGCTTCCTAAGGGCAGAAATTGTGTTGCTATCCATACACTTTTCACAAAGGTCTTAACTTCAAAACTCATTTAATAGTTTCACTTCTGGGATGGCAGCATGAGGAGCTCCATGAGGAGCTCTGGAGTATGTCCTAAGGGCATACAGCAAATAAAGAAATATTTATTCAAAAACATCTAACTCTTGTTAAGAGCAGTTAAGCCTTCTGGTTCTTGATCCATGATCCATTTCTTTCCTCCTCCCTCACCCATCTCAGCTTCATGAAAACTTTACTCTGTGTGTGTGTAGCCAAGAGGACAGGAATTACTCTCTCAGTTCCTAATGAGGGGGTATGATATCTTACTGGGAGGGGCAAGACACCAGCATTTTGTAACTAATCCAACTTGAATTTGTTCTTTTTCCTTTTCAACTTGAATTTGAAGATGCTAAATTCCTGGTGAGTGTAGCAGAGTGATTGAGAGCTTCTTTTTTTCCAACTCAGCCACCACCCACCACTCAACATGGAGGCTCAACCCAAGGCATAGCAGGATGGGAATTCTGGGGCCCTGACCACACTCACACTAGCTATATGGTAGTGCAGAGGTTCCTGCCAGGAGAGACAAACTAAGAAGTTAAAAGGCTACTTCCCCTGCCTGGGGTAGTTGTTCAGAGATTCTCCCCAGGTAGAGAGATAGTCCATAAGAACAGAAAGTTCTGAAATGAACTGACTTATTTGAAACAGAATGTGAAGGAAGTTCAAGCCAATAGTGTGTGCTGTGGAACATTTATTCTTTGCAATTATGGTTTAGTTTGTGGTTATTTCCCCACATATAGATGTCCATTGTATTTTTAACTGTGTAGTATCTATTTATATCCTTTGCCTATTTGGGGGGGCAAAGATTATTATGTAAAGAGCCCTGTAGATATTAATGAAATTATCCCTTTGAATTGCAATTTTTATCCCAGTTTATAGTTTGTCTTTTGACTTTTTAAAGCTGTTTTTAAAGATTTATTAATTTATTTTAGAAAGAGAAAGAGAGAGCGTGAAGAAGCAGGGGGAGGGGCAGAAAAAGAGGGAGAGAGAATCCTCAAGCAGACTCCATGCTGAGCATGGAACCGGACACGTGGCTTGATCCCAGGTCCCTGAGATCATGACCTGAGCTGAAATCAAGTGTTTGTCACACTGACTGAGCCACCTAGGCACTCTGTTTTTAATTCTGCTTATGTTGCTTCTTTTTCTTTGCAGATATGTTTAATTTGTATGCAGTAAAATTTATCAATCTCTTTCCTTATGGTTTATCTGTTTTGAGTCTTGCTTAAAAAGGTGTTCCACACCTGAGGGGGTCCACTCCTTGAAATTCTGATTTAACAGAATTGGATATGGTACCAAGAATCTTTAACAAGATGTTAAACCACCTTCCTATACTATACTTACTATATTATACTATATCTTACTATACTAACAGGCAACTTTGAAATTTGCCTTGGGCAAAAGGAATAAAGTTTGACTTATTTTTGATTTTTTTTTTTTTGCAAAGCTACTTATTTCCATTGTTAACTTCTTAAAGAATTTTGGCTTCAATAAATAGTTATCAGCTCTTCTTACCATTAATGAATGGTAAGATATATATTGAGTGCCTACAATATACCAAACTCTGTAAAGTTCTATCTTTTTTATGTTTTTATTTTATTTATTTGACAGAGAGAGAGAGCACAGTCAGGGAGAGTGGCAGGCAGAGGCAGAGAGAGAAGCGGGCTCCTTGCTAGCCGTGGGTCTTGATCTCAGGACCCTGGGATCATGACCTGATCCAAAGGTAGATGTTTAACTGACTGAGTCACCCAGGTGCCCCTATAAATTTCTGTTCTTAATATCTTAAGGAAGATGATTAAACTAACTCTACCCTAGTGGAATATGGTGATTGATTGTTTCTTTAGCAGTAGTGATTGATTTATATCAAACCATGCCCACACTTTCACTCATTTTTTCATGTAACCAAGGACAGTTTTGCAAAAATGTCATCTGTAGGTAGGGATAGTAACAATAGTTTGATGTGTAGTCTATAGTCCTGAAATAGATTGGGCCTAGTAGGCTTAAACACATATAACTCCAACCTTGTTATTTGGTGCTTGTTATGACGATGATGTTGCCTGATCTCTTTATTAGCTCCTTGGGTGATTACATTCACTGCCCTTTTCCCTTTCCTGAACTAAGCAGAATTGAAAGATTTTCTTGAAAATGCTTCTTGATTGCTAATATGTATATGAAATCACCCAAGGATCTTGTTAAAGTGAAGATTCTGATTTGGTAGTGGGAGTGGGGCCCAAGATTCTGCATTCTAACAAGTTCCCAGGCAATGCCCCCAATGCTGCTGGTCCATGGGTAACACTCTGAGGAACAAAGTCTTAGACCTCCCAAGTTTCACTGAGTTGTTTTTGAGAGGTCACACTGGTTCCTTCCTTATTTTCTTGGCCTCTTGTTCCTGTTTGGATATTTCATTTTTACATTCCTCAAATTCTTTGAGATCTCTTCATTTAACCATAAACCAGACCAATAGAATTAGCCAAACAAGCTGTCCTCTTTGCTAGGTACCAAGAACCCTTTACCCACCCAAAGGAAATCCACTGATAAGCCATGGTTCCTTAATTTTCTAGTTACAGAAAGTCTTCTTAAGATCTCTGGTGAAAGATGATGTTACTGAAGAAGATAAGGTTGGCCAGCCTAGTTAGTCATTTATCACATTGGAAAACAAACCATCGTCATCAGCAGAGATGACAGGAAGAATGGTGGGTACACAGGAAAGTAGGTTTTGATGGGATGGGAGGAGCAGAACTTGGATACTAAAGGCACATAGGGTGTGTTAGAGTAAAGCTGGGTCAAACTGGGTATAGATAGTGAAAGGAGGAATCAACAGGACAGGAAGAGTTTCTATTTTGTTATGTTTTGTTTTTAATGTGTTGGCTACTTTGTGTTCACAGTTTGCCAAAGAATATTATGGATGGCCATCCTCAATGAACTCCCTTCACTCCAAATCCTGGCTTTTTTTTTAATAGTATTTATTTATTTGACAGACAGAGATCACAAGTAGGTAGAGAGGCAGGCAGAGAGAAAGAGAGGGGAAAGCAGGCTCTCTGCTGAGTAGAGAGCCCGATGCGGGACTCGATTCCAGGACCCTGAGATCATGTCCTGAGCCAAAGGCAGAGGCTTTAATGCACTGAGCCACCCAGGCTCCTGACTTCTGGCTTTTTAATTCCTTAATGTAAGTGAGAGACCTCATGGTTTGGCCAAAAGGCCTCACCATGAGAGCCTAGTGGCACAGCTCAGGGTCCAAGGGCATGGTGCTTTGCTAAAGGTTAGACTGGAGGTACCAGGCACCCAACCAGAAAAGTAAGACTTGAGATGGTGTTCTTTTTACCCTGCATTGCTGCTCTCACTAGCTGGTTTGAAGCATATGGCATTGAATATGAGTAACATTAATGTAAGTCGGGCTGTCTGCTGGAAGTGGTGATGTGGACTGTGCAGGGCAAGCATGCAGGCAAAGGAAAGTTTACATGAACTTCTCAGCAAAGAGGAAGACAGAATTGGCTGTTTAGTCCCTGCCAGGAGAATGGGCTTTTATCTGAAAATAAGAGCTGTTACAAAACAAGGAGAAACTGTAGGACATTTCTCCTGTTTCAAAAATGTAGTCTCCTCCCCTTTCCCTCTTCCCCTGCTGTGCATAAACAACAAAACCCTGGGAGGGAAACTTCCTGTTGATTTGTGCTGAAAGGGCTTTTTCTTCCACACCTGGCATCTCTTGATTCCCCAACTTAACCTCGATTGCAGAAAGAATTGCAGAAAGGGTTTTGTGGGATATGATGGGTGAGATGGTCCACAGGGAAAAAAGAATGCATAAACTTGGCTCGAGAAGTGAGGGAGGGACCGCGATTTGAATTGTGCACAGGCTCCGGCTTTGAAAACCCAGTGGATGAGGGGCAGAAGCTAAGTGGCCAAGGAGGGGGGCGGGGAGGGCGCGGGTGTACGCTGTGCGCCAGGCACAGAGTTCTCAGTTGCTCCCACTTGGTCCTTGTCTCTATCTCTGGCTCATTTGGTCTCTGTAGCTAACGCAGAGCAATGGAACAGCCTCAGGAGAACAGCTGGAGAAAGCTCAGAGAAAGACAAATAGGGGCCCATCTCCGCCGCAAATGCTTGAGCACAGCACTCAGCTGACCCGTTAAATGAGCAATCCTGTTAAGTGTGTTAATCAGCAAGGAGCCCGTGAGCCGAGCGGTACGCTCTGGGAGATACCTGGAATAAAAAACGGAACTCTTCCTCTGCTACAATTCAGACCTTGTCGGTTTCTGAGTTGCAGTCCTTCTTCCCTATTACTCTTTTTAAAAAAAAAAAAAAATTAATTTATTTATTTTCAGCATAACAGTATTCATTATTTTTGCACCACACCCAGTGCTCCATGCAATCCGTGCCCTCTATAATACCCACCACCTGGTACCCCAACCTCACCCCCCCACTTCAAACCCCGCAGATTGTTTTTCAGAGTCCATAGTTTCTCATGATTCACCTCCCCTTTCAATTTCCCCCAACTCCCTTCTCCTCTCTATCTCCCCATGTCCTCCATGCTATTTGTTATGCTCCACAAATAAGTGAAACCATATGATAATTGACTCTCTCTGCTTGACTTATTTCACTCAGCATAAGTCCCGTCCATGTTGCTACAAAAGTTGGGTATTCATCCTTTCTGATGAAGGCATAATTCCCTATTACTCTTAAAGAGAGGAGCTCCTGGGCTCTGTGACCTTGGAGAGCAGGTGGTCAGGATCATTGCTAGAGAGCCTCAGGCAGGCCGCATGAACAACCACAACCCAGGTCTTATTTCCAAGCCCCTCCCGGGGTCCCAGAACCCTCCTTCTCAGTGTATGATTGTCAGGGCTGGAGAACCCTGAGACCTGGGGATTTCTAACGTGGGAGGCGTGGAAAGGAGTTTTCTCTGGGACTAGGAAACTCATTTTATGAATATAATTAGGGGGCCCGTGTTTTTAATATCATTAAGTTCTGGCCAGGGGGGAACCAAGTAGGTAAACTCCTGGTTGAGCTAGACACCTATTCAGTGGGTGGAACTAGAGACCAGGGGATGAAAAACTTTGTTTAGTGATTTTCCACGCCCGCACTCAGTTCAGCGCTCGCCCCAACCCTGTATGCCGGTCTACTTTTGTACGGACACTAGACGGCGCTGCCGGGACGCGCTTTCCTTCTCGCAGGAAAGGTAAGAGGGAAGTGCTCCCCCCCCTTTCTTTTTCTTTTCTTTTCTCTCTCTCTCTCTCTCTCTCTCTCTCTTTTAAACCAGGGATGGGGGACTCAAGGTTGGCAGTCTTTCCCAGTCTCCCTCCCCTCCCCGCGCTCCCAAATCTAAAGGGGTGTGGAAGAGGAGGAGGAGCAGCAGCAGCCCTTTTCCGTGACGCGCCTGAGCGGTTCTCTCTAATCCCCACCTCCTCCGCGGTGCAATCAGTCAGCCCCGAGAACTGTTAGCGACCGAGACGCAGCTCTAGGTGATTTCCACTACCTTCCTACCCCCACTCTAGGCGTTCTTTTGGAGGCAGCAAGAGCGGTGGCAGGATGTGAGGCGAGCCTGGAGCGTACTTTCCGGCGCTGCTCCTTCTTCGGAGCTAGGGAGGACCGTGTAGGTTTTTGCGCACAGGCTGGAGAGGGTTCCTGGGAAAGCCTGAAGCCTGGAACAGGCGGGAGAGAGGTGAGCAGTCACAGTTCGCACCTGAAGCCTACGCTGCAGTCTGGGTAGTAGGGCTGTTGCCCTTAAGGCGTACGTGCTTCTTGAGGAGAGAGAGTCACAGGCTGAGGCACCTGCATCCCTCGGTGTACCATTTGGCCAAGATAAGGTGCTGCTGGAGCACAGCTGCTCCGAAGCAAAGTCGCAAAGGAAGAGGCTGAGAGGCAGGCGACTTAGGAAGAGTCTGGTCACGGAGCCGAGAGGCGGCACCTGACGATCTAGCAAAGGGAAGAGTAATTTAGGAACCTTTTTTAGCCTCCCTGTCCAGCTCCCCCTAAAGTCTACAAAAACTCTGTTGAACTCTAGAAATCTTGCTTGGATTAGGAGAATTTTCCTAGCACCCTCCTTGGCTAGGACAGGGAGTGGAGAAAACAGGCGGGGCTGCTCTGTCCACTGCTCCGGAAGACACCCTTTCCTCCAAGCCACCTCCAGCTCTGATCGCCCTTGGGGAGCCTCCCCTTTCGCCCAGCAAGCTCGAGCCCACACTCCTTGGAACCCAGCTCTTCCTCTCGCCCTGGACCTATTACCCCAGACATGGAACTGCATGCGTGAGCCCTGCCGGACATCGCCTGCTGTTGTGGAAGACTCAGGTAATGCCCGTTTGCATAACCGGACAGTTGGCCGGCGAGGAGAGAACGTGCTAGGCTCTCAGGCGATAGGAGGGAGTAGGCAGGTTGCGACCAACAGAGGCTCTACCTCTCGTTCAGCCCTGGTTCTTGCTCGTGGAAACACTTGCCAGTTTTCTTTCTCTTCCTTCACCTCTCCCAGAAAGTTTAAAGGCTGGAGCTCCCAAGGCCAGGGGTTCTTTGGCTACAACTAGTGAGTGCTGCCTGCCAGGTGCAGGTAAGCCGGTGTGTTTCATTGCTGCGAGCAGGATCTTCGTGATCTTTGCAGCTGGTGCACGGACACTGTGGCTTGGAAAGCACTTTCCTATTGGGGTCTCATCTCTGATTCTTCCCACGTTTTCGGCCTGCAGCCAGGATAGCAACCCACACAGGGATAGGGCCCAGGGTGACTCAAAGGAGAAGCAGTGAGGGGTTCCCCAACAATGAGCTCCAGGTCCTGGAGATTCCCAGCAAGCAGGGGACAAGAGAGAGCTCTGGTGATATGAGACCATCTCTGTCCACCTGCCTGCCTGTCTTGAAAACCCAAAGGTAGCCCAGCTCAGACTTTGGGATGCTCCAGGGATTCTCCACAGGAATCCCTACTCCCCCTTGAGCCAGTTTCTCAGGTTGAGTGATCCTCTCCCAACCATTGCTCAGGGGAGAGGACCCACCTGTGCTGAGCAGTGCTTCATACTTTTTGAGAAGGAACCCCAGAGAAGGAGGAGAGGGTGAGGAGGGACAGCCACCCAGTGTGACCTGTCTTGTAGCTCTGGGCCCAAGATTGGAGCAATGAACTTTATTTGTTACTTACTATAAGACGTCTAAAAAAATGCTTTGGCAAAGAAACATGGCAAAGGAACTGTGTATTATAATAATTCTCCATTTTAGGGTTTTCTCCTGGTTCCCACAGCCACTCCTTTCCCCATCTCTGGGACCTAGGGGTCCAGGTGGAAAACATTAGTAAACAGGTATTTAAGGTTTTCTCTGTGCCATCCAGCTATGACTGGGCTGAAGTGCTAGAAAAGAACCTTTCTGCTGAAAGCTACTTTGGACCCTGTCACTGGTGGGTTTTTTTTTAGGGGGGGGGAGGTCTTCAGGAATAATTTACCCCCACCAGTACATTCAATCTCACCTTCTATAGACTTCCAAGAAGAAATCCTTCTCTCATTTCCTGGCCAGGGGAGCCAAGTTGTGGATTACTGAACAGGTGGCACAGCTAGGCATCAGATCCAAAGTAAGGAAGGAGGGAGGAAGGAAAGGACATATCCCTGAGGTTTTGCAATTTCAGCAATTTCAGCAGGCATGTACTGCTCAGGAAGGCTACCTCCATTACAGCCCTCAAGGAGTTAAGTCAGGAGTTAAGTCCAGAAGGAGTTAAGTGTCCAGAGCAGGTGTAGGAACTGGAAGCCACTTCTCCACTGACACCCTCCTCAGGCTGTCCCTGAGGAGTTAGATGAAGTATGGTGCCTGTGCAATGTTGCACTACTGGGCTCTTTCCAAAGAGTAGTAGACACTTAAGCTTCTGCAGGTCTTGCACCTCAGAACACATTTTTTGTTTTGCTTTGTTTTGTTTTGTTTTCAGTGCTCCTTACTTACCCAGACAGAAATAGGCAACTACCCTTGTATCTAGGAAGACTGAAAATCCCAGGTGTACTTCAGCCAGAGGCTTCAGGGGAAATTTCTACCTGCACCCATTTCACCCTTTCTACCCCTCCTCTGTGGAGTAATCCTAACTATAGGGCCATTATTATTCGATCGTGTGGTGTCTGGATCAGATGGGGTGGCTCCAGCTCTGAGCTACCGGCTCATTGGCTCATTGGGTGAGCTCTCCAGTTTGGGGGCTGCTTTGGGCTAGACAGCCTGCAATTACAGGATAGGGAAGCAGATGATTTAAATAGAAAGTATTTACATGTGGGTAAAAGCCTTTGGCACTAAAGGTTCCTGGTTCGCCCACTCTAGGTCCAGCTGGCCAAAAGGAGGGACAAGTGGCTACCAAAGCTTCCTCCTTGGGACAGTGGAGCCATGACTGCTTCTGCTTCTGCCTGATAGGTCAAGGGCAGGCCTTCAGAGCAGTACAGCTGGGGATTTAAGTGAGGCTTTGCAGTATGGTCTCTGCTGTCCTCACAGACATCTGGGTAGTCCTCCCTCAGGTTAAGCAATGGGACATTTTCAGTTTTTGTGGGACTACTGCTGTTATGACCTCTTTGTGCAGAGGCTAAAGGCACTGATAAGGCATAGGGGGATATAGTGGTTCCCCTGGAATGTGGTTTTTACAGACAAAGTCCAGTCTGACTCTTGATTTACCCACTCATTTCCTGAGACATGGCTTTTTAATTGAGTAGAACTTTCTTGAGCACCAGTAATTGGTGATAGAGTCCACAGAAGCATATGTTGCTTGCCAGGGTGAATGGATGGTGTGGCTACCTGGAGAGTAGCCCAAATTACACACCTGGCACATGTTGCCAAAGGTGCAAAGCCACTGAAGTTTTGTTTAGCCTTAGGAAGACATACACCAGAGTCCAGCTTTATAAAGGAGATGATGAATTTTAAGTGATTCTTCCAGTTTTCTTTAGAATAATAAACTTCATGTTATCAATCATATAGGGTTGCATAGTTCACTGAAGTGGATCAGAGCAAAACATTTGCCATTTGAGAAGGGCAAATGTGGGGAAAGTAAAATGAATTAAAATATGGTTGAAATGATCAAATTCTTTGGTAAAACAGAATTGTGTGTTCACATCTGTCCCTTAAAGGAAATCATCACTGTGTGCGGTTTGATGGTCTGAGCTGATACTGTGACAGGTTGTTGCAGCACAATAAAAATTAAAGGAGAAAAATGCATTTTCTCCTTTGTACTTGGCTATTTCTGTAACTATGACAGTACCGATTGCAGCCAGGACTGTTAGAAGAATGTACACGTTGCCTTCTTTATTTGAAAAGTACTGTAAAGTCCTTGGTGAAAAATACACCATAACCAAGTAGAAGAAATTAAAAAAAAATCCCAGGTTTCAACTTTTCTTACCTTACTAAAGGTATAAAGTATAAGGTAAGAAAAATCACCAAACATCAGTGTATGGGCTAATGGGGCCTTTTAGGGCTGGTTTCTATCTGTAGCCAATAGCCCACACCCTTTAACCCCTGAGGTTTATTTCTTGAGCCTACATCAGGAAGCCATGATCAGACCTAACTTGGTGGGGAAAAATATAAATGTTAAATGTGCAATGTGTACTTTAATTATCCTGAGATAGGACTTGAGAATAGGATTATTATTAAGTGTATACTTGGAACTGTCAGTGCCAAGGGATTTGCCAAAGTAAAACATGGCTGGTCAGTATAAGGCTTGATGCAGAAATGTACTTCATGGGTCCATTTGGCCAAAGCTATCATGAATTCAAACTCTCGGCTGGTTCACTTTGAACTGCCTCCCAATGAGATTGGAGGCACTGGAGTAAGTCCATTGTGGGTCAGTTTCTCTTGGGCATCCCCAGCCACAGACATGGCTCCAAATCTTTGATCCAATAACCTAAATGTATATTCTCTGTGCCAAGGAGCCAGGTTTAAGCCTTCTTGATTTATTTTCCTCCTTTAATCTGACCTCTTCATGTAGCTGTACCTTCCCTTCACTCGAGTTCTCTAATGCTTTTTACCTGGCTTGCTTTATTCTTCTTTCTGGGTATGTTTTATTTATTTATTTATTTATTGGCACATAAAATGTATTCAGATGCTAATTTGGCACCCCCTTCCCTTCAGTCTCATTCAGCTGTGACTCCTGAATGCCTTATCCATTCCTGCTTCCTGCTCCTGTCTTTTATTAAATGCCCTGAGTTCTATCTCTGGAATAGGATTTTTTCCCTTTACATTCCTATTGCCACTACTCCCTGTCAAATCCTCTAGATACTTTTGTTTTTTCCTTTCCTTTCCTTTTTTCCCCCTTTCCTTTCCTTCCTCCCCTTCTCCTTTCCTCCTTTCCTCTCCATTCTGGACCTGGTCTGCTTTAAAGACTCTTCTTGTCATTTTTATTCTGCTCTCCAATTCATCATATCCTACATATTAGGACTAATATTTCTGAAGTCCTCTTAGTTCTTTACTTAAGTGTATTGATACCTAGTGAGTGAATATTAGGTGGTGGGGATTGTTACTGAATCTGAAAGAATTTCTAATAATTAGAATTGCTTAATACATTAAATACCTTCCTTCTCACATGATGATCTAATTGGGCCAGACCACTAATCATTATCCAACATAATATTTGTTATCCACCCTTTCTACCTCTGCTTATGCCATTCTTTTAACTTGGAATGTCTTTCTCCTCCTCCTCCCATCTCTACTTCTCTGCCTGTTGAGTATGAACCATATTCAAGAAGTAGTTTAAGGGGTGCCTGGGTGGCTCAGTGGGTTAAGCCTCTGCCTTCAGCTCAGGTCAGGATCTTGGGGTCCTGGGATGCAGCCACATCAGGCTCCCTGCTCAGTGGGGAGCCTGCTTCCCCCTCTCTCTGTCTCTGCCTGCCTCTCTGCCAACTTGTGATCTCTGTCAAATAAATAAATAAAATCTTAAAAAAAAAGAAAAAAAAAGAAATAGTTTAAATGACACCTCTTTCATGCAGCCCTCCCTAATTTCTCCTTTATGCTCCATAGCCAAAAGAATTTCTCCCTTCTTGGAACTCTCTTGACACTTTCTTGATTCTTTGTTTATGGTCCTTAACCTTATTCTGAAACCATTATTGCTATTTGTTATCCTATCTTCTCTACTAAAGTTTAAACTTCTTGAAGGCTATGTTATCTGTCCCTTATTCTGCAAGAATGTCATGCATACAGGGGCATCCATTATATATTTAACTGAACTGCCATTGTGATCTCAAGGTTAGCCTTAACATTTAACTGAAAATCCCTATCTAAATGAGAGTTTCGGGTTAAGTAGGAAATTGTCAAACCTATTATCTGCCAATAATGCTATGAAATAGTATAATAAGGCAGTGATTTTTTTAATAGTCATGCTTTGGAAGTGCTCTGTCCAATAAACATGTGATTGTATAAATTTAAGTTGATTACAATTAAATGAAACTAAAAATTTGGTTCCTCTGTTGCAGTAGCCATATTTCAAGAGCTTGGTAGCCACATGTTGCTAATGATTACCATGCTGGAAAGTGCAGCTATTGAACACTTCCATTACTGTAGAAAGTTCTGTTGGGTGGTGACTTTATGCAACAATGGTTCTCTATGTTTATTTCCACCTAGAAACAAGTTTGCAAAGTCAACTGCTTGTATGGGTTTATGGAGAGTTATTCAGTTTCCTTCCCTCTTAGGACACAAATCACTTAATAACATTACAAGAATCACTTTGATTCCCTTTGAGGGAGAAATGAGATATTTATACAATATGAAACACTAAAATTCTGATGAAATTTTGAAGGATAATTATAAGGACCTTGATCTTCCACATATAAATTGTACTAGAAGTAACAGTAATTAGGGGTGCCTGGATGACTCAATTGGTTAAGTGTCAGACTCTTGATTTCAGCTCAGGTAACTTCTTGATTTAGGCTCAGGTAATGATCTCAGGGTCCTGGAATCTAGCCCCATGTGGTGTCTCTGCTCAGTGGGGAGTTTTCTTGTCTCCCTTTCCCTCTGCCCCTCCCCCTACTCATATGTCTCACATGTACTTACTCTCTCTCACTCTATAACTAACTAAATAAATAAACTCTTTAAAAAAAGAAGTAACACTAGTTAAATACTGTAGTACTTGTGCAGAAGCAGACAGATCAATGTAACAGATCAGTGTCTATTTCTTTAGAAATAGGGGACTATTTCCAAATATACTATGACTTTCAAAATAAAAAGCCATTTCAAACCTATGGACTGGGGGAAAAGATGGCTTTTTCAATAAATGTTATTAGGACAGGGCTAGTCATTTAAAGGGAAACTTAATAAACTGACATCTATATTCACTATTTAGATCAAAATTAATTATATTTGGATTAAATACTTAAAAACTATAAAGGTACTAGAAATATTCTATATTTTAAAATATACATTTAGTATAATTTAACATATATTTATAATATTTTTATAATTTTGAGTTTGAGGAGGATTTTCTAATTATGTTATGAAGACTAAAGATTTAAAGAAAAAGATTAATAAATTTTACCTTCAAAAAATCTGTATGGCAAAAAAAAAAGAAACTGGGGAAAAAAATCTGTGTCCTGTAACAAAGGGTAGATATTCTTAATATATAAATAACTCCTATACATCATTTAAAAAATAAATATCCTAATAGAAAAATAGTGAAAAGTTATAAACAGAATAGTATTCTGGAATACCAATAGACAAAGTCACTTTTCAAGTAAACTAATAATTTTAATCTATCAGATTACAGAAGGTTTGAAAGATTAACAAAACATGGTGTTGGCAAAGCTGTAGGGAAATAGATGATTTAATCCACTATGTAAATTGGTACATTTCCAAAGGATTATTTGGCAATCTGTTTAAAAATATTACAATGTACATACCTTCTATAATCTGGCAATTTCACTAAATTTTAGAATTTATCTTAAGAAAAATGAAAGTTCTTGGGGCGCCTGGGTGGCTCAGTGGTTTGGGCTGCTGCCTTTGGCTCGGGTCATGATCTCAGGGTCCTGGGATCGAGCCCCGCATCGGGCTCCCTGCTCCGCAGGAAGCCTGCTTCCCTCTCTCTCTCTCTCTCCCTGCCTCTCTGCCTACTTGTGATCTCCGTCTTTCAAATAAATAAATAAAATCTTTAAAAAAAAAAAAGAAAAATGAAAGTTCTAGAAGATATATACACAAGAATGTTCATTAACCTTTTGTTTATAGTTTAAAAAAGTGCTGAAAAAACCTAACTGGCTCTAATTGACTAGGTACATTGAGATGTGTCAGTTTAGCCAGTTACTACATATACATTAAAGATAATGTAAATATACATTTATTGATATGAATATATATATCCATATATGTAATTTAATGGAAAAAATGGGCTACAAAAGAGCATAATTCAATTTCTTTATACATCTATGTATTTCTATATATGTGCACATAAGCTTATGAAATGTATAGAAAATTGTTCGCAAAAATGTTAATTATAGGTAGAAGGATTTGGGGTTTTCTTTTAAAAATATGTTTTTAATTGTTTGTATTTTCAGTGAGAATGATAAAAGCATATATGGTATGTGTAAAATGCTTATCTCTGTACACAGTACTCAAATATTCACTGAATTGTAGTAATTTTTATGCTTATATCATTTACAAGAGAAACTGGTCAAATGTAAATTTCAGAAGGATTCAAGTGTTAAAAGTAAAAAAAAAAAAAAAAAAAAAAAGGAAAGTATATTATAACTGGAGTAAAATATAAAAGTGACCTAGAAGGGCTTTCTAATAATAAAAATAAAGGAAGAAATAAGAAAAACCAATAGATCATTTAACTTAACATTGAAAATGTAGAGGCACCTGGATGGCTCAGTGTTACGCATCTTTCTTTGGCTCAGGTCATGATTCCAGGGTCCTGGGATCGAGCCCCACATCGGGCTCCTTGCTCAGCAGGAAGCCTACTTCTGTCTCTACCACTCCCCCTGCTTGTGTTCCCTCTCACTATGTCTCTCTCTGTCAAATAAATAAATAAAATCTTTGATAAAGAAAAGAAAATGTGTGTGTGTGTAAAATGTGTAACAATAACATAAAGATAAATTAGGAAAAATAATTGCAATATGTGATGATTGAGGGCTATGTTTACTGCAAAATACAATTCTCCATCAGCTAACCACCTCCAAATAATAAAAGGTTATTTGAATTCTTATTTTTTGTATTACAAATACATACCTACATACAGTTGTTACAGTATTTCAAATCTCAATTCTAATAACACCTACAGAATTTCTGGTGTTATGGATTGGTTGGGAAGGGACCATGCTTTCATGTAGGTTCAGAATATCCTAGCATGGATTTACCCTGGTCCCTAGTTCCCTATAGATTTATATCTGCCAGTGCAACTCTCTGTACAGGGAACAGTCCTGCCAGATCCAAATATATAGCTAATTTTCCCCCTGCAACATTAGTTTTTTTTACACTCAGTATGTTTGTCACCATTCTGGAAAAAAATAAAAACTTGTATTAATAATCTGTGAACTTCCATTTAAGGGGATGTTTGTTTATTTTTTTTTTTTACTGTATCATCAAAACTTTATAAGAACATGAATATAAAAAAATAACAAAATTATATCACTGATTCTTTAAAATGGTAGATTATGGATGAATCAAATGTTGTTTTTTTAAAATTTTTCATTGTTTATGTACCACATCCATGCTTCATGCAATACATGCCCTCCGTAATACCCACCACCAGGCTCACCCAAACTCCCACCCCTCTCCCCTTCAAACCCCTTAGTTTGTTTCTCATAATTTCTATTATGTGGTCATATTCCTTTTTTTTTTCAAATTCTTATTTATATTCTAGTTAGTTAATATGCAGGACAATATCAGTTTCAGGAGTAAAATTCAGTGATGCAACACATAGATACAACACCCAGTGCACATCATAACAAGTACCCTCCTGTGGCACCTGGGTGGCTCAGTTGGTTAAGCCTCTGCCTTTGGCTCAGGTCATTATCTCAGTGTTTTGGGATTGAGCCCCACATCAGGCTCCCTGCTCAGAAGGGAGTCTGCCTCCCCCTTTCCCTCTGGCCATCTCCTGCTTGTTCTCTCTCTCTCTCTCTCTCTCTCTCTCTCAAATCAACAAGTAAAATATTAAAAAAAACTCAAGTGCCCTCTTTAATAACCATCACTCATCTAGCCCATCCCCTTCCCCCTTTCCTTCCCTCCCTCCCTCCCTTCCTCTCATCCTCCCCTCCTCAGTTTGTCCCTGATCATTAAGAGTCTCTTATGGTTTGTTTCTCTCTCTCTTTCCTCCCCACATACATTCAACTGTTTTGTTTCTTAAATTCCACATATAAGTGAGATCATATTTTTGTTTATCTGACTGACTGATTTTGTTTAGTGTACTACAACCTAGCTCCAATCATCTTGTTGCAAATGGCAAAATTTCAATCATTTTGATGGCCAAATAATATTCCATTATATGTATACACACACACGCACACAAAAACCACTTCTTTGTCTATTCATCAGTGGATGGACATTTGGGCTGTTTCCATAATTAGGCTATTGTTGATAATGCTGCTATAAACATTGGGGTACATGTATGCCTTTGGACCTGTATTTTTGTATCCTTTGGGTAAATACCTAATAGTACAATTGTTGGATCTTAGAGTAGTTCTATTTTTTTCATTCTGAGGAATCGCTACACTGTTTTCCAAAGTGGCTGCACCGATTTGCCTTCCCAACAATAGTGTAAGAATGTTCCTCTTTCTCAGCATCCTCACCAAAACCTGTTGTATCTATGTTGTTAATTTTAGTCATTCTGACAGGTGTGAGGTTGTATCTTGTTATGGTTTTGATTAGTATTTCCCTGATGATTAGTGATGTTAATAATCTTTTCCTGTGTCTGTTTGCCATCTGGATGTCCTCTTTGGAAAAATGTCTAGTCATGTCTTCTGCCCATTTATTGATTGGATTATTTGTTTTTTGGGGTGTTGAGTTTAATAAGTTTTTTTAAATATATTTTGGATACTAACCCTTTATTAGATATGTCATTTGCAAATATCTTCTCCATTCCATAGGCTGCCTTTTAGTTTTGTTGATTATTTCCTTCACCACACAGAAGCTTTTTATCCTGAAGAAGAATCAATAGCTCAATATTTGCTTTTCTTTCTCTTGCCTCTGTTGCCATGTTTAGTAAGAAGTTTCTGAGGCTGAGACCAAAGGGGATGCTGCCTGTGTTCTTCTCTAGGATTTTTATGGTTTCCTGTATCACATAAAGGTCTTTCATCCATTTTGAATTTATTTTTGTGTATGGTGTAAGAAAGTGCCCCAGTTTCATTCTTCTACATGTTGCTGTCCAGTTTTCCCAACACCATTTGTTAAAGATACTATCTTTTCCCCTTGGATCTTCTCCTGCTGTGTTGAAGATTAGTTAACGGTAGCATTGAGAGAACTCCATTTCTGAGTTCTCTATTCTGTTCCATTGACCTATATGTCTGTTTTTGTGCCAGTACCATACTGTCTTGATGACTACAGCTTTGTAATATAGCTTGAAGCCTGGAACCACGATGACCCGAGCTTTTCTTTTCTTTTTCAGGATTGCTTGGCTATTTGGGGTCTTTTGTGGTTCCATGCAAATTTTAGGATTATTGTTCTAGCTTTGTGATAGGGATTACATTAAATGAGTAGATTGCTTTGGGTATTATAGACATTTTAACAGTGTTTGTTCTTCCAATCTATAAGCATGGTTTCTTTGTGTCCTCTTCAGTTTCTTTCACAATGTTTTATAGTTTTCAGAGTACAGATATGATTAGGTTTATTACTAGATATCTCATGGTTTTTGAGTCCTCTTAAACTTCTTTCATAAGTGTTTTGTAGTTCTCAGAATACTGATTTGGTTAGGTTTCTTACATTATCTTATGGTATTTGGTGTAATTGTAAATGGGATTGATTCCCTGATTTCTTTTTCTGCTGCTTCATTATTGGTGTATAGAAATGCAACAAATTTCTGTGCATTGATTTTATATCCTGCAACTTTGTTGAATTCATGTATCAGTTCCTTGCAAATGGATACCTCTTCTTTCTTTTTGTTGTCTGATGGCTGAGGCTAAGACTTTCTGTACTATGTTAAGTAGTAATGGTGAGAGCAGACATCCCTATCTTATTCCTAACCATAGAGGAAAAGCTTTGTTTTTCCCCATGGAGAATGATTTTCACTATGGGTCTTTCATATATGGTAAGGGAATGTTTAGAACTAACAAAGGACTCTTCTAGTTCTTGAATCAATCTCAGCATTAACAAGGCCACATCCTCAACTGAGGAAAGAAAGCCTGATCAGTGCCCACATTGCCAGGGACAAAATATCTGCCTTCAGCTTTCTAGGATACAAAAAGTCTATTTCCTTCAAGTCTAATCCCAAGTTCTTCTTTTTTTTTTTTTTAAAAGAGTTTATTAATTTATTTGACAGAGAGAAAGATCACAAGTAGTCAGAGAGTCAGGCAGAGAGAGAGGAGGAAGCAGGCTCCCGCTGAGCAAAGAGCCCGATGCGGGGCTCGATCCCAGGACACTGAGATCATGACCTGAGCCGAAGGCAGAGGTTTTAACCCACTGAGCCACCCAGGCGCCCCCCCCCCAAGTTCTTCTTTAATGCCATTTTTAATGAGGTGTTTAATGTTTTTTTTTTCTCTTTTGACTTTTTAATACTTACTGGAAAAGACAAGTATTTAAACCTTTTTAAATATTAATGTGGGATAAAAATATATGTTTATAAAAAATAAAAATTAAAAAAAAATATTAATGTGATAAACATAAAATTAGGAAGACTAGTATATTGAATCCCATGTATCTATGACACAACTTCAACAATTATTTAATGGGTTGTTTGGATACTGAGTTTGAGCCAGGGACTGTGACCAAAAATCTCATTTATATTAATTTGTTTTTTTTTTTTAAAGGTTTTATTTATTTATTTGACAGAGAGAAATCACAAGTAGATGGAGAGGCAGGCAGAGAGAGGAAGGGAAGCAGGCTCCCTGCTGAGCAGAGAGCCTGATGCGGGGCTCGATCCCAGGACCCTGAGATCATGACCTGAGCCGAAGGCAGAGGTTTTAACCCACTGAGCCACCCAGGCGCCCCAGTAACTATTTCTATCAGTAACTACCTCTACATAATATAGCAGTCAAGAGCATAGATTTTGGAAAAAGTGGATCTCAGTTCTAATCTTACTGGCTATGTGACTTTGTCTAAGTCACTTATTTTATAAATCTCTGTTTCCTCAACTCATAGGGGAAAGGAGGGAAAAATAAAAAAAGATGAAATCAGAGAAGGAGACAAGTCTTAAGAGACTCTTAGTCATAGGAAACACACTGAGAGTTGCAGGAGGGTTGGGCATGGGAGGATGGGATAACCAGGTGATGGACATTAAGAGGGACATGTGATGTAATAGGCACTGGGTATTATATAAGACTGATGAATCACTGAACTCTACTTCTGAAACTAATAATATACTATATGTTAATTGAGTTTAAATTAAAAGTATTTAAGACTGAATGAATAAATAAATAAATAAAATGTATTTCCTTCTTTTGTGGGCTTTCAGGCCTAGTCTGAAGGTCAGATGTTAACAGACTCATGTGGGACCTGAACTTCATGGCCTAAGAAAGCCTTTCCACAGTTATGGCTAATCAGGAAAAAAAAATGTAGTGCATTATTTTGCTCTGTTATTTTGCTTTGAACTAGCACTTTTAAAATATTTAAAGCTAAGTATTTTAAAGAATTCTTTTAATTATATTATAAAATTTAAACATTAAAGAATATTATATAAAATGTTAAAAATAGTAAATAAAACATTAAATGATTTTAAAAGATTATTAATTTAAAAATATAAAAGCCAGATATTGTTCTTTTTTTTGGTTTTTAATTCCTTTTTAAAAAATCTATTTAAATTTTTTCACAATATTTATTCTTCCAATCCAGGAGCATGGAACATTTTTCCATTTCTTTGTGTCTTCCTCAATTTCTTTCATGAGTACTTTATAGTTTTCTGAGTATAGATTCTGTGTCTCTTTGGTTAGGTTTATTCCTAGGTATCTTATGGTTTTGGATGCAATTGTAAATGGGATTGACTCCTTAATATCTCTTTCTTCTGTCTTGCTGTTGGTGTAGAGAAATGCAACTGATTTCTGTGCATTGATTTTATATCCTGACACTTTACTGAATTCCTGTATAAGTTCTAGCAGTTTTGGAGTGGAGTCTTTTGGGTTTTTTATAAACATATAATGTATTTTATCCCCAGGGGTACAGGTCTGTGAATCACCAGATTTACACACTTCACAGCACTCACCATAACACATAAACCTCCCCAATGTCCATAATCCCACCCCCCTTCTCCCAACCCCCCTCAGTTTGTTTTGTGAGATTAAGAGTCACTTATGGTTTGTCTCCCTCCCAATCCCATCTTGTTTCATTCATTCTTCTCCTACCCCCTTAACCCCCCATGTTGCATCACCACTTCCTCATATCAGGGAGATCATATGATAGTTGTCTTTCTCTGCTTGACTTATTTCGCTAAGTATGATATGCATATCAGATAAAGGACTAGTGTCCAAAATCTATAAAGAACTTAGCAAACTCAACACCCAAAGAACAAATAATCCAATCAAGAAATGGGCAGAGGACATGAACAGACATTTCTGCAAAGAAGACATTCAGATGGTCAATGTGGTTTTAATTTGAATCTCCCTGAGGGCTAGTGATGATGAACATTTTTTCATGTGTCTGATAGCCATTTGTATGTCTTCATTGGAGCAGTGTCTGTTCATATCTTCTGCCCATTTTTTTATGTTTGCCTGTTTCATGTGTGTTGAGTTTGAGGAGTTCATTATAGATCCTGGATATCAACCTTTTGTCTGTACTGTCATTTGCAAATATCTTCTCCCATTCCGTGGGATGCCTCTTTGTTTTTTTGACTGTTTCCTTTGCTGTGCAGAAGCTTTTGATTTTGATGAACTCCCAAAAGTTTATTTTTGCTTTTGTTTCCTTTGCCTTTGGAGACATATCTTGAAAGAAGTTGCTGTGGCTGATATCGAAGAGATTACTGCCTATGTTCTCCTCTAGGATTCTGATGGATTCCTGTCTCACGTTGAGGTCTTTTATCCATTTTGAGTTTATCTTTGTGTATGGTATAAGAGAATGGTCGAGTTTCATTCTTCTACTTATAGCTGTCCAGTTTTCCCAGCACCATTTATTGAAAAGACTGTCTTTTTTCCACTGTATATTTTTTCCTGTTTTGTCGAAGATTAATTGACCATAGAGTTGAGGATTCATATCTGGGCTCTCTACTCTGTTCCACTGGTCTATGTGTTAGGATTTTGTTCAAAGTAAATAATCCCACTGGATTCTATGTTTAGAAATTTCACATCCTTCATGATCCTCATAGGCAAGTAGATTAATATTAGACAGTAAGAAGGAACCCCTCACACACATTTTAACCAAAGAGTAAGATGAATATAGATATATATGGGCCTAAGTTTTCATGAAAGAAGTTGAAAGAGATTCCTTAAAAAAAAGAGCTTTTATTTATTTATTTGACATGAGAGAGAGAGAGAGAGATCACAAGTAGGCAAAGAGGCAGGCAGAGTGAGAGCTGAGCAGAGAGCCTAGTGCAGGGCTTGATCCCAGGACTCTGAGATCATGACCTGAACAGAAGGCAAAGGCTTAACCCACTGAGCCACCCAGGCACCCCAAGAGATAGCATTTATCTAACTTTTGTTCTTTAATATCTTTAACTTTTTTTCTATCATCTGTCCTTCTTGTCCATTGAACTTTTCTGGGAAAATTCAGCCCTTGATTAACTTAACTGTCCATTGCTTCCACTCTTATACCCGAGCACAGCTGGAAAAAAATTCACACAGCTGTGTAGATTGGTTTCACTTATAAATTCACGACCTCTCACCTCATTTGAACCCTCAATGTTACCTAGATATTCTTTGTTCACTAATGACATCTTTCCTTCAAGCTCCAAACTGGCTATTTCAAACTTTCTTTCCAAACTTTTCTTTCCTCACTCACTCAGCAGATGACAATATTCTGTTTCATATAAAAACAGAAATCAAATGAAAGCTCCCTCAAGCAAAAATGAGACAATTATTAACACCAGGGAAAACAAAAACTTGTACAAAAAAGGAAATTAAATTATACTATTTAGTTAGGAAATAAATATTCCTAATAGTATAAAACTGTGGTATAGCTGAATTTGAAGAATTGAGGGAGAGTAAGTGGTCATTCTCTTCCATAATAGGAACTCAATAGATAATATAGATAATATATAATATTGGCTAATTAGGAAGTAAAACTGTGGGCATATTATTTTTAACCATGGAGCACTTGTGTGGATCAGTCAGTTAGGCATCCAACTCTTGATTTTGTCTCAGGTCTTGAATTTAGGGTCATGAAATCAAGCCCTGTATGGGGCTCTGAGCTCAGCAGGGAGTCCAGTTGAGATTTTTTTTCCCCTCTGCCCCTCCCCCTATGCTCTCTCTCTCTCTCCCTTTCTCTCTCAAAAAAAAATAATAATGAATAGGTAAATCTTTAAAAAAAATACATGGAGATAAATAAGGGAGGAAACAGCTTAAAAAGTTCAAAGTTTTCATGAGGAGGAAGTACTCAGGAGGAGGGAGCAGAGGACTGCTATTTTATGTTCATAAGTCTTGTAGTATTATATAACTATTACTTTGAAAAAATAATTTTCAGAATGTTAAGGTGAACTCTTGTGTGGCACCTTGGAGGTAGTAGGCTGTTTTAGGATGAAGTTGAACATCTCTTTACCAGCTTCTGGCTGCCAGAAACTCAGTGAAGTGGACAATGAGAGCAAACTTCATACTTTTTATGAGAAGCATATAGCCACAGAAGTTGCTGATGATGCTCTGGGTGAAAAATGGAAGGGTTACATGGTCTGAATTGGTGGTAGCAATGACAAATAAGGCTTTCTCATGAGACAGGGTGTCTTGTCCCATGGCCATGTTCATCTGCTGCTAAGGGCCAGTCCTGCTACAGATCAAGGAGGACTAGAGTAAGAAAGTAAAAATCTGTTTGTGTTTGCATTGTGGGTGGCAATCTCAGTGTTCTCAACTTGGTCATTGTAAAAAAGGGGGCAAAGGATATTCCTGGAAACACTGATACTTCTGTGCCTCATCACCTGGAGCACAAAAGGCCTAGCAGAATCTACAAACTTTTCAGTCTCTCTAAAGATGGTGTCCACCAGTATGTTGTGTGAAGCCCTCTAAACAAAGAAGGTAAGACACCTGTAACCAAAGTTCCCAATTCTGCATCTTATTACTCCATATGTCCTCTAAAACAAATGTCTGTGCATTACTCTGAAGAAACAGAATACTAAGAAAAATAAGGAAGAGACTGCAGAATATACTGAACTTTAGGCTAAGAGAATGAAAGAGGCCAAAGAAAAATGCGAGGAACCTATTGCCAAGAGACGGAGGCTGTCTTCTTTGAGAGCTTCTACCTCTAAGGCCAAGTCCAGTCAAAAATGACATTTTCCTAAGAGTAACAAATAAATAATATCAGATATAAATATATAACTAAGTTGCAGAGAAATGAGAAGGGTTATGATTCATGGTAATGGGTTTGAGTGAGTGTATCTTTTTGATAGGTATATCAACTTTCACTTAGAAAAATTTCCACCTTTTACTCATGGCTGAAGTTCACCTACTTTATGATTTCCCTCTGATAGAAAACTTGACAGAAACTATTTTCTAAAAAGAACTGACTCCTTTAAATAGATCACAGTGGGTATACAGAGTGGCTTCAGAACCTTGGATAGGAAATGTCACTACACAGCCTCTTTGGCCACCAAAAGCCCATGGTTGGAGACAATTTTCCAGTTAGGCTCTTTTTCAACTTTTGGGTCAGGAATGACAGAGACCTTCTTCCTGGGTCTGATATTTTCTTCTTGGGATTTATATTTGTTACTTTATACTGTTAGCAAACATTTCCAAAATTCTGGTTCACATAGGACCAAACTTAAAAAAAGATGGCTATTGAGCATTTAAGGTGTGTCAGACACTGATACTTATAGAGCAAGTCTGTGAGAGAAGTATATATTCACAGGGGAAATATGGGGATATACTAAAGAGGGTACCCAAGGTAATGAAAAATGCTGTTTTGGGATTCATAACCTCAACTCCCTGTTACTCTATCTCTACCATACCCTGTGACCTTGAGCATGTAATTTCTCCATGCTTGTTCTAAATTTCCTCCTTTATAGAATGAGAAGGTTGGACTAAATAATTCTAAAACTATAGGATGCACTGGAATTACTTGGGATGCTTATTACAAAAGCAGCTTCCTGTGGAATCACCCCCAAAAGTTACTGAATTAATCTCTGGAAGTTGGGGGGGGTCACTGAAATATATAATTTTAACACGTTCCTTTGGTGGTTCTGATACATGTGGATCTTGAAGCACAATTGAATGAATGAATCCAGGGCTCCATGCTCTTTTCCAGCCCTAACATTTTATGATCTAGTATCCAGGTGGATACTAGGTGGATAAAGATGTGATTGAAAGAGGAAACAGGGGTTGAAGGAAAGATTTCTCTCATTCATTAATTCACTGAATCAGGAAATATTTAAGTGTCTATTATGTACATATTGAACAGCTATTATCTGGGCTTTTCTGTATCTGTTTTATTAATTTTTGGTGATGGAAAGGAATTGGGAAATAAAGAATGGTGTCTTTTAATATCTGGACCAGTGCTTAGTGATGTGCACATATAGAAACTAATGTAAGGGGTAGTAAGATTATTCACAGTAACTAAAAAGTGAAAATGACCCAAATGTCCATTAACTGATGAATAGATAAACAAATTGTGGTATACACTTATAACGGAATATTATTCATCAATAAAAAAAGAATGCAATACAGATACTTTCTACAAAATGGGTGAGATTTAAAAACATTATACTAAGTGAAGGAACCTGGATACAGAATCCCATGTATTATATAACTCCATTTATATGAAGTGCTCAGAATTGGAAAATCAATAGAGATAGTTATATTAGTGGTGGTCTAGGACTGAGCTTGGGGCATGGATTTGGGTCAATGGGGAATAACTTTTAATAGGTATGAGGTTCTTTTTGGAGTGAAAAAAAAGGTCTAAAATTGATTGTGTTGATGATTGAACAAATGTGTGAATATACTAAAAACCATTGACTTGTACATTTTAAATGGGTGAATTTATGGTATGCCACCTATATCTCAATTACATATATATTTTATGTATAATATGAAGCTGGAAGATTATTTATTGCCTGTTCATCAAGTTGGAAGAAAGTATACCAACTCTTAATATGGATGGAAAATCAAACTCATGCTTGTTTCATCTGTCTCTTTTTTTATGCACACATTTTAAATCACGTTTTTCCCCCATTTCAGATATGTTTTAGGGGTCCATCCTGTGGGCTTTAGTTGGATACTTGGAAGCAATTTGTTAGTCAATAAATATTTGTTGCATTTGCTTTAATTAAATTAAAACATTTTTGTCCACTAACAATCCACAGCAGCTGGTATGGTTGTTCTTGGCCTTGCCCGCTTTTATAGTGGTGTAAATAGTGGCAGTATGCATACCTTAAAAAGAGATATCAAAATAAATAGAATGTCCCTAATGTATTGTTTGGGTAGAAAAAAGTGTACTTTAGATCAAATAAAATATTCCAAGTCTATTCTTCAATTCTTTCTTCCCAGGGTACCAATTAACACCTCAAGAAGAGTTTGGGTATTTTTATATTCCATTCTTTATTCTGGAATATAAGTCTTAGTGTCATGGGAGATGACCATTGTTTCTCTATTACAGTGTATCAACTCCTCAGACTATGGCATCTCTTTCTCATCTTTGTGTTCCCAGCAATTAGTGTGTGGCACCTGTTGAGTTCTTACCTGGATGTTTGTATAATAAAAGAATGTCTTCTAGACATTCTTGTCTAGATGTTTCTTTTGGGCATCTAGAGAGGCCCTAGGTAGTCTCCTTCATGCAAATAGTATTCTGGGGTTGCTTTGGATCCCAGTGTTACTGAAGTGAATATGTGGATTCAGCTCCTTGCTATATAACCACAGGCATGCAGCACATGAATTTTCAAATACTTAAATATTAATCTCATGCCAAAACCTATTAACTAATAGCTGGTCTATAAACCATGTGAAAAGATTAGAAGAATATATGCAAGTGTCCTCTCCATCACAAACCACTGCAGAATATAGATTGAAATTTAATCTAATTTTGCTCAATTTCAACTCTCCTATCATTTTTATTAGTCTCACAGTTAAAGCTATTCAGGGGGCCCACACAGCAGTGAAAAGATTGGCTTAGCCACTTATGTGCCCAGCATTTCTAAATGGCTTAGAGCCTTCTTAATAAAGATCATAATTTGAGCCTTTCACTCTTTTTGCTTCTGAAAATTTGAACAATTGGAAATTGGAAGTAAATTAATATGTCTTGGGGCTAATCAGAAACTGAAGCCCAGAAACCCACTTGCTTGGTTTTGGAGAGCACATGCAAATTGTTGGTTATACTTGGAGATACATAATTGAAAACACTTTTACATTTGTATAGCACTTTAAGACTTTTATAGCCCTTATATATCAAATATTTCATTTGAACCTCAGAACAGCCCTTCACGATAAACCAGAGCATGGTACTAAAATCATGGGGCTCAAAGGCATTTAAAAGCAAGGAGTTTAACTGCCCAGCCCACTTGGCAGGTGTCAAAACTGAGACACATAAAAGGTCACTGGTTGACTCAAGATGGAATTGTAGGTTTTCCTATGTGAGACATTCACTTTCTAAATGTCTAATGACACTTAGAGGTAGAAGTTATCATTGAAATTACTGTAGTGCTCAAGGTTGTCAGGAAGGATTAGAACCTGGAAGTTCCTGCCTTGGGGTCCTAAACACAGACTTCTCTCTCCCTCAGTACATTTTATACACATCAGTTTGACTTTTTCCTATCATTGACTTTACTATAATCCTCTAAATATATATACCTCCTGCAGCCTCCAAAGCAGTTAAACTCCCATAAGTGGACATAAAATTTCTTTGTCTGACAATCTTACTTTTATGTTGCCTTCAATATTTCAGGTTGCCTGAGGTGCCATATTGATTAAGCTACATTCTGGAGAACTAAATATATGTAGAATATTATATGGCTCCCCTACTGAACACAAAACTGTAAATTAATGGATCTCTCTTGCTGACATCATAAAGTATGCAGACCTGAAGTACAGCTGTAATATTCCTTGCAGGACCATGTATTTTACTTGTAATGTCTGTAAAATGAATGGTTGTTCAAATGTAGAAGCTATGACAAAACACGGATGTTTATATAGAAGGTGACACAGTAGAAGAAGGATTTCATAAGGACATGTAAGGTGAGAGGCCAAAAGGGCTGGGGGAAGAAAATAATAAAATGGACCAGGGGTAAATTGGAAGGGGAGGTAAATCATGAGAGACTATGGACTCTGAAAAACAATCTGAGGGGTTTGAGGTGGCGGGGGGGTGGGAGGTCGGGGTACCAGGTGGTGGGTATTATAGAGGGTACGGATTGCATGGAGCACTGGGCGTGGTGAAAAAATAATGATACTGTTATGCTGAATATAAATAAATTTAAAAAATGGACCAGTGCCAGGGCAAATTTCCAGTGTGGAGATCACAGCAAAATTCAATCAGTACTTCAATCCTGAATATGGTTAGAGGTCATATAAACATGTTTTTCTTTGTTTTTCCATTGGTGTTTTGTGGTTTTCTGTGTTATCAGGTATAACTGAAACCATGGCAGAAGAGTAGAGCCAAGTAGTTTGGGAGATTAATTAGAAATGCTGCACATCACAAGGCATTTATAACTAGGGAGCTAGAGGGAGATTCTGTTACAAATAGTACTGAAAGTAGCACAGAATGAACCCTAGTTTGAGAAAAGTGGCTAAAGTAGGTGTTGATGCCATATATTTTTTCCCTCATGCTCTTTTGGCTTCTCCCTCCAAATCTCCTCAGTAGAAATTTTTCTGCCTTTAAAATATTCCCCTTACACCCACCCTGACCTAAGTTTCAATAAACAAGTTTCTCAGGTCAGTATTTTGAGGGATGTTTCTTAAATTAGTCTAAATTTCCAATGTATCCAGTTCCCCCCAGTTCTTAAGTTATTGCTACTAAACTAAACTGATGTTGGGACTGTGAAATTTTATCTCCTGCAGTTGCCAGCTGCCAGATCACCAAAAAACTTAACTGAACACCCACAAGAATTTTCTTTGGGCTATCAAGTCAAGCATCTTGGTTATCATGTAAGCATTAATTTTTAATGCTTTAATTTGACCCAAAGCATTTTGTTGTCTATGATGGACTTCCCACTTCTTTTGCTTTGGAAAAATCTGAAGTCTAAGTCTAAGCATTTTTCATTTAATTCTAAAAGCAATTTTCTGTGTTTTTCTCTTAAGTAGGACTGAAAGCATTTGACTAAGAACCTTGTGTACCTCTTCTTTTTTTTAGCTGCTGTTCTCTTCACTCATGATTTAATCCTTCTTAAGTTATTGAGAAGCAGCTCCCCAATTCTAAACACAGTGAAGGGAAGGGCAGCATCCTTTCAGGCCCTGTAAGCCTTGCCATGTGAAACTATCAGAGCACTTTTTAAAATGTCCCTGGGGCACATGGGTGGCATAGTTGGTTAAGTATCTGGCTCTTGGATTTGGCTCAGGTCCTGATCTCAGGGATGTGAGATCGAGACCCGCCTTGGCCTCCATACTCAGTGTGGAGTCGGCTTAGATTCTCTCTCTGTCTCTCTCTGCTCCGCCCACTTCTTAAAAAAATAAATCTTAAATACAATAAAATGTGGTGTCCCTGAAAGGACTTGAAATCTATCTCTAGGGCAGCAATACTCTTACAGGAATGCACCACTGCAGGATCATCACTTACTAGCTCTGTGATTCTGGGCAAGTCACTTAAATTCTGTGAGCCTGCCTCAGTTACTGTCTATGCACAGTGAGAAATAATGGTTCTTAACGTTGAAGAGTTGTTGTGGGGATTAAATGAGGTAGTGAATAGAAAGGGTTTAGGACTGCAGCTAGTTTTCTAGCATCTCATTAGCAATCCTCTATTATGACCACCTCTATTATGAGATGCCCAGGTCTATCCCTAGAAGAGATTTTGACTCAGTAGGCCTGGAGCTGTGGCACAGGCATGTGAATTTTAACAAAGGTTCTTGGGGATTCCAGTGGCTATCTATTAAGAACTGCTATAGTTAGTGATTCTCAGACTTTACTGTGTATTAAAATCACCTGGGGTAGGAAACTTATAAAATGAAACTCTAAGCCCCATCTCTAGAAATTGTGCTACTACTCTAGGTCTGGTGGGAGGGCCTAGGAGTGTGCATTTTAATTAGAACTCTAGGTGATTTGAATGCAGGTGGTCTGCAAGAGCACCCTTTGGGAAGCATGGCTATAGAAGATTCATATTAGCTCTGTTATGGACTGAATGCTTATGTTTCCTTCCCACCCAGTTTGTAAGTTGAAACCCTAACTCCCAGTCTGATGGTAATGGTATGTGGGGACGTTGGGAGGTAATTAGGTTTAGATGATTTCTGAGGGTAGTGATAGGGGCCCCATGATGGGATTCATGCCCTTATGAGAAGGGGTAGAATGACAAGAGCTCTAGTGAGTGCACACCCACTCTTTCTCTCACTCTCTTCACCATGTGAGGACAAAGGGAGAAGGCCACTGTCCATAAGCCAAGGAGAGGATACTCTCATCAGGAACTTTATCTGCTGGCACCTTGATTTGGAACTTGTCAGCCTCTAGTACTCTGATAACCAAATTGTTTAAAATTGTTTAAACCACCTGGTCTATGGTAGCTTTTAGTGATAGCCCAAGCCAAATAAGACACATACCGCTTCTTCACTGCATTTGCATATAGCAATAATCTTTTAAGATTGCCAAGCTATTATTTTTTAATTAATTAATTTATTTATTTCAGAGGGAGAGAGAGAAGGGGGAGAGGCAGAGGGAGAGAGTCCCAAGCAGTCTCCCCGCTGAGCATGGAACACAACACATGACTCCATCCAGCACACTGAGGTCATGACCTACGTTGAAACCAAGAGTAGGTTAAACTGACTAAGACACCCAGGCAACCCCCAAGGTTCTACTGAAATGGCCCACACCACACAGGCATTGCTGCTGACTCTCTTTCAGTGGAACAAAATGCACAGGCTATAAAGTATTTTTTCTGTGCTTATTCATAGGAATAAGCACAGAAATGCATCCTCTAACCAACAGCCTATAATTGTAAGGTGATGGCAAGGGGTGTAGTCTGTAGCCATAGAATGAAAAAAGCCAATTAACCATGTGGGAAGAGAATGTCTAACAATAGAAATTATACCATTGACCCTTGGGTCATTAGCACTGTGTCCTTATCAATTGAACTTCCCAGTAAAATACCCAGGAGAAAACTATAGGAAAAAGGAAGTGGGAGTTTATACTAGCCATTCATTATGTGGTGCTTAATGAGCCTGGTGACTTTTTTTTTTTTTTTTAGTGGCAAAATGTTTTATTTGATTCCTTTGAAATACATTTTTATTCTATCATACCTGAAAAGAGAAAAGTGAGGGCTTTGAGGAATTTTGAATCCTCATTTATCCTTTGCCCATGTTCCATGACATCTGGCTCTCCACTTATTGTAGAAATGGAACTTTCCATTCATAGTGATTTCTAGGTTTCTATAGCATTTTGAAAACCCACTAACTACAAGGATCCACATGGTTTAATACCTTCTCCCTACAAACACATACCCTACTTAGGCTTCTTGTCTTTGTTACTTCTTGACCACTGTTTCTTTTCAGGTCAGTGGAACCTCTGAACTTTCTGAGAAATGTGTAAAAGGCTACAGTTTGTGGAGTTATTTGTACTCTACTTATAAATTCTTGTGGTTTAGGCCATATCCATGATCAGCCCTTGTGTTAGTGCAAGGAATTGAAAATAAGGGAAAAGCATTCTTGAAAGTCCATCTTTTTGAAATGCAGCAGAAATCCTCAGTCTTATACTTAGTTCTGGAACCTAGAAACATAAATGAACTTAGATAAGTTTTATTCACTCTCAGGGTTTTCAAGTGTTTCAGGGAAATTTGTTTGGAGGTTTAGAGAATTAACTGTTGTTTCTAAAATATGATTTATATTGAATAGTATGCTAAACAAAGTTCAGTGATTTAGATTAGATTAATGATAGGCAGCTTCATTGAGACAAATATATTATTTATTTCTCCAGGTCTCTGTATTTCTTAAGTCCTTGGAGTATTGGGTTCTAAATATTCTTCACTTGTAGCTTTCAGAAAGCAGGGAAACTTGCTCTCTCAGTGCTTGTATGTTTGCTTTGGGGCAACCATATTTCTTGAGATATGCATTCAATTTTACTCTTAAGAGGGGAGGAAAAATACTCTTTCTAAAACATGATTTCTATAAATGGAGATTAAAGGTATGTAATTTTTTTCATATTGTGCAATATAGCTGTTCACAGTCTGCCTTTTGGAGGTACTGAGAAATCACTCCAAGGTTAGTTTTATATTTTTGTGCCATATGGACATAACCTCATCTCTTAATACCACTTGATTTTTAAAAAAATATTTCAAGTTTTTATTTAAATTGTAGTTAATTAACATATAATATCGGTCTCAGGAATAGAATTTAATGATTGATCACTTATGTATAACACCCAGTGTTCATCATAACAACTGCCTTCCTTAATACCAATCACCCATTTAATCCATAACCTTACCACCTCCCCTTTAGTAATCCTCAGTTTGTTTTCTGTAGTTAAGAGTCTCTTATGGTTTACCTCTCTCAGTTTTTTTTCTTTCCCCTATGTTCATCCACTTTGTTTCCTGAGTTCACATATGAGTGAAATCATATGGTATTTGTCTTTCTCTGACTTATTTCACTTATTTCATAATATACTCTAGCTCCATCCACGTTGTCGCAAATGCCAAGATTTCATTCATTATTTTTCATTTCATTCATTCATTCATTCTTTCTTTTTATGGCTGAGTAATATTCCATAGGTATACATATGTATAAATATATATACACACACATATACCAATTCTTTATACACTTATCAGCAGATGGACATTTGGGCTCTTTCCATAATTTGGCTACTGTTGATAATACTGCTATAAGCATCAGGGTGCATGTGCCCCTTCAAATCAGTATTTTTGTATCCTTTGTGTAAATACCTATTAGTGCAATTGCTAACTCATAGGGTAGCTCTATTTTTAACTTGAGTAAACTCCATACTGTTTTCTAGAGTGGCTGTACCACTCTGGAAATACTTTTGTACCCACCAAAAGTATAAGAGGGTTCCCCTTTCTCCCCATCCTTGTCTGTCGTTTCTTGTGTTGTCAATTTTAGCCATTCTGACAAATGTGAAGTGGTATCTCATTGTACTTTTGATTTGTATTTCCCTGATGTAAGTGATATTGAGCATCTTTTCATGTGTCTGTTGGCCATCTGTATGTCTTCTTTGTTTTTATGAAATCTTTTCTGCTTTGTGACATGGAAGGTTTCTTTTGGTAATAGTAAAAAATGTTTGTTGTGTAAAAACTTAAAAGAGGGATAATATCTTCAGTAAAGGCAAACTCTTAGCAATTACATGAACCAAGATATATCCTATAGCTTAAAGACTTAAAAGTTTTAACAAGAGTGCAAAAAAAAAAAAAAGAAAAAAAGAAAAGAAAAAGAACTTGACACACTTTGTGTTGTGGAAGTGAACCACTTGTTTGTCCCAGTAAGACCTTCTCCTTTGAGCCAGTTATCAGAGTCAGCCTTTATTCCTAGAGTGAAATAGTCACTGAAATTTTAAGAAGTTATCATTTATTCACTAAGAATGAAAATGGGGGCGCCTGGGTGGCTCAGTGGGTTAAGCCACTGCCTTTGGCTCAGGTCATGATCTCAGGGTCCTGGGATCGAGTCCCACATCGGGCTCTCTGCAGAGAGCCTGCTTCCTCCTCTCTCTCTCTCTCTGCCTGCCTCTATGCCTACTTGTGATCTCTCTCTGTCAAATAAATAAATAAAATCTTTAAAAAATTTCTCTAAAAAAAGAGAATGAAAATAGGAGGCTTTATTTCAAATAAATTTTTAGCATCAACAATAAAAAGATAAGTTTTGATTAATATACTAGTCTTTACCATCCATATTAGCCTGAGTTGGGTCTTTATCTTTGACATACTTATCAGATTAATTTTTCATATTTTACCACAAGGCTTTTGATAGGGCTCATTTGAAAATTACCATTTCTTGAATGAATGAACCTTTTATTCTTGTCTAGATAGAACATTCTCAAAAAGATGATGGGAGCTCTAAATCATATCTCCTCTTCATCTAAATAGAATTAAAACTTGTACTGCAATGATCAGGAAAAGGACACTAGTATATGAGTTTCTTATTTTTTTAAATATAGCACCTATCAGGAGAGATAGACTATGGTCTGAATCTCAACATGACCAAGTGTGTCAAAACAGTGCTGGGATGTGTGTCAGGAGACTTGAGTTCCAGGCTGGACTCTCTCACTGTGTCATTTCACACAGACTTTTTTGACCTCCATTTTCTGACTTATTTTCAAAGAGTTGGATGGTATAAATGACTACTTGGTTCCTTCACAGTTAAAGCTCATGATTCTGTGCTTTAAATTGCTACATATGATATTATTTTGTTCCCTCAATTTGTTCATGCCCCTTCCTTGCATCCTATTGAGTATTTTTAACATACATGTGATGGAACACATCGACATCTATTCTGGAAAAATAGTCCCAGACCAGGAAATTTTCCATAATACTACTGATTTCTAGGAATGTAGGACCTTTTTGCATCCTGTTACCAGGAAGGACATACATAAAAGGAAAATAAGTATATTTTACAGGTTACTAGACAAATGTCTGAAATTATTCTGTATACCTAGAAAAAATCTTACCTTCTTTCTTCTTTACTCTATGAGCTGAGGCAGTCTGGTTGATCTGCTTCCATTCCTTTGACTTTACAAATGTTTAAGAAAACACAAAATGTATTATTATTGGGCTAACTTTAAATAGCAAAGAAGGAGAGGCTTAAATATCTGTATCTTCCCACCCTCTTCAACTATCACCAAGAAAAACTAAACACAAAAAGAACAAGCACTACAGTGAACATACAGAATATACCATAGCCTGTCAGATTATTTCCATATTTTTCCTGGCTGTAAGTCATAAGTCATTTTGATACAAATAGTACTTGTAAATAACCTGTATAAAATACTTACCAAGCTACACGAAAACTATCCATGGAAGTGACAACTTGCTGTCATGAATGATGAAAAATCCCTTGCATAAAAGGCAATTGTGTTGATTGTAGAAAATGAAATGAGCTTTCCTAGTTTCTTCTTTATCTGAGGGTACTTTTTTAAACAGGAAAGCTCCTATACAGTGATGTTAGGCCATATATTTCATTTCAGCTTTCATTTACAGTTGTCATTGTTGCAGGGAAAAACATTTTAATCAGTTTCTGCATGAAGGTCATATAAAACTGTGAACAAAAGTAATTTCTTTATGATAATATCAAAACAGAAGCATTGCTACACTTAAATTATGAAGCATGTTTCTCTTATCTGCAATACAGTTGTGTGTATGACTTAATAGAATCTGAGAGTATTTCTTATTTATGCTATTTGTAAGCTCAAGAAATTCTCTTGTCTTTGACGCCTGAGGTTCTGATATTGGCTAAGAATGAGATCAGATAATATTATATCATGGATATAAGCTAAGTTATTTTTAAAGGCAGTATGGGAATTATTTCAGGTCTTTGGGGTTTTGTTTAATAAACTGAAGTTGTATTGACACTTTTTGTGCCTTAAAAGACATCATACAAGTTTTTAAAAATGCCCCTGCTATGTGTGAGTGTGTGGGGTGTGTGTGTGTGTGTGTGTGTATTATTTGAGGTAACACAGTGTAGAAGTATTCATAGTAAAAATGAATTCAATTCAAAATGAATAAAAATTCATATTAAAAATGTTATCTGTTTTTTTTAGTGTAAAAAGACACCCATTTAGTAGATATGAACACAAGTTGCTTGAATACATCTTCCTGTTATCAACCTCCACCAACACAGGTCTTATGAGTTGCTGCAAATGGAAATTTAAGACTGTCCACTCCCAGAGGATAGAAAATTGATTATAGTTGCAAGTGCAGAATACTGACTAAAAACCTTTAGGAACACAATATAGAGCTAGGTGATGTACATTCATAATTTAATGCATACACACACTCTTTCACATTCCCCAATACCTTTTCCAATGTTTTAAAAAGTTCCACTAATTAGGCTGCACAGTAAAGCACAAAAAGAGTTAAATATTGCTCAGGAAGTCACAGAAATTGTGTTGCTTTCAAGAATTTAACCTGGGAGACTTTTCTCCACTTTATTCTTATACTGTAACCACAAGGTACTTGCCCAGACCCTCAAATTCTTCTCCACATCTTTATGGAGCTATATATGCTTCAGAGGTAAGAAACATTGCCAATTCCATTTGGGAATCTCCTTTTGAAGCACTGTAACTACTTATGTCACTAGTGGGACTGCTGGGGAAAAATAACATTTACTCTTTCATGAATATTTCTAGGATTATGTAGAGAGAAAATAATGTTTTATATGTTTTTTAGCCACTGAAACATAATGTGACAATCAAGCAACTCCTGTCTCCCTGTGATATCTAAAAGTGATTCAGAGACTCATCTCAATAATTCCAGATGGGTTCTGTGAATCACATTAGTCAAAAGAAAAGATTAGTAATGTGGACAAAACATTAGCTGCCTTTAATATCTAGTTGAAATCCCCAAAAAGCAGAATTATTGTCTTTTAACATATGTAGGGGTATTGACATTGAAAAATTATAATGGTGACTATATATATCTTTGTAATATTAAATTGTCAAGCCTCTGGGCCACTCCACTTTAAAGCTTCTTAATCTGTTTTGACCAAACAATTTAAAAAGGAATTGTTAGCATTCTGGCATCTGGTGGCATGTAGAAACATTTTAAAGCCTTTTCAACTTGCCTTTAAGGATAAAATAAAATGATTAAAAAAAAAACATATTGGGGATACTTTCATATCTTGTCTATTACAAATGATGCTTCAATAAATATAAGGGAACATATACTTTTTCAAATTAATGTTTTAATTTTCCTTGTATAGATACCCAGTTGTGGAAATACTGCATCATATGACAATTCTATTTTTAATTTTTTGAGGAGTGTCCTTACTGTTTTCTACAGTGGCTGCACCAATTTTCATTCCTACAAACAGGGCTTGAGGGTTCCTTTTTCTACACACATTGCCAACATTTGTCATTTCTTTTTATTTTAGCCATTCTGACAGGTGTAAAGTAATAGCTCCTGTGGTTTTGATATGCATTTTCTGATGATGAATGATGTTGGGCATCATTTTATGTCTGTTGGCCAACTCTATATCATCTTTGGAAAAATGTCTATTTGTGTTCTCTACCCATTTCTTTAATGTTTCAAGTTTTTATTTAAATTCTAGTTAGTTGGATGGCTGGGTGATGGACTTCGGGGTGGGTGTGTGCTAGTCTGAGTGCTGTGAATTGTGTAAGACTGATGATTCACAGACCTGTACCCCTGAAACAAATACACATTATATGTTAATTTAAAACATAAAATCTAGTTAGTTAACATATAGTGTAATATTAGTTTCAGGAGTAGGATTTAGTGACTCATCACTTACATATAATTCCAGTGCTCATCACAAGTACCCTCCTTAATACCCATCACCCATTTAGCCCATGACCACACCTCCTATCTCCTCCAGCAACCCTCAGCTTGTTCTCTATGGTTAAGTCTCTTTTATAGTTCACCTCCCCCTCTTTTTCTTTCTCTTATGTTCATCTGTTCAGTTTCTTAAATTCCACATATGAGTGAAATCATATGGTATTTTCTTTCTCTGACTGATTTATTTTGCTTAGTATTAAACACTTTAGCTCCATCCATGTTATCACAAATGGCAAGATTCTATCATTTTTTATGGCTGAGAAATATTCCTGTGTGTGTGTGTGTGTGTGCACTTATTTATACACCACTTTCTTTTTATCCATTTATCAGTAGATGAACATTTGGGTTCTTTCCATAATTTGGCTATTGTTGATAATGCAGCTATAAGCATCAAGGTACATGTGTCCCTTCAAGTCAGTATTTTTGTACCTTTTGGGTAAATACCTACAAGTGAAATTGCTGGATCATAGGTAGTTCTATTTTTACTATTCAGAGGAAACTCCACACTGTTTTCCAAAGTGACTTTACCAGATTGCATTCCTACCAACAGTGTAAGAGTATTCCCCTTTCTGTGCTCCTCACCAAAACCCATCACATCTTGCGTTTTTAAGTTCTAGACATTCTGACAGATGTGAGGTGTATCTCATTGTAGTTTTGATTTATATTTCCCTGATGATGAGTGATATTGAGCATCTAATCATGTGCTACAATTACTATGTCTTCTTTGGAAAAATGTCCATTCATGTCTTCTCCCCATTACTTTTTTTTTAAATTTATTTTCAGCATAATAGTATTCATTATTTTTGCACCACACCCAGTGCTCCATGCAATCCATGCCCTCTCTAATACCCACAATCTGGTTCCCCCAACCTCCCACCCCCCACTGCTTCAAACCCCTCAGATTGTTTTTCAGAGTCCATAGTCTCTCATGGTTCACCTCCCCTTCCAATTTCCCCCAACTCCCTTCTCCTCTCTAACTCCCCTTTTCCTCCATGCTATTTGTTATACTCCACAAATAAGTGAAACCATATGATAATGGACTCTCTCTGCATGACTTATTTCACTTAGCATAATCTCTTCCAGTCCCATCCATGTTGCTACAAAAGTTGGGTATTCATCCTTTCTGATGGAGGCATAATACTCCATAGTGTATATGGACCACATCTTCCTTATCCATTCGTCCGTTGAAGGGCATCTTGGTTCTTTCCACAGTTTGGCGACTGTGGCCATTGCTGCTATAAACGTTGGGGTATAGATGGCCCTTCTTTTCACTATATCTGTATCTTTGGGGTAAATACCCAGTAGAGCAATTGCAGGGTCATAGGGAAGCTATATTTTTAATTTCTCAAGGAATCTCCACACTGTTCTCCAAAGTGGCTACACCAACTTGCATTCCCACCAACAGTGGAAGAGGGTTCCTTTTTTCAACATCCTCTCCAACACAGATGGTTTTCCAGAGTGGCTGCACCAGTTTGCATTCCCACTAGGAGCACAGGAGGGTTCCCCTTTCTCTGCATCCTTGCCAACATCTGTTTTTTCCTGACTTGTTAATTTTAGGCATTCTGACTGGTGAGAGGTGGTATCTCATTGTGGTTTTGATTTGTATTTCCTGATGATGTTGAGCACTTTTTCATGTATCTGTTGGCCATTTGGATGTTTTCTTTTCATAAATGTCTATTCATGTCTTCTGCCCATTTCTTGGTTGGATTATTCATTCTTTGGGTATTGAATTTGATAAGTTCTATATTTTGGATATTAGTCCTTTATCTAATATGTCATTTGAAAATATCATCTCCTGTTCTATTAGCTGTCTTTTGGTTTAACATGTTGCCTGTCTCCTTTGCTATGCAAAAGCTATTTTATTGATGAAGTCCCAATAGCTCATTTTTGCCCTTGTTTCCCTTGCCTTTAGTGATGTTTCTAGGAAGAAGTTGCTGTGGCTGAGGTCGAAGAGGTTGCTCCCTCTGTTATCAAGATTTTGATGGATTCCTGTCTCACATTGAGGTCTTTCATACCTTTGGGGTCTCTTTTTTTGAGTGTCATGTAAGGAAATTGTATAGTTTTATTCTTCTGCATGTGGTTTTCCAATTTTCCCAACACCATTTGTTGAAGACTATCTTTTCTCCATTGGACATTCTTTCCCGCTTTTTTGAAGATTAGTTGACCATAGACTTAAGGGTACATTTTGGACTCTCTATTCTTTTCCATTGATCTATGTGTCTGTTTTTGTGCCAGGACCATACTGTCTTGATGATTATGGCTTTGTAATAGAGCTTGAAGTCTGGAACTGTGATGCTGCCAACTTTGGTTTTCTTTTTCAACATTCATCTGGCTATTCTGGGTCTTTTCTGCTTCAATATAAATTTTAGGGTTATTTTTTCCATTTCTTTGAAAATAAATTGATGGCATTTTAAAATTTATTTATTTATTTATTTATTTATTTATTTATTTTCAGCGTTAACAGTATTCATTGTTTTTGCACCACACCCAGTGCTCCATGCAATATGTGCCCACCCCAATACCCACCACCTGGTTCCCCCAACCTCCCAGCCCCTGCCCCTTCAAAATCCTCAGGTTGTCTTTCAGAGTCCATAGTCCCTCATGGTACACCTCCCCTTCCAATTTCCCTCAACTCCATTCTCTTCTTCATCTCCCCATGTCCTCTGCGTTATTTGTTATGCTCCACAAATAAGTGAAACCATATGATAATTGGCTCTCTCTGCTTGACTTATTTCACTCAGCATAATCTCTTCCAGTCCCATCCATGTTGCTATAAAAGTTGGGTATTCGTCCTTTCTGGTGGAGGCATAATACTCCATAGTATATTCAGTATCTTCTTTATCCATTCATCCATTGAAGGGCATCTTGGTTCTTTCCACAGTTTGGCAACCGTGGTCATTGCTGCTATAAACATTGGGGTACAAAAAGGCCCTTCTTTTCACTATATGTATCTTTGGGATAAATACCCAGTAGTGCAATTGCAGGGTCATAGGGAAGCTCTATTTTTAATTTCTTAAAGAATCTCCACACTGGGGAATTGGAGAGGAGAAGGGAGTTGGGGGAAATTGGAAGTGGAGGTGAACCATGAGAGACTATGACTCTGAAAAACAATCTGAGGGGAATGAAGTGGTGGGGGGGTGGGAGGTTGGGGTACCAGGTGGTGGGTATTATAGAGGGCACGGATTGCATGGAGCACTGGGTGTGGTGCAAAAATAATGAATACTGTTATGCTGAAAATAAATATTTTTTTTAATTTTTTATTTTTTATAACATATATTTTTATCCCCAGGGGTACAGGTCTGTGAATCACCAGGTTTACACACTTCACAGCACTCACCAAAGCACATACCCTCCCCAATGTCCATAATCCCACCCCCTTCTCCCAAACCCCCTCCCCCCAGCAACCCTCAGTTTGTTTTGTGAGATTAAGAGTCACTTATGGTTTGTCTCCCTCCCAATCCCATTTTGTTTCATTTATTCTTCTCCTACCCACTTAAGCCCCCATGTTGCATCACCGCTTCCTCATATCAGGGAGATCATATGATAGTTGTCTTTCTCTGCTTGACTTATTTCGCTAAGCATGATACGCTCTAGTTCCATCCATGTTGTCGCAAATGGCAAGATTTCATTTCTTTTGATGGCTGCATAGTATTCCATTCTGTATATATACCACATCTTCGTGATCCATTCATCTGTTGATGCACATCTAGGTTCTTTCCATAGTTTGGCTATTGTGGACATTGCTGCTATAAACATTCGGGTGCACGTGCCCCTTTGGATCACTACGTTTGTATCTTTAGGGTAAATACCCAGTAGTGCAATTGCTGGGTCATAGGGCAGTTTTACTTTCAACATTTTGAGGAACCTCCATGCTGTTTTCCAGAGTGGCTGAACCAGCTTGCCTTCCCACCAACAGTGTAGGAGGGTTCCCCTTTCTCCGCATCCTCGCCAGCATCTGTCATTTCCTGACTTGTTAATGTTAGCCATTCTGACTGGTGTGAGGTGATATCTCATTGTGGTTTTGATTTGTATTTCCCTGATGCCGAGTGGCATGGAGCACTTTTTCATGTGTCTGTTGGCCATCTGGATGTCTTCTTTGCAGAAATGTCTGTTCATGTCCTCTGCCCATTTCTTGATTGGATTATGTGTTCTTTGGGTGTTGAGTTTGCTAAGTTCTTTATAGATTCTGGACACTAGTCCTTTATCTGATATGTCGTTTGCAAATATCTTCTCCCATTCTGTCAGTTGTCTTTTGATTTTGTTAACTGTTTCCTTTGCAGTGCAAAAGCTTTTATCTTGATGAAATCCCAATAGTTCATTTTTGCCCTTGCTTCTCTTGCCTTTTGCGTTGTTCCTAGGAAGATGTTGTTGCGGCAGAGGTCGAAGAGGTTGCTGCCTGTGTTCTCCTCAAGGATTTAGATGGATTCCTTTTGCACATTGAGGTCCTTCATCCATTTTGAGGCTATTTTTGTGTGTGGTGTAAGGAAATGGTCCAATTTCATTTTTCTGCATGTGGCTGTCCAATTTTCCCAGCACCATTTATTGAAGAGGCTGTCTTTTTTCCATTGGACATTCTTTCCTGCTTTGTCGAAGATTAGTTGACCATAGAGTTGAGGGTGTATTTCTGGGCTCTCCATTCTGTTCCATTGATCTATGTGTCTGTTTTTGTGCCAGTACCATGCTGTCTTGATGATGACAGCTTTGTAATAGAGCTTGAAGTCCGGAATTGTGATGCCACCAACGTTGGCTTTCTTTTTCAATATCCCTTTGGTTATTCGAGGTCTTTTCTGGTTCCATATAAATTTTAGAATTATTTGTTCCATTTCTTTGAAAAAGATGGATGGTACTTTGATAGGAATTGCATTAAATGTGTATATTGCTTTAGGTAGCATAGACATTTTCACAATATTTATTCTTCCAATCCAGGAGCATGTAACATTTTTCCATTTCTTTTTGTCTTCCTCAATTTCTTTCATGAGTACTTTATAGTTTTCTGAGTATAGATTCTGTGTTCTTTGGTTAGGTTTATTCCTAGGTATCTTATGGTTTTGGATGCTATTGTAAATGGGATTGACTCCTTAATTTCTCTTTCTTCTGTCTTGCTGTTGGTGTAGAGAAATGCAACTGATTTCTGTGCATTGATTTTATATCCTGACACTTTACTGAATTCCTGTATAAGTTCTAGTAGTTTTGGAGTGGAGTCTTTTGGGTTTTCCACATATAGTATCATATCATCTGCGAAGAGTGATAATTTGACTTCTTCTTTGCCGATTTGGATGCCTTTAATTTCCTTTTGTTGTCTGATTGCTGAGGCTAGGACCTCTAGTACTATGTTGAATAGCAGTGGTGATAATGGACATCCCTGCCGTGTTCCTGACCTTAGCGGAAAAGCTTTCAGTTTTTCTTCATTGAGAATGATATTTGCGGTGGGTTTTTCATAGATGGCTTTGATGATATTGAGGTATGTGCCCTCTATCCCTACCCTTTGAAGAGTTTTGATCAGGAAGGGATGCTGTACTTTGTCAAATGATTTTTCAGCATCTATTGAGAGTATCATATGGTTCTTGTTCTTTCTTTTATTGATGTGTTGTATCACATTGACTGATTTGCAGATGATGAACCAACCTTGCAGCCCTGGAATAAATCCCACTTGGTCGTGGTGAATAATCCTTTTAATGTACTGTTGAATCCTATTGGCTAGTATTTTGTTGAGTATTTTCGCATCTGTGTTCATCAAGGATATTGGTCTATAGCTCTCTTTTTTGGTGGGATCCTTGTCTGGTTTTGGGATCAAGGTGATGCTGGCCTCATATAATGAGTTTGGAAGTTTTCCTTCCATTTCTATTTTTTGGAACAGTTTCAGGAGAATAGGAATTAGTTCTTCTTTAAATGTTTGGTAGAATTCCCCCGGGAAGCCATCTGGCCCTGGGCTTTTGTTTGTTTGGAGATTTTTAATGACTGTTTCAATCTCCTTACTGGTTATGGGTCTGTTCAGGCTTTCTCTTTCTTCCTGGTTCAGTTGTGGTAGTTTATATGTTTCTAGGAATGCATCCATTTCTTCCAGATTGTCAAATTTATTGCCGTAGAGTTGCTCATAGTATGTTCTTATAATAGTTTTTATTTCTTTGGTGTTAGTTGTGATCTCTCCACTTTCATTCATGATTTTATTCATTTGGGTCCTTTCTCTTTTCTTTTTGATAAGTCGGGCCAGGGGTTTATCAATTTTATTAATTCTTTCAAAGAACCAGCTCCTAGTTTCGTTGATTTGCTCTATTGTTTTTTTGGTTTTTATTTCATTGATTTCTGCTCTGATCTTTATGATTTCTCTTCTCCTGCTGGGCTTAGGGTTTCTTTCTTGTTCTTTCTCCAGCTCCTTTAGGTGTAGGGTTAGGTTGTGTACCTGAGACTTTTCTTGTTTCTTGAAAAAGGCTTGTACCATATATATTTTCCTCTCAGGACTGCCTTTGTTGTGTCCCACAGATTTTGAACCGTTGTATTTTCATTATCATTTGTTTCCATGATTTTTTTCAATTCTTCTTTAATTTCCCAGTTGACCCATTCATTCTTTAGAAGGATGCTGTTTAGTCTCCATGTATTTGGGTTCTTTTCAAACTTCCTTTTGTGGTTGAGTTCTAGCTTTAGAGCATTATGCTCTGAAAATATGCAGGGAATGATCCCAATCTTTTGATATCGGTTGAGTCCTGATTTAGGACCGAGGATGTGATCTATTCTGGAGAATGTTCCATGTGCACTAGAGAAGAATGTGTATTCTGTTGCTTTGGGATGAAATGTTCTGAATATATCTGTGATGTCCATCTGGTCCAGTATGTCGTTTAAGGCCTTTATTTCCTTGCTGATCTTTTGCTTGGATGATCTGTCCATTTCAGTGAGAGGAGTGTTAAAGTCCCCTACTATTATTGCATTTTGTTTATGTGTTTCTTTGATTTTGTTATTAATTGGTTTATATAGTTGGCTGCTCCCATGTTGGGGGCATAGATATTTAAAATTGTTAAATCTTCTTGTTGGAGAGACCCTTTGAGTATGATATAGTATCCTTCCTCATCTCTTATTATAGTCTTTGGCTTAAAATCTAATTGATCTGATATAAGGATTGCCACTCCTGCTTTCTTCTGATGTCCATTAGCATGGTAAATTCTTTTCCACCCCCTCACTTTAAATCTGGAGGTGTCTTCAGGCTTAAAATGAGTTTCTTGGAGGCAACATATAGATGGGTTTTGTTTTTTTATCCATTCTGATACCCTGTGTCTTTTGAAAGGGGCATTTAGCCCATTCACATTCAGGGTAACTATTGAGAGATATGAATTGAGTGCCATTGTATTGCCTGTAAGGTGACTGTTACTGTATATGGTCTCTGTTCCTTTCTGATCTACCACTTGTAGGCTCTCTCTTTGCTTAGAGGACCCCTTTCAATATTTCCTGTAAAGCTGGTTTGGTGTTTGCAAATTCTTTCAGTTGTTGTTTGTCCTGGAAGCTTTTAATCTCTCCTTCTATTTTCAATGATAGCCTAGCTGGATATAGTATTCTTGGCTGCATGTTTTTCTCGTTTAGTGCTCTGAAAATATCATGCCAGCTCTTTCTGGCCTGCCAGGTCTCTGTGGATAAGTCAGCTGCCAATCTAATATTCTTACCATTGTATGTTGCAGACTTCTTTTCCCGGGCTGCTTTTAGGATTTTCTCTTTGTCACTGAGACTTGTAAATTTTCCTATTAGGTGACAGGGTGTGGGCCTATTCTTATTGATTTTGAGGGGCGTTCTCTGAACCTCCTGAATTTTGCTGCTCGTTCCCTTTTCCATATTGGGGAAATTCTCTTCAATAATTCTCTCCAGTATACCTTCTGCTCCCCTCTCTCTTTCTTCTTCTTCTGGAATCCCAATTATTCTAATGTTGTTTCGTCTTATGGTGTCACTTATCTCTCGAATTCTCCCCTCGTGGTCCAGTAGCTGTTTGTCCCTCTTTTGCTCAGCTTCTTTATTCTCTGTCATTTGGTCTTCTATATCACTAATTCTTTCTTCTGCCTCACTTATCCTAGCAGTGAGAGCCTCCATTTTTGATTGCCCCTCATTAATAGCTTTTTTGATTTCAACTTGGTTAGATTTTAGTTCTTTTATTTCTCCAGAAAGGGCTTTTATATCTCTCGAGAGGGTTTCTCTAATATCTTCCATGCCTTTTTCGAGCCCGGCTAGAACCTTGAGAATTGTCATTCTGAACTTTAGATCTGACAAATTACCAATGTCTGTATTGATTAGGTCCCTAGCCTTCGGCACTGCCTCTTGTTCTTTTTTCTGAGTTGAATTTTTCCGTCTTGTCATTTTGTCCAGATAAGAGTATGTGAAGGGGCAAGTAAAATACTAAAAGGGTGGCAACAACCCCAGGAAAATATGCTTTAACCAAATTAGAAGAGATCCCAAATCGTGAGGGGGGAGAAAGGGGATAAAAAGAGGTTCAAAAAGGAAGAAAGAAAAAAAAAGTAAAAAGAAAAAAAAAAGAAAAGAATTAAAAAAAAGAAAACACCTAAGAAAAATATAAAAAAGAAAATATATATATATTAGATAAACTAGTTAAAAATCGTTAAAAAAGAAAAAGGTAACAGTTAAAAAAAAAATTTTACCCAAAGGCGAGAAAAAAAAAAACAAAAACTGAAAAAGAAAAAAATTAAATTAACTGCAAGACTAAAAAAAATCACAGGGAAAAAGCCATGAGTTCCGTGCTTGGCTTTCTCCTCCTCTGGAATTCTGCTGCTCTCCTTGGTATTGAAACCGCACTCCTTGGTAGGTGAACTTGGTCTCAGCTGGATTTCTTGTAGATCTTCTGGGGGAGGGGCCTGGTGTAGTGATTCTCAAGTGTCTTTGCCCCAGGCGGAATTGCACTGCCCTTACCCGGGGCGGGGGTGAGTAATCCACTTGGGTTTGCTTTCAGGAGCTTTTGTTCCCTGAGCGCTTTCCGTAGAGTTCCGGAGGACTGGAATACAAATGGCGGCCTCCTGGTCTCCGGCCTGGAGGAGCCGAGAGCCCAGGGCCGCACTCCTCAGTGCGCCCTCAGAGAACAGCACCCAGTTACTCCCGTCTGCCTGACCTCCGGCCAAGCTCTGAGCTCACTGAGCCTGCGACAGGTTCAAGGTCACCCCGAGCTGCGAGCTTACTGTCGGCTCTGTCTCTGTAGCTGGCTTTCCCGTTCCAATACCCGCAAGCTCTGCGACACTCAGACACCCCCGATCCTTCTGTGACCCTGCGGGACCTGATGCCATGCTGACCCCGTGTGGGCTTTGCCCCGGGTAGCCTCTGGAGCGATGTCTCTCACCAAAACAGACTTTTAAAAGTCCTGATTTTGTGCGTGGTTGCTCCGCCGCTTGCCGGGAGCCAGCCCCTCCCCCCAGGGTCTATCTTCCCGTCGCTTTGGATTCACTTCTCCGCCGGTCCTACCTTTCAGAAAGTGGTTGTTTTTCTGTTTCCAGAATTGCTGTTCTTCTTCTTTTCGATCTGCCGATGGATTTTCAGGTGTTTGCAATCTTTAGATAAGCTATCTAGCTGACCTCCTGGTAGCTGAAGTAGTCTCAGCCTGCTACTTCTCCACCATCTTGACTCCTCCAAATAAATTTAATTATAAAAAAAAATAAATGCAGCCACTGGAAAAAAAAAAAAAAAGTATCTCCACACTGTTTTCCAAAGTGGCTGCACCAACTTGCATTCCCACCAACACTGTAAAAGTTTTCCCCTTTCTCCACATCCTCTCCAACACACTTTGTTTTCTATCTTGCTAATTTTGGACATTCTAACTGGTGTAAGGTGATATCTCAATGTGGTTTGAATTTGAATCTCCCTGAGGGCTAGTGATGATGAACATATTTTCATGTGTCTGATAGCCATTTGTATGTCTTCTTTGGAGAAGTGTCTGTTCATATCTTCTGCCCATTTTTTTGATATGATTATCTGTTTTGTGTGTGTTGAGTTTGAGGAGTTCTTTATAGATCCTGGATATTAGCCTTTTGTCTGTACTATCATTTGCAAATATCTTCTCCCATTCTGTGGGTTGCCTCTTTGTTTTCTCGACTGTTTCCTTTGCTGTGCAGACGCTTTTGATCTTGATGAAGTCCCAAAATTTTATTTTCGCTTTTGTTTCCCTTGCCTTTGGAGACATATCTTGAAAGAAGTTGCTGTGGCTGATATAGAAGAGATTACGGCCTATGTTCTCCTCTAGGATTCTAATGGATTCCTGTCTCACGTTGAGGTATTTTATCCATTTCAAGTTTATCTTTGTGTACGGTGTAAGAGAATGGTTGAATTTCATTCTTTTACATATAGCTGTCCAGTACATAATTGTTTCTGGGAACACAATAATTGTCTCAAACCTTCAAGGTAATAAAGAAGGCCACTGTGGTTGGAAGGCACTTATATATTTTTTTCTTTCTCATGCTACTTCCTCAAATGATAATTTTGGGCAAGGATGATATTTACATAATTCTTTTAAAAGGACCTTAATTATCTGAGTCCAAACCCCAATAAGTCCTGAAATGTTCAATGGTTTGATGAAACTCATACATATAGAGACATGGGTTTCTTGTATATCCGCTCCCTATGTCCAATGTTCTTTCATTGAAATTATTCTTTGTAATTTTGTAAATAGTGCATCTATGGAATAAGACTCTGCTTGTGGGAGATGGTTGAGAAATGCTTTAATTTACAGTTGGTGACTGTGTAATCATCTGTAGAACAGGGGAGAGCAGGAAGGTGTAGGAACAAAAGGTGTTTAATTACATGGAAGAATTTTATAGAGAAAAGTATAATCCATGTTCAACACAAGAAAGCACATGCTTTGGAATACATAGAATAAAAACTCAGTCTTTGAAGAAAATTTGTGTGAAAAGAGATGAAGGACGTTGTAATGATGAGAGTTCAGAAAATCTTAGATTTAATCCTGTTCTAAATAAGTATCTTTTGTTGTGCAGAAGCTTTTGATTTTGATGAAGTCCCAAAAGTTTATTTTCGCTTTTGTTTCCTTTGCCTTTGGAGACATATCTTGAAAGAAGCTGCTGTGGCTAATATCGAAGAGGTTACTGCCTATGTTCTCCTCTAGGATTCTGATGGATTCCTATCTCACTTTGAGGTCTTTTATCCATTTCGAGTTTATCTTTGTGTACAGTGTAAGAGAATGGTCGGTTTCATTATTTTCCATATAGCTGTCCCATTTTCCCAGCACCATTTATTGAAGAGACTGTCTTTTGTCTACTGTATATTTTTTCCTGCTTTGTCAAAGATTATTTGCCCATAGAGTTGAGGGTCCATATCTGGGCTCTCTACTCTGTTCCACTGGTCTATGTGTCTGTTTTTATGCCAGTACCATGCTGTCTTGGTGTTACAACTTTGTAGTAAAGCTTGAAATCTGGTAATGTGATGCCACCAGTTTTATTTTTATTTTTCAAGATTTCCTTAGCGATGCGGCGTCTCTTCTGATTTCATACAAATTTTAGGATTATTTGCTCCAGCTCTTTGAAGAATACTAGTGGAATTTTGATCGGAATGGCATTAAAAGTATAGATTGCTCTAGGCAGTATAGACATTTTAACAATGTTTAGTCTTCCGAACCAAGAGTATGGAATGGTCTTCCATCTTTTTGTGTCTTCTTCAATTTCTTTCATGAGTGTTCTGTAGTTCCTCGAGTACAGATCCTTTACCACTTTGGTAAGGTTCATTCCCAGGTATCTTATGGTTCTTGGTGCTATAGTAAATGGAATCGATTCTCTAATTTCCCTTTCTGTATTTTCATTGTTAGTGTGTAAGAAAGCCACTGATTTCTGTACATTGACTTTGAATCCTACCATGTTATTGAATTGCTTGTATGAGTTCTACTAGTTTGGAGGTAGAGTCTTTTGGGTTTTTCATATAAAGTATCATGTCATCTGCCAAGAGAGAGAGTTTGACTTCTTCATTGCCATTTTGGGTACCTTTTATTTCTCTTTGTTGTCTGATTGCTGTTGCTAGGACTTCTAATACTATGCTGAACAAGAGTGTTGAGAGTAGACATTCATGTGTTCCTGATCTCAGTGGGAAGGTTGTGAGCTTTTTCCCATTGAGAATGATATTTGCTGTGGGTCTTTCATAGATAGATTTTTATGAAGTTTAGTAATGTTCCCTCCATTCCTGTACTTTGAAGCGTTTTAATCAGGAATGGATGCTGGATTTTGTCAAATGCTTTTTCTTCATTGATTGAGAGGACCATGTGGTTCTTCTCTGTTCTCTTATTGTTCTCTCACATTGATTGTTTTGCAAATGTTGAACCATCCTTTTAACTCAGGGAGGAATCCCACTTGGTCATGGTGGATAATCTTTTTAATGTGCTGTTGGATCCTGTTTGCTATGATCTTTTTGAGAATCTTTGCATCCATATTTGTCAGTGATATTGGTCTGAAATTCTCCCTTTTGGTAGGGTTGTTGCCTGGTTTGGGGATCAGGGTAATGCTGGCTTCATAAAAAGAGTCTGGAAGTTTTCCTTCTGCTTCAATTTTTTGAAACAGCTTCAGGAGAATAGGTATTATTTCTTCTTTGAATTTTGGTAGAATTACCTGGGAATCTGTCAGGTCCTGGGCTCCTTTTTTGGGGCAGGTTTTTGATCACTGCTTCAATCTCATTACTAGATATCAGTCTATTCAGGTGGTCAGTTTCTTCCTGGTTCAATTTTGGGAGTTTATAGTTTTCCAGGAATGCATCCATTTTATCTAGGTTGCTTAGCTTATTGGCATATAACTGTCGATAATAACTTCTTATGATTGTTTCTACTTCCTTGGTTTTAGTTGTGATCTCTCACTTTTCATTCATAATTTTATTAATTTGGGCTTTCTCTCTTTTCTTTTGGATTAGTGTGTCCAATGGTTTATCGATTGTATTGATTCTTTCAAAAAACCAGCTTCTAGTTTTATTGATACGTTCTACTATATCTCTGGTTTCTACCTCATTGATCTCAGCTCTAATCTTGATGATTTCCCTTCTTATGTGTGGAGTTGGTTTGATTTGTTGTTAATTCTCCAGCTCTTTAAGATGTAGAGACAGCTGGTGTATTCTGGAGTTTTCGATTTCTTTGAGGGACGCATGGATGGCTATGCATTTCCCCCTTAGGACCACCTTTGCTGTATCCCATAGGTTTTGGACCGAAGTGTCTTCATTCTCATTGGTTTCCATGAATTGTTTCAGTTCTTCTTTGATCTCCTGGTTGATCCAAACATTCTTAAGCAAGGTGGTCTTTTGCTTCCAGGTGTTTGAGTTCTTTCTGAACTTTTCCTTGTGATTGAGCTCCAGTTTCAAAGCGTTGTGATCTGAGAATATGCAGAGAATAATTTCAATCTTTTCGTATCAGTTTAGTCCTGATTTGTGAGCCAGTATGTGGTCTATTCTTGAGAAGGTTCCATGTGCACTTGAGAAGAATGAGTATTCTGTTGTTTTAGGGTAGAATGTTCTTTATATATCTATGAGGTCCATCTTGTCCAATGTGTCATTCAATGCTCTTGTTTTTCTTTTCTTTTTTTTTAAAGATTTTATTTATTTTACTTGACAGACAGAGATTACAAGTAGGCAGAGAGGCAGGCAGAGAGAGAGAGAGAGAGAGGAGGAAGCAGGCTACCTGCTGAGCAGAGAGCCCAATGCGGGGCTCAATCCCAGGACCCTGGGATCATGACCTGAGCCGAAGTCAGAGGCTTTAACCCACTGAGCCACCCAGGTGCCCCCAATGCTCTTGTTTCTTTATTGATTTTCTGCTTCGATGATCTGTCTATTACTGAGAGAGGCATGTTAAGATCTCGTACTATTAATGTATTCATATCAATATGACTCTTTATCTTGATTAATAGTTTTCTTATGTAATTGGCTGCTTCCATATTGGGGGTGTAGAAATTTATAATTGTTAGAACATCTTGGTGGATAGTCCTTTTAAGAATTATGTAGTGTCCTTCTGGATCTCTGACTACATTCTTTAGTTTAAAATCTAATTTATCTGATATGAGAATCACTACCCCGACCTTTTTTTGAGGCCCATTGGCATGAAAGATGCTTCTCCATCCCTTCACTTTCAGTCTGGGTGTATCTTTAGGTTCAAAATGGGTCTCTTGTAGACAACACATGGATGGGTCCTGTCCTTTTATCCAATTTGCAACCCTGTGTCATTTTATGGGTGCATTTAGACCATTCATATTGAGAATGATTATTGATAGATACGTTTTTATTGACATTATTTTACCTTTGAAGTCTTCCTTTCTGTAGATTGTCTCTATATTTCTGTTCAATTATATTTTTAGGATTTTTTTTCTCTTTTACAGAACCCCCCCTTAATATTTCCTGCAGTGTCAACTTGGTGTTCACATACTCTTTTAAGCCTTGCCAGTCTTGGAAACTCTTTATCTCTCCATCCATTTTGAATGTCAGTCTTGCTGGATAAAGTATTCTTGGCTGCATGTTCTTCTCATTTAGTGCCCTGAATATATCTTGCCAGCCCTTTCTGGCTTGCCAGGTCTCTGTGGACAGGTCTGGCATTCTGATGTGTTCTCCTCTGTATGTAAGGAGCTTCTTTGTCCTAGCTGCTTTCAAGAGGGTCTACCTACAATTATAATTCTTCATTCTTACTATTAGGTGTCTCGAGGATTTTAAGAATCTAAAATCTTGGGGGCAAACCATTCTGCCTTTATTACATGAATGCTGGTTCCATTTGTGAGATTGGGAGAATCTTCATGGACAACTTGTTCCACTATATCTTCTAGACTTCTTTCTTTCTCCTCCCCTTCAGGGATTCCAATAATTCTGACATTGGAACGTTTCATGGCATTATTTATTTCTTTGTTTCTGTTTTCTTGGCTTCTAAGCTGTTTGTTCCTGGCTTCTTCCTGATCTTTTCTCTCTAACTGTTTGTCCTCCAAATCACTAATTCTATCTTCTGTCTCAGTTATCCTAGCTTTTAGAGAATTTAGATTAGATTGAAACTCACTGAGAGCATTTTGAACATCATCCCTGGTGGCTTTCAGTTCTGCCCTAACATTGTGAACATCATGCCTGGTTGCTTTCAGTTCTGCCCTAATCAATTCCATTTGGTCATCCATAGTTTTCTACAACCTAGCTATTGCCTGGATAATTATTAGCCTGAATTCCCCTTTCGACATATTGTCTATGTCCATAGCCATTAGCTCTGTTGTAGAAGGCCCATCATCTGTATTTTTCTTCTGTTGGGCATTCCTCCTCCTAGTCATTTTGGTGAGAGATGTCTGAACTGATGTAGCTGGATATATTGATCATTGTGCAGTCAAGGTGCACCCTGGAACGCTTCTGAGCAATCAGGATTCCCCACCCAAACAAGAGAAAAAAGAAAAGAAAAAGAGAGGGAGAGAGAGAGACAGGAAAAAAGGGGAAGATAAAAGAGAAGGCTCAGCCCAAATGGGCCCCAAGGTACGATTTATGAAGTATACAAACAAAAACACTGATAAAACTATATGACAAGAGAAAAAAATATTTATATATAAGCAAAAAAAGGAAGAACCTTGTCAAAAAGAGCCCCAAGTGTAAGATTTATATACTATCAGGGGAAACACAAATACACAGAAACACTGGTGGAAGGAAAAGATGGAAGAGTGGTTATAAATTCTCAGTGTGGGCGAGGAAGATTATTTTGATTCTTCTTGGATGTATCTTGATATCTTTGTTAAAGGACTCAACTTTCCTAAGATAAAGGGGGATTAAAAACTGATTTACCTATAGGGGTAGCATTGATTGGGGAAAGGGGATTACCTTGACGTTTAACTCTGTATGAATATTAGAAAATAAAAATTAAAAAAGAATAAACTAGACTAAACTAAACTAAAATTTAAAAAAAAATTAAAAATAGAAAATCAAAAGAAAAACACAGGTGTATATATCAAAAAGTTCAGTTTAGAAGGTCATTATGGAATTTGATGTACTGGACATCTCATTGTGATGGTAAATAGGTCAAAAAATTATCTATATAAAAAAAGTACCATAATAGTGGGAATGAGTTAAAAATAAAAGTTGTATCTATGAAGTATTGGCGGTTGTTCTCTTGTCATCTTTTTTTTTTTTTCTTTCCTGCTTGGTTTTCTGGGGGAGAGACCTGCCACATGGGTTTTCAGTCAATGATGTTCCCTGAGCTAAGTCCTCCAGACCCCCTCAAGGGGGTGGGCTGTGAGGAAACCGGTTTTTCAGGCTTTTGTTCTCTGGAGGTTTTTATGTTTGTCCATTTGTTCTCTCGCCTTGACAGCTTTTGATGGTTTTTGGAAGTTTAGAGGAAAGCAAACTGCACCCCGACCTCCCTCTCTGAGAGAAGCCTCAGTCTGTTCCCTTCTGGGTCTCCAGAGCACATTAGGTTTCCCCTGGGCCACTGGCAGAGCAGGTTCCAAGTCACAGTCCCTGGAGACGCAGGATCTCCTGTTTGTACCCAAAACCATGGCAGTGGCGGCTGTCTGGGCAGCTCCAGAGCGCCAGAGAGGTTCCAAGCAGCGATTGCACACTGAGATTTTCCTGCTGGCCTGGGCTGGGAGTGCCTGGTCTTTCTGGGTCCAAGAGCACCGGGCTTGCGTGCACCTCTCTCAGGGGAGGGAGGGTGTGGAGCGTGTGTCTCAGTCTCTGATAGCAAGGCTTGGGTCTAAGAGTGCCCCTCTAGCACCTGTGCGCACCTCTCTCAGGGGAGGGTGTGAGGCATGCACATCTAAAGCTCTGATATCACAGCACAGTGTTCTGCCATCTGGTGAGGCTCCCAGCCCCTCATGGGAGCCAGACCCCACACTTTCTCAGGCATGCTGGCAGCTCAGGGACCAGACCTCATTTCTCTGCCGCACTCTCTCTGGCTCAGCACCAGGGGAGGATGTCCTGGGTCCGGGGACTTAAGCCCCTGTCCCTAACTGCCCCAATTCCCACAATTTACCCCCACAATCCTTTGCTCTTATTGAGTGCTTTAACCGGACTCCAAGTTAATGCTGGTCTCCAGACTCTCGTATAGGGGTATTTTTAATCGGTCACCTCTCGTGGCTCCCTTCCCCTTTTGTTTATCTTCTGATATCAGTCCAAGGTTCCCACTCTGTTTTACCTCCCCACTGACATCTTCTGCCCCTGTAGAGATCCAGAAGTGTACAATTCTGATCTCGGGCTGATTTCATGGGTGATCAGAGTTCTTTGGTAGGTAATCAGCTCACTTTAGGGTACAGGTTAAAGCAGCGCCTCCTTCTACTTCCTCGCCATCTTGTCTCCCCCCCAAATTGATGGTATTTTGATAGGGATTGCATTAAATGTATAGATTGTTTTAGGTAGCATAGACATTTTTACAATATTTGTTCTTCCAATCCATGAGCATGGAAAAATTTTCCATTTCTTTGTCCAAGAAATTATCCATTTTCTTTCATGAGTACTTTATACTTCTTTGAGTACAGATAATTTGCCTCTTTGGTTAGGTTTATTCCTAGGTATCTTATGGTTTTGGGTGTAATGTAAATGGGATTGACTCCTTAATTTCTCTTTCTTCTCTTTTGCTGTTGATGTATGGAAATACAACTGATTTCTGTGCAATGATTTTATATCCTGACACTTTTCTGAATTCCTGTATGTGTTCTAGCAGTTTTGGAGAGGAGTCTTTTGGGTTTTCCACATGAAGTATTGTATCATCTGCAAAGAGTGGTAGTTTGACTTCTTCTTTGCCAATTTGGATGCCTTTAATTTCTTTTTGTTGTCTAATTGCTTAGGCTAGGAATTTTAGTACTGTGTTGAATAGCTGTGGTGATAGTGGGCAACACTGCTGTGTTCCTGACCTTAGGGGGAAAGCTCTCAGTTTTTTCCTGAGAATGATATTTGCAGTGGGTTTCTCACAGATGACTTTTATGATATTGAGTTATGTATCCTCTATGACTACACTGTGAAGAGTTTTAATCAAGAAAGGATGCTGCACTTTGTTGAATGCTTTTTCAGCATCTATTGAGAATATCATATGGTTCTTGTTCTTTCTCCTATTAATGTATTGTATCACATCAATTGATTTGTGGATGTTGAACCAACCTTGCAGCCCTGGAATAAATCACACTTAGTCGTATTGAATAATCCTTCTAATGTACTGTTGGATCCTATTAGCTGTATTTTGGTGAGAATTTTCACATCTGAGTTCATCAAGGATATTGGTCTGTAATTTCCTTTTTTGATGGGCTCTTTGTCTGGTTTTGGGATCAAGGTAATACTGGCCTCATAAAATGAGTTTGGAAGTTTTCCTTCCATTTCTACTTTTTGGAACAGTTTCAGGAGAATAGGAATTAATTCTTTAAATGTTTGGTAGAATTCCCCCGGGAATCCATCTGGCCTTGAGCTCTTGCTTCTTGGGAGATTTTTTGTCAACTGCTTCAATTTCCTTACTGGTTATGGGTCTGTTCAGGATTTCTATTTCTTTGTGGTTCAGTTTTAGTAGTTTATATGTCTCTAGGAAGGCATCCGTTTCTTCCAGATTGTCATATTTCCTGGTATGTATTTGTTCATAATGTGTTCTTATGATTGTTTTTATTTCTTCAGTGTTGGTTGTGATCTCTTCTCTTTCATTAATGATTTTATTAATTTGGGTCCTTTCTCTTTTCTTTTTGATAAGTATGGCTGGGGGTTTATCAATCTTACTAATTCTTTCAAAGAACCAGCTCCTATTTACGTTGATTTGTTCTACTGTTCTTTTGGTTTCTATTTCATTGATTTCTGCTCTGATCTTTATTATTTTTCTTCTCCTGCTGGGTTTAGGCTTTCTTTGTTGTTCTTTCTCCAGCTCCTTTAGGTGTAGGGTTAGGTTATGTATTTGAGACCTTTCTTGTTTCTTGAGAAAGGCCTGTATCGCTATATATTTTCCTCTCAGGACTGCCTTTGCTGTGTCCCACAGATTTTGAACCACTGTGTTTTCGTTATCATTTGTTCCCGTGAATTTTTTTCAATTCTTCTTTAATTTCCTGGTTGACCCATTCATTGTTTAGTAGGATGCTCTTTAGTCTCCATGTGTTTGGGTTCTATCTAAATTTCCTCTTGTGACTGAGTTCTAGTTTCAAGGAATTGTGGTCTGAAAATATGCATGGAATGACCCCAGTATTTTGGTACTGGTTGAGACCTGATTTGTGACACAGGATGTCATCTATTCTGGAGAATATTCCATGTGCACTAGAGAAGAATGTGTATCCTGTTGCTTTGGGATAGAATGTTCTGAATACATCTGTGATGTCCATCTGGTCCAGTGTGTCATTTAAAGCCTTTATTTCCTTGTTGATCTTTTGCTTAGGTGATCTCTCCATTTCAGTGAAGGGGGTATTAAAGTCCCCTACTAATATTGTATTACTGTTGATTTGTTTCTTTGATTTTGTTATTATTTGGCTTTATATAATTGGCTACCCCCATGTTAGGGGTATAGATATCTAAAATTGTTAGATCTTCTTGTTGGACAGACCTCTTAAGTAATATAGTGTCCTTCTTCATTTCTTATTATAGTTTTTTGCTTAGAATCTAATTTTTCTGATAGAAGGAATACCACCCCAGCTTTCTTTTGATGTCCATTAGCATGGTAAATTGTTTTATACCCCCTCACTTTAAATATGGAGGTGTCTTTGGGTATAAAATGAGTCTCTTGCAGACAACATATTTATGGGTCTTGTTTTGTTTTTTTTTTTAATCCATTCTTATACCCTGTGTCTTTTGACTGGGACATTTAGCCCATTTAGATTCAGGGTAATCATTGAAAGATACAAATTTAGTGTCACTGTATTCCCTGTAACATGACTGTTACTGTACATGGTCTCTGTTCCTTTCTAGTCTGTTACTTTTAGGCTCTCTCTTTGCTTAGAGGACATCTTTCAATATTTCCTGTAGGGGTGGTTTGGTGTTTGCATATTCTCTTAGTTTTTGTTTGTCCTGGATGCTTTCTTTTTTTAAGATTTTTTACTTTTTTACTTGAGAAAGAGAGATAGAGAGAATGAGAGAGAGAGAGAGAGAGAGAGAGCATGAGAGGGGAGATGTCAGAGGGAAAAACAGACTCCCCATCAATCAGGGAGCCTGATGTGGGACTCAATCCTGGGCCTCTAGGATCATGACCTGAGCCAAAGGCAGCTGTTCAACCAACTGAGCCACTTGGCCCCCCCTGTCCTGGAAGCTTTTTATTTCTCCTTCTATCTTCAATGACAGCCTAGCTGAATATAGTATTCTTGACTGCATATTTTTCTCATTTAGTGCTCTGATTATATCATGACAGTCCTTTCTGACCTGCCAGGTCTCTGTGGATAGGTCTGCTGCCAATCTAATATTTCTACCATTATATGTTACAGACCTCTTGCCCCAAGCTGCTTTCAGGATTTTCTCTTTGTGTCTGAGACTTGTAAGTTTTACTATTATATTATGGGTATGGACATATTTTTAATTGATTTTGAGGGGGTTCTCTGAGCCTCCTGGATTTTGTTGCTTGTTCCTTTTGCCAAATTATGGAAATTATCTGTTATAATTTGCTCCTATATATCTTCTACCCCCCCCCCCCTCTTTCTTCTTTTTCTGGGACCCCAATTATTCTAATATTGTTCCATCTTATGGTATCACTTACCTCTTGAATTCTCCTCTCCTCATCCAATGTTTGTCTCTCTTTTGCTCAGCTTCTTTATTCTCCATCATTGTTCTTCTATATCACTAATTCTCTCTTCTGCCTCATTTATTCTAGCAGTAAGAGCCTCCATTTTTTATTGCACCTTTTTAATTGATTTTTGATTAACTTGGTTAGATTGTTGTTCTTTTATTTCTCCAGAAAGGGAATTTATTTCTCTAGAAAGGGAATCTCTAGTATCTTCCATGCTTCTTTTGAGCCCACCTACCACCTTAATTATCGTCATTCTGAACTCTAGTTCTGACATCTTACTAATGTTTTTATTGATAAGTTCCAGGCCATTATATTGCCTCTTTTTTTTTTTTTTGAGATGACATTTTCTGCCCTGTCATTTTATCCAGATAAGAATAGATAAATGAGAGAACAAAATACTAAGAGTAGCAGTAACCCTATAAAAATATATGGTAACCAGGGCACCTGGGTGGCTCAGTGGGTTAAAGCTTCTGCCTTCGGCTCAGGTCATGATCCCAGGGTCCTGGGATCGAGTCCCACATTGGGCTCTCTGCTCAGTGGGGAGCCTGCTTCCTCCTCTCTCTCTCTGCCTGCCTCTCTGCCTACTTGTGATCTGTCAAATAAATAAATAAATATCCTTAAAATATATATATATATATGGTAACCAAATTGGAAGGGGCCCGAAACAGAGGGGAGAAGGGAGGGAAAAAAATTATATATATATACATACACACACACACACATATAAAACTGGTGAATGGAACAGAGCCACACAGTTGATTTTGGGTGTATTTTGGTCTGTTAGAAAAAACTGCCTCCCAAAATTTTTAAGAAAGAAAAATATATATATATATGCATATAAATATAAATACACACACACACACACACACACACACAAATAAGGGTAAACACGATGAAGGAATGGACTATGAATGTGAATATGAAAATTAAAAAAATTCTAAAAAAGGAATTGATAAGAGAAGTATGCCTGAAACTAATATAATCTTGTTTGTTAATTATACCCCAATAAAAAAGAAAAATTGAGAAAAAATGTTTTGGGGGAGAATCCAGTACTAAGAAAAAAACTTCCACTTAGAAAACATGGATTTCATCAGTAAGCACTTGGGTAACCTTTCAAAAGTCCACTAGAAATTTGAAACTCAATGTCCTTTTCCATAAAATTGAGGAACTGAGACTGTATGGGTTATTGTGATAGCCTCCTAATTGGTATATCTGCTTCTGGATTCAGTCTTATCTTCTATCCAAAAATAACATAAAAACCTGACTAATCCCTTCCAAAGTTTCTTAAAATTTCTACACCATAGTTCTTTACCCTCTAGCTTTACCACCTACCCACCCCCATATTATGTTCCTGCTATACCAAATGATTTGAAATTTTCTGAATATGGCATGCTTTCTTACTCTTTTATGCATTTGAACATATGCTATTTTCCTTACATGGATGTCCCATCAGCCAAATCTTCCACCCCAGTATTTCCAATAAATTTCCATTAGTTTTAAGACCTAGCTCAGATAGGTGCTTCCTAATTAAACATTTTCTTTCTACCACTGACCCCACTCCTTCCTCTGGGCTATATTTGTGCTTTCCCCCCATACTTCCATTACTGTACTTACTATAACTTTTTATTATGGATTTTTTTCTTATTTCTCTCTTCTTTGGTGTTAAGAACTGATTCATGCTTGTCTTCTTGCTTGCATTTCTGTCACAAATACTTACAGAAGACTTATTTTTGCCAGACACTGTACTAGGCCTAGAGAGATACAGCAGTGAAAAAAAACAGACAGTAATATTTATCTTTCTGGAGCTTCTATATCTTAGTCATGTATCCTTAGACCTGTATTAGGTCTAGGAATACTAGCATTTAGTATGTGAGCAAAAAATAGTTGTTGGCTTGAAGTCAAGAAACTATTATGGCTAAATTTGAAACTTTAACAACCTCCTCTCCCTTACTGCACACACTGTGCATATCACATTTTACTTTACATGTTTGATGTTTAATTCTAATAATTGTTTGTTGTTTTCCTAGTTTTGTATACATCCATCTCCATCAGTGTTATCTATCAAACACCATTGTCTCTCATACAGCTTCTAAAAGTGCTATGATGTCTTGGTTACCCTGTTTAGACCTAGCACACTGAAAGAATTGCTCTTTCATTTGTTCATTTAATCAATAAATATTTATTGAGCACCTGCTATTACTAGGCACCATAAAATACACTGAACATAAATGTCAAATAAGACAGATGTATTTTTGTTTTCTAAAAGCTTATACTCTAGTGATAAAGATAAGCAGTAAACAAGTATATAAATATAATAGCATATGATAATTGCTATGAAGAAAATGAACAGGGGGCTGTGATAGTGATTGGACAAGAGGCCAACTAAAGTAGAATTGTTTAGGAAGGCTTTTTTGAAGAGGTGATATCTAAGTTGAAACCTATAAGATGAAAAATAACTATGTAAAATGTTGGGGTACTAAGCATTAGGGAAAGAAGGGACAGAATGTGCCTAACTCCTCAGGTGGCAAAAAGCACCTAGAAAGAAGGGCAGTGTAGCTAGACTTTAAAGAGTGGGGAGAGAGGTAACTAAATTAGAGAAGTAGCAGAAGTCAAGATAATGCATGGTTTTGCATGCCATGCTAAGGCACTTAGAGTATATCCAGAGGAAACAAGGAGTCATTGAAAAATTTTGAGATGGATGATGACATAATCAGATATACATTTTCAAAATCTCACTCTGGAAGCTGTGTAGGGAATGGAGTGGGTGTAAATGAGGTTGGCATGGATAGCAGTTGAGAGATGTTGCTGTGGTCCAGGAGAAAGATGGTAGTGACCTTAGCTAGTGTGATTCCAGGGAAGATGAAAAGATGTGTCAAATTGGGTAATTTTGTAAATCACATTAGTTAGACTTACAGTTGGATTTAATGTGGGAATAGGAAGTAGGGAGTCAACAGTGATGCCAAGGTTCTGGCTGGCTGGAGATGTCATGTGTTGAGAAAGGGATGACACAGGGTGCAGGAGACAAGTTGGATGGATGGGAAATGCTTTTAATGATGATGATGATCACGAGGGTGGTGGTGGCAGCAGTGGTGGTGGATTTATCATAGTTGGGGGAAAGATAAAACAGAAAATATGGCAACTGTCACTGATCTTCTTATCTTGATGAAGAAAGTCCAACATATTTCAAATATTTCAACCTTGCAAGTCATCTTGATGCTTGGCCTAAGAAAATATGTCTTTTTCTTGTTGATTTTCCTTCCCTAAAGTGACAAAGATTGCATTTTATGTAAATATTAAGAATTAGAATATCTATCTCACAATCTGCAAAGCTGTGAGAATATTCAAGTCATAAAAATTTGAGAAATACTTCTCAAAAGGTAACAGCTTACCATTTTTTATCAGATTGTGCAAGTAGAATACCATTCTCAAACTAGATAATATGACCTAGGTAATATATTCCTAAATTAGTGTCTATCAAAAAAATGTCTAAGAACTCCATACATAAAAATCACCGGGGAATGCTGGTTCAGAATGAGGTTCCTTGCCTAGCAAACTAATCAGAATCTCCGAGGGTGGGGGCTGGGAATGTCAATTGTGTTATAGGTTGGTATTTGGAAAAAGATTGCTCTAGAGGAGGTATTCTTAAACTTTTTGATGCTTTGGTAGCTTTTGGTAGTTGGTTGAAGACTATGGATCACTTCTCACAAAACTTTTTATATATGCATTAAATAAAATACATAGGATCACAAAGGAAGTCTATTATATAGAAATTCAGTTATCAAAATATTTTTAAAAATTTACATAATAATTTGCATTCTTTTTATTAACACACTAATGAGATCTAGTAGCAAGTTTTATACTATCATAATTTGAAGTAGAGGATGAGTGTAAATAATATTTTAAGATATCTGCTGCAATTGTAGTGTAATACAAAATCATCTGTGATTTCTATTAATGACAAAGTTACAGGTTCACCTAAGGGTACTATGGTTTATTGTCTAGATTCATAATGGGAAGAAATTATGAATTTCCATCAGAAGTGAGTGAAAATAACGGTACAACTTTTTTTCCATCCAAGTTAATACATACCAGACTTAGAATCCCTGGCTGGGAGGGTGTAACCAAATAATACAGAGATTAGTGAGGATGTAGTAAAGATTGGAGCTGGGCTTGAGATACTAGGCAGGAGAGCAAAATTGAAGGATCCAGGCAGGGGACCTCAGTATTTGGTATCATCATTGTAAATAATTAAAAGGGAAGTTGGGGACTAAAACATTTATTCCTCCATTTTCAGGCTTTTAATTGTTTGGTTTAGCTGTTATGCTTCTGGGTGTACCTGAGTCTGCACACCCTTATTATCATCCCTTCCTCTTGCATCCAGGATTTTTCAGAGGTTAGCTATTGAGAAGTTTAGATGGTCACTATTTTGTGGCTGTGAGGGAGGAGCAATTTCCAGGTTGGAGAGAGACATTGTAGGGTGAGGGTCTAGCATGTTTAGTAATAAGAGTCAGAAAACAGGCTAGTATTAAAAATAGTAAGAAGTTTAGAGTAGTTGAGGTCATTATAGATGGCCTTCCAATTGCATATAGGAATTTGGATTTCATGATAGAACACACAGGGAGCCAGAGGAGAACTTTGTGATGAAGAGAGGCATGATAAAGTGTGTTTTTTATGAAGATAAATCTGCAGGCAAAAATGAAAAATTGATTGAAAAATGGCAGAAGCTTTTTCCAAAGCTTTGGTAAGAATCCCGTGAGAAAAATATGGGTTCCTTGAAGTAAGATAATAGTGATAGGACAGAGAAGAGGGAATAGATATGAAAGATGTTAATGACTAATTTGGACATGTGCTATGAAGAAGAGTTTGGGGTTACTTTGAAGGTTCTAGCTTTGGAGTTCAGGTGATTGGAAATGTATTTAACGGAGGCACAAATTATGAGAGGCAGAGCAAGTGTTTGGGAAAATATTTTTCATTCTGTTTTGGATAGTCTGAGGGTTTTTTGTTTGTTTTTGTTTTGTTTTTGAGATTTTATTTTTAAGTGATCTCTACACCCAGTGTGGGGCTCAAACTCACAACCCCAAGATCAAGAGTCACATGCCCTACCAACTGAGCCAACCAGGTGCCTATGAATAGCCTGAGTTCTAACTGCCTTTTAAACATCAAATGAGAGTTGAATGGAGTTTGCATTTTTACTGTTACTCATAGTAGTCCTTCAGGTAAATGACGTGAAACATTCTTTTTGTCTAGAAATTGACAGATTTTCTTCACAGAAATTATTGAACAGTTAGGTTTCAGAAATATACAGGATTGGGTATTGTATTATATTATAGTATAGTATTAATATAATATAATATAAATATAATATAAATATTATAATATTTATAAATATTATATTTATATTATATTATATTATATTGTTCTTTTAGCACACTTTTAATGAAATGTCAGTCAGTGTCTGTCCTCCAAGGAGTTATAGTTGTCTAGTTAGTTCTTCTGAATAAAAAAAATACCTCATAAGTTTGTGTTAATGGGTTGTGACAATGGGGAATAACAGTAGGCTTGTTTTCCTATATCAAGGGATTAAACATGTTTCGTACTCTCCATTTGCCTTTCTACCATAACTGCTAAGAGACAGAAAATTATAGTTAGGGTAGGAGCAAGAAGCAGAAGTGGCATGTAGCCAGTTTTTACAAGAGCTCTGTGACTTTTTATTCCCAACAACTGCTATGGACACAAAGGGAACTGGCTAGTTGCAGCCATCTCCATGATCATTGCCCTTTCAGGTTTTGGGGTCTAGGTTAAGGGGAGAATTTTACTGTGAAAGTGGGACGTTGAAATGCAGGATCAACTTTTAACAGAATTGTGAGGGAAGTGATGTTTATCTTTGGTATTCTTTATTCTTTGCCTGACTATTACAAATACATGTACCTGGTATCTTTGTGTTAGATTCTGGTAGGGTCACAGACCCCACTTCTGGATCTTGCCTAGATTTGCAATCTGTAGTAGACACTGTTCCTTTAACTTTTTTCATTCTGTGATAAAACTTTCTGTTCCTATATTTAATAAACTATGTTCAGTGCATATTTATGATTACTCATAGTTTAAAATGTGCTATGACTTCGAAGTAAAAATAGTATTTAAGAAGAGTCTTGGAACAATGTTTTAAACTGAGGAAGTTTCTCTAGTGGTAGGGTCTATAGGTACCATGGTAGTTGTGGCCCACTGGTCTTTCCTAACAGTTCTTAAAAATTATTGATTATGGGGCATCACAATTATTGGGATCTCTGAGGGGGAGGAGAAAGAAAGAAGACTAGAAGATATAGTTGAACAAATTCTCCATGAAAATATTCCCAATCTGAGGAATAGAACCAGCATTCATGTCCTAGAGGTAGAAAGAACACCCCAAAGATCAATGAATCTAGAATGACCTCGAGGCATTTGCTTGTAAGACTTACAAATCATAATTTTAGACAACAGCTTTAGAGAGCAGCTAGGGGGAAGATATTCCTTACCTACAGAGGAAGGTCCATCAGAGTAACGTCAGACCTGTCCACAGAAACCTGGCAAGCCAGAAAGGGGTGACAAGACATATTCAGGACACTAAATGAGAAGAACATGCAGCCAAGAATAATTTATCCAACAAGGTTGACATTCAAAATTGATGGAGAGTTAAAGAGTTTCCAAGACTGGCAAGGTTTAAAAGAGTATGTGACCACCAAGCCAACACTACAAGAAATACTAAAGGGAGGGTTCTACAAAACAAGAAAGAACCCAAGAGTGTCACAAAACAAAAATTTACAGAGACAATCTATAGAAACAAGGACTTGACAGGCAACATGATGTCAATAAAAAAGTATATTTCAATAATCACTCTCAACGTGAATGGCCTAAATGCTCCCATAAAATGCCACAGGGTTGCAGATTGGATAAAATGACAGGACCTGTCCATATGTTGTCTACAAGAGACCCATTTGGAATGTAATATACATTCAAACTGAAAGTGAAGGGATTAAAAAAAAACATCGTTCATGTCAATGGGCCTCAAAAGAAAGCTGGGATAGTGATTCTCATATCAGATAAAGTAGATTTTAAACTAAAGACTATGGTCAGAGAAAAAGAAGGACACTGCATCATTCTTAAATGGTCTATCCAACAAGAAGATCTAACAATTGTAAATATTTATGCCCCAATACAGGAGCAGCCAACTACATAAGACAGTGGTTAATCAAGATAAAGAGTCATATTGATATGAATACATTAATGTTAGGGAAACTTAACACACCACTCTCAGTAATAGACAGATCATCCAAGCAGAAAATCAATAAAGAAACGAGAGCATTGAATGACACATTGGACCAGATGGACTTCATAGATATATACAGACCATTCCACCCTAAAACAACAGAATACCCATGCTTTTTGAGTGCACATAGAACCTTCTCCAGAATAGACCACATACTGGGTAACAAATCAAGGCTCAACTGATGCCAAAGGATTGAGATTATTCCCTGCATATTCTCAGACCACAGTGCTTTGAAACTGGAACTCAACCACAAGAAAAAGTTTGGATGGAATTCAGACAACTGGAAGCTAAAGACCACCCTGCTTAAAATATTTGGATCAGGGAGGAGTCAAGATGGCGGAGAAGTAGCATGCTAAAACTACTTCAGCAAGCAGGAGATCAGCTAGATAGCTTATCTAAAGTTTGCAAATACCTACAAATCCAATGGCATATTGAAGAGAAAAGAACAGTAGTTCTAGAAACAGAAAATCAACCACTTTCTGAAAGGTAGGATTAGCAGAGAAGTGAATCCAAAGCAACGGGAAGATAGACCCCAGGGGGAGGGTCCAGCTCCCAGCAAGTGGCAGAGCAATGGAGCACAAAATCAGGACGTTTAAAAGTCTGTTCCGCTGAGGGACATTGCTCCAGAGGCTAAACCGGGATGAAGCACATGCAGGGTCAGCATGGCCTCAGGTCCCACAGGGTCACAGAAGGATCGGGGGTGTCTGAGTGTCGCAGAGCTTACAAGTATTAGAACGGGGAAGCCGGCTACAGAGACAGAGCTGAGAGTGAGCTCACAGCTCCGGGTTACCTTGAACTGGTCGCAGGCTCGGTGAGCTCGGGGCGCCGCCGGAGGTCAGGAAAACGGGAGTTATTGGGCGCTATTCTCTGAGGGCGCACTGAGGAGTGGGGCCCCGGGCTATCGGATCCTCCAGGCCGGCGACCAGGAGGCCGCCATTTTCATTCCCGTCCTCCAGAACTCTTCGGAAAGTGCTCAGGGAACAAAAGCTCCTGAAAGCAAACCCGAACGGATTACTCAGCCCCTGGTAAGGGTGGTGCAATTCCGCCTGGGGCAAAGACACTTGAGAATCACTAAACCAGGCCCCTCCCCCAGAAGATCTACAAGAAATCCAGCCAAGACCAAGTTCACCTACCAAGGAGTGCAGTTTCAATACCAAGGAGAGCAGCAGAATTCCAGAGGAGGAGAAAGCAAAGCACGGAACTCATGGCTTTCTCCCTATGATTCTTTAGTCTTGCAGTTAATTTAGTTTTTTTTCTTTTTCAATTTTTTTCTCTTCTGCTAAAATTTTTTTCACTTTTACGCTTTTCATTTTTTAACGTTTTTGACTATTTTATCTAATATATATATTTTTTCTTTTTTATACATTTTCTTTGTTTTCTTTTTTTACTTGTTTCTTTTTTTTTTTTTTCTTTCTGAACCTCTTTTTATCCCCCTTCTCCCCCTTAACGATTTGGGATCTCTTCTGATTTGGTTAAAGCATATTTTCCTGGGGTTGTTGCCACCCTTTTAGTATTTTAATTGCTCCTTCATATACTCTTATCTGGACAAAATGACAAGGTGGAAAAATTCACCACAAAAAAAAGAATAAGAGGTAGTACTGAAGGTTAGGGACCTAATCAATACAGATATTGGTAATAAGTCAGATCTAGAGTTAAGAATGACGATTCTCAAGGTTCTAGCCAGGCTCAAGGAAGGCATGGAAGATATTAGAGAAACCCTCTCGGGAGATATAAAAGCCCTTTCTGGAGAAATAAAAGAACTAAAATCTAACCAAGTTGAAATCAAAAAAGCTATTAATGAGGTGCAATAAAAAATGGAGGCTCTCACTGCTAGGATAAATGAGGTAGAAGAAAGAATTAGCAATATAAAATACCAAATGCAGAGAATAAAGAAGCTGAGTGAAAGAGAGACAAATAGCTACTGGACCATGAGGGGAGAATTTGAGTGATAAGTGACACCATAAGATGAAACAACATTAGAATAATTGGGATTCCAGAAGAAGAAGAAAGAGAGAGGGGAGCAGAAGGTATACTTCAGAGAATTTCCCCAATATGGCAAAGGGAACAAGCATCAAAATCCATGAGGTGCAGAGACACCCCTCAAAATCAGTAAGAATAGGTCCACACCCCGTAACCTAATAGTAAAATTTACAAGTCTTAGTGACAAAGAGAAAATCCTGAAAGCAACCCAGGAAAATAAGTCTGCAACATACAATGTTAAAAATATTAGATTGGCAGCAGACTTATCCACAGAGACCTGGCAGGCCAGAAGGATCTGGCATGATATATTAAGAGCACTAAATGAGAAAAACATGCAGCCAAGAATACTATATCCAGCTAGGCTATCATTGAAAATAGAAGGAGAAATTAAACGCTTCCAGGAAAACAAAAACTGAAAGAATTTGCAAACACCAAATCAGCTCTACAGGAAATATTGAAAGGGGTCCTCTAAACAAAGAGAGAGCGTACAAGTGGTAGATCAGAAAGAAACAGAGACAATATACAGTAACAGTCACCTTACAGACAATACGATGGCACTAAATTCATATCTTTCAATAGTTATCCTGAAAGTTAATGGACTAAATGTCCCAATCAAAAGACACAGGATATCAGAATGGATAAAAAAACAAAACCCATCTTTATGGTGCCTATAAGAAACTCCTTTTAAACCCAAAGACACCTCCAGTTTTAAAGTGAGGGGTGGAAAAGAATTTACCATGCTATTGGACATCAGAAGAAAGCAGGAGTAGCAATCCTTATATCAGATCAATTAGATTTTAAGCCAAAGACTATAGTAAGAGATGAGGAAGGATACTATATCATACTTAAAGGATCTGTCCAAGAAGAAGATCTAACAATTTTAAATATCTATGCTTTCAACGTGGGAACAGCCAACTTTATAAACCAATTAATAACAAAATCAAAGAAACACATCAACAATAGTACAATAATAGTAGGGGACATTAACACTACCCTAACTGAAATGGACAGATCATCCAAGCAAAAGATCAACAAGGAAATAAAGGCCTTAAATGACACACTGGACCAGATGGACATCACGGATATATTCTGAACATTCCATCCCAAAGCAACAGAATACACATTCTTCTCTAGTGCACATGGAACATTCTCCATAATAGATCACATTCTAGACCCTAAATCAGGTCTCAACCAGTATCAAAAGATTGGGATCATTCCCTGCATATTTCCAGAACACAATGCTCTGAAGCTAGAATTCAATCACAAGAGGAAATTTGGAAAGAACCCAAATACAAGGAGACTAAACAGCATCCTACTAAAGAATGAATGGGTCAACCAGGAACTTAAAGAAGAATTGAAAAAATTCTGGGAACAAATGATAATGGAAACACAATGTTTCAAAATATGTGGGACACAACAAAGGAAGCCCTGAGAGGAAAATATATAGCCATACAAGCCTTTCTCAAGAAACAAGAAAGGTCTCAGGTCCACAACCTATCTATACACCTATAGGAGCTGGAGAAAGAACAATAAAGAAACCCTAAACCCAGCAGGAGAAGAAAAATCATAAAGATCAGGGCAGAAATCAATGAAATAGAAACCAAAAAAACAATAGAACATATCAATGAAACTAGTAGCTGGTTCTTTGAAAGAATTAATAAGATTGATAAACCCCTGGCCAGACTTATCAAAAAGAAAATAGAAAGGACCCAAATCAATAAAATCATGAATGAAAGAGGAGAGATCACAACTAACACCAATGAAATATATACAATTATAAAAACATACTATGAGCAACTCTACGCCAACAAATTTGACAATCTGGAAGAAATGGATGCATTCCTAGAAACATATAAACTACCACAACTGAACCAGGAAGAAATAGAAAGCCTGAACAGACCCATAACCAGTAAGGCAATTGAAACAGTCATCAAAATCTCCAAACAAACAAAAGCCCAGGGCCAGGCAGCCCACTGGGGGAATTCTACCAAACATTTAAAGAAGAACTAATTCCTATTCTCCTGAAACTGTTCCAAAAAATAGAAATGGAAGGAAAACTTCCAAACTCATTTTATGAGGCCAGCACCACCTTGATCCCAAAGCCAGACAAGGATCCCATGAAAAAAGAGAACTACAGACCAATATCCTTGATGAACATGGATGCGAAAATTGTCACCAAAATATTAGCCAATAGGATTCAACAGTACATTAAAAGCATCATTCACCACGACCAAGTGGGATTTATTCCAGGGCTGCAAGGTTGGTTCAATATCCACAAATCAATCAATGTGATACAACACATCAATAAAAGAAAGAACAAGAACCATATGATACTCTCAATAGATGCTGAAAAAGCATATGACATAGTACAGCATCCCTTCCTGATCAAAACTCTTCAAAGTGTAGGGATAGAGGGCACATACCTGAATATTATCAAAGCCATCTATGATAAACCCACCACAAATATCATTTTCAATGGAGAAAAACTGAAAGCTTTTCCGCTAAGGTCAGGAACACGGCAGGGATGTCCATTATCACCACTGCTATCCAACATAATACTAGAAGTCCTGGCCTCATCAATCAGACAACAAAAGGAAATTAAAGGCATCCAAATCGGCAAAGAAGAAGTCAAACTATCACTCTTCTCAAATGATATGGTACTATATGTGGAAAACCCAAAAGACTCCACTCCAAAACTGCTAGAACTTGTACAGCAATTCAGTAAAGTGTCAGGATATAATATCAATGCACAGAAATCAGTTGCATTTCTCTACACCAACCACAAGACAGAAGAAAGAGAAATTAAGGAGTCCATCCCATTTACAATTGTACCCAAACTATGAGATACCTAGGAATAAACCTAACCAAAGAGGCAAATAATCTATACTCAGAAAACTATAAAGTACTCATGAAAGAAATTGAGGAAGACACAAAGAAATGGAAAAATGTTACATGCTCCTGGATTGGAAGAATAAATATTGTGAAAATGTCTATGCTACCTAAAGCAATATACACATTTAATGCAATTCCTATCAAAGTACCACCCGTCTTTATCAAAGAAATGGAACAAATAATCCTAAAATTTATATGGAACCAGAAAAGACCTCAAATAGCCAAAGGAATAATGAAAAAGAAAGCCAAAGTTGGTGACATCACAATTCCGGACTTCAAGTCTATTACCAAGCTGTCATCATCAAGACAGCATGGTAATGGCACAAAAGCAGACCCATAGATCAATGGAACAGAATAGAGAGCCCAGAAATACACCCTCAACTCTATCGTCAACTAATCTTCGACAAAGCAGAAAAGAATGTCCAATGGAAAAAAGACAGCCTCTTCAATAAATGGTGCTGGGAAAATTGGACAGCCACATGCAGAAAAATGAAATTGGACCATTTTCTTACACCACACAAGAAAATAAACTCAAAAGGGATGAAGTACCTCAATGTGAGAAATGAATCCATCAAAATCCTTGAGGAGAACACAGGCAGCAACCTCTTCGACCTCTGCCACAGCAACATCTTCCTAGGAACATCGCCAAAGGCAAGGGAAGCAAGGGCAAAAATGAACTATTGGGATTTCATCAAGATCAAAATCTTTTGCACAGCAAAGGAAACAGTTAACAAAACCAAAAGACAACTGACAGAATGGGAGAAGATATTTGCAAAGGACATATCAGATAAAGGACTAGTGTCCCAAATCTATAAAGAACTTAGCAAACTGAACACCAAAAGAATAATCCTATCAAGAAATGGGCAGAAGAGGTGAACAGACATTTCTGCAAAGAAGACATCTAGATGGCCAGCAGACACATGAAAATGTGCTCCATATCTCTCAGCATCAGGGAAATACAAATCAAAACCACAATGAGATATCACCACACACCAGTCAGAATGGCTAACATTAACAAGTCAGGAACTGACAGATCCTGGCGAGGATGCAGAGAAAGGGGAACCCTCCTACACTGTTGTTTGGAATGCACACTCGTGCAACCACTCTGGAAAACAGCATGAAGGTTTCTCAAAAAGTTGAAAATAGAACTACACTATGACCCAGCAATTGCACTACTGGGTATTTATCCTAAAGATACAAACGTAGTGATCCGAAGTGGCACGTGCACCCGAATGTTTTTGCAGCAATGTCTACAATAGCCGAACTATGGAACGAACCTAGATGTCCATCAATAGATGAATGGATAAAGAAGATGTGGTATATATACACAATGGAATACTATGCAGCCATCAAAATAAATGAAATCTTGCCATTTGCGACACCGTGGATAGAACTAGAGGGTATCATGCTTAGCGATATAAGTCAAGCTGAGAAAGACAACTATCATAGGATTTCCCTGATATGAGATAGTGGTGATACAACATGGGGGGTTAAGGGGGTAGGAAAAGAATAAATGAAATAAGATGGGATTGGGAGGGAGACAAACCATAAGTGACTCTTAATCTCACAAAACAGACTCAGAATTGCTGGGGGCAAGGGGGTTGGAGAAGTGGAGTGAGGTTATGGACATTCGGGAGGGTATGTGCTATGGTGAGTGCTGTTAAGTGTGTAAACCTGGCGATTCACAGACCTGTACCCTGGGTATAAAAATATATGTTTATAAAAAATAAAAAATTTAAATTAAAAAGAAAAAGAATAAGAATAAAAATACAAACACTGAAGAAATATTTCGATGTGTACTGGACATTATCATGGGGAGGTGAAGGACAATTGATATTTTAAAGTGAAGGATCTCATCAGACCTGCAAATCAGAAGAAACACTCAGGAGGAATTATATATTTAAGTAAGACTTAGAAGATTAGAAAATTTAGCCAGGTGAAGAAGTACTAGCATTCTGAAAATTAGTCAGGAGCATGTGTGGGGTCCTGTAGGTGAGAGAGAGCATAACATATTCTAGGGGGCTTATGAAGATTAGTGTGGCTGAAACATAAGAAATAATGGGGAGTTTAGTTGGAGGTAAGACAGGAGAGTAGGGCAGGAGTCATATTGTGAGGGGCCTTATAACCATAATTATGGACTGTAGTCTTTATTCTACAGACAGCAGGGGATGGGGTAATTGAGTGATGGGCATTAAGGGGGGGCACTTGGTGTCTTGAACACTGGGTATTATATGCAACTGGTGAACTGTTAGATTCTACTCCTGAAATTAATACACTATATGTTAACTAACTTAAATTTAAATAAAATTTAAAAATACAGTTGGAAGCTATGAAACGTTTTAAGAACACAAAATGACATGCATTAAAAGTGATGGGAAAAGAGATGTGAGGTCAACTTGGAAAGCAATAATAAGCAGCTCGCTATTTTTTGCTAGTCAATTTAGTGCCTGTGGTTGGCTATTGGGCTGTGTTTAATAGGCCTTGATATGGAATAATCTATTCGTATTCTGTGAAATATCTATATAAATAATCTATTTGTATTCTGTATTTTGCTCATCATTGTCACACAATATCTTAAGAGATTCTGACTGAGTTGAGTTTATGGTTCCATTTTAATATATCCAATTTTAATAAAGCAAATATATTAGGAGATGTTGTTAGTCATTTGGAGCAATCAAGGAGATTGATAATTTGTTTTCTTTCCAAAATTGGAAGAACTATAGGAAGGAATGGAACAGAAAGTAAAGGAAGAGATATATGACCCATTAGTGAGATAGAATATGAACACTGCTTAGGAGATTTGCCATATGTTGTCAATGTATCAAGTGTTATTCAAGAGATTTGGAGTTGGTTACATTATTTTTCACTTGACTTATCATTGTAACTTCCTTCGGGACTCACTTAAATTAGTCATACGTTAGTTCTTTTATTGTAAAGACCCTCTGACCTAGAACCAAATATTATGCAGGTTCAACTAATGAAGTCATGTCATTTAGAGTATCTTGAGCTCTACAGAGATGTGTATCATGCAAGAAGTCTTTTTTTAAAATATTTTATTTATTTATTTGACAGAGAGAGAGAGAGAGAGAGAGAGAGAATCACAAGCAGGCAGAGAGGCAGGCAGAGAAGGGGGGAAAGCACGCTCCCTGTCAAGCAAAGGCCCTGATGCAAGGCTTGATTCCAGGACTGTGAGATCATGACCTGAACTGAAGGCAGAGGCTTAACCCACTGAGCCCCCCAGTGGCTAACCAAGAGGCTTAACCCACTTGCCATCAGTGAGACTGAAAGAAGTCTTGGTAACAGTTGCTATGTGCACTTCAGTTCCTTACAAAAGAAACACATTTTTTAAAAGAGTGTATTTATTTATTTTCAGAAAGAGAGAGAGCGAGCAAGAGGGAAAGCACAAGCAGGGGGAGGGAGAAGCAGGCTCCCCACTGAACGAGGAGCCCCATGCGGGACTCAGTCTGAAGACCCTGGGATCATGACCTGAGCCCAAGGCAAATGCTTAACTGACTGAGCCACCCAGGTGCCCCACAAAAGAAACACATTCTGAAGAAACTCTTTAATATGGACTTGGCAATGTAAGCAAACTCCCTTGTAATATTTATACTTCTTTAATTGCAATATTGAGTATGTGTCTTTGATGGGTCTCTTATGGCAAGTGCATTGACTTTCTTCTCTCTCCTGGTGTCCTGGTAATATTTTTATTGGACAGCAGAAGGTACTTTTAATATGTCCTGATGTCAGGTATGAACAGGAAGAAAGATGTTTGCTTCAGCTTTGACCCATACTTGAGGGCTGTCAGTTGTATAGCAAACCCTGTCCATATTTCCTGTCCTTTTTCAAAACTGCAATAACCGATACCATTTTGCACACTTAGGATCACTAACATGTGGTTTTTGTATATAGAGATGATACAAAGCCACCAGCAGTTAATGATGGCTCTGACTTTTTTTCACTAGTACATGGGTTCCATTTGAGCTTTTCACTCATTGTACTTCCTTAAAGGCCAATGTAATGGGTCCATGGCTATGCTACAGAGAAAGTTTCAATGGCCTATATGGGATCGAACTGTAATTACAACCTCAGTGTTATGCTCAAATTAGTTAACTAAGGTTGGTTGGAGAACCAATGATCTCAAAGGGCAGACTCACCCCCCAAATTTGCCATGTCTACTTAGTCAATAGGCAAAAATATAGCTGAAGAATATGCAGATATCTACTGCTGAGATGAGAACATAAATTTTTATGACTTGCTTTATGTATCTCCTAAGGAAATAAAATATTGGAATTTTGTATTCCGTTTCCACCCAGAGTCTCTGATTGTTTTCTTTAATGGTAGACTTCTAAGTTAAAATTGATCATCAAATTGTTCATTACAACTTTCAGTTTGGTTGATACTTTGTAAGCTATTAAAAAATATTTTATTTTTGTAAGGTCCAGGAACTGCCTTTACACTGCAATATTGTTTGCATTTAGGCATAGCCTACAGTAATCTATTGATAGTAATTTACTTTAATATAGTAAGGGAAGTATGATATAATCTATTAGGAGGACTCTTTCATACTTTCCTAGATTAAAGGCAGTAATGTGAGCTCTAGACATTTGTCAACATGGTCTGTCATCCAGGGCATTTGCCCCAGCTCCTTGATAGAAGTCATCTCATTCTGAATATACACTGGTTCCAGGGAACGGTTAGCTTGTGGAGTAGTCCAAAATACACTTTTAGGCTTATAAAACAGAGTTCAGGTAGTAGTCTGCAGGAGCCAGCTTGTTTTCGCTAATAAGGGTTGATTGTGTATTGTTGTGATGAGTACTGGGTGATATATGGAATTGTCAAATCACTATATTTTATACCTGAAACTTATATAACATTATATGTTAACTACACTGGAATTAAAATTTACAAAATAGAAAAAATGTGTATACATTCCTTCTCAATGCTGTTTTGAATGAAATAACATTGGTAAACTGAAATCAGCTATGATGGGAGTATTTACACTACGAGAATAGGCAAAGTCTATCAACCAGAGCATCCCTTCCCCTTGGAGATGTGGTTGATAAACTTTTACCAGCACACTACCATTATGCCATCCACTCAAACATATTCCACAGTAGTCTTGACATATTTCATTCTAGTACTGGAATTGTGACTGCCCCAGAGTTCACAGGGTATTTTTGGCAGTCTTGAGGAATATGCCAGTTCAAATCCATATTTTTGAAACTGAGTGAGAAACCACTAAGTCATTTGAAGGATGAAGGACTAGGATGGGGTTGAATTACCATTCAGTTTATTGAATTCAGAGCAATGTTGTCTAACAGACTGATTCCAGGTGCTAGCCATTTACTGTAAATAAGAAATGTGGAATCTTTTGTTGCTAGAACAATTTACCAAGCAAGTACCCTTCCTGTCCATTCATGGCAAAGGAATGAGAGGAACAAAAGAAGTCCTCAATTTGAGTATACTCTATAAGTGGTTCAGCTTCGTGCCAGGCACTGATATATTGCATATGGGTCCATCCCATCCCTGCAAATTCTCTTGGCTTAATGATTATCAAAACACTGTTTAGTCGGTATATTGAATATGGCAATTTTCATAAAGTATATACTTTCTCTTTTTGACAAAAAAGAACTTCCTGTGTTTTTTCAGAAGAATGCGTCAGACACCTGGGTTTTAGTGCTTTCATTTTTAGAATGAACATTCATCCTACTTGGCAGTTAATATTTTTGACATTCAGAATATTTTAGAATAATCCTTGACTTTAAAACTTTTTTTACTGGTAAAATATAACACATATAATAGACAAAGGTATAATTTTATTACAAAGCATTTCAGAAACTAAATACATGAGTGGAAAATAGGACAAAAGGTATAAACAAAGCTATTTACAAAAAAATATAAGTAGTCAATAAATATGTGAGAAGATGCTCTATCTCACTCATAGTTGAAAATATAAATGCAAATTAAAATAATATATCAATGTTGGTTGGGACTGTGAAGTTAATAAGCACTCTCATGTTATTTATGGGAGTATAAATTGTTACTGGGCTTATTGGGGAATATTTGGTAATATCTTTCAAAATATAGGATCCATTTAGCTTTGGACCCAACCTTCTTTCTTCTGAGAATTTCCCTTATAAAAATATATGCATATGTTTAAAATACACATACACACATGTGCATACACTTACACATATACACACAAGGGTATTCATTAAAACATTGTTTTATTTATATTTATATAAAATGATGTCTGTAAGGATTCACATCAAGCAGTTAGCAGTAGATACTTACCTTTGTTGATTGTTGAAAGGTGCTATGAGAATAGAGGATAGCACTCTACTATATGGTCTTTGGTTCCATTCAAATATATGATAATTAGCAGATAATTACTTTTGTGTCTAAATTTTATTTCCAATATAAATTTAAACACAGAAGTGCTTTGAGAAACAAGATAGAGGATCACAGGGGAAGGGAGGCAGATAATGAAACAAGAGGAAACCAGAGAGGGAGACAAAACTTAAGAGACTCTTGTTCTGGGAAACAAAGTGAGGAATGCTGGAGGGGAGGAAGATGGGAGGGATAGGGTGGCAGGATGATGGACATTGGGGAGGGTATATGCTATCATGAGTGCTGTGAATTATGTAAAACTGATGAATCACAGACCTGTACCCCTGAAACAAAAAATATATGTTAATAAATAATAAATTATATTGGAAATAGTTTTGTTTTTATACTGTTATACAAGCTTGTGCTTCTTTACCAACAACATACTTTGAATTTATCTCTACTTCACTCTTCCCAAGTGCTGCACAACACCTTGTAGATGCACTGTCATTCATTCACCCATCTTTCTCTCCATCCATCCATCCACCCATCCATCCATCCACATATTCATCTGTTTGCCTACATACCCACTAAATTATTTATTGCTTGATTCTCTAAACTGTTTCCTTCCCAAATTATAGATGCAATGTTTGTCCTTGATTAAAACAAAAGAGTAAACAAGCAAACATAAAAATAATAAAAAAAAAAAGAATGCAGCTGGAGAAGGGCACAAAAGGAAAAAAAAAATACAGCTTAGTCTCATTCTCCAGAGGCAATGGCTGTTAACAGTTTCTATTATAGTGGTTACTTTTATACCACTATATAATATGCTTATTATCAAAACAGTATTGACATTAATATTGTTATATTATAAAATATAATAGTAATATGCTTATACCTTCATTATCTCTTTTCTTCTACTCCCCTCCTCTTCTCATCTCCTTTTTCTGTCTTTGTGCCAGGCTTAGAAGAAATCCATATGAGAAAATCTGATACTGGTTCAGTTCATAATTTGGGACCTTTGACCAAGACCAGAAGGTGTATAAGTAAAACACACACAATTAGAGGGTACCCAGCCTTGAAAAGGGCAGGACCAGAGAGGAAAGTAGATACAGTTACAGCAGGGAGAATTAATCATGAAATGTAGGCTCATCCTTGTACAAGCCCCTTACCTAGAACCTGAGAGGGTTACGTTGCTGTTTAGTGTTTTGGCAGTGGCTGAAATTCTCATCCAGAATTCCTGGAACTCTAATGGCATGGTAAAGTGGAAAGAACATGATTTTGGAGTCCTAAAGACTTGATTTTGAATTTCACCTCTACCACTTTTTAGCTATGTGATATTGGGGTAACTTGGTTAACCTCTTTGGGGCCCAGTGTACTTATCTGCAAGCAGTCAATAATATTTTATTCACTTCTCTTAGAAGAGTTAGATGATGATGATGATAGCAATTAATATTTATTGACTACTTACTATATACCAGGTGTGACTCTAAATGCTTTGTATTCATGGAATGCCTTATGTAATAGTAGTACCTGGAAGAGAAAGGTATTGTTGATATCTCATTTACAGATGAAAAATATATCAGATACAAACAGATTAAATAACTTGCCCAAAGTCTACAGCTGACAAATGACATAGGCAGGACTCATACTGAGGCAATCTGACTGCAGACTGTATAGCTATACTGTAACACAATTATAAAGTAAAGCACCTCGTATGGTATATGACACACAGTAGTGCTCAGTATATTTTTATTTCATTCTTTCCTTTCCTTCCTGGAGTTACACATTTTGATTTTTCAACCCAAAGGAGACTGTGTGACAGTGTACAGGGTCATACTCCTCTTTTTTTTTTTTCCAGAGGGGCAAGACTTTAAATTCTTTGCCTTAAATTTTGAATTGCTATACAGATCAGTGTTATTAAGGCATTAATAATACCTTGGCTCAGGGTGCGCAGTTATACTCTCTAAAGATGTGAGCAATAGCAATCACTTCCTCTCTGAAGTGAGGGAGGAAACTCAAGTATGTAGGAAACTTGAAAACATTTCCTAGATACTCATGTCCTCCATAGTGTCCAGAGGAACATGTGCAGATTGAGCCACAAAAATAGGTCTATGCCTTCTGGAGTTCCCCAAAGCAGATAGACAAGTCAAGTTCAAGTAACCTGTTTCACATAAGAAATACATCTGTATTTTTGTGAGAAAATTATGGTTACTGGAGGAGAAGAAAACAGTAAGGCAAGGAAACAATGGTAGGTCTCAGGGAGACAATTTATTTGAAAGAAATCAGAGGAGAGAGGATGTCTAAACAGATCTCCCTGAATGCATTCTTTTCCCACTTCATTTAGCCAGGATCTAAAAACCAGGTAAAGTGAATCTATGGTTTCTGGGAGATCAAGCAAGTACAAATGTACCACTTTTTGACTACTTCTTTATTTTTGGTAGTCTGTATTTCTACCATTTTTGTCTTTTCATCATTGTCTTAAAGTTCATCATGTTAAACACATTACCTTTGAAAAATTGTACTAGTTTTTTAAAATGCTATTCTGTGAGCTCTGCTTCTGATTTTAATCCATTCTTAGCAGCTAGAGTGAGCTGTTCCAAAATGGTAAATCAGATCATGTTACTTCCTTACTTAAATCTTTTCTTCCCACTGCACTTAGGACAAGGTCCAAATTCCTTACCAAGACCTTTAATGCTGTGTAGGTTCTGACTCCTGTGTACTTCCATATACCTTCTCTTCCATATACCTTCTCTTCCATATACCTTCTCTGCTCCAATTACATTGATCTATCTTTAGTTTCTAAATCAGACCATTCTAACTCAGCCATTGAACATCTTATTTCCTCTAACTGGAACATTGTTCCTTTGCTTAGTTAAACCTTACCCATTCTTCAAAGCTCAGATCAAGTGTCACTTCTTCAGGAAAGACTTCTTTGACCACGCATACTAGATTGGGTCTTTAAGCACCATGCATGTCTCCTTCTCATGCTTACTATCTATAGTTATAATTAATTGTTTAAAATGTTTGTTTCTTTCAATAGAATGTTAGCTTCAAGGACAAGGAACATGCCTGTCTTTCTTAAAATACTGAATCTTTAGTGCCTGTTGAGTACATATCATAAATTTTTATTATTTCTCAAGTGAATTAAATTAAGGCTTATTTAGGTTGTGGTTGTCTCTTGTGGGTGTGGGCATGTGTATGAGCATATATGTATGTGTGAAGGTGGATTTTATGACCCTCTGGCATAATCCTGTTCTTGACCTTAAAGTTAGCAGGTCAAATGGTTTATTTCTGGTTTACCAATGTCCATACAGTTCTTTGGTACCCTCCAAGGAAATACAAAATATAAAGTTGAAAATATTTGGAGGATTAATAAATTTCTTATGAAAAATAATTATATGGTTATATGCTAGGTAGCAATATATGGCCAGAATCTAGCTCCTTTATTAAAGCTAGTTAAGGAGTTATTGAATTAGTTAAGGAATTTATTAAAGTTAGTTAACTTTAGTTAAGGAATAGAGCAATTTGTTTGGGAGTATAGATCAGTGTGCTCAATAAAAATCCTGCCAACTTTTCTATCTGTAAAGTGTGTCTTTAGGCTGTAACTCAGTAAAAAAGAAAGTGCTCTTTTAATTGCAGATGAATTATCACTTCCTGCCAGTTTGTTGCTCTAAAGGTAATGCAATTTGTTAAGCTCAGTTAGACTAGATTGTCTCTTGTTGAACCTTGTATTATTCCAGTTATGTTATTCTGTAACTATCTGTTGAGACATTTCCGTGCACACAGAACTGGGTGGGATAGCAGAGAGCTGAATTTAATTTTATTGAGGAAAATACTGGCTTGAATTAGTCTTTTAAAACATGAATTCATGTTTCCATTTTAATAGCAGATGACTGTAATGTCAGCAAAGACCACAAATACCAGTTTGCTTTTACTTATTTATCTCTAATCACTTCCCTGAATATAAAAATTTTGGTAGCTCAGCTTTAAGACTATCCATTCCTGTTATGAAAAAGGAATTTCCAAAATAATACCATGTGTTAATGAGGGAATAGAAGGCTAACATGGTGGAGACTAAGATGACCTGATGCCACTTCAAGATATTTTATGGCACTTAAAACCTAAAGCATCTGAAATGTGAGCCTGGTGATAGAGGCTTAAATTAGAAGGATTCTGTGTTAAATGGGACTAACAGTTGCCCAACTTGCATGCTATGTCTAAAACGACTTACTTTAAGAGTAATGCATTTGGCACATAATCTAGAACTATGATTGTGATGCACAAACATATACCTAATAAGGGGGAAAATCCATCAATTCATTTTCTATGGTGATGTCAAATGACTGATTTTTAAACAATTTTATTGAGATATAATTTATATACCATATATCTCATTGATTTGAAGTGTATAATTCAATAGTATTTGTATATTCAGAGTTGTGCAGCTATTACCATTAACTTATTGCCTGACAACTGTAAGCCTGCTTTCTTTGTCTATGAATTTGCCTATTCTGGGCATTTCATAAAAATAGAATTATTCAATACATAGTTTCTCATGATTGTTTTTTTCACATAGCAGAAGATTCCTAACATATCGTAGCATGTTATCATTACTTCATTCCTCTTCATTACCCATTAAGAGTCTGTTGTATAATACATTTTATTTATTCCTCAGCTGATGGTCATTTGACTTGTTTTTATTATTTGACTATTAATAATGCTACTATAAACATTCTTGTATGTTTTCTGTGTGTGGACACACATTTTCTTTTTTGGAGGGGCGTGAATGTATATTGTCAACTCCTTTAAGTATATACTTAGAAATGAAATTGCTGGGTAATATGGTGATTCTCTGTTTAACCTTTTAAGGAACTGCCAAAATGTTTTCCAAAGCGAGTTTACCATTTTATATTACCACCAGCAACGTGTGAAGGCTTCATTTTTTCTACATTCTCAACAAAATTTTTATAATGTCTTTTATTATAGGCATCCTAGTGGGTATGAAGCAGTATCTCATCGTGATTTTCATTTTTTTAAAGATTTTATTTATTTATTTGACAGACAAAGATCACAAGCAGGCAGAGAGGCAGGCAGAGAGAGAGGGGGAAGCAGGCTCCCCACCAAACAGAGAGCCTGATGCGGGACTTGATCCCAGAACCCTGGAACCATGACCCGAGCTTAAGGCAGAGGCTTTAACCCACTGAACCACCCAGGCACTTCAGTGATTTTCATTGTTTAATAGCTACTGATGTTGAGTGTCTTTTCATATGGTTATTGGCTATTTGTATATCCATTTGAGGAAATGTCTCTTCAAATACTTTACTGACTTTTTAATTGGATTATTTGTATTTTTATCATTGTAAGAATTCTTTATATATCCTAGATATAATTCCCTTACGGATATGTGATTTACAAGTATTTCTCTCTCATTCTGTGGGTTGTCTTTTTACTTTCTTGATAGTATTATTCATTGCACAAAGTCTTTCGTTTTCATGGAATTCAATTTATTTTTTGATGCTTGTACTTTTAATGTCATGTCTAAGATATTTTGTCTAAACCAAAGTCACAAAGGTTTACTCCTATATTTTATGCTAAGACTTATAGTCTTAGCTCTTATATTTAGGCCTATGATCCATTTTGAGTTAATTTTTGTATGTGATGTGAGATAGAGGTATAAATTCTTTTGCATGTAGCTACCCAGTTGTTCCTGCACTATTTGTTGAAAAGACTATTTTCACTGAATTGTCTTGGCACCCTTGTTGAAAATCAATTGACAAAAAATTTATGTTCTGAGCTCTCAATCCTGTCCATATCTGGGTTATCCTTATGCCAGTATCACACTATCTTTTTAAAAAGATTTTATTTATTTATTTGTGTGTGTGTGTGTGTGTGTGTGTGAGAGAGAGAGAGAGAGAGAGAGAGAGAGAGAAAACAAGCAGGGGGAGGGGAAGAGGGGGAAGCAGACTCTCTGCTGAGCAGGAAGCCCAACCTGGGGCTCCATTCCAGGATTCTGAGGTAATGACCTGAGCTAAAGGTAGATTCTTAACCGCTTGATCCACCCAGGTAACCCCCACACTCTCCTGATTATTTAGTTTTTAAAGTAAGTTTCAAAATTAGAAAGTTTAAGGCTTCCAGCTTTCTTCCTTTTAAAGTTGTTTTCACTTTTCTAGATCTGCTGTATTTTCGTATACATTTTAGAATCAACTCGTCAATTCCTGAAAAAAAAAAAAAAAAGAGGAGCTGGGATCTTGCTAGGGATTGCATTAAACATACACATCAGTTTGGGAAATATTTCCATCCTAACAATACTAAGTGTTCTGATCCATAAACATGGATTGTCTTTCCTTTTAGGTATCCTTTAATTTCTTTCAATAATATTTGACAGTTTCAAAATATGAGTTTTGTACTCTTTTTTGTTAAATTTATACCTAAGCATTTTCTTATTTTTGGTGCTAATTTATAAGTAATTGTTTTCTTAATTCCTATTTCAGTTTATTCATTCCTAGGGTATAGAAATACCATGTAATTTTGTGTGTTGATCTTACAAACTTGTTGAACTAGTTTATTAGTTCTAGTGGGTTTTTTGTTTTGTTTTGTTTTCATGGAGCCTGATGTGGGGCTTGAATTCATGACCCTGAGATCAAGACTTGAGAGCTGAGATCAAGATTCAGATGCTTAACAGACTGAGCCACACAGATGCCCCAGTCCTAGTGGTTTTTAATTGATACCTTGGGATTTTTTTATATACATGATAATGGCATCTACAAATAGAGATATTTATAATGTTTCACTCCAATCTGGGTATCTTTTATTAATTTCTTGCTTAATTGCTTGTTTATAACCTCCAGTATAATCTTGAATAAAAGTGGTAAGAGCAGACATCCTTGTTCTTGATCTTAAGGGGACAGATTTCAGTATTTTATCATTAAGTGTAATGTTATCTATGGGTTTTTTCATGGATAACCTTTATCACACCAAGGAATTTCCCCTTTATTCCTAATTTTCTAAATGTTTTATCATGAAAAGATGTTGAATTTTATAAAATGGTTTTTCTGCTTCTATTGAGATGATTATGTGATTAATTTATTTTATTGAGTATGGTATATTACATCATTTTATTTGTAGATGTTAAACCAAGTTTGCATTTCTGGGATAAATCCTATATATATGTATGTATACATATATATATATATATATATACACGTATGTATACATATATAAAAATAGACATTTTAAATACATATATGTATATATGTATATATGTATATATATATCTATGTATTTAAAATGTCTATTTTTATATATGTATACTTATGTATGTATATGTATACATATGTATATATACGTATATATGTGTGTGTGTGTGTGTGTGTATATATATATATATATATGTCAAACCAATTCGGGGACATCAATACCATCCACAGAAGGGGAAAACAATTAAAAGGGAATACCATGAAAAACTGTATGCTAGCCAATTATATTATACATATATATATGTATTTAAAATGTCTATTTTTAGGGATGATAATAATGATGAATATAGTGCTAACTTCTTTTTTTTTAAATTAGTTTATTTATTTTCAGCATAACAGTATTCATTATTTTTTCACCACACCCAGTGCTCCATGCACTTCGTGCCCTCTATAATACCCACCACCTGGTACCCCAACCTCCCACCCCCCCACTTCAAACCCCTCAGATTGTTTTTCAGAGTCCAGAGAGAGTCAATTATCATATGGTTTCACTTATTTGTGGAGCATAACAAACAGCATGGAGGACATAGGGAGTTAGAGAGGAGAAGGAGTTAGGGTAAATTGGAAGGGGAATTGAATTATAGTGCTATCTTCTACTCTGTAATTTCACTGTCCAAATATAATATAAAGACCAAGTACATTTCTTTCTAAGGTGTGTGTATGTGTGTCTGTGTGTATTTGTATGTGTGTGTATATTAATAATATGCATTTCTATAGTCAAGATTATGCTTTTTATTAATTTTGAAGCCTAAAATTTTCCTTTAATATCCTGATGTCTAATGTCCTTTACTCCCAGCTTTATTGAGAAATAATTGACATAAACAAGTAAGTTTAAGGTTCACAATGTTGATTTTATACACATATATTTCAAAATGATTACTACCATAGCATTAGCTAATACCTCCACCCTGTCACATATTTACTTTTTCTTTTTTGTGGTGACATTTAATATCGACTCTTTTAGAAAGAGTAAACTATATAATATAGCATTATTAGCTATACTCATAATGCTGTATATTACATCCCCATAAGTTTTTAATCTTATAACTGGAAGTTTGTATATTTTAACGCATAGCTCCCCATTTCCCCCATCCCCAGCTCCTGGTAACTACCACTCTATTGTTTCTGAGTTCAGCTATTTTAGATTCCACAAATAAATGACATCACATGATACTAGTCTTTCTCTGACTTATTTCACTTAATATAATGCCCTCAAGTTTCATCTAAATTGTCTCAAATGACAAGATTTCCTTCTTTCTCATGGCTGAATAATATTCCATTGTGTGTGTATATGTGTATGAATATTAGATTGCTTCCATAACTTAGTGATGGTGAATATACTGTAATAAACATGGAACATCTCTTTGAGATACTGTTTTCATTTTCTTTTGTAGCCTGCTTTTTAAAAAAGGAAAGATTCGTTTATTTGAAAGAGAGCAAGAGACAGAGAGAGTGTATACACGTGCACAAGTGGGGCAGGGGGAGAGGGAGAGGAAGAGAGACTCTCCAGCAGACTCCCTGCAGGGCACAGAACCCTTTTGATCTCACAAGCCATGAGATCATGACCTGAGCTGAAATCACCAGATGGTTGCTTCTGACTGAGACACCCAGGCACCCCCAGAGCCCGTTTTTTAAAAATTTCGCATAATAATAAACATTTTGTCACATGGTTAAAATTATTTTAATGATATGCTTAATATACTATTGTATAGATGTAATTTAACTCTTCTATTTTTGAGCTTGTGACTTCTTAAGTTTTGATATTATAAATCATACTATAATCTTTGTACATAAATTCTTTAATGCATGTCATTCTGTATTTACAGTTTTGTATCTTGACTTCCCTTAGCATTATGTCAAGAGCATTTCCCATATCATTAAAATTTTTTAAAAACCTAATTGTTAGTAGCTATATAATATTCTACCATATGCGTGTAATATAATTTATTTAACAAATTTCCTGTTTTTGAATATTTAGATTATTTCCAACTTTGATAGTATAAATATGGCTATAATGAACATAATAATGCATAAATCCTTAGTTACATTTTGTATTATTTTTTTAAGATATATTGGGTTAAAGGATTTGAACTTTTGTTTTGCCTGAAATTTTGTATTAAGGCAGAATCCTGTTCCATGATAAAGACATATTATAATTGATCTAACCTTTACCATATTTTTAGATATCCTATATTTATGTTATTAGGGATAATGCTAGAATAACATCCTTGTACATGAGTCTTTGAATTACCTGAGATAGTAATTTTTAAAGGTTATTATACAAATATAATAGGTAATTTGCTTTCCAGAAAATGAATGGTAATTTATATTTTCACTGCCAATATATGAGAATATTTGTTTTACCTTAGTCTTTTTAATATTGAGGTAGGTTTTTATTTTTAAAATTGCTATGTTGATAGATGCTATCACTGTTGGTCAGAAAAAGGGTATCACAAAATAGAATATTAGATTGGAGAGAGGGGTAAAATTTTTGAAAGGATTTGAGGAAAAAAATGGGACAATTCCAGTGTGTAGTTAGGCATTTCTGGGAAAGTTTTGGGCTTTATTGAAAAGGCATGAGAAAACCAATAATAACCAATAGTATGGAGACAAGGTTTCCAGGTTAATAATTATGATGATAATAATAATTATTATAAAAAATAAGTACCATTAACTTACTGAATTAATCTCTAGGAGACTAATTTAAAATGCACATTATGAAGGATCAGTCTTTAGCTTTCACCATTGACTCCTTTTCAAGCACAATTATGTCTTGTGAACCAGTTGGTATGTGGGACCCTAAAGAGGTTAAGAAAGGAAGTTTTAAAAGGGAAAAAACTCAACAACTATTTCTGCAGGAAGAATAGGGTTACCTGATTGGACGGTGTAGGCAGATTCCTGGGTTTGTGTTTTATGGTGGCAGTGGACACAAGTTGTAGGATGGCAGGATAAATTTCCTTCCATTCTGAAAATGATGAGAGAAGAGATAAAGGGGGTACTTATGCTTTTCTTTTGTCTGAGTGTAATTTCAAAATCTTATAGCTATTGGCCAATGAGGAGAAATTAAGTCATAATGCATCACATCTATATAAAATGCAATCCCTGGGGCACCTGGGTGGCTCAGTGGGTTAAAGCCTCTGCCTTTGGCTCAGGTCATGATCCCAGACTCCTGGGATCGAGCCCCACTTCAGGCTCTCTGCTCAGCGGGGAGCCTGCTTCCCTTCCTCTCCCTCTGCCTGCCTCTCTGCCTACTTGTGATCTCTATCTTTCAAATAAATAAATAAAAATTTAAAAAAATAAAATAAAATGCAATCCCTGCTCTAAGACATGTGTGCACATGCATGTGCACATACACACATAGAGAGTTAGTCTGTACTTCTCTCCCCTTTGACCCTGACGACCTGGCAAACTTAATTTTCTTCTCCAAGTGTCACCCCCCCATGCAAAACTTTCTCTGACTTGCCCAAGCAGAATTAATAACAACACCCCTAATGAAAATAGCTAACATATACTGATGGCTGATTCTGTCTGATAATGAGTTAGGTAATAGTTATTATATACAATGTAATATAAACAAGAACATTATGAAGTAAGTATTATTATTACCACCATTTTCAGATGGGTAAATGGAAGGTCTGAGTGTATAGACAACTAGGCCAAGGTCATACAGCTAATACGAAGTAAAACTGGGACCCAAAAGCCTGCATTGTCCTACTTCACGGTAGTTAATAACCCAGATAAAATATGATATATACCCTTCCATTACTCAAAATGAAAAAAACCTGTACAGCTCCCTTAATATGACAAAAATATATATTATTTTATAATTGTTCCTGGGGCACAATGTTTTCATCATCCTTTAATAATTAAAAAGATAGGAAACAGGATATTGTAGAACTAGTTACTGTCATTTATCTAAACACAGAAGCACAAATTAGATGCATTGTACTGTTAGAGAAAAGTTCATCAATATATAGATTCTTTCTGACAGCTCTATGTTGTTTTTATTACTTGGCATATAAAATTATATACAGTGTCCTTATACTGAATATTTCAAGGAATTTAACCCCATTTCCTGTCTGTTTATCTATCAATAGTCAGTAGTTACTGCTGTTTCTGATAGACAAGAAAGAATTTTTACAAATATGAATTACTTTGTCTCCAACTGACTTCTTGCTATAGTGAAGGTTATTTACCTCGCTGAATCTCAGTTTCCCCATATTTTGCTCAAGGGTAATGAGGTTAAATTATTTCTTAAAATACTATAAAACCTCAATTAATGGTAGTATGGGAAAAAAGGTATAAGGACAAATGGGATTACAAAAGTTAGTTGGTGTGATGGTCAACTGAGAAGGTGCCCTTTTAGCTGCTACCACTCAATTCTATAGTTAAGTAAAAAAAATTTTATGAGTCATAGAAACGATAAAAGCACAAAAGTATTAGATATAGTCAAATTTGTTAATTAAAAACAAAAATAAAAATGTGGATTCCAGAAACTTAAATTGGTGAATTTAACATCCAATGCTAGAAAAACCCTAGAGTGAACTATTTAATTTTTGAAAATCTACATGCTTCTTCAAACCCTCTACCCGATCCTCTCTTTAGATAAAATTGCCAGCTGTTTCACAGAGAATGTAGAAGCCACAAGATGGCAACTTCCCACCACAAGATGTACAAACTTACCTATGCCTTCACTTATCATTTGTCTTCCTTCGATTCCTAATTGAAGATTAGAAAATCCTCCTGTATATGGGAAATCTTTCCATCTGAGCTTCAGAAACTTTTTCTTATTCATGTATTTCTTTAGGATTTTTGTTCTGTAAATCAACCATGTGTTTTCTTTTTCTTCAACTATTTCCTGTTGTCTGGCTCCTTTCCCTCAGCATTTAAAGATTCTTCAAATCTCCCTTACTCACCAAAGGGGGAAAAAAAAACTATTCTGGTATTATTTCCCAAAACCTATAACCCCATTCTAATAATGAGAAAAATAACATTTATTTTTAAAAATTCTCTGACCCCATGCTGTAATGTTACCCTATCTCTCTCTTCCCTATCACAGCTAATCTCTGTGATAGTTGTCTCTGTTCACTCACTGTTCTACTCCCTTACCTTCAATTTACTCTTCAGCTTATATAGTCTGGTTCTAGCCCTGATACTCTACTGATTTGTTATTGTCAGTCTTTTCTTGGCTACATATAAAGGACATATTTTGGTTTTTGACTCACTAAAGATTACCCAGTAGCATTTAACATGGTTATTCTTGAAATGTGCTATTCTCTTGGCTTTTATATTGGTTTTTCTTGTATTTCTCATGTTACGTTTCTCCTCAGTCACCTTTGTAGACTTCTCTGAACCTGCTCATCTTTTAAATGTTGGTGTTTCTCAAGGATCTATCCTTAACCACCTTTTTATTTTGCCTCTATCTTTTGGCAATTCTGTCCTATGACATTAAATACCATGTTTGAGACTACCACAATATATATCCACAAGTACCTTTTCTTCACTCCTATCAGTATCTCCAATTTCTCACTGAACATCAATGCTTAGATATACTATAGACAACTTAATCTCTACATGATCTGACCCTTGCTCACCTCTCTAGTATCAACTTTCTTTTTTCCTCGTATCCAACACTCTATGGTTCCGCTGCATTGAACTCATTTCAGTTCTGTGAATGTGCCATGCTCTCTCAGAACAATCTTTCCTTTCAGGTTTTCAGTTTTAGCTTAGAAGTCACTTTCCTCAGAAAGCCTTCTCTTTCTCCAAAACGTGGATTGGATTTCTTCCCTCTTGGTTTTCAAAACACACTGTGTCTCTCCTCTCATTACATTTAAAACAATTCATTGTTATATCTGTTTATTTCTCTCTTCTATTAGACTGTGATTACATAGAAGATAGATACTATACCTATTATGTTCCCATTTGTATCCCTGTTGTTGGCACACAGTAAATTCATCAAATGCATAAAATAATGGATCTTATAATCAAGTCAGGCTAAGTCAGATAATTAATATTTAGACAGTTTTGCAGTCAATACACATTCATTTCAATTTCTAATGCAATTGTCCCACCTTAGCCTCAAGGGATATGTTCCAAGAATGGAGTAGATGCCTAAAACCACAGATAGTACCAAAGCCAATACAGACCATGATTTTTCCTATATGTACATACCTATGATAAATTTGATGAACATTTTTATTGAAGGAAGATAAAGTTGAATAATGGGGGGTTTAGAAACCTAATGACTGTAGACTCTTTGTTTGTCTAAATAGCTTGTGAAAGCTTATACCTACTATTTCTAGGTTTACTGACTATAGCTACCCTGAAAAAGAGTAACCCCTCTTGCACATAATCCTTCTGGTTACATCTTAATGGTCAGAATGCAATTATCTGTCCATATGCAGTTGCAAGGAAGGCTGTGAAATGAAGACTCCCCTTTGGTGACTATATCCTAAACCAAAAACTGCAGGTTATGTAATCACCACAGGAAATAGATTTGTTTGAGAGATAGCTTTTGCTATGCTCCTGGATCTCTATAGTTTCTTATAACCAATTTTCCCATCAATGTTTACTTCTCTTTTTACCTTCTGTCTCTTCTGCTCTCTCTCAAAATTTCCTCCATCATTATTTTTCTTTTCTCCTGTTTCCTCCTCTCTCTCAGTATGTCAACTTTTTGTGTCTCCATTTCTGCCTTTTTCTCTCTGCTGCTGTATGTTTTCTCTATCTCCCCATTTCTCCTCTCTGTGTGTATTTTTTTCTCTTTCCATCTGTTTCCTATCCATCTGTCTCTCTATCTTTAGCTGTCTCTGTTTTCTGACTTCTAAGAATGTATTTCTGGCTCTCTTGGTGTTAGTCTCCATGTCTCTCTCTACCTCCATTTCTAACTATTAGAACTAAAAATAGAATGGGCTGCCACTTCATACAGTTGTTTTCATATGGTAGAAAGTACTTGAGGATAGTATAGATATAGAGATAATATAAAAAGGATTTCTTGATTGATTGGTGATTGGATTATATAACTATTGAGCTCTTTTCCAACTTTGAGTCAAATTGAGAACCAACTTTCCCTTCTTACTAAGTAGAATATAATTTACCTTTTTGCATATTTGTTTTCTTACTGAAGGTCTAGTAGGACTTCAGGGCCATCTCTGTATGAATATCATGCTTCATTGTAGATGACTGTAGAATTAGAAGATACCGTAGTCCCCTCTTATCCACAGTTTTACTACGTATGGTTTTAGTTATCCTCAGTCAGCTATGATCTGGAAGGAGATGATCCTTTTTCTGACCTATCATCAGAGGATGGGTAGCAGCCTAATGCTGTGTCACAATCCATACATCTTTCATCTCACTTCACCTTATCCCATAGGCATTTTACCATCTCACATCATATATCACAATAAGAAGGTACAGTACAATAAGAGAGAAAAGATAACAATATTCATGTAACATTTATTATAATATATTGTTACAATTGTTCTATTTTGTTTTTAATTATAGTTGTTAATTTCTAATTGTGCCTAATTTATAAATTAAAATTTATCATAGGTATGTACATATAGGAAAAAACATGGTCTGTATTGGGTTTGGTACTATCTGTGGTTTTAGGCATCCACTCCATTCTTGGAACATATGCCCTGAGGCTAAGGTGGGACAATTGCATTAGAAATTAAAATGAATGTGTGTTGACTGCAAAACTGTCTAAATATTAATTATCTTTAGTACATCTGTGATATATGTGTGTGAGGTGTGTGTGTGTGTGTTTATAATTTCCAATTTTTTGGGAGATTATATGTATGACTGGGTAGTACAAATGATTGGAAAACACTGCAAATACCAAATTGTCTGTGATGGCAAGAATGTATTAAGATATGATATAATTGTATATTCTCTGCAATCTAGCTAATATATCTAGTTGGATCTTAATTATGTCAAAATATATTCGTAAGTTAAACTTGTTTTGTTTTCTAGATTTAGAAGTATGTTGTACAGATATTGTATAGAATTAACATGAAGCAGAAACCTAACATATGTGATACTTTAAGGGAGGAAAAGAATAAGTGGATAAGGTAATTTATAAACTAGACTTGAAAGCCATTTGAGCATAACACTATCATTACAATTATCAGTCAAAAGATTTAGTTTAGGGGGAGGAGTCAAGATGGCGGAGAAGTAGCAGGCTGAGACTACTTCAGCTAGCCGGAGATCAGCTAGATAGCTTATCTAAAGATTGCAAACACCTGAAAATCCATCGGTGGATCGAAGAGAAGAACAACAGCAATTCTGGAAACAGAAAAACAACCACTTTCTGAAAGGTAGGACCGGTGGAGAAGTGAATCCAAAGCGACGGGAAGATAGACCCCGGGGGGAGGGGCCGGCTCCCGGCAAGCGGCGTAGCAACCGCGCACAAAATCAGGATATTTAAAAGTCTGTTCCGCTGAGGGACATCGCTCCAGAGGCTAAACTGGAGCGAAGCGCACGCAGGGTCAGCGTGGCCTCAGGTCCCGCAGGGTCACAGAAGGATCAGGGGTGTCTGAGTGTCGCAGAGCTTACGGGTATTGGAACGGGAAAGCCGGCTACAGAGACAGAGCCGACAGTAAGCTCACAGCTCGGTGTTACCTTGATCCGGTCACAGGCTCTGTGAGCTCGGAGCGCGGCCGGAGGTCAGGCAGACGGGAGTAACTGGGCGCTGTTCTCTGAGGGCGCACTGAGGAGTGGGGCCCTGGGCTCTCGGCTCGTCCAGGCCGGAGACCAGGAGGCCGCCATTTGTATTCACATCCTACGGAACTCTACGGAAAGCGCTCAGGGAACAAAAGCTCCTGAAAGCAAACCCAAGTGGATTACTCACCTTGGCCCCGGCTAAGGGCGGTGCAATTCCGCCTGGGGCAAAGACACTTGAGAATCACTACACCAGGCCCCTCCCCCAGAAGATCAACAAGAAATCCAGCCAAGACCAAGTTCACCTACCAAGGAGTGCGGTTTCAATAGCAAGGAGAGCAGCGGAATTCCAGAGGAGGAGAAAGCAAACCACGGAACTCATGGTTTTTTCCCTGTGATTTTTTTTAGTCTTGCAGTTAATTTAATTTTTTTCTTTTTCATTTTTTGTTTTTTTTCTCGCCTTCTGGTAAAATTTTTTTTGACTTTTACCTTTTTCTTTTTTAACGTTTTTTAACTAGTTTACCTAATATATATATTTTTTCTTTTTTATATTTTTCTTATTTGTTTTCTTTTTTTAAATTCTTTTCTTTTCTTTTTTTTTTCTTTCTTCCTTTTTGAACCTCTTTTTATCCCCTTTCTCCCCCCTCACGATTTGGCATCTCTTCTAATTTGGTTAAACCATATTTTCCTGGGGTTGTTGCCACCCTTTTAGTATTTTACTTGCTCGTTCATATACTCTTATCTGGACAAAATGACAATACGGAAAAATTCAACACACAAAAAAAGAACAAGAGGCAGTACCGAAGGCTAGGGACCTAATCAATACAGACATTGGTAATATGTCAGATCTAGAGTTAGAATGACGATTCTCAAGGTTCTAGCCGGGCTCGAAAAAGGCATGGAAGATATTAGAGAAACCCTCTCCAGAGATATAAAAGCCCTTTCTGGAGAAATAAAAGAACTAAAATCTAACCAAGTTGAAATCAAAAAAGCTATTAATGAGGTGCAATAAAAAATGGAGGCTCTCACTGCTAGGATAAATGAGGCAGAAGAAAGAATTAGTGATATAGAAGACCAAATGACAGAGAATAAAGAAGCTGAGCAAAAGAGGGACAAACAGCTACTGGACCACGAGGGGAGAATTCGAGAGATAAGTGACACCATAAGATGAAACAACATTAGAATAATTGGAATTCCAGAAGAAGAAGAAAGAGAGAGGGGAGCAGAAGGTATACTGGAGAGAATTATTGGGGAGAATTTCCACAATATGGCAAAGGGAACGAGCATCAAAATTCAGGAGGTTCAGAAAACGCCCCTCAAAATCAATAAGAATAGGCCCACACCCCGTCACCTAATAGTAAAATTTACAAGTCTCAGTGACAAAGAGAAAATCCTGAAAGCAGCCCGGGAAAAGAAGTCTGTAACATACAATGGTAAAAATATTAGATTGGCAGCTGACTTATCCACAGAGACCTGGCAGGCCAGAAAGAGCTGGCATGATATTTTCAGAGCACTAAACGAGAAAAACATGCAGCCAAGAATACTATATCCAGCTAGGCTATCATTGAAAATAGAAGGAGAGATTAAAAGCTTCCAGGACAAACAACAACTGAAAGAATTTGCAAACACCAAACCAGCTTTACAGGAAATATTGAAAGGGGTCCTCTAAGCAAAGAGAGAGCCTACAAGTGGTAGATCAGAAAGGAACAGAGACCATATACAGTAACAGTCACCTTACAGGCAATACAATGGCACTCAATTCATATCTCTCAATAGTTACCCTGAATGTGAATGGGCTAAATGCCCCTTTCAAAAGACACAGGGTATCAGAATGGATAAAAAAACAAAACCCATCTATATGTTGCCTCCAAGAAACTCATTTTAAGCCTGAAGACACCTCCAGATTTAAAGTGAGGGGGTGGAAAAGAATTTACCATGCTAATGGACATCAGAAGAAAGCAGGAGTGGCAATCCTTATATCAGATCAATTAGATTTTAAGCCAAAGACTATAATAAGAGATGAGGAAGGACACTATATCATACTCAAAGGGTCTCTCCAACAAGAAGATTTAACAATTTTAAATATCTATGCCCCCAACGTGGGAGCAGCCAACTATATAAACCAATTAATAACAAAATCAAAGAAACACATCAACAATAATACAATAATAGTAGGGGACTTTAACACTCCCCTCACTGAAATGGACAGATCATCCAAGCAAAAGATCAGCAAGGAAATAAAGGCCTTAAACGACACACTGGACCAGATGGACATCACAGATATATTCAGAACATTTCATCCCAAAGCAACAGAATACACATTCTTCTCTAGTGCACATGGAACATTCTCCAGAATAGATCACATCCTCGGTCCTAAATCAGGACTCAACCAGTATCAAAAGATTGGAATAATTCCCTGCATATTTTCAGACCACAATGCTCTAAAGCTAGAACTCAACCACAAAAGGAAGTTTGAAAAGAGCCCAAATACATGGAGGCTAAACAGCAGCCTTCTAAAGAATGAATGGGTCAACTGGGAAATTAAAGAAGAATTAAAAAAAATCATGGAAACAAATGATAATGAAAATACAATGGTAAAAATCTGTGGGACACAACAAAGGCAGTCCTGAGAGGAAAATATATAGCGGTACAAGCCTTTCTCAAGAAACAAGAAAGGTCACAGGTACACAACCTAACCCTACACCTAAAGGAGCTGGAGAAAGAACAAGAAAGAAACCCTAAGCCCAGGAGGAGAAGAGAAATCATAAAGATCAGAGCAGAAATCAATGAAATAGAAACCAAAAAGACAATAGAGCAAATCAACAAAACTAGGAGCTGGTTCTTTGAAAAAATTAATAAAATTGATAAACCCCTGGCCAGAATTATCAAAAAGAAAAGAGAAAGGACCCAAATAAATAAAATCATGAACAAAAGAGGAGAGATCACAACTAACACTAAAGAAATACAAACTATTATAAGAACATACTATGAGCAACTCTACACCAATAAATTTGACAATCTGGAAGAAATGGATGCATTCCTAGAAACATATAAACTACCACAACTGAACCAGGAAGAAATAGAAAGCCTGAACAGACCCATAACCAGTAAGGAGATTGAAACAGTCATTAAAAATCTCCAAACAAACAAAAGCCCAGGGCCAGACGGCTTCCCGGGGGAATTTTACCAAACATTTAAAGAAGCACTAATTCCTATTCTCCTGAAACTGTTCCAAAAAATAGAAATGGAAGGAAAACTTCCAAACTCATTTTATGAGGCCAGCATCACCTAGATCCCAAAACCAGACAAGGATCCCATCAAAAAATAGAGCTATAGACCAATATCCTTGATGAACACAGATGCGAAAATACTCAACAAAATACTAGCCAATAGGATTCAACAGTACATTAAAAGGATTATTCACCACGACCAAGTGGGATTTATTCCAGGGCTGCAAGGTTGGTTCAACATCTGCAAATCAGTCAATGTGATACAACACATCAATAAAAGAAAGAACAAGAACCATATGATACTTTCAATAGATGCTGAAAAAGCATTTGACAAACTACAGCATCCCTTCCTGATCAAAACTCTTCAAAGTGTAGGGATAGAGGGCACATACCTCAATATCATCAAAGCCATCTATGAAAAACCCACCGCAAATATCATTCTCAATGGAGAAAAACTGAAAGCTTTTCCACTAAGGTCAGGAACACGGCAGGGATGTCCATTATCACCACTGCTATTCAACGTAGGACTAGAGGTCCTAGCCTCAGCAATCAGACAACAAAAGGAAATTAAAGGCATCCAAATCGGCAAAGAAGAAGTCAAATTATCACTCTTCGCAGATGATATGATACTATATGTGGAAAACCCAAAAGACTCCACTCCAAAACTGCTAGAACTTATACAGGAATTCAGTAAAGTGTCAGGATATAAAATCAATGCACAGAAATCCGTTGCATTTCTCTACACCAACAGCAAGACAGAAGAAAGAGAAATTAAGGAGTCAATCCCATTTACAATAGCATCCAAAACCATAAGATACCTAGGAATAAACCTAACCAAAGAGACACAGAATCTATACTCAGAAAACTATAAAGTACTCATGAAAGAAATTGAGGAAGACAAAAAGAAATGGAAAAACGTTTCATGCTCCTGGATTGGAAGAATAAATATTGTGAAAATGTCTATGCTACCTAAAGCAATATACACATTTAATGCAATTCCTATCAAAGTACCAGCCACCTTTTTCAAAGAAATGGAACATATAATTCTAAAATTTATATGGAACCAGAAAAGACCTTGAATAGCCAAAGGGATATTGAAAAAGAAAGCCAAAGTTGGTGGCATCACAATTCCAGACTTCAAGCTCTATTACAAAGCTGTCATCATCAAGACAGCATGGTACTGGCACAAAAATAGACACATAGATCAGTGGAACAGAATAGAGAGCCCAGAAATAGACCCTCAACTCTATGGTCAACTAATCTTCAACAAAGCAGGAAAGAATGTCCAATGGAAAAAAGACAGCCTCTTCAATAAATGGTGCTGGGAAAATTGGACAGCCACATGCAGAAAAATGAAATTGGACCATTTCCTTACACCACACACAAAAATAGACTCAAAATGGATGAAGGGCCTCAATGTGACAAAGGAATCCATCAAAATCCTTGAGAAGAACACAGACACCACCTCTTCGACCTCAGCCACAGCAACATCTTCCTAGGAACAACTCCAAAGGCAAGGGAAGCAAGGGCAAAAATGAACTATTGGGATTTCATCAAGATCAAAAGCTTTTTCACAGCAAAGGAAACAGTTAACAAAACCAAAAGACAACTGACAGAATGGGAGAAGATATTTGCAAACTACATATCAGATAAAGGACTAGTGTCCAGAATCTATAAAGAACTTAGCAAACTCAACACCCAAAGAACACATAATCCAATCAAGAAATGGGCAGAGGACATGAACAGACATTTCTGCAAAGAAGACATCCAGATGGCCAACAGACACATGAAAAAGTGCTCCATATCACTCGGCATCAGGGAAATACAAATCAAAACCACAATGAGATATCACCTCACACCAGTCAGAATGGCTAACATTAACAAGTCAGGAAATGACAGATGCTGGCGAGGATGCGGAGAAAGGGGAACCCTCCTACACTGTTGGTGGGAATGCAAGCTGGTGCAGCCACTCTGGAAAACAGCATGGAGGTTCCTCAAAATGTTGAAAATAGAACTGCCCTATGACCCAGCAATTGCACTACTGGGTATTTACCCTAAAGATACAAACGTAGTGATCCAAAGGGGCACGTGCACCTGAATGTTTATAGCAGCAATGTCCACAATAGCCAAACTATGGAAAGAACCTAGATGTCCATCAACAGATGAATGGATCAAGAAGATGTGGTATATATACACAATGGAATACTATGCAGCCATCAAAAGAAATGAAATCTTGCCACTTGCGACAACATGGATGGAACTAGAGTGTATCATGCTTAGTGAAATAAGTCAAGCAGAGAAAGACAACTATCATATGATCTCCCTGATATGAGGAAGTGGTGATGCAACATGGGGGCTTAAGTGGGTAGGAGAAGAATCAATGAAACAAGATGGGATTGGGAGGGAGACAAACCATAAGTGAACTCTTAATCTCACAAAACAAACTGAGGGTTGCTGGGGGGAGGGGGTTTGTGAGAAGGGGGTGGGATTATGGACATTGGGGAGGGTATGTGCTTTGGTGAGTGCTGTGAAGTGTGTAAACCTGGTGATTCACAGACCTGTACCCCTGGGTATAAAAATATATGTTTATAAAAAATAAAAATTTAATTAAAATAAGCAATTAAAAAAAAGATTTAGTTTAATTATACTTTTAAAAAATTTCTTGAAAGTATGGCCCTCCTCATATCAGGATTTGGTACCCCAAAAAGAGGAATATTAATGCCTTCATTAGCCACTGTGCTAGCATCTTCAGTCTTTAGAATTCCTTATGTGGCCTTTTGAGATTTTTACATTCTAACCTTTGAAAATCAATAAACACAAACCCCCAGGGGAATATGAACTTCCGGAGTACAAACCCTTACATATTTATATCCATGGTAGGGAGAAGAATTTTTTTTTGGGGGGGGGAGTAATTTTGAAGTAATTGTATAGCAGCATGATTGTGATCATATAAAGTATTACACATGCTCCTATACATTTTCTTCAGACAGCAGTAAGTTGGTTGTAAAATCACGAAGAGGAAAAAGTTATAATGTAATAACCTGAATTTCAGTTTAAGATTTCTAGGGGATAACCTGAGATGTTTCTGACACTTTTAGTATTTAAACAAATGTGTGAAACTGTATGTTGGGAGCCCATGATCACAGTTCTGAGACATTCCTTGATCAATGATGATATTTAAGGCTTATTGCTGTTGCAGATGAACACTTCTAGTAGACTGATTGCACTGGCCTTTCTTTTTGACTGTTGGAATTGGCAGTCTGGCAGATTTTCCCTTTCAATGGGAAATCTGAATCACCTACTGAACATGCTACAAAATACTTGTCTTACTCTATATTCCCTTAGCACTTAACATATACAGGTTATTCTTCACTGTCTGGCACTTGATTAAGCACTCTAGTATGCATGCATCGCCACAGTTAGGTTATAGCTCCCTGAAGTCAAAGAGTGATGTTTTATAGTCTTAAACTCAGTTTATGACTGTTATAGCATCTAACTCCTAGGGCAAAAATAGTTTAGTGGTGGTTAAAAACTTGGGGTTTGTAATCACATAGACCTAAATTCAAATCTACTCCTCCTTAATATTTACTATTATAATAATCTTAGGTAAGTTATATGTATCAATTTTCTGAAAAGTAAAATGGGGATAATAACACCCATAAGGTCATTGATAGAGGATAAAGTATCATATACATAAGAGTTTAGTGTAGTGTTTGACACACACAAATGTGCAATACATTATAATAATTATTATAATAAAATACAGATTTTCCTTGACTTACACTGGAGTTACATATTGATTAACCCAATGTAAGTTGAAAATATCATGTCAAAAATGCAGTTAATATACTTAACCTATCAAACATCATAGCTTAACCTAGCCCACCTTAAACATGCTCAGAACACTTACATTAGCTTACAGTTGGGCAAAATCCTCTAGAACAAGGCGTATTTTATAATAAGGTATTGAAATATCTCATGTCCTTTATTGAATACTGTACTGGAAGTGAAAAACAAAATGGTTGGATTGGAAGTGTATCTGTTGTTTACCCTCATGTTTATGTGACTGACTGGGAGACGGAAATAGGAAAAACATAATCATGGAAAGGATGAGTTGTAGATAAGGATAGCATAGCAGACTTCTAATATCTAACCAGCAAGAATGAGTTGGTAACTGATTATATACAGCAGAAAGAGTTAAATCAGAGATGAACCAATGTTCTTATTGAAGTCACAGGGAATAACATAAGTTCTAAATTGGGAAACAAGATAGGAGAGCTAGAATGTGCCTGTGGTTTAGGAAAACTTTGAAAAATAAGACACATTTTGAAAGTCCAGAGCCTACATAATCTTCTGAGCTGGAAATTTGACAGATAAATTTTATATAAAATAAAGGATTGTGTGGAGTTTGTAATTGTCTTTTCAGAGTCTTGGTTTGGGTTTTCCCAAAAGCAGGCCCAATGATAAGGATTTGGAAATAAGTATTTTATTGGGGAAGTGATTTCAGAAAGTACTACAAGGGAATGGGAAAGTCAGACTGGAAGGGAAGAAAAGCAAATAAAGAGTATGTTAAAGAGCAGTTTGCCACTCAGTTTTACTGGAATATACCAAGGGATGAGGAAGTTGCAGTGTTTATTTACTAACTCCCATCACTGACAATAACCCATGGGGTGTTATCAATCTGGAACTTCCAGTCTTCCTCCTCTTCTGCTCACGGTACTTTTGTATTTAGAGAAGCCCCTCTGGTAGAGAAACATAGGAAGTCTTCTGCAAATGACTTTTGGGGTAGGTCAAGAGGATATGGTTAGGGTACCAACAGTGTCCACTATAGCAGGAGATACCACACATCTTGGATTTGAATAATCATATTTTTTAATAGATATTCTATTTCAAACAAATGGGTAACTTGGAAAATAACACTGAAAGCTATCATTTATTTGTATTACTTAAACCCCTAATATGATATTATCTACACTGGTATTCTTCTTTTATTCATTGAAATATTTATTGATAACTTATTATATGTCAAGCTCTACACTAGTTGCTGAGGATACAGTTTTAATGACTAAGTGACTGTCTTCATGAAGTTTATATTCTAGTGGTCGAGGAGTGGTCAGAAACAACCAAGTTAATAAATGCAGCTAATTAAGAGTTTTAACTCACTGAAGTATAAATATGAAATAGTATTATTTTTCCTGGTGATTACTACTTGTGCTCTACTGTGCTTACCTTTTTCCATGAGGAGACGGTGACCATGATAAACAATTTGGTCTGATTATATAAATTTTCAGCTGTTTTCAAATATTATCTCTTCCTTTTTCTTCAAAAAGATAAGACATTTAGCATTAGTGGTTAGGAATTTGGAGGGTACAGGGTAGGCTTTTGCACATTTCCCCTTCTTCCTCCTCTTTCCCCTGTGCCTTCTCCCTTGGTGTTGCTTTAGGAGACAAATGAGTAGGGAAGAGGGAAAGGGGGAAAATATGCTCATGAATGCCTGTGTTTTCTCCTTGGTTGGTTATAATTGCTCTTCTAGCTGTCCATGGGCACTGTATAAACAGATAGTTCTTATAACAAGTTTGATGTTGATATTATCACCCCAGCATCTCCTCTGGACATTGGAAGTTCCTTGCAAAATTTGATTAAGGGTAATATGCCAAATCCACCTTCCATCCTTCTTGGGACCCAGAAGTTTAATATGTGTTGGTAGGGATTAATATTGACTTCTTTTGTCATCTGAAATCTCCAGTGCACCATCTTTCCTTAAAGTTATTTATCACTGTTCCAGTGATATAGGAGAAGTCTAGCATGTCAGCTGGGAAAGGAAAGCTTTCCTTCATTATCAGAAGACAACATTCTCTTTCTCAGGCTTCTCTGTTTATTGATGGAGTGGGGATAGATTATAAGGAAATAGCTGCATTGAACAGCTGAAATGGGTGGCCGCAGTTCTCAAATTCTGGAAGTTTTCTGAATTTAGGATATTAGGTAGATATCATTCTGAGGTCAATTCTGGGAATAGAGGATCTCACTTGACACTTAATATCATCCTGTTATCCTTACCTTCTGGGTAAGGTTCGACATATTTAGGTAGAAACCAATTACTCAAGAAACAGATCTTTATATAGAATTCTGGATCTTTAAAATGCCTGGATGGCTCAGTTGGTTCAGTGTCTGCCTTCTGCTCAGGCCATAATCCCAGGGTTCTGGGATAGTTCTACATTGAGTTCCTTGCTCGATGGGGAGCCTGCTTCTCCCTCTGCCTTCCACTTCCCCTGCATATGCTATTTCTTTTTTTTTTTTTCTCGCTCTCTCTCTGACATAAATAAAATCTTAAAAAGTAAAGTTCAGTATTGTTAATTTTAAAACATCAGTGTCAAAGTTGAGTAAAAATTCTTGTGACATAAACAAGCAAAATAACCATCAGTACTGATCAGTCTTAGGAATAAAACAGCAAAGAAGTGAGCTAGAGAATGACAGAGTAAGACTTTAGGTAGTTGGAAAAGGTGTTTTTGTGTGATAGAGGACAATAGGATGTAAAGAACTGTGTAAAAAGTGGGGAGAAGTATCCTGGGAAAAAAATAAAATGTAAAGGTCATGAGGAGGAAATGACCTTGGTACATTCCAGGGATAGATAAAATGTTCATAGAGCTGGAGCATAGCCAAAAAGGAATAAAGTGTGATATGAGATCAAAGAGGCAGCCAGGGTTCCACCTTTAGGTCCTTGATGGTCTAGTGGAAAGAATTCAGAGTTTACTCAATATTCAGTGGGAAGCCACTGAAAAGTTTTAAGCAGGGAACTTTGGCATGATTAAACTGTGCACTTTCATGTTTTCTTCCATTTGCATAAAAAGAAAGCTAGAAGTCACCAGAATGTCATTGTTTCTATAAAGTATCTTTGAGATATATGAAATTTTAGCTGCTATTTTGTTGAGGCCAAGATCTGTGATCCAACTTCATATTCTTTTTCTGACTTTTCAGCTGCCAAGGAAAGTGAATGATGAAGCCACCATTTCTTTTGGCCCTTGTGGTCTGTTCTGTAGTCAGCACAAATTTGAGGATGGTGTCAAAGAGAAATTCTGGTAAGTTGCTGGCAAACTCCACTTGGTCAAAAATGTGTAGTTTTTGTGAGAATCCAGAGAGCATTTGTGCCCTTAACTATGAATATCTTTAAACAGAAGTTCTTGAATTCCAGCTATGTTGGAAAGTAGCCAAGGTAAGAATGAGGTTTTAGCCTACAACTGAAAAAATGTTGGGAAACTAGTGGAGTTTTGTTCAACTTCAGTGACAGCATATTCTCAGTGGACAATGAAATGTTAAGAGCCTATTTAGGGTTGGTTACATTTGCTAGTGACTATACACCTGAGAAGAAACATTTGCAAACGAAAAGACAGGAAACCTTTAAAAATATATATCCTTTGCCTTTAATTAAGTGTGTAGCATTACTCTTTAAATTAAAGCTTTTGACAAATATTAGTGAGCTTTTTTTTTTGGTACATTTTCACATTTGTACCAAATCTCTAACAGGCAGAATTTTAAAGCCTCCAAGTTCAGAAATATTAGCTAATTGCCTGAAGATGAATTTCTTGAGATAAATATCTATTTTTGGAACACGGTGGTCTGGCCGGCAGCCATGGTCGTCCTAAAAGATTATCTATAGCCAGTAGATATCCCAATCAAAGCTTAAACATTGTTTAATAGCACTTGAATATATATGTCTTTAAGTTTTGATTATATAGTCTAGCTATGATCACAAACAATGCATGAGATTTTAAGAATTGATTTTCTATCTACAATTATTCCAGTAAGACACTGAAGAATGTATTATCACATGGAAACAAAAGACCATCATGGGGCTTTCTGCTCACTTCTAATTCAATTATTTCCTAGAATTAAATGTATACTCTTTACTTTCTCAGTAAGTATAAAACCCAGTCAATAAAGTGCATGCCTATTTTTCAATGCAATAAATGCTGGCTAGAGCTTAGAGTTTGGTTGATGTTTGTTTTCTGAGGTGAGAATACTTGCTAATTGAAATAGCTAAAGAATAGTCTTGTTCTTCAATTGATAGCATGGTAATAAATCTTTCACAAAAATGAGTCACAAGTAGTAAAATAGAACAACACTCCTGAAGTCCAAAGGATTCTGGAATGACAATGGTAGGGCAATATATTGGCTTTTTCTCCCCTTAAAACTTACATATATGTTTAATACATTTTTGTATATTGTGACTCTCTTTCAGCTGTGTTTGTGTATAGCATTTTACCTATAGTATCTCCAACTTGGTATATTTTATGTGGCTGCCTTTCTTTGCCTCACTTTTGAAGTCACATTTTTCACTTTCAGTCTTGGTTCAAATTGATTATTGACGAAATAAAATGCTTAGAGATATTACTTGTAACTTGGACCAGATCTCGTTTTCCTTACTTGGTTATGTCATAATGTCTATAGCAGAATCTGAAAGAAAAAAAAAAGATGAATTGAGGTTTATACATCTACATTATGGTAGTTTAATTCAAGTAAAATCCAAACTAAGAAACAAATCAAGCTGCTGTGTATATATGTTCTCTATTCTTCTTCTTTTTTTTTTTTTCGGTTTGCTTATTATTTATGAAGAGAGAGGATTTTAGAAATATATACATAGAGGAAATTATCATTGATGCACTGGTGTCCTTTAAAAATCAACTTTTTAATGCTTTGCTTCTTTATTCCTATCAAGGGTAAGACCATTCATGGCTTATGAGTGGTTCTTAGCTTTGTCTTCTTGGTGTAGCCAAGTAGTATCATGTTTTCAGTGAATTTTATTGAAGAAACATTACCTAAAAAGCAATTTCACTTAGAGTGAATACATTTGAATAGTTTCAGTCTCTTCTCCCCAATCTGTTTACCCTCAGCTACCTCCTAGGACAAAAGTAATTATAATACTGGAGCAAAACTTTTCCTGCAGATCTGGACAGTGGAGATAATTTGAATACAGTTAGTCTTTTTTCTTATGCCTTCTCGCTTTTATTTATGGTGTATGTGGAGGAGGCAGGAAAGACTAATGTGTTGATGTTGTTGGTTTGTACATGCCTGTATGTGTGGAGCTTAATTTGCACTCTCATTATGATGGTCCTATTTGAGTTCACCTTATCATTAAAGATTGCATTGACAAATCTGTAGTGCAAATTTTGTTTCATTCAATCTGTGAGGTTCTTTGGCCTTTACCAAGTAAAGAGATCTGGATTTAAGCTTGCATAGTTATTCATTGTGGAATCACCAATGGAATGCCGAACTTTTTTTTTCCATTTTATTTTATTTAATTCCTTTTCAGTGTTCTAGCATTCATTGTTTATGCACCACACCCAGTGCTCCATGCAATACATGCCCTTCATAATACCCACCACCAGGATCACCCAACCCTGCACCCTCCTTCCCTCCAAAACCATCAGTTTGTTTCTCAGAGCCAACAGTCTCTCATGGTTTGTCTCCCCCTCCAATTTCCCCCAACTCACTTGTCCTCTCCATCTCCCCATGTTCTCCATGTTATTCTTCATGCTCCACAAGTAAGTGAAACCATTTGATACTTGACCCTCTCTGCCGGACTTATTTCACTCAGCATAATCTCCTCCAGTCCCATCCATGTTAATAACAGTTTGGTATTCAGCCTTTCTGATGGAGGCACAATACTTCATTGTATATATGGACCATATCTTCTTTATCTATTTGTCCATTGAAGGGCATCTTGGTTCTTTCTACAGTTTGGCAACTTTGGCCATTGCTGCTATGAACATTGGGGTACAGATGACCCTTCTTTTCACTACATCAGAATCTTTGGGGTAAATATCCAGTAATACAATTGAAGGGTCATAGGGAAGCACTATTTTTAGTTTTTAAAGGAATCTCCACGCTGTTTTCCAAAGTGGCTGCACCAACTTGCATTCCCACCAACAGTGTAAGAGAGTTCACCTTTCATCCTCTCCAACATATGTTGTTTACTGTCTTATTAATTTTGGCCATTTAAAAAATTTTTTTTTATTTCTTTTCGGCGTAACAGAATTCATTGTTTTTGCAACACACCCAGTGCTCCATGCAATCCATGCCCTCTCTAATAACCACCACCTGGTTCCCCCAACCTCCCACCCCCTGCCCCTTCAAAACCCTCAAATTGTTTTTCAGGGTCCATAGTCTCTCATGGTTCACCTCCCCTTCCAATTTCCCTCAACTCCCTTCTCCTCTCCATCTCCCCTTGTCCTCCATGATATTTGTTATGCTCCACAAATAAGTGAAACCATTTGATACTTGACCCTCTCTGCCTGACTTATTTCACTCAGCATAATCTCTTCCAGTCCTGTCCATGTTGCTACAAAAGTTGGGTATTCATCCTTTCTGATGGAGGCATAATACTCCATCGTGTATAAGGACCACATCTTCCTTATCCATTCATCTGTTGAAGGGCATCTTGGTTCTTTCCATAGTTTGGCGACCGTGGCCATTGCTGCTATAAACATTGGGGTACAGATGGCCCCTATTTTCACTGTCTCTGTATCTTTGGGGAAAATACCCAGTAGTGCAATTATAGGGTCATAGGGAAGCTTTATTTTTAATTTCTTAAGGAATCTCCACACTGTTCTCTAAAGTGACTGCACCAACTTGCATTCCCACCAATAGTAGAAGAGGGTTCCCCTTTCTCCACATCCTTTCTAACACACATTGTTTCCTGTCTTGCTAATTTTGGCCATTCTAACTGGTGTAAGGTGGTATCTTAATGTGTTTTTTATTTGAATCTCCCTAATGGCTAATGATGATGAACACTTTTTCATCTGTCTGTTAGCCATTTGTATGTCTTCTTTGGAGAAGTGTCTGTTCATGTCTCCTGCCCATTTTTTGACATGATTATCTGTTTTGTGTGTGTTGAGTTTGAGTACTTCTTTATAGATCTTGGATATAAGCCCTTTGTCTGTACTGTCATTTGTGAATAACTTCTCCCATTCTGTGGGTTGCCTGTTTGTTTTGTCACTGTTTCTTTTGCTGTGCAGAAACTTTTGATCTTGTATGAAGTCCCAAAAGTTCATCTTCGCTTTTGCTTCCTTTGCCTTTGGAGACATATCTTGAAAGAAGTTCCTGTGGCCGATATTAAGGAGATTACTGCCAAAGTTCTCTTCTAGGATTTTGATAGATTCCTGCCTCACATTGGGGTCATTTATCCATTTTGAGTTTATCTCTGTGTATAGTGTAAAAGAATCATCAAGTTTCATTCTTCTACATGCAGCTGTCCAATTTTTCCAGCACCTTTTATTGAAGAGACTATTTTCTCCACTATATATTTTTCCTGCTTTATTGAAGATTATTTGGCCATAGCATTGAGGGTCCATATCTGGGCTCTCTACTCTGTTCCATTGGTCTATATGTTTTTGTGCCCGTACCATGCTGTCTTAGTGATCACAGCATGTAGTAAATCTTGAAATCAGGCAATGTGATGCCCCAGTTTTTTTTTTCCTTTTCAACATTTCCTTAGCAATTCGGGGTTTCTTCTGGTTCCATACAAATTTTAGGATTATTTGCTCCAGCTCTTTGAAAAAATGCCAGTGGAATTTTGATCAGGATGGCATTGAAAGTATAGATGGATCTAGGCAGTAGAGACATTTTAACAATGTTTGTTCTGATCCACGAGCATGGAATGCTCTTCCATTTTTCTCATGTCCTCAATTTCTTTCATGAGTGTTCTGTAGCTCTTGGAGTACAGATCCTTTATCTCTTTGGTTAGGTTTATGTCCAGGTGTCTTATGGTTCTTGGTGCTATAATAAATGGAATCAATTCTCTAATTTCCCTTTCTATATTTTCCTATTTCTGTACATTGATTTTGTATCCTGTCACATTACTGAATTGCTATATGAGTTCTAGTAATTTGGGGGTGGAGTCTTTTGGGTTTTCCATATAAGGTATCTTGTCATCTGCAAAGAGAGAGAATTCGACTTCTTCATTGCCATTTGAAAACATTTTATTTCTTTTTGTTGTCTGATTGCTGTTGTTAGGACTTCTCATACTATGTTGAACAAGGGTGGTGAGAGTGGGCATCCTTGTCGTGTTCCTGATCTCAAAGGGAAGGCTGTCAGCTTTTCCCCATTGAGGATGATATTCGCTGTGGATTTTTTAAAGATAGATTTTATGAATTTGAGGAATGTTCCCTCTATCCCTATACTTTGAAGCATTTTAATCAGGAACGGATGGTTTATCTTGTCAAATGCTTTTTCTGCATCAATTGAGAGGACCATGTGGTTCTTCTCTCTTCTCTTATTGATTTTTTCTATCACATTGATTGATTTTTGAATGTTGAACCACCCTTGCACCCCCTGGATGAATCCCACCTGGTCAAGGTGGATAATTATTCTAATATATTGTTGGATGCTATTAGCTAGGATCTTGTTGAGACTCGCGGCATCTATATTCATCAGGGATATTGGTCTGAAATTCTTATTTTTGGTGGGGTCTTTGACAGGTTTGGGGATCAGGGTAATGCTGGCTTCATAAAAAGAATCTGGAAGTTTTCCTTCTGTTTCTATATTTTGAAGCAGCTTCAGGAGAATAGGTACTTATTTGAATGCTTGGTAGAATTTCCCAGGGAATCTGTCAGGTCTTGAGCTCTTGTTTTTTGGGAGGTTTTTGATCACTGCATCAATCTCATTATTAGATATTGGTCTATTCTCATTGTCAGTTTCTTCCTGATTCGGTTTTGGAAGTTTCTAGGTATCCAGGAATGCATCCATTTAATCTACGCTGCTTAACATATTGGCCTATAACTGTTGATAATAATTTCTGATGATTGTTTCTATTTCCTTGGTGTTAGTCATGATCTCTCCCTTTTCATTAATAATTTTATTAATTTGAGTCCTCTCTCATTTCTTTTGGATTTTTGTTTGGCCAATTATTTATCAATGTTATTCTTTCAGAAAAGCAACTTCTAGTTTAGTTGATGCATTCTACCATATCTCTACTTTCTATCTCATTGATCTCTGCTCTAATCTTGATTATTTCCCTTCTTATGTGTGGGGTTAGCTTAATCTGTTGTTGATTCTCCAGTTCTTTAAGGTGTAAAGACAGCTGGTGTATTCTGTATTTTTCAATTTTTTTGAGGGAGGCTTGGATAGCTATGTATTTCCCCCTTTGGACTGGCCACCTTTCCTATATCCCATAGGTTTTGGACCGATGTGTCTTCATTCTCATTGGTTTCCATGAATTGTTTAAGTTCTTTGATTTCTTGGTTGATCCAAACATTCTTAAGCAAGGTGGTCTTTAGCTTCCCAGTGTTAGAATTCCTTCCAAACTTTTTCTTGTGGTTGAGTTCTAGTTTCAAAACACTGTAGTCTGAGAATATGCAAAGAATAATCTCAATCTTTTGGTATCGGTTGAGCCATGATTTGTGACCAGTATGTGATCTATTCTGGAGAAAGTTCTTTGTGCATTCAAAAAGAATGAGTATTCTGTTGTTTTAGGGTGGAATGTTCTGTATATATCTATGAGGTTCATCTAGTCCAATGTGTCATTCAGAGCTCTTGCTTCTTTATTGATTTTTTGCTTGGATGATCTATTACTGAGAGTGGCATGTTAAGATCCCCTACTATTGAGGTATTCATACCAATATGACTCTTTATCTTGATTAACAGTTGTCTTAGGTAGTTGGCTGCTCCCGTATTAGGGGCATAAATATTTACAATTGTTAGATCTTCTTGGTGGATAGATCCTTTAAGAATGATGTAGTGTCCTTCTTTATCTCTGACTACAGTCTTTAGTTTAAAATCTAATTTATCTGATATGAAAATTGCTACTCCATCTTTCTTTTGAGGGCCATTGGCATGAAAAATGTTTCTCCATCCCCTCACTTTCAGTCTGGATGTATTCTTGGGTTCCAAATGCGTCTCTTTTAGACAACATATGGATGGATCCTGTTGTTTTATCCAATCTGCAACCCTGTGTGCTGTTTTATGGGAGCATTTAGGCCTTTCATGTTGAGAATGATTATTGAAAGATGTTTCTATTGACATCATGTTGCCTGTGAAGTCCTTGTTTGTATAGATTGTCTCTGTAAATTTCTGTTGTATGTCACTCTTGGGTTCTTTCTTCTTTTATAGAGCCCCCCTTAATATTCCTTGTAGTGCTAGTTTGGTGGTCACATACTCTTTAAACCTTACTGGAAGCTCTTTTTCTCTCCATCCATTTTAAATGTCAGCCTTGCTGGGTAAAGTATTTTGGCTGCATGTTCTCCTCACTTAGTGCCCAGAATATGTCTTGCCAGGCCTTTCTAGCTTGCCAGGTTTCTGTGGACAGGTCTGACATTATTCTGATGGACCTTCCTCTGTATGTAAGGAATTTCTTCCCCCTAGTTGCTCTCAAGAACTTCTGTCTAAAATTATGATTCATCAATTTCACAATCAGGCATTGCAGGGTCTTTCTAGATTTCATGATCATAGGAGGTGATTTTCTGCCTCTAGAAGATGAACGCTGGTTCCATTCCCCAGACTGGGAAAATTTTCATTGAGAACTTGTTCAACTATATCTTCTATTCTTCTCTCTTTCTCCATCCCCTCAGGGATCCCAATGATTCAGACATTGGAAGGTTTCATGGTATCATTTATTTACCTAATTCTGTTTGCATGGCTTCAAAGCTATTTGTAACATGCCCCTTCCTGATCCTTTTTCTCTATCATTTTGTCCTCTAGATCAGTAATTCTGTCTTCTGCCGAGGTTATGCTAGCTTTTAGAGAATTTATGTTAGACTGGATCTCATTGATAGCATTTTTAACTTCTTTCTGGGCGGCTTTCACTTCTTTCAATCTATTGATTGAAGCAATCAATAGATTCCATGTTGTTATTGTTTTCTCCAACCTAGTCATTGCCTGATAATTGTTACCCTGAATTCCCTTTCCAACATACTGATTATGTCCATATCCAATAGTTCTGATGGAGAGATCACAGTCTCTGAATTTTTCCTCTGTTGGTTATTCCTCCTCCTGGTCATTTTGGTGAGAGGTGGTTGAGGGGATGTGTAGCTGAATATATCAACTGTGTTCCAGGCAAGGTGCACCTTGGAATGCTACTGAACAATTGGAAGTTACCACTAAAAAGAAATAAAAAAGAAAAAAAAAGAGAGAGAGACAGAAAAAAAAAAAAATCAGAAGACCCAGCCAGAATGGGCCCCAAAGGGAAGATTTATAAGGTAAACAAACAAAAACGGACAAAAAGACCAACAAAAATAAATGACAAGAAAAAAAAGAACCCAGTCAAAATGAAGTCCTAGTATAAGATTTATATAATACCAGAACAACAACAAATACACAGAAACACTGACAGAAGAAAAAGATTGGAGGTTGGTTATAGATCCTCCATGTGGGTGAGGAAGGTTATTTTGATTCTTCCTGGGTATATCTTGATATCTTTGTTAATGGATTCAACTTTCCAGAGATAAAGGGAGATTAAAGGTGGTTTATTTATAGGGGTAGTATTGGTTAGGGGGAGAGGATTACCTTGAAGTTTATATCTATATGTATATTTTTAAAAAAGCTAAAAAAATGTATGAAAAAAGTTCAAGTTAAAAGGTTTTATGAAATTTGTTGTATTGAACCTCCCATTGTAATAATGGTAAATAGGTTAAAAAATTAAAAAAAGAACAAGAATAGTGAGAATGAATTAAAAATAAAAGATGTATCTATGAAATATACAGGTTTTAGGGCAATCTGGGTAGCTTAATATGTTGTGTTCCCCTAATATTGGAGATTTACAGTTTTATGGTGACCCTGTGGTGGTTGTCCTCCTGGTTTTTAGGCTGGCTTTCTGGGGGAGGGGATTGCCGCATTGTTTTTCAGTCAGTCTTGCTTGGGTTGAGTCCTCCTGCTCCCTATCAAGGGGCTGGGCTCTGTTGAAATCGGTTTTTCAGGCTTTTGTTCTTTGGAGGTTTTGGTCCTTTGGCACCTTTTGGGGGCTTTTAGTGGAAAGCAAACTGCACTCAGACCTCCATCTCAGAGAAGAACCTCAGTCTGCTCTCCTCTGGGTGTTCCAGAACACAGAGACTCCGCAAAATCCACTGAGCCTCCCACAGGCACTGCACACCCCCACCCACAGTCTCAGTGGTTGCCCAAAGTGTTCCCGCTTTTCTTTGCACTCAGGTGTGACTAAAACCATGAGCAATATTGGTCCAGGGAGTCCCCCTCCAGTGGCTGCCTTTGCCGTGACTGCAGTAAACCAGAGATAGCTCACTGAGATTTTCAAGCCCAGGCTGGGAGTGTTAGACTCTAGGCCAGTCCTACCACCAACCGGATAGCACCCACACAGGGCACTCTCAGATGCGGGTGGGGAGTGCAGTTCAGTCTCTGGTCATGCAGTGCACATGCAGAGTGCAAAATGCTGTGGTTCTAGAGAGTGCCAGCTGATGCACACATCAGACTCCCTCAAGTGTGGAGGGCGCCTGGCCCAGTGCTGGTGCAACCTGTGGAAATCCTCTAGTGGCTCAGAGACCTTGGCCTGGAGGCTTTGCCGTACTCTCTGGCATGGATGGTCTCTGAGAGTGGCCATCCTGGGTCCATGGGCTTAGGCCTGTGCCCCTGACTGCCATATTCCACCAGTTGCCCCTTAAGATCTCTTGGTTTTTTTTTTTTTTTTTTTTTTGAGTGCTTTTCACCAGACTCCAAGTTAATGCTGGGCCCCAAATCAAGGCACTCTCATATTGGGGTAGTACTTTCCAATGGGTTGATTCTGTTGGCTCCCTCCCCCTTCTGTTTATACTCTGATATCAGTCCGATTTCCACTTGCTTTACCTCTTGACTGGCATCTTCTGCCCCCATAGAGATCCCGAAGTATACAATCCTACATCTCAGGCTGATTTCATGGGTGTTCAGAGTGTTCTGGTAGATAATTAGCTCACTTTAGGGGACTGGTTGAAACAGGGTCTCTTACTTCTCTGCCATCTTGCCCCTGCCTCAGAACTCAACTTTTATTTTCTTCCCTTCCTTCCCTTCCCCCAAGTGAAAAATTAATGTGCTTTTCACTCATTAACATTTATAACTGTTTAGTGTGAGATGTGAAGCCACTTATAATGATTTCTGTGTAGTTTATTATAGGCAGTGATCCCTTTCACTAAGATCTCTACAATTACTAATGCCAAAGGCTTCTTTTATGCACAAGACACAGGATCAAGGGATGGCATCTTCTTGTTACTTGTCAATCAAGGAAAAGAATAAAAGACTCAACTTTTTTTAAAGTTTAGTTTGGGCGTATATTGAAATGAACCTCTTAGTTTCTGGTTATATACAATACAGTTTTTAAAGCTGCAGCATAGGTTATGTTTCTAGGTAATACCCATTCACACTGGGCAAGCCCAACTATCAACCTTGCATAGGGGAACAGCAAAAATGGCTCTGAAATTTCATAAGAACATATTAAAATGCATAGCATCTAGTTTTAAGGACTGTAACTGTTTGACCAAGTGTAAGCTTGTCATCATCACAGAATACTCATGAGATCCTTTAGCACTGGCATTCTCTAAATTTAAAGCTAGATAAGGTTATCTGAATAGTCTACTCCATTAAAAATAGTTTTACTTTACTTAAAGGTGTCATTCTTTATGGCAGGGAATTGGCTAATATCTTGACAAGGGTTAATAGCAGAAATGCCCAGATACACATGTATCTAAAACTAATTTTCAATAGGATGGGTGGGAGAAAAAGCTCTCCCTCAGGAAGAGAACACTCAAGGGCTTCTATGTAGTTATTTCTTTTTACCTCAAAATTATGTCCCCGGAATATATACTGTTTTCATTTTGGGGCACATTAAACTGTCCCCTTTGCTTTTCTCTGATTTTTACTGCTATTGCTACAGAAAAATGTGAGCTGGGTTAGGCAGTTGTTGGCATTAGGATCCCCCCAGCCTATATCTCCTTATCAGGGAAGAAAGGCATAGAGTGACCAGTTTGATGAGAAAGTATGTTTAATTCTGAATCCAAATTGGGTCATTTTGCAATTAGCATATTTGGAGGATGATTATAACAAAGCAACTTCTCAGCGATCTGGTGTTTGAAGGAAAATTGCAGAGCTACCAAAATATCTTAATCAACTAGGAAAATGCAGTCCCTAAGGGTAAGGAGGATGTGAAGGCCTGCTGTCACTTATTGGGTACTTATAGATATATTTTGGAATGAGTTGAACATCCAATTTCATGTAATGAGAGAATGGCTTTACATGAGGATTTGGCTTATAGGTTTATAGAGTTATGGAGTTTTATGACTGTTATTGAGACAGTAGCAGTTTCTTTTCACTAAAAATTCTTTTGTGTTAGAATTTCTAGTCCTATGACTAAGGAAGATCTTAAGGCAGAAATAGAGGTTATGTGAATTTACATTTCTAGCAAAAGCTAGAAAGAATATCTCAAGCAAATTCTAAATGTAAACAAAATAACTTTCCTTGTGAAATGATTGCTATATAATTAAAAATAAAATGAAGTATCATGCTTTGAATTCTTAAAAAGGAGATGAAATGTTTTATTTTAAAATAGTGGTTAGAGGGGCGCCTAGTGACTCAGTGGGCTAAGCCTCTGCATTCAGCTCAGGTCATGATCTCAGGGTCCTGGGATCTGGCTATCTGCTCAGCAGGGAGCCTGCCCCCCCCCCGCCCCGTGTGTGTGTGTGTGTGTGTGTGTGTGTGTGTGTGTGTGTGTGTGTGTCTGCCTGCCTCTCTGTGTGCTTGTGATCTCTCTCTGTCAAATAAGTAAACAAAATCTTTTTTAAAATAAATAAATAAATAAATAAAAAATAGTGGTTAGAAATAATGTTGCTCTGAGGATATTCACATTGTGCCTTTAGCTGTGGAATGCAAGAGCACTAGATTAGAAGTTAGAAGATCAATAGGGTGTTACTGAAGTCTCGTCTTTTAAATTTATTCTAATAAGCTCAGATCAAGGAGAAAACTACCTCCCCATGATCTCTTCTTTACCTGAAGTGGATAATCTGAGATTTGATACTTTTACCTCTTTAGCTAGGGTGACTTCCATGGAGGAAACTGGATCTTGGAAGGAAGGGAAAGCGGTACAGGAAGGACTGGCTTAGTCATTGGAGCTGGTGTAAGATTAAAGGAGTTTGGGATAAAGTTTACAGCAAGTAAGGAGTAGTCAGAGATGAGCGAGATCAGTTAGAAAGATTGGAGCTGGATGAAATCCCCTTATTAAAGAAGTTGAAGGGCAAGTAATTTTAGGACTCTTAGTCATTGAATTTTATACAGCCAAAGGCATAGCCAGTCATGAAATACTTAATAAACTCTTACTATATGTGAAATATTACACCAGCCTTATGGTGGGGGAAGACGGTAGGGAAAACACAGAAAAATAAATAAATAAAGCGAACCCCCCTTTTCAATAATATTTAATCTCATTGAGATAAATGAATAGCTAAACAAATTGTGTTAACCTGAGAGAACAGTATACAGCTATTAAAATGACCAGTATTTAGACCATATAGTTATACAGAAATGTGAATATAAATAATATTAAGGAAAAAACCTGGTACACAGTGATGTTAAAATATGCATTTTCTAATCAAAATTAGAAAATAATTTGTAATGATGTTTATCATTTATAGATATATTTAGTATTTACACATATATTTATGAATGATTTTTTTTTCTACAAAGTCACTTAAATGCACGATAAAATAAGAGATCCATTTAACTGGAGGATGCTTCACATATGAGACTCAGAGTAAGACAAGATCATTTGATTCAGTATTAAACTTGCACAAGTCCTCCAAAGCTGGGGGAGTCAGAGAAAGGCAGGGCCAATATTGGACATTCTGTAGAAGACGAGAGGATTGAGGGAAGGCCTGACAGCAGGTAGAACAAAAGTGGGTTGGAGTAAGGGAGAGGGACCATTGTGTGGGAACAGAAAGAGGTAGTAGTGAGTATGGCATATGTATCTAGGGAGAGATGTAAGTCAGCAAATGAGAAACAGTTGAAGTTGACTAAGCAAAACAAGTCAAGCTAAAGCAGTTTCCAAGTTCTAGTTCCAGTAATATAGATTAGCAGCAGAGCTTATTTTTTCAGCAGAATAAGTGATGAATGATGACTTTGCAGTAATCTAGAGGATGACTGCAAAAAGTAGCCAGGTGGAAGAGAATTCTAGAAAGATCCCATGGGGGAAAACAGAACTTGGGAATTATGCTGTCAGACAGAGTTAGTTTCTCTTTATGTTTTTATAATCTTGAAACTTTTCAAACCTATAGAAAGTTACAACAATAGCACAATGGCCACCCATATACTCTTCATCTGTATTCAGTAGTTGTTAACATTCTGTTGCATGTTTTCTTTTCTCCCTTTCTCCTCCTTTTAAAAAAAAAATTATTTATTTATTGGACAGACAGAGATCACAAGTAGGTAGAGAGGCAGGCAGAGAGAGAGGAGGAAGCAGGCTCCCCACTGAGCAGAGAGCCCAATGCAGGGCTTGATCCCAGAACCCTAGGATACTAGCTCTGAATTTTTATAGGTAATCTTTAAGGGATTGTGGACTTTCCCTTCTGTTCCTAGTTTGCTGAGATTTTTTTTATTATGAATTGGTATTGAATTTGGTCACATGCTTTTTCTGCAACTATTGAGATGACAATGATTTTCTCCTTTATTATATTAATATGGTAAATTAAATGAATTGATTTTCAAATATTGAACAAGTCTTGCTATAAGAGATAACCCCTAGTTAATTATGATGTATTATTCATCTTATATATTGCTGGATTTATTTAAATTTTTTTTGGTTGTTTTGAGGATTTTTGCATCTGTATTCATGAGTGATATTGTTTAATTTTTTTGGTAATGTTTTCATTAGGTTTTGGTGTTAAGATTGTGTTGGCCTCGTCTTGGGAATCATTGCTGCCTCCTTTGTTTTCTGAATGGCATTATTGCTTTCTCAAAAGTTTGATGGTATTGACCATCGATATTATCTGGACTTGACATTTATTTGTGGAAAGTTTTTGTTTGTTTATTGATGCTTTGATTTCTTCAGTAGGTATAGAGCTACTCAGATTTTTCTTCCTTCTTAGGTCAATTTTGGTAAATTTGTGGTTTTGTAGAAGATTTATTCATTTCATTTAAGTTTTAAAATTTATCGACATGGAGTCACTCATAATATTCAATTAATAGGGGCACCTGGGTGGTTCAGTGGGTTAAAACCTCTGCCTTCAGCTCAGGTTATGATCGGGATCTAGCTGCACATCAGGCGCTCTGCTCAGCAGGGGGTCTGCTTCCTCCTCTCTCTGCCTGCCTCTCTGCCTACTTGTGATCTCTGTCTGTCAAATAAATAAAATCTTTAAAAAAAAGATATTCATTTAATATTGTTCAAATATCTGTAAAATCTGTAATATTATCCCCACTTTCATTTCTGTTCATTCTTTCTCCCTTCCTTTCTTCCTTTCCTCCTTCCCTTCCTCCCTCCCTCCTTCCTTCCTTCCTTTCTTCCTCTTTGGATTAATTAGTCTTGCTTGTTATGGGTTTATTAAGTTCATTAATCTTTTGAAAGAACCAGCTTTCGGCTTTTAAATTTTTCTTTGTTGCTTATTTAATTGTTCCTTCTCCATTCTTTATTCTTTCTTTTTTTCTTACTTTGGGTTTAATTTGTTATTTTTTTCTAGTTTCTTAGGTGGAAACTTAAATCACAGATCTTAAGTATTTTTTCTTTTCTAATAAAGGCATTTAAAGCTAAAAATGTCCCTCTAAGTATGCATTGGCTGTGAACCCCAAATTTTGATGGATTGTGTTTTCATTATTATGTAGGTCAAAATATTTTTTAATTTCTCTTGCGATTCCTTTTTTGAGCTGAAAATTTTTAGAAGTGTGTTATTTAATTTCTAGATATTGAAGGATATTGTAGATATCTTATTTGTATTATTTCACATTTAATTCCAGTCAGAGAATGTATTCTATAATATTTCAGTCTCTTGATACTTACTGAGATTTATTCTATGTCCCAGCACATGGACTCCATTGATGAATATTCCGTATGTTCTTGCGTACTATGCTATGCAGTGTTCTGTAAACTTCAATCTAGTCAAGATAGCTGACAGTATTCTTTTCTTTTCTGACAGTGTTTTTTCTATCTTATGTCCTTACTGATTTTACTGGATACTTATTCTATCAATTAGTAAGAGAGGGTTATTAATACATACAACTATAATTGTGGATTTGTCTCATTCTCCCTTTACTTTTGTCAACTTTACCTCATGAATTTTGATGCTTTTATTTGTTGCAAACATATTTAGAATTATTTTGCCTTCTGAAGAATTACCTTCTTTATTTCCTGTAATGCTATTTTTCTTGAATTTGCTCTATGTTAATAGAGCTCTGTTGATATGCTTATTGTTTTTGTGGTATATTTTTTCTTATCCTTTTATTTTTTTTAAGATTTTATTTATTTATTTGACAGACAGAGATCACAAGTAGGCAGAGAGGCAGGCAGAGAGAGAGGAAGGGAAGCAGGCTCCCTGCTGTGCAGAGAGCCCAGTGCTGGGCTCAATCCCAGGACCCTGGGATCATGACCAGAGCCAAAGGCAGAGGCTTTAACCCACTGAGCCACCCAGGTGCCCCTCTTATCCTTTTATTCTTGACCTATTTGTGAAATGCATATTTTGACCTAAATGTGAAATGCATATTTTATAGATGGCATATTATTATGTCTTTTTATCCTAACAATGTCTGTCTTTTAGATAAAGGGATTAGTCCATTTAAAGTGAAAATAATTTTTTATATGTTTAAGACTCCATTTTCTATTTTTCTCTTCTAGTTTTTGTTATTGTTTTTACCTATTTTCCATTTCTGTTTTATTTTGGGTTAACAATAATTTTTAGTTTTCTATCTAATGTTCTCTATTGCCTTTATAAGTGTAACTTTTAAATATTTTTAGTGGGTACTTAAGTTTGGAGGTCACAAATGATGGCTTGTGACCATCGTTGGATGGCCCATTGATAGGCCAAACCTGCCCATTTCCTGTTTTCGTAAAAAATATTTTAATGGAACACAGTCACAATTATTTATTTGCATATTGTCTATGTCTGCTTTTGTGCTATAATAGCAGAGTTGAGTAGTTACTACACCATGTGGTCAGCAATGCTTAAAATACTATCTTGAGGTTCCTGGGTGGCTCAGTCATTGTCTGCCTTCAGCTCAGGGTCATGATCCCAGAGTCCTGGGATCAAGCCCTGCATTGGGCTCCGTCCCTGCTCAGTGGGAAGCCTGCTTCTCTCTCTCCCACTGCCCCTGCTTGTATTCCCTCTCTTGCTGTCTCTCTGTGTGTGTCAAATAAATAAATAAAATCTTTTAAAAAATACTTACTATCTTGCCCTTTACAGAAAAATATCTGCTGTCCCCTACTGTTGGGCTTACAGTGAGCATCCTTAACTTTATAAAGCTTATTTAGAGTTTATATTGTTCCACTACATATTTTACACATGAACCATCATATTTGTTACTTTCCTTTTCTTGTTTATCACTTCATGATTTATACTTCTCCCTTCCTACTTATACATCGTATTTCACACCCACACTTACTACTTCTCATTCACAAATGTAATAACTTTACAATGGTATAATTCTATTTATGCAATCCTTCATGGCATTGTTGTCATGTATTTTACTTCTATATATATTATAAACACTTTCTTGAACTGTAATTAATTGCTTTAAATAGTTTTAATTTTCTAAGTAATTATGATAGCTGAAAAACATTTTATACATTTCTCTATGTATTTACCATTTCTAGTGCTCTTCTTTCCTTTGGGTCATTCCTTTTCAGTTTGTTGGACATTTTTTACCTTTTGTCATAGCACAAGTATGTTGGAGAGAATCCAACTTTTGTTTATATAAAAATGTATTTGTTTAACCTCATTTTTGAGGGTTATTTGCTCCAGATATAGAATGGTATGCTGAAAGTTTCATTATTTAGAGAAGCCAAGTAAACAGTCTTACCATTGTTCCTTTGCATGTTAATGTCTTTTTTTTTCTGGTTGCTTTTAAGACTTTCTCTTTCTCTTTGGTCTTCAGAGCTTTGACTATCATATGTTTACTTGTCTTCTTTGTATTGATCATTTTTGGTATAGCCTAAACTCTAGAACTTTTAAAGTTTCTCATCAAAGTTGAAAAATGCTTATTATTTTTAGGTATTTTCTTCCTCATTCTTAATCACCTCTCCTTCTGAAACACCTATTACCAGAATGCTTGACTGTTTTATAATTATTCCTCAGGTTCTGAGATTCTATTCATATTATTTAAATTATCTTTTCTATGTTATTCAGATTGGAAAAATTTTATTGACAGTCTTCAATATCACTGATTCTTTATTCTACTATCTGCTAAAACCCATCCAGTGAAATTTTTATTTCATACTTTTCAGTTTTAAAAATTTCCCTTTGCATCCTTTTATAGGCTCCATTTCTCTGTTGATACTTATCATCTGGTAACTCATTGAGGCCATATGTTTCTTTATGTCTTTGAGAATATTTCATTTAATTCCTTGGACATATTTATTATAGCTGCCTTAAAGTCTTTGCTAAATCCAATGTCTGGGCCATCTCAAACTTTTTTTCAAAGTTTTTATCTTTAATGTGGATTACATTTTTTCCATGTCAAGTTATTTTTTTATTGAGTGCTAGAAATTGCTGATAATAAATTATAGGGATACTAGATTCTGTTATGTCCCTCTAAAGGGTATTGTGATCTAGCAGTAGTCCAGTTACTAATCTTGAACTTTTGGTGTTTAGTTTTATCCTTTGTTAGAATATATCTGTGGAAAACCCAGAGTAAGTCTCAATCACCTTTAACTTAGTGGGATTTGACTTCTAACCTTTTTCTCCCTGTGGATCTTGTCAGAGCCTGATTTTAGGCTTAATTAGGGAGAATCTAGAGTAGGCTTTATTTTATGACATAGTTGTTTCTTATAAAGCAGAACCTTTCTGTAGTCTTAGCTGAATGACTAGAAGTTAACAAAGTGTTGCTTAGTACTCTTTGTACTCTAATATTACTGCTCTGTCATTAACTATGTAATGAATGATCACTTTTTGATGATAAACCTTTGGCAGTCTTGCCCTGTGCTTGGTTCAATTCACTCTTCAGCCAGGGTCTCATAGAGAACCCCCATACAGATTTCTTGGGCTTCCCTTTATGGAGCTCTCTTCTTTAACTGAAGGTTCCAGCCATTTTAGCTGCTCTGATCTCTGTAACTTCAGCTCAGCAGGATAGCTAGGCTATGTTAGGATTCTCATTCACTGTGACATAGTTGGTGAATTGTCTTCAAGTAGAAAGCTGGGTTGGCTGTGCGACTCACTGCATGAGTTTCCTTTTTTTCTGAGATCACAGTCTTGTACCACCTGTAAACAGTTGCTTCATATATTTTGTCCACTTTTATCATTGCTTTTTGTGGGAGAGCTAGTCTGGTTCCTGTTATTTCATATAGCCTGAAGTGAAAATTTTCTTGCTACCTTTTGATACCCCATCATTCTTTGAGCTCTTCCTTGCTTTCTGTTATAAAGATGCCCCAGGCTTACCTTCATACTTTCTCTGTACCAGCACTAGAAGTAGCCATTTTTACTGATTTCTTTTGGTGGAAAAAGATATTTAGAAACAATTTCTTAAAAATGTGATTTAATGGGGCACCTGGGTGACTCAGTTGGTTAAATGTCTGCCTTCTGCTCAGGTCAAGATCTCTGTGTCCTGGGATCAAGCCCTGGTGTGATTCCTGCTCAGCGGGAGGGGAGTCTGCTTCTCCCTCTCATCTGCCCCTCCCTCTTGTGATTTATTTTTCTCTTGCTCTCTCTTTAAAATAAAAAAAAATCTTTAAAATTTTGATTTAATTTGGATACTTTTGATTAAAATGTAACATGACAGGGTTCTTCACCTTTACCCATTCCATATTTTATCTTCTTTTCCTATGTGTAAAACTCATCTCATTAACATCAATATACATACTTAATTATTTTATCCTATAATTCATGCAAAATAGTTTCAGAACTACTATACCAAAAGTACTGTTAAGAACAAACTTACTAAAAAGTACATGATATTTTACAATTCTTTTTGTCCTTCAAACTAATCCAACTAAATCTGTATAGTGAAAGTGTTGTGTTCAAAATTTACTTGAATTAATTAATTTTCTCTGTGGTTATGTTATTATTAATTCAACAGACAAGTTAATTTGTGTCTTTACTTGATTTACTTTTTTATACTTTTTGGTTAAATTTTATTTTCAAAAGCATCAAACATTTATATAATTGAAATTTCAAAATTATTGAAAGAGAAATTAATCAAAGAAATCTTGTTTGCTTGTTACAAACCATGACAGACTATGGACTCCAGTAAACAAACTGAGAGTTTTAGAGAGAAGGGCGGTGGGGGGATGGGTTAGCCCAGTGATGGATATTAAAGAGGGCACATATTGCATGGAGTGATGGGTGTGATATACAAACAATGAATCATGGAACACTACATCAAAAACTAATGATGTATTGTATGGTGACTAACATTTTAAAAAGAAATCTTGTTTGCATACCCTTTTCTAACTCCTGGTCTCACATATCCGCTGTTTATAATCAATTTCTTTAGTTTCTGGTGTTTCCTCTTTTCACAAATCAATATGTGTATTTTGTTTCCCCTTGTTTCATACTTGAAATGTAGCAAAATATAACCCATCTATTTATTTTCTTTGCTTCTTGTTTTTTCCACTTACTGTATCTTAGAAATGAAGTAGGATTGTTTTGATATTTTTTTCTTACTATCATAATATATTATGTTTAATAAAAGTTCAAACATCAAAATGGAAAACTCTCTTATGATTTCATTTCCAGTGATAACCCTTTGCATTTCATATAGGTTCTTCCAGATAGTTTCTTTGGGTGGATAGATAGATAGACAGATAGGCATATATAGCCTAAGTCATGTAATTTTCAAACTTAGAATCATGCTGCATATAGTATTTTCCAACTTGATTTGTCACTTAACGTGATTTATACAATAACCTCAGATCCTTGGCAATACCTCTGTAACTCAAACTTTTAAATATGGTCCAGTTTTCCATTGTATGGATTTATTATAAATTTAAACCTGTGCTTTATTTATAGAAGTTATTATTTTATCTTTAGGTTTTGGGGTTTTTTGTAGGATAAATCCCTAGAAGTGGAAATATTGCACAAAATTTTTATGTAAAATCTTAAAAGATGTTGACAAATTGCCTGCCATTGTCACTGTGCCAAATCTATAGTTCCATGAACAGAATATCAGAGTTCCTCTCTCATTATACATTTACTAACTATAATTGTCAATTAAAGAATTTTTGTCAATCTAAATCCAAATGAGAAAAATCTCATTGTTTATTAAAACCCCCATCTTGGTTATATGTGTATTTTCCTTAGAAGTGTGTGTGTGTGTGTGTGTGTGTGTGTGTGTGTTTGAGAGAGAGAGAGACAGAGAGACGGAGAGACAGAGAGAGAGGAAGAGAGTGAGAGGGAGGGAGAGAGAGATTGAGATTAAAATCAGCAGCAGAGCAATCCATATGGTTAGATCTCTGACCATTCTATTAAGTTGGGCAGCAAAGGATGGTGAAGGAACAGGACAAAATGTGACTTAAGACCTAAATTCATTATTTGGGTTGTTGTACAACATCAGCAAGATCTGATATGGTTAAAATACTGAAGTCCTCAATGATACTGGTCCTCTTTAAATGAAAATGTGTGGATAATTAAGCTAATTAAAATATTTAATGAATTTAAGTGCTGGAAAGTCTGAAAACAGTTCCATGTGGGGATCTTATCCAGCTCTATAGTTTCATCCAAATACAGAAGTTACCAAGCTTGGTATCATGTTGGATTTGTTACTGTCCATAAGGGGGAAGAATGAGAGAGAAGTAAGAATAAATTGAGCGTTCTATTAATTTTGATTTTGGGATTTAGCCCATCCAGAAGAACAGCCAAGAATTGCAGTGAATGGGCTTTTCTCTACTCTGTTGTTTTGGAATGAAAGGATAGTGTATCTTCCAGAGTGGAGAGAAGATTTGAATGGCTGTAATTTCTGCTAGGTTAGTTTCTATTATAACGCAGCTCATGTAGGCATGTCAGGCTAAAGTGCATCCCTTGTGGCTCTGTTGACTTCTACAGGTGTAATTTGCCTTAGACGAAATATGTATTCTGTAAAAGTACACCATTACTAACTATTGTAGTTTGGTCCCTGGGGAAAGCTGGCATCCAGAGATTTCTTAAATTATGCATGACACCCTTAGTCCATTAGAGGAATACTGAATAGGCAGGTTTAAACTTTTGTTCATATTTTGATTCTTGCCCTTTTTTTTGCTTCCATATATTTATATGTAACTATCACAGAGAAGAACACTTTGTGAGGATTGTACCAGAACTGTTCTGTCTAAAAGAAATGCCTTGAAATTCAGTGACCCTCCCCCAGGCTAAGAAAAGTCAAGCCCTGCTTCTTCCTATGGGTGTGACTTAGGAGACTTGTAGGTGTGTTCTCCCTAAATGATTACAGACAAGAACACATGGTTCTAAGAGACACCCATTAAACCCTTAAGATGAATGATATATTTTTGGCATCACTGGTGTGTGGAGAAATGAGACAGTGCCTGAAACTAAATTCTGCTAAGGAATGTCATAGAAACATGGGATTTATTAATTTGCCAAACATGCAAGCTGACTGTAAAAAGAAAAAAATATTGTCCTAAACACCTGAGGTAATCAGAAATGGATAAGGCATGCTCTTTGTCCCCCATGGAATTCAGTAAATCATAGGAGAAGGGAGAAACTAACATGCATTGAGCGCAGTTATGTGCTAGGCACTTTACATACATTGTTTCCTCATACAGAAACACTGAGGTAGTAGGTCCCACTCTTGTCTTGTTTTACAGATGGGGTAACTGAGGCTTAGAGTGGCTAACTGACCACTTTTATATAGCGAGTAAAGGAAAAAAACAGGATTTAAACCCAAATTAATCTGGCTCCAGAGTCCTTCTCTTAAATTCTCTGCCATACTGCTCCTTTGTGTAGGCATCATTGTCCTCGTATTACAGATGAGAAACCTGAAACTAAGGGAGGATAAGTTTATCTGAGATCCCCAATTATTAAATGGCTAATCCAGGTTTTGGACCATGGACTGATTCCAAAATTCATGCTCTTTCACTACACCATGGATATGTCTTATTTATAACTCTTATAAAGATATAAAATGATAAGTCATAAAAGAGGAACAGGTATGGTTTAGATGAAAAATAAATTATTTCCAGATGAGAATGAGGGTAATTAGGGAAGGCTTCATGGGAGAGGTGTCATTTGAAATTGACTATGAAGACGTGGGGGGGGATAGTGATGGGGGTGATATTCTTAGCAGAGGGAAAAGCAAGAGCAGATGTATGGATGCTTAAAGTTCAGGCTATTTTTGAGTACTAAGTAGCCCAGATTGGCTGGAGAATAGTATAAGATTCAACTAGTTCAGGAGACATATTTGGACAGAAAGAAGGAGCTGGACAGATGGTGTCTTGAATATATATCCAGTTTTAAAATTTATAGGAAATATATTGAGTCTAGAAAGGAAATATGGATTGAGTTGCTTCAAATTGGAAAACAAGGGGCAAGGTTGAGGGGACATTCTAGTCTTGGGCTTCTAGTGTTTCTTTTCACACACTTTCCATTTGTTATAATAAGGCTCAATCAGAGCTTTATTTTCAATATGAAAATATCTTTTGGATAAAAGAGATTACCGAGTAAGGCATAACCCTCAATTATAAAGCAAAATTAAGTTTGTGTTCTTCAATCTTCAGCCTCAGGGAATTAATGATTAAAAAATGAGTCTGAAACCAATAATACATTTTATGTCAATTAAAAAAAAATAAAATGAAATAAAAAAGCATACACAACATTATATGTTAATTATATCTCAATAAACCCGAACCTCCTCTAAGATAAAATAAAATAAAATAAAATTTCAATTAAATTTAAAAAGTAAAGGAATTTGTTTCTGGTCTTAGTATTACCAGCAGGTGGCACTGTAATACATTCCTTCCATAGTTCTGAAGTAGCATTTTACCATCATGTGGCTGTCTTGAGTCTGACAGAAGGAATAACAGCGTTTATAGTTTCTGTGCTGGTGACTGGGCTGATCTTTGCACACATGCATTAAGCACCCCCTCGAGGATTCTCCAGTTTGTGAGAGCTACTCTGCTTAGATGATTGTAGAACCACCTCTGAATCTTTCCATTTTTCCCAAAGAAGGTGACACTGAGGCCTAGTGCTAGTTGTTCACCAAGCAATTCCACAGGGAGGCTCAAAGCAGAAAAAAGTTACAGATTTTGGCAGATTTTACTTTTGGTACTTCCCCTAGCCGCTCTGCTTTAACATCCTTGCTTCTTTCTTGGGCATTTAGCCATTGCTAAGGCTGAACATTATTCAAAAGATCTACAGTTTTCTTGATGTGTCTCTCCCTCTTCCCTTTAGGAGGAACTGTTCCATTCTAAATGGGTGACAACTAGTTCATCTTTAAACAAATCCAGGTTGGTACTTTGTGACACTTCTGAGCATTTGATGCTGTTAGACATGCTTTCCATTTTTTTTTTTTTTAGATTTTATTTATTTATTTGTCAGAGAGAGAGCGAGCGAGAGCGAGCACAGGCAGACTTTTTTTTTTTTTTTTTTTTTTTTTAGATTTTACATGCTTTCCATTTTGACACTCTCTTCTTCTCTTGCTCAAGTGATATCATTTTATCTTGGATACATCCATGTCTTTTTAGTCTCCATCTTTACTTCATTTTCTCCTGACTGTCCTTAAAAAGTTGTTGTTTTCCCCCAGCATTTTCTCCTTAATGCTCCCTCTATTTTTCCTGAGTTTTCATTCCTTTGGTATTAACTATTCGCTGTAAATCTTTCTCAACCCTGATTATGTATTAAAATCACCTGGGAAGCTTTTAAAAGATACTCTTTCACAAGTCTCATCACCCAGAGATACTGATTTATTTAGGGCAGAGTGAGGCCTAGACCTCAGCAAGTTTTCATTTTACTTTGAGGTGATTCTAAGGTATGGTCACAAGGGAGACCGCCTGCTCTTTTGAAGCATCTAGATCTAGCAGTCCTGTCTTTATGTATCATCTGAGATACATGAACTATTTTTCTGTTAGACATCTTCATTTGGCTATCCCGTAGGTACTTTAAACTTATTCAAAACTGAACTTTTAATCTCCTTCCTTCAAATTCTACCCTTCCTCTTGTGTATTATATCTTGGTTAAAACAGCTCATTCTTTTTAAGCCAGAATATATCGTGTGATCTCCAAATCTTTCATAATTTTCCATATCTAGCAATCACCAAGTTCTACTAATTCTACTTCTAAAATATCTTCCAAATCCACCCCACTCCTCTTCATCCTACCTGCTGTTGACCCCCTCCAGCCTTTAATTGTTTCTTTCCTAAAGATTGCACAACCCTTCCACTTGGTCTTCCTGCATTCAGCTCCCAGTCCCTTCTATGCTCTCACCCATTTTATTTTTATTTATTTTTTATTTTTTAAAAGATTTTATTTATTTATCTGACAGACAGAGATCACACGTAGGCAGAGAGGCAGGCAGAGAGAGGGGGAAGCAGGCTCCCTGCTGAGCAGAGAGCCCGATGTGGGGCCCGATCCCAGCACCCTGGGATCATGACCCAAGCCGAAGACAGAGGCTTTAACCCACTGAGCCACCCAGGCGCCCCTCTCACCCATTTTTAAAAATAATACTTGCAGGTGGGGTTTTTACTAGTTTACTTTTAATTGTAGATGTGATTATGCCTTTTTCCTATGAAATAAAAGTCCTTTGACTCCCTACTGCATACACGATAAAGTTTCAATGCCTTGTGGTGTACAATCTGTGATATATGAGATCCTTCTTACTTTACTTCTTAATTCATTTATTCATTCAATAATTAAACAGGCCACATGCCCCTCCACACACAAGGCATTCTGGGTTATTCATTATCAAAAAAAAAAATTGTTCACTCTCTCAGCTCTGAACATTTGATGTTATGCTTTTCCTTACTTGTAAATCTCTTCCCACTTTCTCTGCCTTTTGATAATCCTACTCATCTTTGAAGACACATTTTTTAAAGATTTTATTTATTTATTTGACAGACAGAGATCACAAATTGGTGGTGGGGTGGAGCAGGCTCCCCTCTGAGCAGAGAGCCCAAAAGCAGGACTTGATCCCAGGACCCTGAGATTATGACCTGAGCCAAAGGCAGATGCTTTAACACACTGAGCCACCCAGACACCCCTGAAAACCCATTTCAAATGTCATTTACTCTGTGAAGCTTTCCCTGGATTGTCCCAGCCCACCCAAGTCTTCCAGGCAGAATTAATTTTGCCTCTTCTGCACTCTGTAGCATTTTGTTTATACCTCTATATTGGAACTGGTCATAATGTGATTTAGTTATTTGTATGTCTGTCTTTTCCACTACACATTTGAACTTTTTAAAAAAGGATTTTATTTATTTATTTGACAGAGAGAGACACAGTGAGAGAGCGAACACAAGCAGTGGGAATGGGAGAGGGAGAATCCGGCTTCCCATGGAGCAGGGAGCCTGATGTGGAACTGGATCCTAGGACCCTGGGATCATGACCTGAGCTGAAGGCAGATACTTAATAACTGAACCACCCAGGCAGCCCACATGTGAACTCTGTAAAAGCAAGAACTGTGTTTTTGAATTCTCTATACTGGAAGACTGCCTTACACATAGTGGTTTATCTACAAATGTTTGTTAGATGACTGAATAAATGCTTATGAATTGCTGGCACACTAGCAAGCTTGAGGAGCAGAATGATTGAGATAGGAAGTCACTGAACCATCTTGAATTACCAAGGATTCCACCTCTCCCAGGTGGGGGTTGTGGCCAGAGCACAGCCTGCCTACCCTCAGGTTCTGCTGTTTGGTGAGGAGAATTTACCAGTGCTGTCGGAGCCCTCTGCAGCTCCATCCTCTTCTGTAGGGTCCACATCTGCATAGACTTTATAGTCTATAATCTTTCAATGTATAAACACCACCCACTTCAGCTTAATCTGGTGACCACCTATTTGTGACTCACATGGTGTGAGCTAAGGACAGAGCATTAGAGAGCAGAATCTGGAGAGGGCTAGCCAATTGTTTTATATTTCTTAAGAGAAAATGGCATCCATGAGGCCAGGAATTATAAAGAGCCTTAAAAAAGCTGCTGTGTAAATGAAGAGCCAAAGCCTGTTTCTGCACTATAAGCCATGAGATCCTATGTTTAAATTTATGTTTTTGCTGCAAAATAATAGACAAAACCACAGTAATGGCAGAGCTGAGAATGAGCAGGTTTTAAACCCGGTACTTCTGGAAGTGTTTTTCCCTCCTTATCCAGCACACCCAGTGGAATGACAATTATAAAGGAACTAGTTCCCCAATTGTCAAGAGAGTAGGGGGGCCTGATTTTATCAGCACACTCCTATATCTGTCAGGTCTAAGTTAGACTTTTATTGAGCCTCTGCATTTCATCCTCCTTTTTTATTTTTGTTCAAAACAAAGTCTTCTAGCTCTTTGAGCTCTTCCTCAGTCACTCTCTAATTTCTCCTTTGATATCAGAATCTAGACTTCTTGTACTTCTTTTCATTTTATCTAATCCCTAGGTGTCGTTCTTAAATCCTTTCTGTTTCACGTAACTGCTGCTTGGCCAAAGCTGATGCTACTGATTTTAGCTTGCCTTTTAATTAGAATTAATTCTGTTTTCTTAAAGAGCTGACCAATTAGTGAGTAGCTATCTAAAATTTAATTTTGAGTTTAAGAAATCTATTTTAGATCCTGATTACAATTTGAATGCCATAAAAATGAAAACTGTATAGCAAAGGGGCTTTTAGGACATACATTTTTTTAAATCCACTATCCAGTCATATGCCTTTGCCTCTTGCTTTTCCAGTTTGCTCCTTTTGATTGTGGAGCAGAGCCCCTGAAGGGTACAAAAATGTAGTTCACAAACTCATCCTGTTGATTAGAAAAAGTGAACAAGAAACATGTCATTTATGGTGAATGTCATGATTAGGAAATTAGGACAAAACATCTTTAGAGCCTTTGACAATTTGTTGCCAAAACATTTGTTTTTCAGTCTGAAGAGGGCTTTTCCATCTCCTTTAAAAGGCTTAAACTCTAACTTTGGTGTTTTCAGGCCCAGGATATTATGTTTACCTCTCTCATATATAAGAACAGGGAAAAGAATGAGCAGCTCCATGTCCTGGGTAATCTCACCTTTCTCCTTTCTAATGTGGTTTTGGGATTTTTATTTTTGTACTTTTATTCCCTGAATTATAAGATGGGCCTTGTCATACCCCCTGACTTCTTACAAGTTTTATTAGAAGGGACTTATATCATCAGTCTTCTTAGATGTCCCCTCTTGCATTTAGTTGGTGCTTTTATTGTTGCTCTTTATTAAAGCTTTGTTGCCATTTTCACATTCTTGATTATTTGTACTTCTTTGAATGTCCATTTGGGAAGTCGATCAGATTTTTTTTTTTCTTTTGAGAAACTGGAAGATGGATCTTTTGCATTACTTTGCATAAATTTAACATGTTGATTTTATATAAACCCATAGGTTATAAGTTAATTTACATAAACCTGGCTTTTAGGAAGATAAAGACCTTGTCAAAGAAAATGAAATAAATCAAGACAGTTGAACCCAAGTATTTTCAAGCTATCAGAAAATGGGGTGGACAAAGCTGTAAGGTAGAAACTTCTTATAATTATACTGTACTCACAAAATCTTCCTGTAGTAGGGAACAAGAGAGGTTATCTAATCCAGGCTCTCATGGGAATAGGAATCCTTTCTGGAGCCCACCACATAGGTGATCATCTGTTTAACAGCTATTCTTTCAGAACCAAGTGTCTAGTAAAGTAGCCTCCTCAATTTTGGAAAGACTTTAACTGTGAGGAAGCCAAAATCTTTCCTTTTGTAAGCTTCCACTAGTGGATTCTAGTTCTGCCTCCTAGAGTCTCGTGGAATCAGTCTAATTTAGTGGATCTTAATTTAGAATACATGGACAGGGTTTAAGTAAGTTCACAAACCCTCCGAAACTGTATGTAAAATTATGTGTGTGTAGATGTGTGTGAATGTATGCATGTATCTATAGCTTTCATTAAATTTCCGAAGGGGGCATATGGTCCTCAAAATTATTTGTAACAACCAGGGCTAGCTTCCCAAGTCTGCAACTTGTGTAGCTGCACATGACTCCACATTTACAAGGGACCCATACTTGGTTTAATGCTTTGCTGTTGACATCTTGAAATTATTAATTTTTAACTGTGACTTTGAATTTTCATTTTATACTCGGGCCCTCAAATTATGGAGGAGCTACCTAATAATCTGAAGCTCAAACAAATCACTAAAAATTCCTAGAATATGAGATTTTGGGAAGTTCTACTTTCAGAGAGCCTTATATATTCCTTCCATTTAGCTTCTGTCCTGCTTGTATTTCCAAACAGTTTATCTTCTTAATTAGGAATGAAATGAGATCAATCTCTGCTTCCTCTTTAAGCTCTTTTCAGTTTCTTGCCTGTCCTATTACAAGAACTTTAAAAAAAAAGATTTTATTTATTTATTTGACAGAGATAGATACAGCAAGAGAGGGAACACAAGCATGGGAAGTGGGAGAGGGAGAAGTAGGATTCCTGCTGAGCAGAGAGCCCTATGTGGGGCTTGATCCCAGGACTCTGGGCCCATGACCTGAGCCAAAGGCAGATGATTAATAACTAAGCCACCCAGGCATCCATATTCCAAGGACTTTCAACCTAAAATTCATTGTCATTTTGGAACTTATCATTTATCTATGTAATATTTCAAACCTTGAAAGCAACTTAAGTGCAAAGGCAGTTTAAGTCTAACTGGAGAAAATTAACAACTTTCATTAAAACTAGGAGAGTTCTTTTTCTCCTTGGATATCTGGAATTGGAGCACAGTGAGTTCGGTCAGAGCAAACAAAAACTATTCTTAAATTAAAGAGTTCAGATGTATCCAATTTAATTCTATTAAGTTCTATCTTATCTTATTCTATATGAAATTTATCTTTTTCTTTTTTGATTCATCAGCGACTTTCCCCCTCACATATAATACTCCCTTAATAAATTTAATATAGTGGGGCGCCTGGGTGGCTCAGTGGGTTAAGCCTCTGCCTTCGGCTCAGGTCATGATCTCAGGGTCCTGAGATCGAGCCCTACATCTGGCTCTCTGCTCAGCGGGGATCCTGCTTCCCCCCTCTCTCCGCCTGACTCTCTGCGTACTTGTGATCTCTCTCTGTCAAATAAATAAAATCTTTTAAAAATTAAAAAAAAATAAAATAAATTTAATATAGCATATCACATATTCTCATACCAAATTATATATCTAATTTATAATATCAAACTTAGAAACACTTAATTTAAAATTTTAATTGCATATTTTGTTTAGCCATATTATTAAAATAAAGTTCATAACACATCAGTAATTTTATTACACCAAGTACAGTAAGCACAGGCCCCCCTCATGTTCACTAGGCAAATATGCTATTGTTCCTTGGTGACCTTGGCTTTTGTTGTGAAGAAAGGAAGAACACTACACCCTGGAATATGTGAATGTGATCTGAGACAAATCTATATTGGTCAGCTGAAGGTAGGTCTAGTCTTTTAAAGGTGATGAAAGGGGAAAAAATGGGTTCTGGGATGAAATACTAAAGGAGCTATGTTTTACCTTGAAATAAGTCTAAAGATTGAATGAGTTGGAAGAAATGAGATATCTTTGATGAAGAGGAGTTATCTTCTGTATTCAAAGAGGTATTGATGATTTAAGATTTAGGTTACATTTGAAGAAACTTTCTTTTAAATTAAGAGAATCATGTTCTATGTAGGTTAGAGGTTTATTTCTCTAAGACAGATTTTCCTTCAAATTCTAAGTTTCCACCCTTGGGCTTAGGATCCTGCTTCTGTGCTACACCAAGACTGCATGGGTTTTTCTGCTGATTTGCCTTTCATCTTGTATTTTTCATCCCCATTATTAATTATGTGTTGGACATATGTCACTCCTGGGGAAGAATGAATAGAAGGAAAGAGGTCTCTTGGTAAATAACCAGAATGACCATCCTTAAATATCAAGGCAGGTATTGTCATTTTCAGCTTTGTCATCTGTGAGGCTATATAGTTATTTCAATTTTGTTGTCACTACCCACAACATTTTTTTCATATATTATTTGAAAATTCCCTTCAGAACTCATGGCATGATATAAATAACTACAGTTTTTATAAATAACTACAGTTACTCTCAAACTAACCTTTGAGAGTAATTTTCTTCTTTAAAATAGTTAATATACATTTGCATCTACATCCAGCTATCTTACTGTTTAGATCAATGAAGTACCTCATTTTCAGTAAAAATCATGTTATAATTGTAAAGCAATAAACTGGGTATGGAGACACAATTAAAAGGAAAAAACTTAAAAATTATAATAGGGCTTAAAATAGTGCTAGTGGGTAAAATAGAAGGTTCGTCACTACTTCAGTGACTAAAGGAAAATATTCAGAATTTAAATTCAATTGTTTTGTTTTTCATATTGTTTCTTGTTTTGGATGCAAAATAGTCTCATTATTATATTATACATATATAGTCAATTAACAAAATAGAGTCATGGAATCATGGGATGTTAGCTCTTGAAATCCCTAGAGATCCTTTTGTCTAGTGCTCTCACTCCTGCCTTTATCATTCTCATATTCATATTTCAGCTAAACTCTCATTCGATGAAGACTATCATTGGCCTGTCAGTGGACAACCAAAAATCACTTCGTTTCCCTAGTGCCTGGTCAGGGCTTAAGAAATAGTAGGTACTTAATAAATAGTCATTGGATTAATGAATATATGAATATATTTAGGGGTTTGGAAGATCCTACGGGACATTACAGTATCTTACAGTTATTATCATGTTAATAGTTATTCAAACCTATGGAGCAGGGGAAGGAAGGTAATCTGGTTATTTGTGCATTGTTATTGGTATTCCAGTTAAGTGAGAATTTTCTATAAATAAATACATATTGCCCTATCTCCTCAGATATTTAGTTTTTTAAGACTGTCTTTGTAGTGTGAGCCAAATTCAAATGTGACTTCTTGCACTTATAGCTGCTAATTGCCAAGTGCCATGTGGAATTGTTTGGCCTAGTATTGCTTCTGTAAGGAGCTAGCTATGATCTGCTAAGAAGAGATCAGGATGATGGAAAAGAAATATTCTGCTGCATATCTAGCTTTCACTTGGTGTGCGCTTCAGTCTTTGAGCTTTGTACTTCCCATATGCTGGCCCAGTACATAGTCTTTCCCACTTTCCTCCTTTCCCAGCATAGCTATACCCATGGGACAGAAACCTGACTTGTTTGGATTCTAGTCGTGGCAGTGTTACAATCTATGAGCCTATGGTTAAGTCATTTTTTTTTTTTTCCTTTCTGGGCCTTACTATTCTCATCGAAAAAAATAATGAGGGTCTTGGGATAGGTCCAAATTCTTCTCAAATTGTGTTCTGTGAATCCCTAGAGATTCATTGGAAATGCTTCAGGGTCTAATACAGGGTTCAGACAGAAGCAGAATGAGGGCCACTCTGGGTTCAACCACCCCACTCCAACCATAGTGTCCTCACTCTTATTTGTTTGATATGCTGTACTTCCTTGAAAGATTTGTTTGAAAAATATATTCATTGACATGAGAGTGCATGGTAGCTGTAGTTGAGTTGTTAAGGTAGTCAAAATGATTCTATCTACAGCTTCACAGTTTAGTATTATTGGCTTTTGCCGTTGCTGGTTGAATTGACTACGCAACAATCTGATCAATTGCTGTAAGGGGCTACCTAGTTTGCCACCTGGCTGCCTCTACTTGGATCAATGCAGCAGTAGCTTTAGATTAAGGAATGAAAATTATGCACATGGTAGGAGATGAGGCTATTTTTCCTTCTTGTGGAGATTGTGGTAGGGGATAAAGAGTTCTGGAGAGGACTGTATGGAGTTCTGTTAACATACCCTCCTTCTCCCACCTCTATCCCAAGGCCTAGAGCTGGACTTCCTGTAAATGATTGCGTGCCTATATACTGAAAGCTAAATTGATCAAAGTAACAGAGTCACCCCCAGAGTGTACATTTTATCATTTTATTAACGCTCATCTTTTCAAACCCAATCAATCCTTCAGTGTCGGAAGTATGATTAGTGCTCTTAACAGGCTGACAGGAAGACATATAGTACTCTAGAGATAGACCAGGAAAGGGGAAAATACATTGTGATCTGAAATGCGTTTTTTATTTTCTGGTACTCACTGATCTGTGGTTCAAAGTGTGATGGTTTTTTCAGTGAAAATGACCTGCTTTTTTCTTAGATTTTATTACTATTTAGCAGTGACTATGTGTAGCAATTTCATTTGGCCAGTGGTTTAGGGGTCATGTGAATGGTCACTGCTCTCATTCTAGCTTCACAGATGAGAAGTCAGAGGTACAAGGAGGAACTAGTGAGCTGGCCCAGGGTCACATGGTAAATCAATGGCAGAGGTGAAGTTTACCAGTATCAAATTTCTACAAGCCCACACATATATACAATCTCCTACTGCAAGAATACTGTACAATACTAATAAAACCTTCCATTGAGCTAGTTGGAGGCCTTTACTAGAAAATGCAAGGTATGACTGGAGCTTTGCCCTGATCTTTAGGGTCATTTGAAGAATTTCTGTGGTTTGACCTTACGGGAACAAAGCAGCAAATGCTTCAGGATTCTTGTTGAAACTTGCAGGAGGGAATGATTAGCAGTACAGGTGTTGTGACGTTGTTCATTTATAAAGCGTCAAAAGTTAGGGGTCTAGGCATGGCAGAGAACTCACCAAAAATTGCTTTATTTTACTTTGTTTTAATGAAATGCAACGTGGGTTGCCTATAGGGATGGATTGCATTTAAAGGTCACCTGACAGTACAGCTTCCTCACTCTGATATTCCCAAAAAGTGAGGGCAGCACTGTTTTTGGAGTTATGGATTCTCACTTTTGGCAACCAAAATTGCTCCTATTTTCCTCTTCAGCTCAAAGATCAGCATTCTTTGGCTCAAAAACATTTAAAACCATTTTAAAGTGAATAGAATGAGAAAGAGGAAGGAAGGCAAATAATAACTGCTATGTGGAATTCACGCTTTTAGGCTTATTTGTTAATAATTATGAATTTAAGGGGTGCCTGGGTGGCCCAGTGGGTTAAGCCTCTGCCTTCAGCTCGGGTCGTGATCCCAGGGTCCTGGGATCAAGCCCCGCATTGGGCTCTCTGCTCAGTGGGGAGCCTGATTGCCCCTCTCTCTCTGCCTGCCTCTCTGCCTACTTGTGTTCTCTCTCTCTGTCAAACAAATAAAGTATTAAAAAATTATGAATTTAATACTCACTTGTTTTTCAGGCACACACAAGAGGTAAAAGAATATTCCCTTCTGATTCCCTTAGAATTGGAGTAACCTTGAATTTCCACTTAGACATGACCCCCAGTCTTCTGCTTTTAAGAAGGCTTCCAGGACTAATGGGGCAGTAGAAAATTATTACTGCTCTATTCAAGCTTAATTGTGAAAACTTGTTTTCTTTTTGCTATAAGATATGCTTTTATTCATTTGCACCTATGCAATAGGCATGCATTGTTTCTTTGTATCATAAGCACCTATGCAGCCAGATTAGGTAACTACTCAGGAAGAGGTACTAGAAAGAGGCCTTGCTCTGGAACCACACCCATCTGGGTTTAAGTTCAATATATGCCATAGGTAACTATCTATGGAGCCTCAAGTACATTACCAAATCACAAGTGCTTTATCTGTATAATAAAGTAATTTATTTAGAGTCACCATAAGAGAACTGGAGAAAACAAATGTAGAAAGAGCACCCTTACAGGGCTTGGTACATTATACTTGATACTTAGTCGATGGCAAGTTGTTTTATTGCTGCTGCTGCTGTTGTATTCCTTAGATCAAAATTTGCTTAGTTAATTTAGACAAAATAAAAATGATAGCAGTCCTAAGGAGGGGCTTTTTGTTCTACTTTTATAGACACAGAAAACATTTTATGTATGAGTTTAAAAGGTAGCACTAGGAAGTAGGTTTTATTATTTTTCTCATTTCACTGCTCTCCTTTTCCATAACTAGTAGTTACCTGGTTTTTTTTAAGATGTCATGAGATAATGATGCCATTTTGTAAAGATTATTTACATAATAATGTAAGATATAACTGAGTATACACACACACACACACACACACAGGCCTTGTTTTTCACTCACCTGTTTTTTTTTTATTTTTAGTATTTAAGATGTCATGAGATAATGATGCCATTTTGTAAAAGATTACATAATAATGCAAGATGTACTGAGCGTATATATAAACACTGGCCTTATTTTTCACTCTTGGCAAGTAGAGGCCTTTTTAAATTATTTTTTTAAAGACTTATTTATTTATTTTAGAGAATGAAGGGGTGGTTAGGAGCAGAGAGAGAAAGAGAATTCTGAAGCCAACTCCCAGTTGAATGGGGAGCCTGATGCAGAGCTTGCTCCCAGGACCCCGAGATCAGAACCTGAGACAAAACCAAGAGTCAGCCATCCAACAGACTGAGCCAGCCAGGCATCTCAGTGAGTAGAGCCCTTTAAAGCATAACTTGAAAGCTTATTAAATTTTGTGTAGGAAGTTAGAAAATGCTTTAAAAGTAGGTAAGAGAAGGCGCTTTTTGTTTTGGCAAAAAATTCCACGAATGGCATTCCACTTGGTGTGCTTGTGTGGCCCAGTCAGTTAAGCATCTGCCTTTGGCTCAGGTCATGATCCAGGGTCCTGGGATGGAGCTCTGCATCAGGCTCCCTGCTCAGCAGCAAGCCTGTTTCTCCCTCTCTCTCTGTCTCTCAAACGAATAAATAAAATAGTAAAAATAAAATAAAATAAGCAATGATCTAAAAGGAACTGGAAGTTTAGCTGAATATTTTAGAATTTGTTTGTTTGCTCTGAGATTTGAACACTCATGACCTATAGTTTTTGGGGAAGAGTAAAATCACTAGGTAGATGGGTCCATATAGCTAAGGGTCCTTGTTAGCTTTCTGAAAAAGGTATAGAAGATGTGGGCTGGTTTTCAAGGTTACCTCCCCCAAGCCTTTTAACTCTGACAGTTTCTCTGTTCATACTGAGGATGAAGCCCTCCTGGCTTACCTAAAACACATCCCCAGAGTTGCTGAATAGGCAAGGTAGAACTGAACAGTTGGGCCTATACTCTCCCAGTACAAAAACCAAAGTTCTCAAGGAGTTAGGGGAATTGGTGCTCCTCAAATCTTGTTCTAACTGTTATGACTTGTCTCTGGAAGCAACAAAACTGATGATTCCAACAATAACTGTTAAAATTAACACATTCAGTATTTCACCATGTGCCAGATTTTGTGCTGATCACTCAATGCAGAAGATCTTTAATGCTTGTAACAACCCTATAGTAGGTGTTACATAGAACAAAGGATTCTGTGGCCAAAAAAGTTTGAAAATACTGAGTAAAAAAATTAAGGGGGTTTCTTTATTGCAGGACTTCTCAGAACCTTCAATATGCTAATTAAGAACTAATTAAGAACTCCAGGAGGGACTTAGAGTAGGCTGCTGTCTCAAGTGTATTGGAGCATGAAAACCTTTTTTTTTTTTTTTTTTCAAATAATACCTGAAGAGATGAACACTCTTTGGGATGTGCTGTCCTATAGATTTCTTGTGGAATCCATGCTTATTACCCTTAAAAATTGGACCATGTTCGGTCTTTGCCCTGGCCTTTGTCTTGTCCCCAAGTAACCCATAATACTTAATCTTAAAACAACTTGTGAGTTTATATTTGTTCCCTGGAGAACTGGATCGGTGCCCCTAATCTCTTTATGTCCAAGCCACCATCATCCATCACCAAGACTATTGTAGTAGATTTCTAACTGATCGCCAAACATCGCTTCTTTTTTTTCACGTTTCTTTATATAGAAATTTTATTATTTAAGAAAAGAATAGGAAGTAAATTGACCACTTTATAACAACTTCATTTGTACTGTTTGTCCTTTGATTTTTATACTTTAAAAGACCACAGTGACTTCTCAATTATAAAACAAAGTTTGCCATAAAGTGTATTTTGCTTTTTCATTTAAAGCATCATTATACTATAACTACTTCTAGTGTTCTCATCATACAACGTAGTTATTACCAGCTTCAAAAAACTGTGAAATTTGTATAGCAGTACTGATGGATTCCATAATAAACACCAGGAAAAGTCAATATTCTACTGTTATTAGACCCATAGACCAGATTCCATTAGACTGACATATTTCAGAACACAATTTTTTACTTCTTTCCAAATTATAAAAACTAAGTTTGTGACCATGGAGTTAAATAGTATCATTTCTCATTTTTCACTAAACCACTGTCCATGCTGCAGTAAGTGATCCTAAACAAACCCACAAGCAAAAACAAAACTGCATTGCCCTACCGTTTTACTGAAAACCTGTTAAAATGTCCATCGTACTCAGAATACAACTCTAACACCTTACTGTGGCCTACAAATCTCTGTTCAACCTAAATCTTGCCAATCTCTGCAGCCTCATTACTTACCATTCTCTCTTCCTCCCACCCAGCCCCAGGCAATCTCCGAGGCAGCTACACTGTCTGTTCTTCTGGTATTCCAAGCTAATTCCTCTTTAGGGCATATTCTATTTCTACTATCTGGAAAGACCTTTCACCTGTCTTGATACTCCTACTCACCCTTCATCTCTTTGCTTAAATGCTACTCTCTCAGAGGGAATGTCACTAACCACCCCTCAAAATTAGGGGCATCCAGTTTTTCTGGGTTAAAACTGAAGAGGTTTCTGTACAGTAGAAGTTTCAGAGCCTTTAATACAATAACATGTATTATTAACTTCAGGAGAGGCATGAAATAGCCTGTTCTCTTCCTTCAGATAATCTATCACAATGTTTATTTGTCTAATGACTATCTTCCCACTGGACTCCAGACTTATGAGAACAAAGACCATGTCTGTACACTAGTGCTGCACCCCAGTACTTAATGAAGTGCCTGCCTCATGATAGGGATATGTGCTGAATGAATGAAAAAATGAATATGATTCTTAGTGCCACTGGCATGCTATTTTATAGTTGGGTTGCTATTGAATAATTTAATATTTTTTATATAATCTCTTCCTACTTGGGATTTTTCTTTCTTATTTGAACCAGATCACTTTTGAAGGGAAAGCTAGAATTAGAGTCAGCATTGATTGATAGCAATTGAGTGTTGGTTAGAACAATAACTGGCTTTTCAATGAACTCATGGCTTTCTCCCCATGATTCATTAGTCTTGCAGTTAATTTAATTTGTTTATTTTTGCTGTTGTTTCTTTTTTTTATTAAATTTTTTGTCTGCTAAATTTTTTTAAATTTTTACTCTTTTCTTTTTAAACGTTTTTAAACTAGTTTATCTAATATATATATAAATATATATATACATATATACCTTTTTAATATTTTTTCTTTATTAATTTTATTTTTTTAATTGTTTCTTTTTTTTCTGAACCTCTTTTTATCCCCTTTCTACCCCCCACGATTTGGGGTCTCTTCTGATTTGGTTAAAGCATATTTTTCTGGGGTCTTTGCCACCCTTTTACTATTTTACTTGCTCCTGCATATACTCTTATCTGGACAAAATGACAAGGTGGAAAAATTCACCACAAAAAAAGAACAAGAGGCAATATCAAAGGCTAGGGACCTAATCAATACAGACTTTGGTAATATGTCAGATCTAGAATTCAGAATGATGATTCTCAAGGTTCTAGCCGGGCTTGAAAAAGGCATGGAAGATATTAGAGAAACCCTCTCCGGAGATATAAAAGCACTTTCTGAAGAAATAAAAGAACTAAAATCTGGTCAAGTTGAAATCAAAAAGGCTATTGATGAGGTGCAATAAAAAATGGAGGCTCTCACTGCTAGGATAAATGAGGCAGAAGAAAGAATTAGTGATATAGAAGACCAAATGACAGAGAATAAAGAAGATGAGCAAAAGAGGGACAAACAGCTACCAGACCACAAGGGGAGAATTCGAGAGAAAAGTGACATCATAAGGCAAAACAACATTGGAATAATTGGGATTCCAGAAGAAGAAGAAAGAGAGAGGGGAACAGAAGGTATATTGGAGAGAATTATTGGAGAGAATTTCCCTAATATGGCAAAGAGAACAAGCATCAAAATCCAGGAGGTGCAGAGAACCCCCCCCCCAAAATCAATAAGAATAGGTCCACACCCCGTCACCTAATAGTAAAATTTACAAGTCTTAGTGACAAAGAGAAAATACTGAAAGCAGCCCGGGAAAAGAAGTCTGTAACATACAATGGTAAAAATAATAGATTGGCAGCTGACTTATCCACAGAGACCTGGCAGGCCAGAAGGAACTGGCATGATATATTCAGAGCACTAAATGAGAAAAACATGCAGCCAAGAATACTATATCCAGCTAGGCTATCATTGAAAATAGAAGGAGAGATTAAAAGCTTCCAGGACAAACAAAAACGGAATGAATTTGCAAACACCAAACCGGCTCTACAGGAAATATTGAAAGAGGTCCTCTAAGCAAAGAGAGAGCCTAAACATAGTAGATCAGAAAAGAACAGAGACAATATACAGTAACAGTCACCCTACAGGCAATACAATGGCACTAAATTCATATCTCTCAATAGTTACCCTGAATGTTAATGGGCTAAATGCCCCAATCAAAAGACACAGGGTATCAGAATGGATAAAAAAATAAAACCCATCTATATGTTTCTACAAGAAACTCATTTCAGACCCAAAGACAGCTCCAGATTTAAAGTGAGGGGGTGGAAAACAATTTACCATGCTAATAGACATCAGAAGAAAGCTGGGATGGCAATTCTTAGATCAATTAGGTTTTACCAAAGACTGTAATAAGAGATCAGGAAGTACATTATATCATAATCAAAGGATCTGTCCAACAAGAAGATCTAACAATTTTAAATATCTATGCCCCCAACGTGGGAGCAGCCAACTATATAAACCAATTAATAACAAAATCAAAGAAACACATCAACAATAATACAATAATAGTAGGATACTGTAACACTCCTCTCACTGAAATGGACAGATCATCCAACAAAAGATCAAAAAGGAAATAAAGGCCTTAAATGACACACTGGACCAGATGGACATCACTGATTTATTCAGAACATTTCATCCCAAAGCAACAGAATACACATTCTTCTCTAGTGAACACGGAACATTCTCCAGAATAGATCATATCCTCGGTCCTAAATCAGTACTCAGCCGGTATCAAAAGATTGGCATCATTCCCTGCATATTTTCAGACCAAAATGCTCTGAAGCTAGAACTCAACCACAAGAGGAAGTTTGAAAAGAACCCAAATACATGGAGACTAAACAGCATCCTACTAAAGAATGAATGGGTCAACCAGGAAATTAAAGAAGAATTGAAAAAATTCATGGTAACAAATGATAATGAAAACACAACAGTTCAAAATCTGTGGGACACAGCAAAGGCAGTCCTGAGAGGAAAATATATAGCCATACAAGCCTTTCTCAAGAAACAAGAAAGGTCTCAAATACACAACCTAACCCTACACTTAACGGAGCTGGACAAAGAACAAGAAAGAAATTCTAAACCCAGAAGGAGAAGAAAAATAATAAAGATCAGAGCAGAAATCAATGAAATAGAAACCAAAAATACAATAGAACAAAGCAACGAAACTAGGAGCTGGTTCTTTGAAAGAATTAATAAGAATGATTAACCCCTGGACAGATTTACCCAAAAGAAAAGACAAAGGACCCAAATAAATAAAATCATGAATGAAAGAGAAGAGATCACAACTAACACCAAAGAAATACAAACTATTATAAGAAAATACTATGAGCAACACTACGCCAACAAATTTGACAATCTGGAAGAAATACATGCATTCCTAGAAACATATAAATTATCACAACTGAACCAGGAAGAAGTAGTAAGTCTGAACAGACCCATAACCAGTAAGGAGATTGAAACAGTCATTAAAAATCTCCAAACAAACAAAAGCCCAGGGCCAGACGGCTTCCCGGGGGAATTCTACCAAACATTTAAAGAAGAACTAATTCCTATTCTCCTGAAACTGTTCCAAAAAATAGAAATGGAAGGAAAACATCCAAACTCATTTTATGAGGCCAGCATCACCTTGATCCCAAAACCAGACAAGGATCTCATCAAGAAAGAGAGCTATAGACCAATATCCTTGATGAACACAGATGCGAAAATTCTCAACAAAATACTAGCCAATAGGATTCAACAGTACATTAAAAGGATTATTCACCACGACCAAGTGGGATTTATTCCAGGGCTGCAAGGTTGGTTCATCATCTGCAAATCAGTCAATGTGGTACAACACATCAATAAAAGAAAGAACAAGAACCATATGATACTCTCAATAGATGCTGAAAAAGCATTTGACAAAGTACAGCATCTCTTCCTGATCAAAACTCTTCAAAGGGTAGGGATAGAGGGCACATACCTCAATATCATCAAAGCCATCTATGAAAAACCCACCGCAAATATCATTCTCAATGGAGAAAAACTGAAAGCTTTTCCTCTAAGGTCAGGAACACGGCAGGGATGTCCATTATCACCACTGCTATTCAACATAGTACTAGAGGTCCTAGCCTCAGCAATCAGACAACAAAAGGAAATTAAAGGCATCCAAATCGGCAAAGAAGAAGTCAAAATATCACTCTTCGCAGATGATATGGTACTATATGTGGAAAACCCAAAAGACTCCACTCCAAAACTGCTAGAACTTATACAGGAATTCAGTAAAGTGTCAGGATATTAAATCAATGCACAGAAATCATTTGCATTTCTCTACACCAACAGCAAGACAGAAGAAAGAGAAATTAAGGAGTCCATCCCATTTACAATTGCACCCAAAACCATAAGATACCTAGGAATAAACCTAACCAAAGAGGCACAGAATCTATACTCAGAAAACTATAAAGTACTCATGAAAGAAATTGAGGAAGACACAAAGAAATGGAAAAATGTTCCATGCTCCTGGATTGGAAGAATAAATATTGTGAAAATGTCTATGCTACCTAAAGCAATCTACACATTTAATGCAATTCCTATCAAAGTACCATCCACCTTTTTCAAAGAAATGGAACAAATAATTCTAAAATTTATATGGAACCAGAAAAGACCTCGAATAGCCAAAGGGATATTGAAAAATAAAGCCAAAGTTGGTGGCATTACAATTCCGGACTTCAAGCTATATTACAAAGCTGTCATCATCAAGACAGCATGGTACTGGCACAAAAACAGACCCATAGATCAATGGAACAGAATAGAGAGCCCAGAAATAGACCCTCAACTCTATGTTCATCTAATCTTCGACAAAGCAGGAAAGAATGTCCAATGGAAAAAAGACATCCTCTTCAATAAATGGTGTTGGGAATATTGGACAGCCACATGCAGAAAAATGAAATTGGACCATTTCCTTAGACCACACACAAAAATAGACTCAAAATGGATGAAGGACCTCAATGTGCGAAAGGAATCCATCTAAATCCTTCAGGAGAACACAGGCAGCAACCTCTTCGACCTCAGCTGCAGCAACATCTTCCTAGGAACATCACCAAAGGCAAGGGAAGCAAGGGCAAAAATGAACTATTGGGATTTCATCAAGATCAAAAGCTTTTGCACAGCAAAGGAAACAGTTAACAAAATCAAAAGACAACTGACAGAATGGGAGAAGATATTTGCAAACGACATATCAGATAAAGGACTAGTGTCCAGAATCTATAAAGAACTTAGCAAACTCAACACCCAAAGAACAAATAATCCAATCAAGAAATGGGCAGAGGACATGAACAGACATTTCTGCAAAGAAGACATCCAGATGGCCAACAGACACATGAAAAAGTGCTCCATATCACTTGGCATCAGGGAAATATAAATCAAAACCACAATGATATATCACCTCACACCAGTCAGAATGGCTAAAATCAACAAGTCAGGAAATGACAGATGCTGGCGAGGATGCGGAGAAAGGGGAACCCTCCTACACTGTTGTTGGGAATGCAAGCTGGTGCAGCCACTCTGGAAAACAGCATGGAGGTTCCTCAAAATGTTGAAAATAGAACTGCCCTATGACCCAGCAATTGCACTACTGGGTATTTACCCTAAAGATACAAACATAGTGATCCTAAGGGGCACATGCACCCGACTGCTTATAGCAACAGTGTCCACAATAGCCCAACTATGGAAAGAACTTAGATGTCCATTTACAGATCAATGGATCAAGAAGAGGTGGTATATATACACAATGGAATACTATGCAGCCATCAAAAGAAATGAAATCTTGCCATTTGTGACAACATGGATGGAACTAGAGGGTATCATGCTTAGCGAAATAAGTCAAGCAGAGAAAGACAACTATCATATGATCTCCTTGATATGAGGAAGTGGTGATGCAACATGGGGGGTTAAGGGGGTAGGAGAAGAATGAATGAAACAAGATGGGATTGGGAGGGAGACAAACCATAAGTGACTCTTAATCTCACAAAACAAACTGAGGGTTGCTGGGGGGAGGGGGGTTTGGAGAAGGGGGGTGTGATTGTGGACATTGGGGAGGTTTATGTGTTATGGTGAGTGCTGTGAAGTGTGTAAATCTGGTGATTCACAGACCTGTACCACTGAGGATAAAATTCATTATGTTTATAAAAAATTTAAATAGATTTTTTAAACAGAATTAAAAACCAAAAAAAGGGGCGCCTGGGTGGCTCAGTGGGTTAAGCCTTCGGCTCAGGTCATGATCTCAGAGTCCTGGGATCGAGTTTCGCATCGGGCTCTCTGCTCAGCAGAGAGCCTGCTTCCCTCTCTCTCTCTGTCTGCCTCTCCATCTACTTGTGATTTCTCTCTGTCAAATAAATAAATAAAATCTTGAAAAAAAACAAAAACAAAAACAAAAGAACAATATCTGGCTTTTATATTTTTAAATTAATAATCTTTTAAAATCATTTAATGTTTTATTTACTATTTTTAACATTTTATATAATATTCTTTAATGTTTAAATTTTATAATATAATTAAAAGAATTCTTTAAAATACTTAGCTTTAAATATTTTTAAAGTTCTAGTTCAAAGCAAAATAACAGAGCAAAATAATGCACTACATTTTTTTTTCCTGATTAGCCATACCTGTGGAAAGGCTTTCTTAGGCCATGAAGTTCAGGTCCCACATGAGTCTGTTAACATCTGACCTTCAGACTAGGCCTGAAAGCCCACAAAAGAAGGAAATACATTTTATTTATTTATTTATTCATTCAGTCTTAAATACTTTTAATTTAAACTCAATTAACATATAGTTTATTATTAGTTTCAGAAGTAGAGTTCAGTGATTCATCAGTCTTATATAATAACCAGTGCCTATTACATCACATGTCCCTCTTAATGTCCATCACCTGGTTATCCCATCCTCCCATGCCCAACCCTCCTGCAACCCTCAGTGTGTTTCCTATGACTAAGAGTCTCTTAAGATTTGTCTCCTTCTCTGATTTCATCTTTTTTTTATTTTTCCCTCCCTTCCCCTATGATCCTCTGTTTTGTTTCTTAAATTTCACATACCAGTAAGATCATATGATAAATGTCTTTGTCTGATTGAATTATTTCACTTAGCATAATACCCTCTAGTTCCATACACATGGTTGCAAATGGCAAGATTTCATGTTTTTAATGGCTGAGTAGTATTTCTTTGTGTACACACACACACACACCCTACATCTTTATCCATTCATTTGTCGATGGACACCTGGGCACTTTCCATAATTTGGCTATTGTGGACATTGCTGCTATAAACATGGGGGTATATGTGCCCCTTCAGATCACTACATTTATATCTTTGGGGTAAATTCCCAGTAGTGCAACTGATGGGTCATAGGGTAGCTCAGTTTTCAACTTCTTGAGGAACCTCCATACTCTTTTCCAGAGTGGCTGTGCTAGCTTGCATTCTCACGAACAGTGAAGGAGGGTTCCCTTTTCTCTGCATCTTCACCAAAACCTGTGGTTCCCTGAGTTGTTAATTTTAGCATTCTGACTGGTGTGAGGTGGGATCTCATTGTGGTTTTGATTTGTATTTCCCTGATGCTGAGTGATGTTGAACATTGTTTCATGTGTCTGTTGGCCATTTGTTTATCTTCTTTGGAGAAATGTCTGTTCATGTCTCCTGCCAATTTCTTGGCTAGACCATTTGTTTTTTTTTTGGGTGTTGAGTTTGATAAGCTCTTTATGGATTTTGGATACTAGCCCTGCATCTGATAAGAAATTCACAAATATCTTCTCCCATTCTGTAGGTTGTCTTTCAGTCTTGTTGACTGTTTCCTTTGTTGTACCAAAGAGTTTATCTTGATGAAATCCCTACAGTTCATTTTGCCTTTGTCTCCCTTAACTTTAGAGATGTGTCTTGGCGAGAAGTTGCTGCAGCTGAGATCATAGAAGCTGCTGCCTGTATTCTCTTGTAAGATATTTGATGGATTCCTATCTCACATTTTGGTGTTTCATCTATTTTGAATTTTGTGTATGATGTAAGAAAATGGTCCAGTTTCATTCTTCTGCATGAGGTTGTCCAATTTTCCCAAATCATTTGTTGAAGAGACTGTCTTTTTTTTATTGGGTATTCTTTCCTGCTTTGCCAAAGATTAGTTGACCATAGAGTTGAGGTTTCATTTCTGGGTTCTCTATTCTGTTCCATTGATCCATGTGTCTGTTTTTGTGCCAGTAACATACTGTCTTGATAATTTTTGCTTTGTAATATAGATTGAAGTCCAGAATTATGATGCCACCAAGCTTGGTCTTCTTTTCAACATTCCTTTGGCTATTTGGGGACTTTTCTGGTTCCACACAAATTTTATAAAACCCCACAGTGAATATCATTCCCAGTAGTGAGCAACTGAGAGCTTTTCTCCTGAGGTTGGGAGCACAGCAGGGATGTCTACTCTCACCACTGTTGTTTAACGTTGTACTAGAAGTCCTAGCCTCAACAATCAGACAAAAGAAACAAAAGGCAACCAGATTGACAAAGAAGAAGTCAAACTCTCCCTCTTTGCAGATGATATTATTTTCTATGTGGAAAGCCTATAAGACTCCACCCCCAAATTTCTAGAACTCATAATTGAATTCAGTAAAGCCACAGCATATCCAATCAATGTACAGAAATTTGTTGGATTTCTATAAAGAAATAATGAAGCAGCAGAAAGAGAAATTAAGGAATCAGTACCATTTACAATTGTACCAAAAATAATATAATAACTAGGACTAAACCTAAACAAGGAGATGGAAGACCTATACTCTGAAAACTGTAAAATATACATTGAAGAAAAAAATTTGAAGAGGACACAAAGAAATGGAAAGATAGTCCATGCTCATGGATTGGAAGAACAAATATTGTTAAAATGTCTATGCTATCTAGAGCAATCTTTACATTCAAGGCAATCCCTATCAAAATACCATCAACTTTTTTCACAGAGCTGGAAGGAAATACCTTTATGGGTCCTGAGCTTGCAAATCCAAAACCACAGAGTGAGTACACAGTAAATATGTGTTGGCAGGTTTTTATGTAAGACAGTGGTGGTGTTATATATATTCCTTCACATGGTCCTACTTCTAACACATGGAACATATTTTCATTGCTACCAAGCAGGATTACAAATTCAGTTGTGATCTGTGGCACATTTCCTATAACAAAGGCAATCACAACTTTGGGCACAGTAACTGAGCTTTTAAACCAAATGCTGTACTTGCTTCCCTAATTCTCTGAGTCCTCTGGGACTATTTGAAAGGCTGGGAAGAGGTAGAACTACCAGGACAGCACAGTGTACAGCCCCTAAGGTAACTTCCTGATAATTGGATGGGGCAAGATACCCAGAGCTAGTTCTTTGAGAAGGGCCACTCCTAGAAGAGTATAACCCCCACCAAAAAAAAAAAAAAAAAAAAAAAAAAAGAAAGAAAGAAAAAAAAAGAAAACATGGGTGGAAAAATGCAGACAAAGGAAACTCCCCAAAAGGTTATCAGTGTCTGTTACTTATTACCAGTTACATCCAAGTGCCCTAACACTGCCAGTATGGCTCATGATGAGTTTCTTTGTCATGTTTTGCTTCGTTTGTAAGCAGGCTTCACCATGATATGCTAAAGGTTCATTAATAGAGTACTACACCAACAAGAGGAAGATTCAACCTAATGAGAGAATGTGCCTCATTCATGGCTTAGAAATTAAGCAGTCTCCATCTAACTAATCAATGCTAAGTGACTGACCTTCCTAGAGGCCAAAGCTCATTAAAAGAATACACACAGATGGTAATGGGCTCAAAGGTATTTAAAATATATTTGAAAAGAACTACATTAATAAGTTAAACCCAACCCATGACCCCTGGGATCATGACCTGAGCCAAAGGCAGCCACTCAATGACTGAGCCACCCAGGCACCTTCAGTTTTCAAATTTTTGTGTAGATAATGGATTATGATTAAGAGTCATAATAATTTGCTTTCATGAAAAAAGTCTATAGGAAGAACTATTTATTTATTTATTATTTATTTATTTTTTATTTTTTATTTTTTTATTTTTTTTTTAACTTTTTATTTTTTATAAACATATATTTTTATCCCCAGGGGTACAGGTCTGTGAATCACCAGGTTTACACACTTCACAGCACTCACCAAAGCACATACCCTCCCCAATGTCCATAATCCCACCCCCTTCTCCCAAACCCCCTCCCCCCAGCAACCCTCAGTTTGTTTTATTTAGTAACTCATTTATTCAGGGATAATTGCCTTGAGGGAGAAATAGATTCTAAGCCTAATGCACTAAATGTATATTTGGAATTGTATTTGACTATTTCTTTTTTTTCCTCATCAAACACTTTCTTACATGTGACCTGTTAATAAATCATTGCAGTATCTCCAAGGACCTTGCTGAAGATGTTTATACCAAAATATTCCCTAAATATATTTGAGTTTCTCTGTCAGCAAACCAGTAGTGACATTAGAGATGGCATGACTATACTTCAAACAGGACAATACGTATGACAGCCAATTCATTAGCTCTAGTCTTATCTCAAAGTTGCCAAGCTATTGCACAAGTCCCAAGTGGTAGTGTATAGGTCATTTTAAAAATCTTGTATCTCTTTTCTTTAACTCAACCAATCTGTCTTATGCAACTTGAAGTCTGCAATGAGTTTTAATGACATCATATATACTCATGTCTTTTCTTCACTCTACCCATGTTTTACGATTTCCTTTTCTTGTTCATTTACCTTCTTAGAAATCCCTGGTTCTGACATCTTCAGTGAAAGCAGCCAGATGTAGTGTTTATCAATTCCTAGGGCTCCCTTTAGTTTCATTTAGATAAGAGGCTCCCTCAGGGGAAGACCTTTACTTCTTGTTTGGTGAAGTGCAACATTTGCTCATAGCTCTCTGTCCCTAATAAATAGAATTAAGAAATGTGTCTTGGAGTGGAGCCAAGAACTGACAGAAAGATAATCCAACAGCCTGCTTTCTATGCCTTTTCCTCAGGAGAGTGGTGTTGTGACAACACAATGGCCCTGGGTCATTTGTAATTGGTTAAGGTTCAGATGTAGAAGGATTTAAAAGTTTGGAAAGCAAAGTGCAAGAATAGTAGTCTCTTTTGCATATTTGCCTTACAAAGATTGGTAGATTGTAAGATCTGCAATTATAGTGGTCTAAGATATTCACTAGCTTTTAATTAATAAGGTTGAAGTATGATATCAACCATTTTAGCAGAACTCTACAATGGTTTCCATGTACACCACATTTCTTAAAGCAGATGGGGCCTTTTGCCACCCCAGGCCTAGCTTCTTCATGAAAATTTCTTCCCCTAATCCCCTACCTGTTAGTTTTTTCCTCTATTGTCCTATACCAGAGCCTAATCAGTATGGAAAAAAAAAAACAAACCCTACTGATTAGGCTTTGGAATTTTTTAAAACCCCCCAAAAAAGTTGCAAACATTTTCTCTCAAAATGAGTTGTAAACATTTGTATTGAATCTCTAGAAAGGAGTTAGTTTTGCCAGTAAGAGTTGAAACAAGGATATCATTGCTGTTCTGAGACCCTGAATTCTCTTCCAAAATAGGTAAGACAAGACTGGGTCTTGACCTCTATCTCTGTGTTTTTTAGTGGCAATCTATGTGAGTCACCTGTGTCTGAATGGTAATGATACATTGAGGAGACAGAACCATTCATCCTGACAGAAGAAGGAACTGAACAGTTAGGTCTTCTCACGTACCAGATGGCCCTATTTTATAGAAGAAGAAACCAATGCTTAGTTAACTGGCAAAACAGCTGGTCCAGGGCCACACTCCACAAGTTTGTAATAGAATTTTGCTCCCTTTTTTATGTATTACTGGTTAGACTATTACTATCCTGAAGCTCTATTAATATTAACTTATTCCTTGTTTTAGGGAAGTCTATTAAATGAGTGGTTCCTCTGTTTCCTTTTTATAAAGATGGGGCAAATGACATTAATTTATTCACTAATTCATTCAGCAGAAATAGTCTAGGCACTAAAAAGATGGAGATGAAAAAGATACAAACCATATCTGGAGATATGCACTATCTTTTGCAATAGGAGAGATACACACAAAAAATTTTAATAAAATTCAGTTGTAGGAATAACAGAGTTTAGAACAAAATTCTATGGGAAGATTGTATTGTTACAGTAGAGGCGGTTTTTGCCAGACTCTGAGCCCTTTGAAGAATGCATAGAGAGTGTAAACACAAATCTTTTCTATTTCTATATTATCATCATCCAATGCTGAATATGAGCATTCTCCTGCCATGGTATATGTGATAAGAAACAACTGAATCACTGAAAAAAATTGACAAGGTTGGCTAGATAACTTTTTAATATCTTATTGCTCTCTCTGTGCCTTTCCTCTTTCTTTTACTCCTACTTAGAAATGTCTCTTCCTTCTATACACAACAGGTTTATTTTTCAAGGCCGTACTTGAGAGGCTAGTAGGTTTGCTAGGCTATCTGTAGAGGGTCTGAAATGTGCACAGGACATTAAATACTTAAGTAACTAGCCCTCATCCTAAAGTCACTTGTCAAGTACTGGATATTAGTCAATGGTTTGCTGCATGATGGGTCACCATCATTGAGGAGCATTTGCAGAAAGGGACAGGCACATGGTGATATCTTGGCTAGAATAAAGCATGCAATTGTGTGAGCTGTTCTTTAATCATATATTTAAATTTCCTATATTCAGAGGATTCACTTTTTTTTTTTTTTATAATGAGAAGCACCTTGTGGCAGAAATGAATCCAGATTGTCCTTTTACTGGAGAAAATTTCCATTTTTTGAAAATGTTAATTAAGCCTTAGAACATTGGACCACCTTGTTTTTAGGGTTGTAATGTGGGCACCTTTTTTTTTCTGATTTAGCTCTGCTTCATAGTATTGGTGCTCAATATTAGAGCAGCTTCCATGCGTTCTAATTAAGTTGCGAAAGTTTGGGTTCTGTGGATTTTTTCTTTAGTGCAGGCATTAATAGCTCATAATGACTCTGAAAGAACTGTCTAGCCAATCTTGCCAAAACTAAAATGGTCTTTCATTTTTTATATCCCCAACTGTCCTCACCCTGTTGGGGATATTAAGCATATTTCCATTTAGGAGGAACCTCATATGCAGCTCTGTGGAAAAGATTACTCTTTATGATTATATAAACGATATGTAGCTAAGCAATACATATCAAAGACTTATGGGCACGCACACTTGGACCAGGATTCTTTCAAGCCTTCCTTTTGATCATCAGAATTTGTCATTAAGAAATTTGTGAAAACTCCTGCCTCTCCTCACTCCTATTCTGAGGCAGAACTCATTTTCAAGTCTTTCATCTTTTCCGACTGTTATCAACACCTGTGAACTTAGAGCCACCAACTCACAGCATGTAGTGGAAAAAGGACACAGGGCCAATAGACTGCCCTTTCCACTAGTCCTGTTTGCTAGTGCTACTAAGACTGATCAAATACTCTGACATGGAATTTAAGTATTTTGCTATTCTGGACTGTTCTGTATTATTTGTTCTACTTGATATCTCTGCTTACCTTTCTAGACCTAAGATATCTTCTGAAACTTTCTTGGCCTGCTAGATACTCAGTCCAGTTTCCTTCTAGTCAGCTATGTTCCACTTCTGCTCATACCCTGGGGAACTTTTTGAAAGTGGAAGGGAGTGAGGTGGTATCTCACAGTGGTTTTTATTTGTATTTCCCTGATGCTGAGTGATGTTGAGCACTTTTACATGTGGCTGTTGGCCATGTGGCTATGTTCTTTGCAGAAATGTCTATTCATGCCTTCTGCCCATTTCTTGATTGGATTATTTGTTCTCTGTGTGTTGAATTTGATAAATTCTTTATACATTTTGGATACTAGCCTTCACCAACTCATAATGGTTAAAATTAACAAGTCAGGAAATGACAGGTGTTGGCGAGGATGCAGAGAAAGAGGAGCCCTCCTGGTAGGAATCTATAAATTCCTACCTGTTGGTAGGAATGCAAGCTGGTGCAACCACTCTGGAAAACAGTATGGAGGTCATTCAAAAATCTGAAAATATAGCTACCCTACAACCCAGAAATTACACTACTGGGTACCCTAAAGATACAAATGTAGTGATCCAAAGAGATTCATGCACCTGAATATTTATAGCAGCAATGTCCACAATAGCCAAACTATGGAAAGAGCCTAGATGTCCATCAACAAATGAATGGAAAAAGAACAAGTGATTATATTTATATTATACACACACATACACACACACAGAGAGAGAGAGAGAGAGAAAGAGAGAGAAATACTATGCAGCCATCAAAAAGTGCAATCTTGCCATTTGCAACAATGTGGATAGAACTAGAGGGTATTGCTAAGCAAAATAAGTCAATCAGAGGAAGACAATTATCATATGATCTCACTGATCTGAGGAGTCTAAGAAACAAGACAGAGGATCATAGGGGAAGGGAGGGAAAAATGAAACAAGATGAAACCAGAGAAGGAGACAAATCATAAGAGACTCTTAATCTCAGGAAACAAACTGAGGGTTGCTGGAGGGGAAGGGGATGGGAGGATGGGGTGACAAGGCAATGGACATTGGAGAGGGTATGTGAATGCTGTGAATTGTGTAAGACTGAAGAATCATAGACTGTACACCTGAAACAAATAATATATGTTAATTTTTAAAAAAGAAAATGGGAGGGAGATTTTAAATATCGAGGAATAAGAGGGATAAAGAAAGAAGTAAAATAAATACCCAGAAGGGACTGGGGTCCAGAGCTCAGAAGGAAATGCTAAAAAAAGTAGGGACATTTTTTTTTATTATAAGAGTAGGGAAGGAGAAAAAGTTGGGGACAGACACAGTTTGTTAGTTTTGGAGACTGGAAGTCAAAATGGCTTCCATTTTGTAATTTAAGTTGGAGGTAAGGACCATCAACTGAAAGAAAAGGAGAAATGGAAGAACAGAGCTTGAAAAAGTGGGTAAAATTTGGAATAGACCCGGTTTACACAGCCTCTTCCCCTAAATTAATTGTCCCTATAAACAAAGGCTAAACTGAAATGATTCTGCCAAAAAATGACCATATTGAAAAGCTTGAAAACTTCATTAGTAAATTAATGAGCAGCTCTCTGTAGCCCTGATTCATCAAAAATATGAGTTGGTGCCATTATAAAGAGATAGTGTCTAGTCTTAGCTCTCACTGTCACTCAGCAATCCATTGATTGGCTTTTTGATCTGTACTTCTGCCATTATATGTTGCCTCTTACCCCAAGAAGTATGTTAGGTGGTATACATGGAGGTCTGCAGCGAGAAGATTCTTCTGCTTGGAGGCCATGACAGAACCTAAATTATGTGACCATCAACTATTTTTTAGTGTTAATTGGCAAAAAGTCTTTCTTGACTTTCTGGAGCTTCTGAGAAAAGATAACCAAGAGCCCCATGTGAAGAAGTCTTCTGTTGTCTTAAGTTAAATGAACTAGGATGAAAGCAGAAAATATAATTTCTTTCTGAAATATAGATTCCTTTGCACCGTGTGTGCATGCGTGTGTGTGTGTGTGTGTGTGTGTGTGTGTATGTTTCTTTAGTATTTCTATAAATGCTTTTAGCTGAGGAACTAGAATATTCTATTAAAACATAAATGTGCTCATGTGTGGCTAATGGTCTATATAAAATGAATGTACATGTGAATAAAGGAAGATTTTGAGATGAAAAAGTGGTAGACTTTGGGACCAGGAGATTTGTGATGGATCTAATGTGTGCCCTTGCATCAGAATCATGATGTGGGTAGCAGCTAGGTAGACTTGGTAGATACATCAGGTCTGACGAAAATGAAAATTCCTTTTCAGAATAAGTGATATCAAATTGAGGTATCTGAAGGACAGACATGCAGGTATAATAATAATTAGGGGTTGCTGAGTTTCAGGTATTCTTCTCAGTACTTCATCTGTATTAATTTATTTAAACTTCACAAAAACCCTATGAAGTAGGTACTGCTTTTATCTATTGAGGAGAAGGAAGTTTAATTAATTTTCCCAGGGTTACAGAGCTATTTCATTTGAGAGCTAGATTTCAAACTGAAGCAGTTAATTATGATGGCAGCAAAAGAATTATCATCTCTGTCTTTAAAACACAGATTTAGTAAGTTGTTCAAGGTTAAATAGCTAGTGGAACTAAAATTTTGAAGAACCTAGGTGTTCTGTCAGTAAGATACTGTTTTGTTACTATGCCCTTGGCACACATAGTATCAGCAACACTGACATCAGAGCTCATCAGAGGACTGTTCTAAAGTTTGCTAAATCTGAATCTGTATTTGTATGAACATTTAAAGTTTGAGAAACAATGGGCTATACTTCACTGCTACTGGTTCATGGGACAGATAGGTGCAAGTACCATTAGCTAAAGATAGAAACTACGTGCCTATTATCCATTTATGAAAGGTAGGGATTGGAAATTTGGGGGTTTCAAATAGCAGGGCATTTAGTTGATCACCAGCACTGGAGTTCAGAGGTAACAAGCTATAATGGGACTGTATAGGAACTGAAGTTCTGTGCAGTAACTTCTCCACAGAGGAGGAACTGAAGTATGTAGTCAGGGCTGGACCAGCAGCTAGACCTCCTAGAGCTCCTTTTATTTATTTGCTGTGGGCAGATCTGGTTCTGAATAAGTCTGACTTGCAGTGATTCCAGGAAGGGAGGCCTGCAGGATGGATTTGGCATACCCTCCACTTGAAATTTTGGTCTCTGTCCTAGGAGAATCAGAGATTTCACTGCTTTAAGTCAACTTGATATATGAAAATCTGAATTTATAATATGGCAAAGGTTATAGGTGTAGAAATCTGAATTTGTTGACCATGTAACTGAATTACTTGTTGTATTAGAGGACACATTATATGTTTCCTTTCAATAATGAGCTCCTCTAACACTTTTAAGGCAGAATTCAATTTTCAGCACTGTTAATAATGCAACCTGGTAGGAAGATACACAATATAAGTGAGGTGTCCAGGCATGAGCTAGGATCATTTACCTAAAGTTCTGTATAAAGTAATCTGAATGTTTCCTGAATTAGAGATAAATAAGGTTTTGGTATATGCTACCCTTAAAAGACAAGAGAAGTGCTTTCTGGAAAACATACCACTTTTGACTTAGGTCTCCTTCACTTCTGCTGTTTCATAGCTTTTATTCTTCATGGTCCATTGAACTGAACTTGTGACTTAAAGTGGTTCACCGAACTGAGATTTATTGGAATTTGAGGAAGGAAACAGTGAAATAAAAAGACAGTTTTGTTATTTTTGTACAAGGCTTTCTAAGCAACATTTCACAAACCACAAGGTCCCAATTGCCTTTATGGTTTCATTCGTTCATCCATCCACCCACTCACTTAACCACTCATTCATTAATTCAAGCCAATATTGTTAATAGTCACTTTTTTAGGGTTGGAGATGCAAGAGCAGACAAGACAGATACAATTCCTGTTGTTTTGGAGCTTATAGTCTAGTGTGAGATGCAGCCAGGTTAACCAGGGAGTTCCCAATTGAGTGCCATTATCAGCTGGAACCACTGAACTTTAGGATGTTATGGAAGTATAGAAAAGGTGTTTAATTCCCAAACCAGCTGTAATTAATAGACATATATTATATAAACCTTCTATCAGTGCTTAAGATATTACTCCAGAATTTTTTAACAATACACACTTATTGCTCTACAGTTTCCATGGACTAGGCACTAGGTTATGATTTAGCTGGATACTCTGCTTCAGGGTTTCTCACTGACTACAATCCAGGTATTTTTCAGGCCTCCAGTCATCTCAATGCTTACCTGAGGCATGCTCCACCTCTAAGTTCACTCACATGACTGTTGGCAGAATTCAGTTCCTAATGGGTTTTTGACTGTGGGCATCAGTTCCTTGCTGGTTGTTGGCCCAAGGTCACCCTCAATTACTTGCGGCATTGGCTTTTCCCTAGAGAAGTTTACAATATGGCAGTTGGCTTCATTGAATTGAGTAAGCAAGGGAAAAAGTGAGTGACAACAAGACAGAATCATGGTCTTTCATAAACTAATCCTAGAAATAATGTCTCATCACTTTTGCCATATACTGCTCCTTAGAAATAACTCAAACAACTCACTAGGCCCAGCTGCTCTCCAGGAAAGCATCCCAGACCCAAAGGGGAGAGGATAATATTACATAAGGATATGAATATTAGGAGACAAGGATCACTGGGGGCAATTTTAGAAGCTGCTTACCATAGAAAGTTCTTCTGTCTGAAGATATGAGTTGTAACTGCTTAATGGTTCTGTTGTGCTATTTTTGGTCTCATTCTTACAACTCAAAATTTGTCACAAGGTTCCACTGCCTCCAGTCCAATGTATATTATCATAGGATTATCTGGATTGACAAAACAAAACAAAACCGGAAAAAAAAATAATGACTCTGGTTGTTAAGTTCTCTCTCTCTCTTCCATTATCTCAATCATAATAGTTAGGAGGGTCAGAAAAAGTTTTCAGAAAGAAAGAATGTTTGAGCAAGTGCAAATTTAGTGCTATCTTTTGTGGTGTTTTTCCAAGATTCTTGGTAGACCTCTTCTCTCAGACACCTGTTTTAATTAGGTTCTTTTAAAAAATTGAGTTATAATTAATATACATTGTTACCTTAGTTTCAGGTTTACAACATATCAATTCAACAGTTCCATACATTACTAAGTGTTCACCACAATAAGTGTAGTCATCATCTGTCACCAACCAATGCTACTAGAGTATTATTGATGGTATTCACTATGCTGTACTTTCCATCTCTTGATTTATTTATTTTTATAACTAGAAGTTTGAACTTCTTAATCCCCTTTATCTATTGTACCGGTCTCCCCACCTACCTTTCCTCTGGCAACTGACAGTTCTCTATATGTAATAGTCTTTTTGTTTATTTTTTGTTTGTTTAATTTTTTTAAAGATTTTTAAAAATTTATTCATTTGACAGAGAAAGACACAGTGAGAGGGAGTGCAAGCAAGAGGAGTGGGAGAGGGAGAAGCAGGCTTCCCACTGAGCAGGGAGCCCGATGTGGGGCTGGATCCCAGGACTCTAGGATCATGACCTGAGCTGAAGGCAGACGCTTAACAACTGAGCCACCCAGGCGCCACTTTTTGTTTATTTTTTTCATTTGTTTTTTAGGTCCCATGTATAAGTGTAATCATATGGTATTTGTTTTTCTCTCTGACTTCTTTCATGTAACATAATGCCATCTAGTCTTTCTACGTTGTTGCAAATGTCAAGATCTCATTCTTTTTATGGATGAGTAATAATAGTCCATTGTATATATGTATATACACATATCTTCTTTATCCATTTATCTATCAATGGACATGGGTTGCTTGCATATCTTTGCTGTTGTAAATAATGCTGCAGTAAACACAGGGGTGCATATGTCTTTTCAAATTAGTATTTTCATTTTCTTTGGGTAAATACTCAGTAGTGGAATTACCTATTTTTATTTTTAATTTTTTGAGGAACCTCTGTGCTGTTTTCCACAGTGGCTACACCAATTTACATTCCCTTCTTCAGTGCATAAGAGTTCCTTTTTTCCCATATCCTTGCCAACACTTACTATTTCTTGTCTTTTGTTTCTGACAAGTGTAGGGTGATACCTCATTGTGGTTTTGATTTGTATTTCCCTAATGATTGGTAATGCTGAGTATCTTTTAATGTGCCTGTTGGCCATCTGTATGTCTTTTTTGGAAAAATGGTTCTCTGCTTACTTTTGAATCAGACTTCATTTTTTGGGTGTTGAATTGCATAAGTCTTTTGTATTTTGAATGTTAACCCTTTACCTGGGTTGCAAATATCCTCTCCCATTCATTAGGCTGCACTTTCATTTTGTTGATGATTTCTTTGTGTCTATTTTTGTGCCAGTACCATACTGTTTTGATAATTATAGCTTTGTAGTATATCTTAAAATCAGAGATTGTGGTACCTCAAGCTTTGTTCTTACTCAAGACTGCTTGGCCATTCAGTATCTTTTGTGGTTTCATACAAATTTTCATATTATTTACAAAATACAATATCCACTTATGATAAAATCTCTCAATAAACTAGGTTTAGAGGAAACATAATAATGTTCCTCAACATAATAAAAGGCATATGTGAAAAATCCACAGCTAACATCAGAGTCAATGGGGAAAAATAGTTTTTTCTGTAAGATCAGGGGCAAGACTAGGATATCCACTTTTATTTCACTGGAACTGTCCACTGGAAGTCCTAACTGTAACAGTCAGACGAGAAGGAGAAATAAAAAGCACCCAAATTAGTGAAGAAGTAAAACTGTCACTATTTGCAGATGAGTATCAGAAAACCATAAAAACGTCACCAAAAAGTATTAGAACTGATAAATGAATTCAGTAAAGTCTCAGCCTACAAAATAATAAAGTAGCAGAAGTAGAAATTTTTTAAAAATCTAATTAATTGTTGCACCAAAAGAATAAAATATCTAGAAATAAACTTAACCAAAGAGATAAAAGATCTGTACTCTGAAAACATTGATGAAAGAAAGTAAAGACAACATAATAACACAATACAACAAATGGAAAGATATTTGATGCTCACAGATTAGAATAATTAATATTGTTATAATGCCATACCACCCAAACCAATCACAGATTCAATGCAATCTCCATCAAAATGCCAACAGCTTTTTTCACAAGACTAAAATAACTGACTAGGTTCTTTTGGTCGTGAATGGCTCATTCAAGGTACCTTAAGTAGTGGATAATTTATAACAAAGACCTGTGTTAGTTAGAACCCAGAAAATGGTTGAAAACCAGGTCTCAGGAAGAGAGATGTATTAGTTAAGGTAAGGGATATGCTACTATAAGTGTTCCCAAAACATAATGACTTAAGTTAAATGGAAATCTCTCCATTTCTCAATTTCTCCCTCTCTCTCTCCCCTTTCTTCCACCCTCTTTCACCCCTTCTGTTATCTCCATTTCTCCTCCTTTTTTTTTCTCTCATTTTAGTATAGGTAGTTTTGGCAGGTTGTGCAGTTGTGCTCCATAAGGTAGTTTAAGGATCCAGGTACCTTCCATTGTTGTTTCAGCATCCTCTAGAGAAGAGATTGATGAATTACATCTGGCAGGCCTAATCTATCTTGCTGATTGTTTTATAAATAAAGTTTTATTTGAATGCAGCCACCATCATTCCATTACATATTGTTTATGACTGCTTTAGCACTACAACAGCAGAACTGAGTGGTTTTGATAGAGGTCTTATGGACTGCAAAATCCTAACTTTTTACTGTATGGCATATTACACAAAATGTTTGTCAGCCCCTACTCGAGGACATTGTCCTCATGTGCATGGTTTCTGCCATGTTTTCATTCCAGATTGTGGGAAGAGAAAAGAGTGAATTTAGAGTAATTAATTTTATTTCAGGGTACACAACACTTTGCTCACAAGCCATTGGTAAGAACTTAGTCACATAGCCACAGCTGGCAGTAAGTGTGGCTGGGAAATACAGTCTCTTTTGGGTGGCTTTGTGCTTAGACAATACTCAAGGCAAGAAGATAATTGGTACACATATTATCCTCATTAGAGTAAGAGAACTTACAGTAAGTGAATTTACTTCCTTAAGGCCATAAAGTTTATAAGAACTATTTTCTGACATCAGCAGTGGTGCTGAGCTGCTAGAATTTTAAAAAAATGGGCTACTTAGAGATAGAACTAGAAGAGAATTCAGAATCCAAAGGAACTTCAGAGACTTGTACATCAGAGTAGGGAATTTTCAGAGGATCTCTTTTCTTTCTCTCTTCCTGTAAACTGGCTTTCTATTATTTTACTGTGCGTGTGTGTGTGTGTGTGTGTGTGTGTGTGTGTGTGTATTTTCTCTCCATCCCACTCTCCACACTCTCCACCTTCTCTGGTTTTTCATCATCACAGTTTTCTCTTGACTATAATTTCCTCATGACTTTAGTTTTGTGTAATGGCATTTTTAAAATTATCTTCTCCGTTTCACCTCTCAAGATTCTCTTTGCATTACCCTGTTCACATTTCCAAAAGGGAGAATTAGATTAGTCTAGATTGCTTGTCATTCGAGTTTCTGTCCATACTTGGAATGGCTGATATGGGATCAGTCATTGCCTTTGTTTGTGGCATCAGTGATGGTGTAGGATGGGATCACTTGGTGTAAAAGATGGCTTTCTAAGTTTTTCCCTTGAATAAAGGAGTGGGAATATACAGTTGACAGGCTTACAATAACACCATAGCCATCAAATCCACAGCTCCTCTTTGATGAGGGAACAGAAGGCTGGCTGAGGACAAAGCAAAAGGCTTACACCTTGCAACCTCCCCTAACCCCCACTCCTGGGTGGGACATATGTGACATTCTTTAGGAATCTCCCAACTATCTTAATAGCTTGCTAAAAAGGGCAGAACACCTTGACAATGGCAAGGCCTCTGGTATCTGGTGTCTTGTAGGTCCTCTTTAGCCTATGAAAGTTCTATTGAAACCTCCCTTTTCCTTACTTCCCCCAAACCCATGGTACATAACCTGCCACCCCTCACAACCTCGGGGCAGCAGCAGTTCTTTCTTCCCATGGGTCCTGTCCCTGTGCTTTAATAAACCACCATTTTGCACCAAAGATGTATCAAGAATTCTTTCTTGGTCATCGGCTCCGGACCTCACCTCACTGAACCTCACCTGTATTCTAGAAATTCATCATCTTGACACCTAATACTGTTCCAGGACTTTATGTGAATCTTTTTATCTGTTATAACTGAAACTTGACAGGCTGGTCATACTGTGTATGAGTCAAATATCATCAGTACTTCTCATTATTTATTTTTTAAAAATACCTTGACATATAAATTTCCCTGGTGTAGATAGCATCTAGCAGTTACCATTTGTTGATGAACATACATAGACCTGTTGATAGATTTAGCTGTAATCAAGGGACTGAGTATAAAAACAATACATTTCTTAGGAGTTCAAGAACATTGAGCTTATAATTTCTCATTTCATTCTTTATCTTTTCTCTCCCCACAGCAGCAATATTTACCTCAAAGTTCTCCTCCATTGTAGGAATGAATGCTTTTGTGTGGCAGACACTGTGCTGGATGCTCTACATATATTTATTTAATCCTCACACCAATGCTGCAATGTAAGTACCAGCACAGTAGTCCCCTTTATCTAGTTTTGCTTTCTGTGGCTTCAGTGACCTGTGGTTAACTGCAGTTAACAATATTGCAGAGGTCAGGAAGTTCAGTAAACAGCCTAACACTATATCATAATGCCTATGTCATTTACCTCATTTCACCTCACCATGTGAACATTTTATGATCTCACATCATCACAAGAAAGGTGAGTACAGAACAGAGCTATTTTGAGAGAAAGAGAGAGAGACCATATTCACATACTTTCTATTACAGTATATTGTTTTTCTATTTTATTATTAGTTATTAATCTCTTACTGGCTGATTTATAAATTAAACTTTATCATAGGTATGTATGTATAAGAAAAAAAATTGTATATATAGGATTTGGTGCTATCCATGGTTTCAGGCATTCAATGGGGGTCTTGGAACATATCCCCCTTGGATGGAGGGGATTATTGTATTAGCTCCATTTTGCAGTTAAGGAAAATAAGGCACAGAGGTCAAGTGATTTCCTCTAAATCACACAGCTAATAAGTGGCAAAGCCAGAATTCTAGCTCAGATGGCTTGAATCCAAAACAAGGTATTTCATCACTACAGTTCATAAATTTTTTATTACTCCATGTGCAAAGTTCTCCAGTGACAGAGGATGTAATTCTGTTTTCTATGCCTTTTTTCTTTATGAACTACTTTCAAGAATGCTCCAAAAGTTCTCTATGTACAGCTACTGATGTCTCTGGGTCAACTCTCAGAGTCTAACAAGTAAACTATACATGTTAAAAATGTTTAGTGATACATTTTAATGATGAATTTAAAATATTCCTATGAAGTCACGAAAATATATTGGATATTTTTGTATTATTTGGGTAAATCCTAGTATTGCAATTGTTGGATTGTGGAGTAGTTGTATTTTTAACTTTATGAGGAACCTCCATACTTTTTTCTACAGTGGCTGTACCAGGCTGCATTCTCACCAACAGTGCATGGGAATCTCCCTTTCCCCACATCCTCTCCAACATCTTTTGTTTCTTTTAGCCATTCTGATGGGTGTGACATGATATCTCATTATAATTTTACCTTGTATTTCCCTGATGATCAGTGAAATTTGTATTTATCTGATGATCAGTGATGTTGAGGATCTTTTTATGTGTCTGTTGACCATCTGTATGCCTTTGGAGAAATGTCTATTCATGTCTTCTGCCCACTTTTAAATTGAATTATTTATTTTTCAGGTGCTGTGTTTTATAAGTTCTTTATATATATTACATACTAACCCTTTATCATAGATATCATTTGTACTATCTTCTCCCATTCTGTAGTTGACATTTAGTTTTGTTGATTGTTTCCTTTGATGTGTGGAAGCTTTTTATTTGGATGAAGTACCAATAGTTCATCTTTGCTTTTGTTTCTCTTGGGTCAGGAGACATGTCTAGAAAGAAGTTGCTATGACTGATGTCAAAGAGGTTACTGCCTGTGTTCTCCTCTAGGGTTTTTATGGTTTCAAGTCTCACATTTGGGTCTTTAATCCATTTTGAATTTATTTTTTTTTTAATAGTATAAGAAAGTGGTCCAGTTTCATTCTTTTGCATGCTGCTTTTGTTTTTTCAACATCACCAATGTTGAAGGAACTGTCTTTTTCCATTGGATATTCTTTCCTGCTTTGTTGAAGATCAATCATATAGTTGTGGGTTCTTTTCTGGATTTTCTATACTGTTCTATTGATCTATGTGTCGATTTTTGTGCCAGTACTACACTGTTTTAAGGGATACATGCACCCTCATGTTTATAGCAGCATTATCTACAATAGCCAAATTATAGAAACAGCCCATATATCGATTGATTAATGAATGAATAAGGAATATATAGTATGAATATACAATGGACTATTACTCAGCCATAAAAAGAATGAAATCTTGCCATTTGCAATGATGTGACTAGAGGTAGAGAATATAATCCTAAGTGAAATAAGTTAGAGAAAGACAAACACCACATGATTTCACTCATATGTAGAATTTAAGAAACAAAACAAATGAGCAAAGTGGGAAAGAAGAGAGAGGAAAACCAAGAAACAGACTCTTAACTATTAATAACAAATTGATGGTTACCAGAAGGGAGGTGGGTGGGGGGATGGGTTAAATAGATGATGGGGATTAAGAAGTGCATTTGTTATGATGAGTACCAGGTGTTTTATGGAAGTGTTGAATCACTATATCTTATACCTGAAACTAATATTACACTACACGTTAAGTAACTGGAATTTAAATATTTTTTTTAAAAAAAAGGTGGATTAGATAAATGAATGTGCTTGTAGAATTGCCAAATAAGTATTTACTATCTAGCCTAAACAGTCCACATTATCTTGATAAATTCAAAGGGTTAATTTTTCTTAGTATTATAGTTCCAGTTAGTATTGCATGAGTAGTACAGATTTTAAATCTTTTTAAACTATAGGAAGTTTTACAGTGCTGTGCAATATAACATCAGTATATGACTACTGTCAGAATGGTCTTTAGTGGGAAAGGAATGCTAACAAAATGTCCCGGGAAATATATAGGCTACAAATATAACTGCTGGTGTGCAAAACTGGCATGCTTTCCTCCTTCATATTTACCCTCCCTTTATTCTACTTCTCTACATTAAATTATGTTCAACCCCCTCCTTTAACACCTGGTTCAAAATGCCCTATGTGTTCTCGGGACTTCTAGACACAATTCATACCGACATTTGCTTTTGCTGACATGTTTTCTGTAACTGGTCTTAAGTCATCTCATGTATGTTTGTTTTGTCACGTTATATAGACTGAAATGTCTTCACAATGTCAGAAAGGGCCTTAGCAAGCATAAGGTGAACAGTAAATGATGTTGACTGACTACCTTTAAAGAACAAAAACATCTGCTTGCTTCAGGTCAAGATTCGGAATTCCTAATGAACACACATTTCCTTAATCACAAAGATCTGCCAGGAAGAAGAGAAAGAAAGTACTTAGAACTTTTGCAACAAAAAGCATAAAACAAAACAAGAATAAAACAAAACCAAACCTTCACTATTTGCTTTTATCCAGGCCCTCTCTGATTGCTTCAAACTGACCTATTAAGGTTATGCATGGCTATTTTGTAAATAAAGGGTAAAATCAGCCCACATTCATTTCTTAAAAATAATATATGGAGATTTCAAAGTGTTTGATTCCTATTTGAAGTTGCCATAATGCTTTGTAGAAGGTAGTATTACTGTACACTTACTTCTGTAGTCAGGTGGAGGAGTGGCCAAGGAAGTGTGTGTGTGTGGTCTTCTCTAGTAACACTGCACCCCTTCTGTGAAGTTTGTGAGACCCATGATCTATAAGCAAAGGCTATCACAAGAGTTTGTCTATATAAGAGAAAAAAATAAAGCCTTGGAACTGAAGCAAGGGATTATGAGTTCAGTGTTTGCTTGAACTCATAAATTATGAAGGAGGGTTGACAGGCCTGAATTTGGTATGATGGAGAAGTATTTTAGAAGAGATCAATAAAATTTATAAGCATTTAATAATTTAAAAAAATGTGGGCAAGTGTTCTTTAACTTGAAGCTTTGTGGGGAATGTCCTGGTGGTCATAGTTCTCCTATGCCATCCTTGGTCCCTCATGTGTCCAGAGAATTGACCCAACTGTTTTCTAGTTCCATGCAAGCTGGTCTCACTTAAGAATCTCCTAAGGAGTCAGTTTTGCTGGCTCATTCTTGCTCTCTCTTTTTTATTTAAATTTTTTGTTTTTTATAAACATATATTTTTATCCCCAGAGGTACAGGTCTGTGAATCACCAGGTTTACACACTTCACAGCACTCACCAAAGCACATACCCTCCCCAATGTCCATAATCCCACCCCCTTCTCCCAAACCCCCTCCCCCCAGCAACCCTCAGTTTGTTTTGTGAGATTAAGAGTCACTTGTGGTTTGTCTCCCTCCCAATTCCATCTTGTTTCATTTATTCTTCTTCTACCCACTTAAGCCCCCATGTTGCATCACTACTTCCTCATATCAGGGAGATCATATGATAGTTGTCTTTATCTGCTTGACTTATTTCGCTAAGCATGATACCCTCTAGTTCCATCCATGTTGTCACAAATGGCAAGATTTCATTTCTTTTGATGGCTGCATAGTATTCCATTGTGTATATATACCACATCTTCTTGATCCATTCATCTGTTGATGGACATCTAGGTTCTTTCCATACTTTGGCTATTGTGGACATTGCTGCTATAAACATTCAGGTGCATGTGCCCCTTTGGATCACTACGTTTGTATCTTTAGGGTAAATACCCAGTAGTGCAATTGCTGGGTCATAGGGCAGTTCTATTTTCAACATTTTGAGGAACCTCCATGCTGTTTTCCAGAGTGGCTGCACCAGCTTGCATTCCCAACAACAGTGTAGGAGGGTTCCCCTTTCTCCGCATCCTCGCCAGCATCTGTCATTTCCTGACTTGTTGATTTTAGCCATTCTCACTGTGGTTTTGATTTGTATTTCCCTGATGCCGAGTGATATGGAGCACTTTTTCATGTGTCTGTTGGCCATCTGGATGTCTTCTTTGCAGAAATGTTTGTTCATGTCCTCTGCCCATTTCTTGATTGGATTATTTGTTCTTTGGGTGTTGAGTTTGCTAAGTTGTTCATAGATTTTGGACACAAGTCCTTTATCTGATATGTCGTTTGCAAATATCTTCTCCCATTCTGTCAGTTGTCTTTTGATTTTGTTAACTGTCATACTTGCTCTCTTAAGACTAGTTTAAATCAGGGTATTTTTGAGCACATTGGCACACCGATTAATCACTAGCATTAGGACAGGGATTTGTATAGTTTATCTGTATGAACAGCTGGGTAATTTGGCCTTCTACCCTTTCTCACCTGGACTCATTTGACCACCACAGCTCTATGCCTTGTCCCGTGCTCACAGCTCTTTGTGTGTTTCCTCTAACACAGAATGTATTCCATGTTACTTGGCAAAATAGGTTTTTTTTAAAGATTTTATTTATTTATTTGAGAGAGAATGAGTGAGAGAGAGCATGAGAGGGGAGAAGGTCAGAGGGAGAAGCAGACTCCCTAAAGAGCTGGGAGCCTGATGCGGGACTCGATCCTGGAAGTCCGGGATCATGACCTGAGCCGAACGCAGTTGCCCAACAAACTGAGCCACCCAGGCGCCTGGCAAGATAGTTTTTAAAATGCAACTGGTAGTAATACAGTTAGGTGTTTATATGGCTGTTTCCTTCATCAAATTGTGAACTAAGAACAAGATCGTATCTTATTCTCCTCTGTATCACCAACATCTAACAAAAAGTAAGTGATTTATAAAAGTTCTATGAATAAAAGAGCCTGAACTGTGGCTCAGGACCAAGGACCAAGATGAAGATAATAGCACTAATCAAAATTGTAATAGTTAACTTTTATTGAGCACTTACTATGTACCACACATTGTGTTGAGCACTGAAATGAACTATAACCTTTAATCTTCACATCTACCCTATGGGGAGCTATCCGCATTTATAAATGAGAACATTGAAGTCCAGAGAGGTTAATTTGTTTGCCAAAGTCACACAGCTACTAAGTTTTGGAGTAAGGATTAAAATGAAGGGACATCAGTCTTTTAACTTCCACTAGTACATTGCCAGCTACAGTGTCAAATTTGTGAGACCCAAATAAGCTTAGCTTCCTGGTAGGGAGCCCAGAGAGACTTCCAAGTTTCTGGGCCCAATCTAGCTTCATATTAGAATAGATTTTAATCCAAATTATCCCAGAAATCTGGGGACTTACTGGTAACATAAAATTTTCTTCCTGAAGGAGCAAAGACTACTCTTAGTTTGGAGGTGAAGATGCTCGTGCTGGAAAAGAGTTCTTATGGCATTGTTGTATTTGGTTCAAAGAGTTTCTTTATAATTCTCATTTATTAAACCCTGCGTACTTTTCCTCTGACCTATTTTCCTGATGTCAGGGGTCCAGATCACTAAGAATGGATCACATATGTTCCTGGTAGAGGGAGTATCATTTATGAAGGTCTTGATGTGGGAAGGAGCTTGGCATATTCAAAGAGTAAAAAGTGGCCAGTGTGTGCTCTAGCTATGTGCTCTAGCCGTATGCTCTAGCATAAGGACTGAGTTGCAGAGAAATTAAATGTGCCTGAGAGGGGGATTAACTACTTCAGAATCTCCACAGAACTCAAGGTGAATGCAGTGGGATAGTGTTATGTATGAAGAAAGAATAATAGGTGAGATTCTTTTCTACATTCAGAGAGGTAAATCCCTTTAATATGCTGAAGATGGCCCTTTGTTGAATTCTCTACTATGATGGATTTTGTTCTAAGGAAGTTCTAGAATGCAGGCAGAACCTTAATTATACTCAGAATATGTTCCCTAAGAAAGCAGTATCAATCAAAAATTCAGGAGTAGGGATTTGGGGCCAAGATTATACAGATAAATATATAGATAGCTATAGATGTAGATATAAATACAGATAATTAAATGAAATGAGATTAAATGTAACATACACTAATAAAATTAATAGGTGTATTGAAACCTTTAGTCACTAATTACAACTTAATGAAATAACTTAATTCTGATACTTACTCCTTTTCTTTTGGATCTATAATTTACATAACAAATTATTCATCTAATGGTTAATCATCTTCCTCCCTGGTTAGACTCTAATGAGATAGCCTGAGGTTTGAAGCAAATGATTCTTGAGATACTCCTGGATTCCTGAAACCCAGGGGGTCCCAGAAACCTGCACCTCCTTACTTTTCTGGGGGTGGTAAGAAGTTCTCCACATTCTGTAGTTTTCTCCACAGAAGCAGTAGATCTGGAGGATGTGGTATGTTAGGAGATGACCTGGCAACAAAGGCAAGGAAATTAACATACACTGAATGCCTATCATGAGTCAGGCATCTTACATTTGTTATTTCATATAATTAGCAGATCTGTTTGAGGTTGGTGCTATTAATTACCACTTTAGAGAAGAGAATGAGACTCAGGTAAGTTAGGAGACTTGCCCAAGATCATACAACTAGTTTATTTGTAGAGCAGGAAATCAAATACTGTGCAATTCTGTCTTCTTGTAAAGTTGTGCCCTTTCAGCTTCCCCTTTTTCTGCTTACTGGTTTTCCTTACAGCTGGCTTCTCCCTACCTCTCAGGTGTTCACAAAACAAGGGCTCTTTTATTTGGAATTCAGGGCCTAATAGGGAGGAGGATCCAGACATATGATTTGTTGGCCATCTAGTATTTCTATTTGCAGAATATGAAATTCTCATCAGTTGAACAAGTTTGTGGTTATTTCTTTTCTTTTTTTTAAAAAAAGATTATTTATTTATTTATTTATTTGACAGAGAGATATAACAAGCAGATGGAGAGGCAGGCAGAGAGAGAGAGAGAGAGAGAGGGAAGCAGGCTCCTTGCTGAGCAGAGAGCCCGACATGGGACTCTATCCCAGGACCCTGAGATCATGAACTGAGCCGAAAGCAGCGGCTTAACCCACTGAGCCACCCAGGCGCCCTTATGGTTATTTCTTTATGCTCCACCCACACCTCCCACTGCCCCTGTTTTCTGCCTGATATTACCACAGGATAACCTCTCCTTTCATTCCTCTCCAGCTGCAGGAAATTGACACACACACCCCCAAAAAAATTTCAGGAGACTGAACTCAGGATTAATTGTATATCATGAATAAAAAATAAAGTACTTTAATCATGTTTTTTGATAACCTGAGAACCCTAAGTAGATTGAAGTGGAGAGGGAAGTCTTTTTTGAATATGGAGGTTAGTTCAAGACTGTGTAAAGTACAGCAGTGTGGGCTACCTTTGGCAGCCTAAAGCCAGAATAAAAATAATGGGTCTTTGGAGGGTAGGGAGAGAGAATTCCACTGAGAATAAGAATTCTTTGAAGGCAGGGATTACATCTTGTTTTTTTCTTTCCAGCACCTAACATAGTGACTTGCATATAGTAGGTGCTCAATGAATGTTTATTAAATATTCAAGTATAAAATCCTAAAAAATATGAATACTTGAAAAGAAACACCTTTTTGCTAATAGGTTTTCAAGTAATTCATACTACAATAATAAAGTCAAGAAAGTATAGTTACCCTTTGGGGGAACTGCTATGATTAACAGATGACAATATTGCCAATAGTCCCAAGCCTGCTATTAACTAGCTATGTGCCCATGCACAAGTCATTCAACTATTCTGTGCCCCAGTTGCCTCATCTGTAAAATGTACCATGTAGAATGTTTTTTAATTGTTTTATTCATATGAATTCATTATTTTATGCACAAAATAAAATACCCAATATTTATTCATGTCCTGACAGTTTATAAGGACTCATACATACTATCTCATTGAAGCCACCCATAATGTTGTGAAGTAAATATTATTATCTCAGTTTTACAGATGAAGAAACCAAGGCTCAGGTTAAGCTGAAGTAATTTGTACTACTGCTAAGTCTTTTGACTCAAATCCAATTCTCTTTCCAGGTACCACAGCTCTTTCCACATAGTAATTACCTGTAGTTAAATAATGCTTCCAAACTGCTTGAAAAATCATTTGTTCACTTAAGTCTTCAAACATTTCTTTTCCAGTTGTATTTGATTGTTAATTTACTCAGTGAATTTGTTTCTAAATGTCAAATAAGTGAAAGTTGACTTATAAGGAATTTCACATTCTTGAGGAATTTCACATTCTTGAGGCCTTAATTAAGGAGGTTTTCCTTTATTCTTCTGCAATGAGACTTGACCTTCTGGTGAAGAAAATGTATTTGCCCTGCTGGGATCTTCTGCAGATTATGAGGGATTGTACCTTTTAGCTTATCTAGGAAGGGAATCTATGCTCTAATTAAGCCATCTCTTTTATAGCTAACAATCGAAAGTACACCTGCCTTTGCTTTAATGTGGGTTCAAATTATTAGTGCAGATATGAGATTATCAACAAAGGCAACTGTACATATACTGATTAAGAATATTTTGAAAATTATTTGATGCCATTGCTGCCAATGACAAGATAGTAAATCTACACTGGACATTTTAACATATATTATGATAAATCATATTCCCTTTAAACCTCACCTTCCTTGGGAATGACTCCTCAAATGTACATATTTCCCCAGAGCATGACACATTGCTAAGTTTTCATAATTTAACAAAGTATGAAGAGACTTTGGCAGATATTCCTGGAACTGTCAGATTTAACTGCTTGTAAATTCAATTAGTTGGGGGGAAAACAGGTTTGGAGAACACATCAAAATTCAATTAGTCAGCAAACTGGGTTGTTAGCCCACTCTTTCAGGGCAATCTATCAAAAGGGAAAGGATACTTGACACCTATGGTCAACTAATTAAATGCATTAAATCCTGATGGGTGGTTTTTAATATTAACAACACCTTCAAATCTATTTGGCCAGGAAACCTGGTATGAAAGAGTTCCAGTCATAAGCACTAAATAAGTGTACAGAATGAGTAATTGAGGTATAGACAGAAGGTGTTTCCTCATCCCTTCCTTTAATTGATTGAAAAAGGCTGGTTTTAAATTTCTGGTTCCTTTTAATAACCAATTTAGGTATTGCCAACAAGATTATTTTATTGTATAATAAATACTGCTTTATTAATTAACCTTGTTTGTCATAAATGAAGGTGTTTATGGGTGTTAACTGATTATAATAATACTTATTCCAGAATTGGACTTCTTCTGTGCTAATGATATTTCTTACAGTTTTGGTGTCCAAGAGCCAAAAAGGTCCTCCCCAAGATCATAGAATCTAGGAAGAACTCAAGACACCTCATTGTGAAACTGATGAATCACAGTTTTAGACAGGAGCTCTTGAAAGCAGCTAGGGGGAAGAAATTCCTTACTTACAGAGGAATGCCCATCAGAATAATGTCAGACCTGTCCACAGAAACCTGGCAAGCCAGAAAGTGCTGATAAGACATATTCAGGGAACTAAATGAAAAGAATGTGCAGCCAAAAATACTTTATCCAGCAAGGGTAACATTCAAAATGGATGGAGAGATAAAGAGCTTCCAAGACTGGCAAGGTTTAAAAGAGTATGTGACCACCAAGCCAGCACTGTAAGAAATATTAAGGGGGATTCTATAAAAGAGGAAAAATCCTAAGAAAAGCATTGAACAGGAATATAGAGACAATCTACAGAAAGAAAGACTTTAAAGATAACACGATGTCAATAAAAACGTATCTATCAATAATCACTCTCAATGTGAATGGCCTAAATGCGCCATAAAACGGCACAGGGTTGCAGATTGGATAAAATGACAGGACCCATCCATATGTTGTCTGCAAGAGACCCATTTTGAACCTAAAGATACACCCAGACTGAATGTGAAGGCATGGAGAAGCATCTTTCATGCCAATGGGCCTCAAAAGAAGGCTGGGGTAGTGATTCTCATACCAGATAAATTAGATTTTAAACTAAAGACTGTAGTCAGAGACAAAGAAGGACACTACATAATTCTTAAAGGGACTATCCACCAAGATGATCTAACAATTGTAAATATCTATGCCCACAATATGGGAGCAGCCAACTACATAAGACAACTGTTAATCAAGATAAAGAGTCATATTGACATGAATGCATTAATGTTAGGGGATCTTAACATGCCCCTCTTAGTAATAGACAGATCATCCAAGCAGAAAATCAATAAAGACACAAGAACATTGAAAAACACATTGGACCATATGGACCTCATAGATATATACAGAACATTCCACCCTAAAACAGCAGAATATTCCTTCTTCTCGAGTGCACATGGAACTTTCTCTAAAATAGACCACATACTGGGTCACAAATCAGGGCTCAACTGATACCAAAAGACCGAAATTATTTTCTGCATATTCTCAGACCACAATGCTTTGAAACTAGAACTCAACCACAAGAAAGTTTGGAAGGGATTCGAACACCTGGAAGCTAAAGATCACCTTGCTTAAGAATGTTTGCAGTCAAATGCTCTACCACTGAGCTATACCCCCCTGCTTAAGAATATTTGGATCAACCAGGAAATCAAAGAAGAACTTAAATAATTCATGGAAACCAATGAGAATGAAGATACTTTGGTCCAAAACCTATGTGACACAGCAAAGGTGGCCCTAAGGGGGAAATGCATAGCCATCCAAGCTTCCCTCAAAAAAATTGAAAAATCCAGAATACACCAGCTGTCTTTACACCTTAAAGAGCTGGAGAATCAAGAACAAATTAAGCAAACCCCACACACAAGAAGGGAAATAATCAAGATTAGAGCAGAGATCAATGAGATAGAAAGTAGAGATACAGTAGAGTGCATCAATGAAACTAGAAGCTGTTTTTTTTTTTTTTTTTTTTTTTTTTTTTTAATTTATTTTTTATTTTCAGCATAACAGTATTCATTATTTTTCACCACACCCAGTGCTCCATGCAATTCGTGCCCTTTATAATACCCACCACCTAGTACCCCAACCTCCCACCCCCCACCCCTTCAAAACCCTCAGATTGTTTTTCAGAGTCCATAGTCTCTCATAGTTCACCTCCCCTTCCAATTTCCCCCAACTCCCTTCTCCTCTCTAACTCCCCATGTCCTCCATGCTATTTGTTATGCTCCACAAATAAGTGAAACCATATGATAATTGACTCTCTCTGCTTGACTTATTTCACTCAGCATAATAATCTCTTCTGGACAGGGCTGTTTTTTTTTTTTTAAAGAATCAACAAGATCGATAAACCATTGGCCAAAGAAATCCAAAAGAAATACTCAAATTAATAAATGAATGAAAAGGGAGAGATCACGACTAACACCAAGGAAATAGAAACAATCATCAGAAATTATTATCAACAGTTATATGCCAATAAGTTAGGTAACCTAGATGAAATGGATGTATTCCTGGAAACCTATAAACTTCCAAAACTGAATCAGGAAGACATTGCCAACCTGAATAGACCAATATCTAGTAATGAGATTGAAGCAGTGATCAAAAACCTCTCAAAAAACAAGAGCCCAGGACCTGCCAGATTCCCTGGGGAATTCTACCAAACATTGAAAGAAGAAATAATACCTATTCTCCTGAAGTTGTTTCAAAAAATAGAAACAGAAGGAAAACTTCCAGACTCTTTTTATGAAGCCAGCATTACCCTGATCCCCAAACCAGGCAAAGACCCCACCAAAAATAAGAATTTCAGACCAATATCCCTGATGAATATGGATGCAAAGATTCTCAAAAAGATCCTAGCTAATAGGATCCAACAGCACATTAAAAAGATTATCCATCATGATGAGGTGGGATTTATCCATGGAATGCAGGGGTGGTTCAACCTTCGCAAATCAAAGTGATAGAAAAAAATGAATAAGAAAAGAGAGAAAACCTCATAGCCCTCTCAATTTTTTTACACTTTTTGATGATGTTTAGAAGAATGATAACCTAGGTTAAATAAAGCAGGGAATATAAACATTGAATGGGGGTGTTCTTTCTAAGTAGCTATGTTTTTTCTTTGCTGCATAAACTGACTTAAACTAGATTTGTCATAGACTTCCTATAATTGAATTGTTTTAAACTATGTTTTTTAATCTGGATTTCATCCCACAGCAGTACAAACATTTAACAATATTGTTTTCCTTCCTATAAGCACTTGCCACCCTCCCACTATTTGGGCAAATGTTTATTTGGAAGCTTTTTAGTCCTTTATTCCTAAACAAAAAGTAGGATGCTAGTTATCCTTTTTGTAAGAAAGCACTGAAAAATAAACTCCTGATGAGAAATGGTCTGGATTAGTGTTCTTTTCCATTCTCAGCTCTACAAATATCCTTGCTTGTTTTTTGATTTTGGCAAAGTTACAGATTCTTTCAACTTTAGCTTCCTCATCCATGAACTCCATATCTATCTTATTTTAACATTTCTGTTTCTTTTTATCCGTTGACATTCATGTCATCACACAATTGCTGATACCTTCCTTTGGTCTTCTTTTTTTCTATCTGGCTATCTTTGGTTAACTTTGGTCTTATAGTCCTTTTATCCTTAGGATTGATTCACCTTATTCATCTCTTCTCATGCCTTTTGTTAATTTATACAGGACAGCTAGGTTGCCTGCCTTCTTCTAGAATTTGCACTGGGGCCCTTTGTTTGATGGCACTACTTTCCAGCCTCTATCTCTGAAGTGGGAAAACACTTTTTATCTGTCAAGAATCACTGACTCACAGAATAGAAAATGACTTGAGGGCAATATGTTAATAAAATTAACCTAATTTTAAAATTAGAACAGAAACATGAAAGTTTGATCTGTGAGTGGTAAATACATTTATTTACTGGATCCTGCATCAATTTACTTCCTGCACAGCATAACATGTTGGGTTGTGGAATAGCTGAGAGGTAGAGTGATGTAGGAAGCAAAGAAAATGCTATAGAACACAGAGATTAAGGGATTGTTACCATCTGACCAGGGAATTGAGAGCATTGACCTTAAAGTTACAGTCAACCTCTATTAACTACATCATAGACTGTCTATGGTAAATTTTCAAATCCAAGTTACTCTCTCTTTGGTTTCTAGCACATACCTGGTCTGTCTTCCCAATTGGTGAATGCTTAGGAGATAAAAACTAATTTTAATGCTAGCCTTACAAATTTAGTTGAGAAGAAATGTTTGCTGTTGATTTTTTTAAATTCATAAAACACATGAAAAGATTTGGATTTCCTATTCTTTCAGATTAAATGTATGCAACAGATTTACATTTGCAGGACTGGCAGACCTGATGCATAATGCTTAAGAGTATGGCACTGAAGACAAACTGAATGTAAACCTGATCTACATTCTGGCTATGTGAACATGGGCAAATAACTTGTTGCTTTCGATACTGTTGTGTTAGTTCAGAAAGCAATTTTGTCCATGGTGTGCTGCTGGGACTCACCCATTCAGGGAAGGAACTATGAAATTTTAAGAAGTAACAGTTCTGAATAATGGCATTCACTAAATGATGTTTCAGATTACAGTGCTTATAGGTTGTTGAGGCTCCAAAGCTGATTACCAAGTAAAAAACAGCATGGGAAAAAAGTAGTTTTGTTAAGGTACCATTTCACACCCACTCAGAGGGCTACCATAAAAAAAAAATAAGTATTGATAAAGATGTGGGGAAACTGGAATCCTTGTACACTGCTGGTGGGAATGGAACTTGGTTCAGTCACTGTGGAAAACATTTTTGCAGTTTCTCAAAAAATTAAACATAGAATTACCATGAATCAGCAGTTCTGCTGTTAGATATATGATCAAAAGAACTGAAAACAGAGATTCTAACAAATAATTGCAGAAGCATGTTCATAGCACCACTCTTCACAATAGACAAGGGTAGAAAGAGCTCAATCATATATCAGGTGAATGAATAGAAAGATAGATCTCATATCCATAAAATGGTATATTATTTAGATCTAGAAAGCAGATATAAAAGGCCTCATATTATATGACCCATTTATATGAAGAATAAGCAAATCCACAAGGAGAGAACCGTGGTAGTATTTGCCAAGGGCTAAGGTAAGGGGAAAAATGGTTAATGGCTGTGGATTTTTGTTTTGGGAGTGATGGAAATGTTTGGGAACTAGATAGAGGTAGTGGATGCACAACATTGTGAAATGCTAAATATTACTGAATTGTTGACTTTATTATTTTATGTATTTGAATTAGAGTTGACACACGATGTTAGACTAGTTTCAGATATACAACATAATGACTCAACTCTGTATGTTATGCTATGTTTACCACAGTATAGCTAACATTTGTCATCATGCAGCACTGTTATAACTGAATATTTACCCAAATAAAATGAAATAATAATTTGAAAAGATATATGCACCCTTGTATTTATTTGTTATTTATAATAGCCAACATATGGAAGCAGCCTGTGTCTGTTGATAGATGGAATGGTTAAAGAAGAATATATATATATAGTGGATTAGTACTCAGCCATAAAAAGTATAGTCTTGCCATTTGTGACAATAAGGATAGATGTGGAGAGCATTAAGCTAGGAGTTGGTTCTTTGAAAGAATTAATAAGATTGATAAAACCATGGTCAGACTTATCAAAAGGAAAAGAGTGAGGACCCTAATTAATAAAATCATGAACAGAAGAGGAGAAATCACAACCAACACCAAAGAAATACAATTATTGGATGAAATTTGTACTTTAAAATGGCTACTTTTATGTTATGTACATTTTATTTCCATAAATTTTATCTGTATCTATATCTTCTGATCTATGTATTTTATACTTTCTAAATTTATGTTTCAGATTCTTAATTTAAAAATCAAGTACCTAAACTCTGATGTTTCTCAAACACACCAGCACACATATACACATAACCCTTAAAACTATTGACATGAAGTTGCATTTTATCTTCCTATGATACTCACTGATGTGTGTGTGTGTGGGTAAGAATATGTATAGGTGGGGTTGGGAATAAGGAGTTCAGGAGCATCTAATAGAGGAAAACTTCGGCACCAAGATTATAAAATCTGAGAGATACAGTCAAAGTAACACCAAAGTACACCTTTCACCAATATAAAGAGCTCTAAAAAGATTAATGTATGTATGCATGAGAAAGTAAAGACAAATTTGTCAAAATAAGGTCAGCTCAAAGGATTTATCTGTGTACTAAGAGATGAGATAGAGCACAGTGGTGAAGATAATGTCTGTCTTCAAAAAGCAAACATGGAAATAAGAGGAAAATGTATGAACAGGACTGAGGGCACTGACTTGGCCTGCCAAAAACAAAACAAAATAAAACAAAAAGTTTTTTGTGATTATTCTGCATTCTAACCATGTGTAATTGGAATTTATGAGGTGGGAGGAGAGACGCTAAGAGAGGGAGAAAGTGTAAATGTGGATGTTTGTATTCAAATTAATCTCCAGAGTAAACATAAAAATCTCTAGAATTCAAATTGCCATATCAATACTTCACTATGAAAAATATTTTCTGAGGAGCAGCGGAAGCATGCCAGGTGACTATTAGAGGGACCTATGGGATTGGTAGATGAGTGAGAGACATCCTGCTGGCTTTAAATGGGTAGTTAAGTTTATTTACAGGCTCACTCTGCTTGGGTCATAGTCTGTAGTCTTACTACAAAAAGAATTTGAATTTTGAGAAATATTATCCTTGAAGGTATAAATAATCAAAACTGCTGAAAGATGTGTTCACAAGACCATATAGTGTGGTCCCAAATGAAGGAAGAGTAATCCAGAAAGTCCCCCCTTCTCCCTGAGTTGCCATTACAGTTTGATTGTCCCTGGCAATGTTATAAATCTACCTTTTCCCTGGGGCAGCCTATCATTTTTGTGAAGTAAGGACCAATTTAATTAAGGTTTGTTTAATGGATTGATAGGGTTGAGGGGCAAAGGTTTGCCACAGGGAATAAATAGATGCCTAATGTATTTTTGCCTCCAAGGTCAGATAAGAGAGATAACGGAGAGAAAAGAGTGAAAAGTTAAGGTGAGGGTCTAAGTGAAATCTTGTGAGCCTCTGCAAATGATTCATTTCTGCTGTCTGGCATGTCCTTTGGACTTATATATCTATAGGGACAAAAATGGGAAGATTACTCCACACCTTTCTGAGATATGTATTTCCCTTTTGTAGTCTTTTTTTTTAAGATTTTATTTATTTATTTGACAGAGATCACAAGTAGGCAGAGAGGCAGGAGGGGAAGCAGGCTCCCTGCTGAGCAGAGAGCCAGATGCGGGGCTAGATCCCAGGACCCTGGTATCATGACCTGAGCCAAAGGCAGAGGCTTTAACCCACTGAGCCACCCAGGTACCCATCCCTTTTGTAGTCTTTTCAAATCCTTAGATCTTAACTAAATATTCAATCAAATAAAGAGAGAAAATACAACAACATAGACTTAACAGAATAGGGGGCTTGGAGTAGACAAGTGATTTTTTTTTATTCTCACTGAATGAACATTAAAAATCTGTACCCCTGGGGCTAATAATACATTATATGTTAATTTAAAAAAAATATCCGTATTGTGTTTTATCACTGACAGCAATAAGATGCCACCATCCCAGGTTTGTACTATCTGTAATAAACTATAAGTTTTGTTGAGAAGACTTTAGTCTCCTAGCATTTGTAGCAGTACATCATCCACGGGCAACTCTGTAAGTCCCCTTCCTTCAATAGTTATTATCATTTTCTACTGAGAATAGTCAAGGAAAGGTGAACAATGGCTAAGCGGTAGGCATTTTGGTAAGATAATAGTTACTTAAAAGAGTAATTTTATTGGAAGGAAATTTTTATTTTTCCAGATCAATGATAAAAACAGATTCATAGGCAAAAGCTTCACAACAGTTCGTTAATAAAATTAGGGATATTAAGGCCAGTACTCTAAGCCTTCAGTGCTGGTGTTATAGAGCACACGTCTTTTTTTTTTTTTTAATACAGAATTGCTTCTCTTGTCATTATTAGAGAGCAAATTATGGATTAGATGTGCTCTGGGACATTTTTAATATCCTAATTAGTCACGGAAGAATGCTGAGGGATCTTTCAACAATGTTCTTTCACTCTTTTGTTTAAGACGCCTCTCACTTGACCTGGGTAAAGAAAAATGAACTGAATGTATTTCCACAGTCACTTCCATTTTAGTGATTCCATCACCTAGTTCTCTTGCTACTTCTCTACATTCTCTCTACTGCCCCCCAGAAGTGAGAAAAATATAAACAAATTCAAGCAATTTGTGATTAGCTTTCCCTAACAAGCCACCTACACATACCAAGAATATGAGCTCAAAGTACATCACTGGAAAATATTTAAAGTATAATTCCTCCCACCTTACTCTTTGTTGTCACTTAACCCTCAATAATGGGAATAGATCATTTGTTTCTGAAATTCAGGAATTCTTTTATTTCTATATTCAGAGGCAAAATGAGGTTTGGTTTATTTCACATTTAAGTCATCTGTTTCTTGGGTATACCATTGCATGGTCTTAATATATAGAGATATGCAGAAGTAGATGTATAATGAGTTATTTCAGTTAAACAGTGTGTTAGTCAAGCTAGCCCAGGTTAAGCTGCAGTAACAAACAGCCCTAAAATTTCAGTGTTTTAATCCAATAGAATCTCATTTCTCATTCTTGCAAAGTTCTTCTATGAGTGCAAGTGACTTATCAGCATATCTGACTTCGTACTGTGACTTTGGATTCCTTTGTTCTGGTAGTTTCAGCCTCATCCCCAAGGTGACATAAATTCACTTCTTCTCACAGACCATTGGCCAAAAGTAATTACCTGGCTCTGCCTAATTTTAGGGGATAAGAGAAAACCTGAGAAATACATTCTTTCATATTTCCAGAAGGGGAGGAAAACTGGATATAGGCAAATATTAAAAGCATATATAGCAGTTTATATTAAGTGGATCTGTCATGAAGTGTTGACTCCTTCCTTCATGAAATTGATCAAAGGATTTGAACAACAGGAAAGCGCAGGCCTATATATTTGAGTTTTTGAAATGAGTTGAGTCAAGCTACCTGAGAGTTCTAGAGAGAAGTAGCTGAGAAGTGTGCTCAACTTAGAAAAAGGAGCTCAGATCTACCATCTGTAAAATATACTTTAAGCAAAATCAATACACAAAGCCAAACTTACAAAATAAATAAAGAATGTGCAATATTTTGATTAAACACTCAATCAACAAGTGTATAAGGTGTGTACATTGTATATGCAGTCCGATTTTTGAAAAATGATTTACCACAGGGTACTTTTAATTCATGGGGAAGCAAACTTTTCCTGTAAAGGGCCAGCTAGTGCTTATTCTAGCTTTGTGGGCAATATGGTCTCCATCAAAACTCCTCAATTGTTTCATTGTAGTATGAAAGAAGCCACTGACAGTAAATAAATGAATAAGCATGACTATGTTCCAATAAAATTGTATTTAAAATAGTGAGCTTCTACTTTAAATAGTGATACTCTCAGTGAATAAGAAAGTTCAAAGACACTTTTTTTATTACATTTATTTTTTATTATTAACAAGGGCAAAGAAATTTGAAAACAAGTGATTGTCCATTAGAAATAAAGACAGAACTGCTCTGAATGGTAAATTAAGTCCACAGGAAATAGAGTTTGATTAATTCATCATTTTTCACAAGTGATTGATATTTTTTATCAAGTTATACCTGAACCTAGCAGTTAGGATGCTTTTGGTCAGAAAGATTAGAAAAAACTCAAACTGGCCTATGTATAGTTATAAATTTATTGGCCCATGTGACTAAAAAATTCAGAATACTCTCCATGTGTAGTTTCATCCTAGCCCTCATCCTCTTTCTTTTTTGGTCTTTTGATTCTGGCTTTTTGTTACTATTATCTTTGTCCCCTGGCTGGGCACTATCATGATCACATAGTGGCTTCCAGCATTAATTGGGGCTACTTGCTCTCATGCTCACATATTAGAGAGAGAATGGTTATATTTCATTTAGCCATTGGACACAAACACTAAGCTTCCTTTATTTTTTTCTATACTTAAACCAATTAATATGGCAAGTCAAACTCAGACCAGTAATGCTGCATTGTTGAAACTAAGGATAGGATCAAGCCCACCCAGTGGGAAGCCTAAATGAATGCCGAAGAAGCAACCCCATTACCTTTCACACCAAATCATTTTTACTTACATCTTCAACTTGTTGCAACCTATTATAGCCCATGTGTAGAAAGAGGTGAGGGACTATGGAAGAATTTTTATTATTAGCAAGAACCTCAACCTAGAGATCCTTTTAAAAAAAAAGATTTTATTTATTTATTTGACAGACAGAGAGAGAGAGAGATCACAAGCAGGCAGAGAGATCTGGGGAAGTAGGCTCCTCACTGAGCAGAGAGCCCATTGCAGGGCTCGATCCCAGGACCCTGAGATCATGATCTGAACCAAAGGCAGAGGCTCAAACCACTGAGCCTCCCAGGTGCCCCTCAGAGATCCTTAAATGTAGGTACCATGTTGCAATTTTGTTGAAAGCCATTTAGATGTCCTTCAGTTGCTTCAGGGAAGATCAAATTTCTTGTTGGTGCGGATGGGGGTCACAAAGGTCATTGCTTATTTCTGTGTGATTCCTGCAGAAACAGGCAAACTGGGCATAATAAATGGATATAAGAACTACAAAGAAGTAAATCTGTTGTCAGGGAACTAAACAGAGAAGTGTAAGCTGATATCTAGGGCTACATCAAAAGATCTCAATCTGAGCCCATTCTTACAGTATTTTATTTTTACATCCCAAAATGCAATGTTCATTTTTGGTTGCCATATCTCAAAAAAATACGTCAAACAATGTCCAGGAAGAATTAGAATAAGCACATCTGTCACAAAATCCAGAGTTAGAGACAAAACCACATCATGGGATGTTTATTATTGTCAGTGATATAAAAGTATTCCCAAATTTTTAGGTTAGAAAAATCCAAGATGGCACATAGTAGGAGGACTCTAAGCTTGCCTTGTCCCTCAAACATAGATAACTATCAAATCATTCTGAATACTCAAGAAATTAACCTGAGAACTGATAGAACAAACTGCACAACCAGAGGGAGAGAAGAGGCCACTTTGAGGAAAATAGGAAGTGCGGAGGTATGATTTGGGAGAGAAATGGATCTATTGAAGGAGCCCTGGTCATGCAGAAAAATGAGAGAGAGAGAGAGGAGCACACAGGTGATTGCATGAGGAGAACACTTCCTCAAAGCCATTGGCTCAAGAAATGAGAGGGGCTGATTTTCATGAGTTTTTAAAACCAGTGGGGCTCAGACTTTTAAAGTTGTCCACAACATAGCTAGAGTAGCGCTCTGAGGGCACTGCCCTACTCTTGCAGAGAAGGCAGGCAGGTAACCTAGCGGCAGATGGTGCCCTCTGAGGATTGCCTAGGACACACAGGGAGAGACTGGTTTATCTTCTTGGAGTATATTTGTGAAAGGTGGCATTGCCTTTCCTGGACCCAAAGAGCTGATAGGTACCATTTATCTCCCTGTCCCTTAGCAAAGGCACAGAGGCACCCACTGAGGTTGGCTAACCCAGACACTACACTGACTATTTAGCCTGCTTTGCTCCAAACCCCATGCCCCTGCACTCTGGCATGACTGCCCTTCTGAGTCAAACCTACATCAGTCCCAGTATGGCGAGACCCTTTCCCAGAAGATTAGTGCAGGCCCTCATCACACCAAGTCCTTGAAGTTTGGAATTCTAAAAGTCAGCAGACCTGGCTAGGGTAGAGTCCAAGGTGTGCTGCATTGCTCAAGGGAGGCAAGTGACCCAAAGACAATGCGAAATCAGCAATCTGATAAATGCCTGTGATGCATGAAGGGAAATTATTCACTCTGAAAATGCTCCCATGAGAGCAGCAAACACAGACTCCCCTCTCCATGGACAAAGGAGTGGGTTAACACCACTTCCACTCTGCCCCCAAACACCAGCAAAAACCAACTTCAGTAAACAGGATTGTGTGAGCACTGACTGCCTAAAGTCCTACCCACCTGTGCTCCACTGGTATTGCTTTTTTCTTGGGCAAGTATACATTAGGACTAGAGCAGTGAGCTCTTCCCCCAGAAGACCAGCACAAACCCCTCCACATACTGACCATGGATTTTTACAAAGTTTATTTCTAGAGGAAACAGAATCAGGTCTCTTTAAGCAGACAGGACAGAACACACCTAGTTAAATCACTCTGGCCAAGGTCCAAGCACTTCCCACCACAGGCAAGGAGAAAAGCTGCAGAGGACTGACCTGAGGGATAAAGCAGCCAAACATAGCAGCAGAATGCATGCAACACACACCAGAGACACTTCCTGAGGCACCAGGCCCTGGATATTGTATGACCTTTTTTTCATAAAGCCACTAGTCTCAAGACCAGGAAACATAACCGGCTTTCCCTCACACAGAATATAGAGACCTAGACAAAATGCCAAGATGGAGGAATTCATCCTAAAAGGAAGAACAGGAAAGGTTCACGGCCAGGGATCTAATCTAAAAGAATATAAGTAATATGCCTGATTCCAAATTTAAAGCAACAATCATAAGGATACTACTAGCTGAGTTTGAGAAAACCATAGAAGACATAAATGAGACCCTCACTGCAGAGATATAAGAGGTAAAAAACAAGCAGGCCAAAATGAAAAATGTAAAAACCAAGATGCAAAACCAACTGGATGTAATGACCATAAAGATAGAAGAAGCAGAGGAATTAATAAGAGATATAGAACATAGAATTATGGAAAATGATGAAGTTGAACAAAAGAGGGAATGGAATTATGGAAAGTAATGACGCTGAACAAAAGAGGGAAAGAAAATATTTGGATCGCAGAAACAGATTTAGGGAACTCAGCGACTCCATCAAACATACTAACATCCATATGATAGGAGTCCCAGAAGAAGAGAGAGAAAAGAGGGCATAATCTGGGGAAGGAAGCAGACATCAAAATCAAGGAGGCACGGAGAACTCCCATCAAAATAAACAAAAGCAAGCCAATACCAAGCCATACTGTAGTTAAATTTGCCACATAGAAAGAAAAAAATACCAAATGCAGCAAGACAAAAGAAGTTCCTAACTTACAAGAGAAGAACAATAAGGTTAGTAGAAGATCTGTCCACAGGAACTTGGCAAGCCAGAAGACAGTGGTATGATATATTCAAAGTGCTGAATGGGAAAAATCTGCAGCCAAGAATATTCTATCCAGCCAGGCTATCATTCAGAATAGAAGGAGAGATAAAGAGTTTCCACTGGGGATAAAAATACGTTATATGTTTATTTTTAAAAAATAAATTAATTAATTAAAAGAAAAGAGATTCCCAAACAAAAACTAAAGGAGTTCATGACCACTAAGCCAGCCCTGAAAGAAATATTAAAGTGGACATGTTAAATGGGGGGAAAAAAGACTAAAAATGACAAAGACTAAAAAGGAACAGAGAAAATCTCCAGAAACAGCAACAAAACAAGTAATAAAGTGGCACTAAATACATTTCTATCACTAATTACTATGAATATAAGTGGACTAAACAACCCAAGCAAAAGACATAGTGTGTCAGAATAGAAAAAAAAATACCCATCTGTATGCTGCCTATAGAAAATTCATTTTTAACATAAAGACAATGCAGATTGACAGTGAGGGGTGGAGAAATATTTATCATGCAAATAGTCATCAAAAGAAAGCCAGAGTAGCCATACTTATATAAGACAAGCTAGATTTTAAACCAAAGACTGTAACAAAAGTTGGTGAAGTTCATTATATCATTATTCAGGGGTCTATCCACCAAGAGGATCTAATTGTAAATATTTATGCTACCAACTTTGGAGAACCCAAATATATAAATTGATTAATAACAAACATAAACTCACTGATAATAATACAGTAGTAGTAGGGGATGACACTACTATTTGAATGACATACTGTACCACATGGTCTTAACAGATATATTCAGAACATTTGATCCTGAAGCTGCAAAATATATATTCTTTTTTTTAAAAAAAATATTTATTTATTTGACAGAGAGAGAGATCACAAGTAGGCAGAGAGGCAGGCAGAGAGAGGGGGGAAACATGCTCCCTGCTGAGCAGAGAGCCTGATGTGGGGCTTGATCCCAGGACCCTGAGATCATGACCTGGGCTGAAGGCAGAGGCTCAACCCACTGAACCACCCAGGTGCCCCAATACATATTGAATGCCCATGGGACATTCTCCAGACTGGATCACATACTAGGTCACATATCGGGCCTCAACCAGTACAAAAATATTGAGATCATACCATGCATATTTTCAGACCACAGTGCTATGAAACTTGAATTCAACCACAAAAAATAATTTGGAAAGATAACAAATACATAGAAGTTAAAGAACATCCTACTAGAGAATGAATGAGTTAACCAGGAAATTAAAGGAGAAATTTAAAAAATACATGGCAGCAAATGAAAATGAAAACACGACAGTCCAAAACCTTTGGTATGCAGCAGAGTTGGTCCTAAGAAGGAAGGATATTGCAATAGAGGCCTAAATCAAGAAGCAAGAAAAGTCTCCAATATACACCCTAACCTTATACCTAAAAGAGCTAGAAAAGGCAGCAGAAGATGGGGAAATAATAAAGATTAGAGCAGAATTAAATGATATAGCAACAAACAAACAAAAAAAAAAAACCAGTAGAACAGATCAACAAAACTAGGACATGGTTCTTTGAAAGAATTAATAAAATTAATAAGCCCCTAGCCAGAGTTATCAAAAGGAAAAGAGAGGGGACCCAAATAAATAAAATCATGAATGAAAGTGGAGAGATCACAACCAACACCACAGAAATCCAAACAATTTTAAGAGACTACTATGAACCAACCTTGCAGCCCTGGAATAAATCCCACTTGGTCGTGGTGAATAATCTTTTTAATGTACTCTTGAATCCTATTGGCTACTATTTTGTTGAGTATTTTCGCATCTGTGTTCATCAAGGATATCGGTCTATAGCTCTCTTTTTTGGTGGGATCCTTGTCTGGTTTTGGGATCAAGGTGATGCTGGCCTCATAAAATGAGTTTGGAAGTTTTCCTTCCATTTCTATTTTTTGGAACAGTTTCAGGAGAATAGGAATTAGTTCTTCTTTAAATGTTTGGTAGAATTCCCCCGGGAAGCCATCTGGCCCTGGGCTTTTGTTTGTTTGGAGATTTTTAATGACTGTTTCAATCTCCTTCCTGGTTATGGGTCTGTTCAGGCTTTCTATTTCTTCCTGGTTCAGTTGTGGTAGTTTATATGTTTCTAGGAATGCATCCATTTCTTCCAGATTGTCAAATTTATTGCCGTAGAGTTGCTCATAGTATGTTCTTATAATAGTTTGTATTTCTTTGGTGTTAGTTGTGATCTCTCCTCTTTCATTCATGATTTTATTTATTTGGGTCCTTCCTTTTTTCTTTTTGATAAGTCAGGCCAGGGGTTTATCAATTTGATTAATTCTTTCAAAGAACCAGCTCCTAGTTTCGTTGATTTGTTCTATTGTTTTTTTGGTTTCTATTTCATTGATTTCTGCTCTGATCTTTATGATTTCTCTTCTCCTGCTGGGCTTAGGGTTTCTTTCTTGTTCTTTCTCCAGCTCCTTTAGGTGTAGGGTTAGGTTGTGTACCTGAGACCTTTCTTGTTTCTTGAGAAAGGCTTGTACCGCTATATATTTTCCTCTCAGGACTGCCTTTGTTGTGTCCCACAGATTTTGAAGAGTTGTATTTTCATTATCATTTGTTTCCATGATTTTTTTCAATTCATCTTTAATTTCCCGGTTGACCCATCCGCAAATCAGTCAATGTGATACAACACATCAATAAAAGAAAGAACAAGAACCATATGATACTTTCAATAGATGCTGAAAAAGCATTTGACAAAGTACAGCATCCCTTCCTGATCATAACTCTTCAAAGTGTAGGGATAGAGGGCACATACCTCAATATCATCAAAGCCATCTATGAAAAACCCACCGCAAATATCATTCTCAATGGAGAAAAACTGAAAGCTTTTCCACTAAGGTCAGGAACACGGCAGGGATGTCCATTATCACCACTGCTATTCAACATAGTACTAGAGGTCCTAGCCTCAGCAATCAGACAAAAAAAGGAAATTAAAGGCATCCAAATCGGCAAAGAAGAAGTCAAATTATCACTCTTCGCAGATGATATGATACTATATGTGGAAAACCCAAAAGACTCCACTCCAAAACTGCTAGAACTTATAAAGGAATTCAGTAAAGTGTCAGGATATAAAATCAATGCACAGAAATCAGTTGCATTTCTCTACACCAACAGCAAGACAGAAGAAAGAGATATTAAGGAGTCAATCCCATTTACAATTGCATCCAAAACCATAAGATACCTAGGAATAAACCTAACCAAAGAGACACAGAATCTATACTCAGAAAACTATAAAGTACTCATGAAATAAATTTAGGAAGACACAAAGAAATGGAAAAATGTTCCATGCTCCTGGATTGGAAGAATAAATATTGTGAAAATGTCTATGCTACCTAAAGCAATCTACACATTTAATGCAATTCCTATCAAAGTACCATCCATCTTTTTCAAAGAAATGGAACAAATCATTCTAAAATTTATATGGAACCAGAAGAGACCTCGAATAGCCAAAGGGATATTGAAAAAGAAAACCAACGTTGGTGGCATCACAATTCCGGACTTCAAGCTCTATTACAAAGCTGTCCTCATCAAGACAGCATGGTACTGGCACAAAAACAGACCCATAGATCAATGGAACAGAATAGAGAGCCCAGAAATAGACCCTCAAATCTATGGTCAACTCATCTTCGACAAAGCAGGAAAGAATGTCCAATGGAAAAAAGACAGCCTCTTCAATAAATGGTGCTGGGAAAATTGGACAGCCACATGCAGAAAAATGAAATTGGACCATTCCCTTACACCACACACATACATAGACTCAAAATGGATGAAGGACCTCAATGTGCGAAAGGAATCCATCAAAATCCTTGAGGAGAACACAGGCAGCAACCTCTTCGACCTCAGCCGCAGCAACATCTTCCTAGGAACAACGCAAAAGGCAAGGGAAGCAAGGGCAAAAATGAACTATTGGGATTTCATCAAGATCAAAAGCTTTTGCACAGCAAAGGAAACAGTTAACAAAATCAAAAGACAACTGACAGAATGGGAGAAGATATTTGCAAACGACATATCAGATAAAGGACTAGTGTCCAGAATCTATAAAGAACTTAGCAAACTCAACACCCAAAGAACAAATAATCCAATCAAGAAATGGGCAGAGGACATGAACAGACATTTCTGCAAAGAAGACATCCAGATGGCCAACAGACACATGAAAAAGTGCTCCATATCACTCGGCATCAGGGAAATACAAATCAAAACCACAATGAAATATCACCTCACACCAGTCAGAATGGCTAAAATCAACAAGTCAGGAAATGACAGATGCTGGCGAGGATGTGGAGAAAGGGGAACCCTCCTACACTGTTGGTGGGAATGCAAGCTGGTGCAGCCACTCTGGAAAACAGCATGGAGGTTCCTCAGAATGTTGAAAATAGAACTGCCCTATGACCCAGCAATTGCACTATTGGGTATTTACCCTAAAGATACAAATGTAGTGATCCAAAGGAGCACATGCACCCGAATGTTTATAGCAGCAATGTCCACAATAGCCAAACTATGGAAAGAACCTAGATGTCCATCAACAGATGAATGGATCAAGAAGATGTGGTATATATACACAATGGAATACTATGCAGCCATCAAAAGAAATGAAATCTTGCCATTTGCGACAACATGGATGGAACTAGAGCGTATCATGCTTAGCGAAATAAGTCAAGCAGAGGAAGACAACTATCATATGATCTCCCTGATATGAGGAAGTGGTGATGCAACATGGAGGCTTAAGTGGGTAGGAGAAGAATAAATGAAACAAGATGGGATTGGGAGGGAGACAAACCATAAGTGACTCTTAATCTCACAAAACAAACTGAGGGTTGCTGGGGGGAGGGGGTTTGGGAGAAGGGGGTGGGATTATGGACATTGGGGAGGGTATGTGCTTGGGTGAGTGCTGTGAAGTGTGTAAACCTGGTGATTCACAGACCTGTACCCCTGGGGATAAAAATATATGTTTATAAAAAATAAAAAATTTAAAATTAAAAAAAAATGACTACTATGAAAAATTATATGCCAACAATCTGGGCAACCTGGAAGAAATGGACAAATTCCTAGAAACATACAAACTAACAAAACTGAAACAGGAAGAAATAGAAAATTTGAACAGACTCATAACCAGCAAAGAAATTGAATCGGCAGTCAAAAATCTCCCAACAAACAAAAGTCAGGACCAAATGGCGTCCCAGGGCAATTCTACCAGCCATTAGAAAAAGAGTTAATACCTATTCTTCTGAAGCTGTTCCCAAAAAATAAAATGGAAGGAAAACTTCCAAATTCATTCATTCCATGAGGCCAGCATTACCTAATTCCAAAACCAGACAAAACCCACTAAAAAGGAGAGTTACAAGCCAATATCCCTGATGAACATGAATGCAAAAATTCTCAACATGATACTAGCTAATTGAATCCAACAGTATATTAAAATAATGATTCACCATAATTGATGGGAGTTATTCCTGGACTACAAGGCTGGTTTAATATTCACAAAACAATAAACATGATGCACCATCTTAATAAAAGAATAAGAACTATATGATCTCGTCAATAGATGCAGAAAATGCATTTCACAAAATACAGCATCCATTCTTGATAGAAGCCCTTGACAAAGTAGGGATATATAGAACATACCTCAACATCCTAAAGGCAATATACTAAAGACCCATAGCTAATATCATCCTCAAAAGGGGAAAATGGAAATCTTTTCCTCTATGTTCAGGAACCAGACAGGGATGTCCATTCTCACCATACTACCTAACATAGTACTAGAAGTCTTAGCCTCCACAATTAGAAAACAAAATAATAAATAAAATGCATCCAAATCCTCAAGAAAGGAGTCTAACTTTCACTAATTGCAGATTACATGATACTCTATATAGAAAATTTGAAAGACTCCACCAAAACAATTGCTAGAAGTAATACATGAATTCAGCAAAGTTATAGGATATAAAACCAATGTACAGAAATCTGTTGCATTTCTATACACCAATAATGAAGCATCAGAAAAAGAAATCAAGAAATCAATCCCATTTACAGTTGCTCCAAAACCATAAGATAGCTAGAAATAAACCTAATCTAAAGGGTAAAAGATATATGCTCTCAAAACTATAGAACATTAATGAAAGAAATTTGAGACAACACAAAGAAATGGAAAAACATTCCATGCTCATGGATCAGAAGAACAAACATTACTAAAATGTCTATACTACCTACCCAAAGCAATCTATACATTTAATGCAATGCCTATCAAAATACCACCAGCATTTTTCACGGAACTAGAATAAACATTCCTAAAATTTGTATGTAACAGGAAAAGACCCTATATAGCCAAAGTAAATGTTCAAAAAGGAAACCAAAGCTGGAGGCATTATGATTCTCGACTTCATGCTGTATTACAAAGCTGTAATCATCAAGCCAGTTTGGTACTAGCACAAGAACCGACACACATAGGTCAATCCAACAGATAGAAAACCCAGGAATGAAACAACACAACTATATGGTCAACTAATCTTCAACAAAGGAAGAAAGAATATCCAATGGGAAAAAGACAGTCTCCTCAACAAATGGTGTTGAGAAAACTAGACAGCAACATGCAGAAGAATAAAATTGGACCACTTTCCTACATTACACACAAAAATGAATTCAAAATAAATGAAAGACCTAAATGTGAGACAGGAAACCATCAAAATCCTAGAAAAGAACACAAGCAGCAACTTCTTTGACCTTGGCTGTAGGAACTTCTTACTAGACACATAGTCAGAGGCAAGGGAAACAAAAGCAAAAATTGAACTATTTGGTCTTCATCAAGATCAAAACTTCTGCACAATGAAGGAAATGAATCAGCAAAACTAAAAGGCAGCCTATGAAATGAGAGAAGATATTTGCAAGTGGCATATCTGATAAGGGGTTAGTATTGAAAATCTATAAAGAACTTATCAAACTCAACACCCAAAAAACAATCTAGTTAAGAAATGAGCAGAAGACATGAATAGACATTTTTCCAAAGAAGACATCCAGATGGCTAATGCACATGAAAAGATTCTCAGCACTCATCATCGAGCAAATACAAATCAAAACCATGATGAGACACCATATCACATGTCAGAATGGCTAAAATTAGCAACACAGTAAACAACTGATGTTGGTGAGTTGCAGAGAAAGGGGAAACTTTTTGCATTGTTGGTGGGAATGCAAACAAGCAGACAAGCACTCTGAGAAACAGTGTGAAGTTTCCTCAGAACTGTAAAAATAGAACTACTCTAAGATCCAGCAATTGCACTACTAGGTATTTTTCCAAAAGATACAAAAATACTGATCTGAAGGAGTACATGCACCCTCATGTTTATAGCAGCATTATAAACAAAAGCCAAACTATGGAGAGAACCCAAATATTCATCGACTGATTAATGGGTAAAGAAGAAGTGGGATATACATACAATGGCATATTACTCAGCCATCAAAAATAATGGAATCTTGTCATTTGCAATGATGTCGATGGAGCTAGAGAGTATAATGCTACGTGAAATAAGTTAGTCAGAGAAAGAAAAACACCATATGTGGAATTTAAGAAACAAATAGATGAACGTATTGGAAAGGGGGGAAAAGAGAGAGGGAAACAAACCATAGGTGACTCTTAATGATAGAATATGGGGGATGAGCTAAATGGGTGATGGCTATTAAAGAGGGCACTTGTTATGATGAGTACTGAGTTTTGTAAGTGATGAATCAGTAAATTCTATTCCTGAAGCCAATATTACACTATATACTAACTAATTAGGATTTAAATAAAAATGTGAAAAAAGGTATTAAAAGACAGATCTTTTATCACAACAACTTTAAGGCAAATGAGAAGACATATTCCGTCATAAAATGAGAAATCAATTAATAGAAGTCACAAGTTTCCTCAGCTATTATCTGAGAACATACCCTCAAAAAACAAGTTTATATTAGTTTAAAACTGGTCTGTATGAATGGTGAAGGAAAATGAAGTTGTTTTCTAGTCATCCTTAAACTTTGAGACTAGTAACAGGAGAACAGTTTTTTTTTAATACCTTATACCCATGCCCCTCTATAACTCCAAGGTTTGTGGGTTTTTTTTTTTTAATCTTTTTCTGCCTGCTGTACCTGGTTGTGCATAGCTTATAAGAAGGCCAGTTTTAGAACACTCTTACCCCAGCTGCCTGATAAACAGGGGAGAGCTTAAAAGATTTCACAGAAATATAACAACGTGGAATAGCTATGCAAGGACATGAGAGAAAAACTTGTAAAATCTTTTAAAAAAAAAAAAAAGGACACCTGGGTGGCTCAGTCAGTTAAGCCTCTGCCTTTGGCTCAGGTCATAATCACAGGGTACTGGGATCAAGTCCCACATTTTGTGGGCTCCTTGCTCAGCACGGAAGCCTGATTCTCCCTCTGCCAGCTGTTCCCTCTGCTGTTTTCTCTCTCTCTTAAAAAAAAAAAGAAAAAAACTGTATAATTTTACAAATATGATTCTTTAAAAGTTGGAAACTCATTCCCAGTAGAATTTATTTACCAGAATACTGCAGTTACCAAAATCTGGATTTTCATATAGATAGATTTGAAATTCAGCCACATATTTTGATACACATGATTATGTAGGAGTTGGGGTGTCTTTTCATTACGGTTGTTCCCCTGTTCTCTCTAGATAATATACAAAGCGCAATATCTTGCTCTAAGAGTCAGTCTTAACTGGTTTCTGGTAATGGCATTTCCTTGCCTTTCTCATAATGCCTTGTCCAGTGTCTTGTCAGCATCTGTTTACTTTCTTCTGGTCCTGGGAAAAGGAGATGATTATTCATAGCAGAGTTCAGAAAACATTTTCTATAAAGGGCCAAATGGTAAATACTTTAGATCTGTAGGCCATACAGTCTCTACTATAATTATTCACCTCTGCCATTATAATACAAAAGTGGCCATGGACAATATATAAACAAATGAGCTTAGCTATGTTCCAAGAAAACTTTGTTTATGAACACAAAATTTGAATTTCGTGTCATTTTCCTGTGTCATGAAATATTTTTTTAATTTTTTCTAGGTTATTTAAAATATGAAAAACGTTCTTAGCTCATGGGTTATACAAAAACATGGAGTGGCCTGGGTTTGGTCTATAGGCATAGTTTGATGACACCTAGTTTATGATGTGAGTTATCAAGAGGGAGGAAGGACTGATGTTTTGACTTTGCTCAACTTTCTTTATTTGTAGCTATATGTTGTTAAGTAGTAGCCTTATTTTGTGCTAGTATGTTTCTTCAGTGAAGGAGTTTCAACTTAAAAGACCCAGAGGAGAAAATTCCTGATTTGTCTCTAATTATATTACTTTTACACAGTGTATATTTGGAAACCACGTAATAAAGCAGATCAAATATTTTATCCATGCATTGTTTTATGGTAAAAGCCTACAGGCAGTATCACATGGTATATGAGTATCAGCAAACAGTAAATCCTAAGTGTATATGCACAGGACATGTAAAGAGAACAGCAGAATCTGACAAATGAGTGGGTTGTATTACAAGAAAAGGTGTATATAATAATGTAATGCACAGGATGTATTCTAATGACATATTTTTTTTCCAAAAGGCTTATTACTATTGATTATAAAAAATATAGCTGTGGGGCACCTGGGTGGCTTAGTGGGTTAAAGCCTCTGCTTTCAGCTCAGGTCATGATCCCAGGGTCCTGGGATCAAGCCCCACATCGGGCTCTCTGCTCAGCAGAAAGTCTGCTTCTCCCCCTCTCTCTACCTGCCTCTCTGCCTACTTGTGATCTCTGTTTGTCAAATAAATAAATAAAATCTTTAAAAAATATTAGGAATGAAAAAGGAGACACTATCATGGATACAGGTTAAATTTAAAAGCACACTAATAATACCTTGAATAACTTTGTGAGTAAATCTGAGAATTACATAAATGGACACCATGAAAAAATAAAACTTACTAAAACTGTATCAAGGAGGAATACATGACCTGTATAAACCTATGACCATTAAAGAAATTCTACTGATAGTAAAAAATCTAGTACAAAAGTTTCATTAGGTCAAGAGGCCTTTTTGTCAATTCAAGGAATTGAAAATATGGTAAATTGAAAATCTCTATTATATATAAACTCTTTGAAAAGAAAAAGAAGGAAGTCTTCCTTCAACTAATTTTTGTAGTCTAGCATAATCTTGTCACCCAAACTAGATGGATATACTTTGATAAAGATAAATTACAAGATTACCTCACTTATATACATGGAAGGAAAAAAACATAAATATATCAGCAAATTAAATCCATTAATGGGTTTGATTTGTGAGCTACCATACCACCTCATGTCAATTTGGATTTATACAAGAAATATAAAAGAATAGTTTAACTTTTAAAAATTTGTTAATGTCTTTCATCACCTTAAAGAAGAAAATTCATATAACCATTTCAAAGACTCCAAAAAGCATTTATTATAATTCAATATCATTTTATGATTCAAAAACCCTTAGCAAAATAGGAATACAATAGGACCTTTAAAATTAGATGAATGTTGGGGCATCTGGCTGGCTCAGTGGGTTAAGCCTCTGCCTTCAGCCTGGGTTGTGATCTCAGGGTCCTGGGATCAAGCCCCACATTCGGCTCTCTGCTTGGTGGGGAGCCTGCTTCCCCTCCTCTCTCTCTCTGCCTGCTTCTCTGCCTTCTTGTGATCTCTCTCTCTCTCTCTCAAATAAATAAATAAAATCTTTTTAAAAAGTTGGATAAATGTTATTGACCAAGGAATATTTGGAACAAAATAATGTTGCCCACTATCATTATGTCTATGCAAAAGGCAGTAAGAAAAGAAAAATAAATAAAAGTTATATGGGTTGGAAAAGAAAAGAAACCAAGACTGTTAAGAAAATGATTATCTTTATAATTATTTTTAATACTTTGATATCAAAATATCTTTATAGAAATTTTAAAATATTCTTTAGGTAAACTCTTAGAACTAAAAATAATCCAGCAATGTTTCTGGCTATAAAACATAAAATATACTAGCATAAAACTTCTAGGTATGCCAATTAAAGCCAGAATGAGATGTCATTACAGACCTATCACGATGGCTAGAGTAATAATTTTTTTAAAAAATATAGTATCAGTGACAGAACACAGAGTAAATAAAATTTGCATACATTGCCAATGAGAATGTAAGCTATTATGGAAAAGAATTTGGCACTTTTTAAAATAAAACTAAACATGTAATTCCCATACAGACCTACAATTGCACTTCTGGGCATTTATCCCAGAGAAATGAAAAGTCATGTTTACCAACAAACCTTTACATGAATGTGTAGAGAGCTTTATTTCTAATAAACCCAAATTGGAAACAAACCAAACGTCTGACAACATATGAATGGATAAAACATATCATGATATATTCACATAATGGAATACTAACTTTTTATACATGCCTCAACTTGGATAAACCACAAAGGCAGCATGCTGAATGAAAGAAGCTAGTCTGAAAAGGTTGCATACTTTATGATTTCATTTATATGACATTCTCAGGAAGAGAAAACTATAGCAACAGTGTTGTTAACCAGGGTTTGGAAGTGGGGGGAGAGTGTGACTACAAAGGGATAACATGAAGTAGTGTTTTGGTATGATGGAAGTGCTCTGTATTCTGATTGTGGTGTTGGTTGATACACGCAATGTATTAAAATTTATATAACTACATAGCAAAAAGGTCAATTTTACTATAAATTTAGAAATTTAAAAATTACTTTATAAAAAAAGTACATGTGCAGTGTCAGAAGGGTGATCATACATCCCAGTTGGCCTGAAATAGCTTCAATTCATGCCTTTGCCTGGGTATAATTATTAATAGTGTCACTCTCAAAATGTCTGGCTTGAATTGTGCATTATACAGTTACCCTATATAGGACAGCATTTGTTTTCCTTTTAAAGCTTGCAAGGCAATAGGAAAATATATTAGTTTTGTTTATCATTAAATTATAGAAACACATAACTTGCATAGAATACACATTTTCATCTAGGGACAGAGAGAGTAAGGAATGGGGGCTTTAGCCAAATAAGATATAACAAAATCAAAAATTAAATACAAGTTGGCTCTCAATAGAAAAAAAGAAAAAAGTAATATTTAGTTAACAGATCATGTCTGTGTCAGAACTTGATCAATTCTATTTTTTTAACCAAGAAACAGACTCCCAACTATAAACAGCAAACTGATGGTTACCAGAGGAGAGGAGATTGGAGGGGGTGGGTTAAATAGGTGATCGGATTTAAAGAGGGCTTGTGTCATGATGAGCTCAGGGTAATGTATGGAATTGTTGAATGACTATATTGTACACCTGAAACTAATATTACACTGTATATTAACTAACTGAAATTTAAGTAAAAAACTTAAAAATATATATAGCTTGACCAATTCTTAAAGCAAGTAAATGATTGGAAATGTTAGTGGTCCTCTCAGATTGCTGAAAAGTGAAATGGTAGGGGCTGATGTCACCTATCATCTGACTGTTCTGATTGAAACTACCCCATTTTCTGATACCCATGGATGGCATTTGTTAAAGAAGAATCCGAAATCAGGTAACGTGATGCCCCCAGCTTTATTTTTGTTTTTCAACATTTCCTTAGCGATTCGGGGTCTCTTCTGATTCCATACAAATTTTAGGATTATTTGCTCCAGCTCTTTGAAGAATAAAGGTGTAATTTTGATAGGAATGGCATTAAAAGTATATATTTCTCAAGGCAGTATAGACATTTTAACAATGTTTATTCTTCCAATCTAAGAGCATGGAATGGTCTTCCATCTATTTGTGTCTTCTTCAATTTCTTTCATGAGTGTTCTCTAGTTCCTCGAGTACAGATCCTTTACCTCTTTGGTTAGGTTTATTCACAGGTATCTTATGGTTCTTGGTGCTATAGTAAATGGAATCGGTTCTCTAATTTCCCTTTCTGTATTTTCATTGTTAGTGTATAAGAAAGCCACTGATTTCTGCACATTGACTTTGTATCCTGCCACGTTGCTGAATTGCTGTATGAGTTCTAGTAGTTTGGGGGTGGAGTCTTTTGGGTTTTCCATATAAAGAATCATGTCATCTGCGAAGAGAGAGAGTTTGACTTGTTCATTACCAATTTGGATATCTTTTATTTCTCTTTGTTGTCTGATTGCTGTTGCTAGGACTTCTAATACTATGTTGAACAAGAGTGGTGAAAGTGGGCATCCTTGTCTTGTTCCTGATCTCAACGGGAAGGCTGCAAGCTTTTTCCCATTGAGGATGATATTTGCTGTAATGACCAAGACAACACGGTACTGGCATAAAAACAGACACATAGACCAGTGGAACAGAGTAGAGAGCCCAGATATGGACCCTCAACTCTATGGTCAATTAATCTTCGACAAACAGGAAAAAATATACAGTGGAAAAAAGACAGTCTCTTCAATAAATGGTGCTGGAAAAACTGGGCAGCTATATGTAGAAGAATGAAACTCGACCATTCTCTTACACCATACACAAAGATAAACTCAAAATGGATAAAAGACCTCAACGTAAGACAGGAATCCATCAGAATCCTAGAGGAGAACATAGGCAGTAATCTCTTCAATATAAGCCACAGCAACTTCTTTCAAGATATGTCTCCAAAGGCAAAGGAAACAAAAGTGAAAATAAACTTTTGGGACTTCATCAAAATCAAAAGCTTCTGCACAGCAAAGGAAACAGTCAACAAAACAAAGAGGCAACCCATGGAATGGGAGAAGATATTTGCAAATGGCAGTACAGACAAAAGGTTGATATCCAGGATCTATAATGAACTCCTCAAACTCAACACACATGAAACAGGCCAACATATCAAAAAATGGGCAGAAGATATGAACAGACACTTCTCCAATCAAGACATACAAATGGCTATCAGACACATGAAAAAATGTTCATCATCACTAGCCCTCAGGGAGATTCAAATTAAAACCACATTGAGATATCACCTTACACCAGTTAGAATGGCCAAAATTAACAAGACAGGAAACACCTTGTGTTGTATAGGATGTGGAGAAAGGGGAACCCTCTTCCACTGTTGGTGGGAATGCAAGTTGGTGCAGCCTCTTTGGAGAACAGTGTAGAGATTCCTCAAGAAATTAAAAATAGACCTTCCCTGTGTCCCTGCAATTGCACTCCTGGGTATTTACCCCAAGGATACAGATGTCGTGAAAAGAAGGGCCATCTGTACCCCAATGTTTATAGCAGCAATGGCCACGGTCGCCAAACTATGGAAAGAACCAAGATGCCCTTCAACGGATGAATGGATAAGGAAGATGTGGTCCATATACACTATGGAGTATTATGCCTCCATCAGAAAGGATGAATACCCAACTTTTGTAGCAACATGGATGGGACTGGAAGAGATTATGCTGAGTGAAATAAGTCAAGCAGAGAGAGTCAATTATCATATGGTTTCACTTATTTGTGGAGCATAACAAATATCATGGAGGACAAGGGGTTTTAGAGAGGAGAAGGGAGTTGGGGTAAATTGGAAGGGGAGGTGAATCACGAGAGACTATGGACTCTAAAAAACAATCTGAGGGGTTTGAAGTTGCGGGGGTTGTGAGGTTGGGGTACTAGGTGGTGGGTATTATAGAGGGCACGGATTGCATGGAGCACTGGGTATGGTGAAAAAATAATCCTGTTTTTCTGAAAATAAATAAATTGAAAAAATTTAAAAAAAAAGAAGAATCTGAATGGCAATTACATGGACAATAGCTATTCTGAGTAAGGGAACCACTATTACCCTAATGCAGAGAGAATAATTAAAGACCCAGTAGCTATCCAAAGACTAGAATATGTTATTGTCACCCACTGCTTTTAATGAGAAGGAAAAGAGCAAGTCATTAGCATCAAGGGCATCCCAGAATGGAATTTTGGAACACTGAAAAAAAATTAAATTAAATTAAAAAAAATAAGAGTGACTCAGTGTGATAATGTGATTTGCTGTTTGCCTTTGACTGGAAGAAGACACACAAGGTTTAATTAAATGCAATTCTTATATGATAATTTAAAGTACACAATTTGTTCTATAATCTATTTGCATAACTTCTTTAAAGATTAACTTTTTAAAGAACTAAGATTTATTTTGAAGTCTCCACATTAGTCAGGGCAATACAAGGGAGGCTTTTCCCCTTATGTAAAATTACTGTCAGAGACCATCAGCATCCTTCCCCTCAACACCCCCTCCCCTGAAAAAATAGACATAATTCTCATTTGGGCACTCACTGTTTCTTTTTTCATTTGGTCCCCTTTTGCTAAAAATTTCTTTATTGAAAGAAGACTTTATATACCATACAATTCATCCACTTAAGGTCTACAATTCAGTGGGTTTTTAGTGTATTTGTGTGTATGTGCAACTGTCACTCAGTTGAATTTAGAATAGTTCCATCACCTTACAAAAGGAACCTTGTACCCTTTAGCTATCACTTCTATCTCCTCATCCCCCACCCCAGCACTAAGCAAGCATTTGCTTTTTGTCTGTATAGATTTTCCTGTTCTGTACTTTAATATGAGTGAAATCCTATAACATGGAGTTTTGTGAATGGCTTATTACACTTATCCTAATGTTTTAAATGTTCATTTATATTGTAGCATGTATTAGTATTTCATTCTTTTCTCTGACTGAATAATATTCCATTATGTGGATATACCACACTTAGTTTATACAATTGTATTTTGATGAACATTTGGGTTGTTTTTATCTTTAGGCAATTGTGAATAAGCCTGCTATAAAAATTTGTGTTCAAGTTTCAGTGCACACACATATGTTTTCAATTTACTTGTGTATATGCCTAGGAATAGAAATAGTTGGCTATAGTAACTCTATGTTTAATTATACAAGGAATTGTCAGACTATTTTCCAAAGCAGCTGTACCATTTTACATTCCTATCAGCAGTGAGAGGATTTCAATTTCTCCACATCCTCACCAACATTTGTTATTATCTTTTTGATTCTAGTCATCCTAATGGATTTGCAGTGGCATCTTACTGTGTTTTGATTTGCATTTACCTCATGACTAATGACATTGAGCATCTTTGCATGTACTTAATTGATAATTTCCATATATTCTTTGGAGAAATATCTATTCAAATCCTCTGTACATGTTTAAATTTGATTTTTTTTTAAATTTTTGACTTGTAAGAGTTACATACATGTTCTCTATGTCAGTCACTTATCAGATAGGAGATTTACAAAAATGTTTTATCATTCTATAGACAGTCTTTTTACTTTATTGGTGGTGGCCCTTCAATCACAAAAGTTTTACATTTTGATGAAGTCCAAGTTGCCCATACTTTTTACATCATGAAGATTTTCCCTTGTGTTATCATCTGAAAGTATTTTACCATCAAGTATGATGTTAACTGTGGGGTTTTCATAGACACTCTTTATCAGATTAAAGGAATTTAATTCTATTTTTTTTGTTTGAGTTTTTTAATCATTAGAGGATGTTAGATTTTGTCAGATGCTTTTTCTAAGTATATTGAGATGATCATGTGATTTTTGCTTTTATTCTGTTGATATAATATACTAAAATAATTGATTTTCAGATGTTAAACCAACCTTGCATCTGTGGAGTGAATCCCATGGGGTCATGATATATTCTTTTTAAATGTTGCTAGATTCAGTTGGCTAGTATTTTATTGAAGTTATTTGATACTTCCTGTATCAATTCTACTTCCTTGTACATTAGGAAAACATTGTTATATAGTATAGCATTTCTTTCTCTCCTTATAATGTTGGCTTAATGGGATGAAATGTTCAGTTCTGAACAAGCTAGATAAATAAAATGATTCATGCTAATAACCTCATTTCAGTGTCATATTCCATTTATGAAACAAAGTTTGTTTTATACTTACTTTTATTGAGATATAATTAACATATAACATTATGTTTGTTTCAGGCATACAACATGATGATGCAATATTTGTATGTATTGCAAAATGACCACCACAATAAGTCTAGTTAATATCTATTACCACACAGTTACAATGTTTTCTTGTGATGTTAATTTTCAAGATCTACTCTCTTAGCAACTTTCAAATCTATAATACAGTATTATTAACCATAGTCACCATGTTGTACATTATTACATCCCTAGGACTTATTTTATAATTGGAAATTTGTACTTTGTAACCACCTTCATCTATTTTTCCCACTCCCCACTCCTCACCTCTGGCAACCACCAATTTGTTCTCTGTATCTATATGTACATTTTTTAAACAAAATTTAAAACTTAATTTTTCTCCAAAGTTTATTCTGTTAGTTGAATTCCTGCTATTGCTTATTTTCCCACAAATTAACTTTTATTATTTTTTAATCTTTAATTAATGAACTAGATAATTTATCCTTTGTGGCTGAAACTGAATTATTTAGTAACAATTACAGTAAAATGACCCTGGGTTCAATTAGAAGGAATTAAGGTGAAAACCGAAGTCTATAACCTACTTCCTCCATCTGCCCAATAAGATTTAAATAATTTACTCCTCACCCCTTAACACTGTTCCTTTTTTCCCTTTAATGGCAAGCATGCTATGCTTCATTACCCTTAATTGATTCATTCCTTCTTCTCTGTCTTCTGCATAAATATGGAGTACACATATTCTTGTAGCTAGGATGGTTTATGTCACTTTTTGCATTTACTTACCTCTCATGCCTGAAATGACAATTTTGCCAAACATGCTAGGACTGCCACTTTTATATGTCTCTGATCTTAAACATGATTGGAGTCAGTGGGTGCATCTTGTTCAAGGTGGGGCTTTGCATAATTTGTAACTATGACATCTTTCTCAAATAGTGCATTCATTGTGTCTAGGTCCCACCCTCAACATCTTCAGTGACTTGTTCCTCCTGTAATAAGTCAAACTTCCCTAGCTTGTTATCCAAAACCTTCCATATTGTGGCCCACCCGATCTATACAAGCTCAGTTGCCATTGTTTTGTATTGTGCACCATTTGCTGTAGTTAGGTTATCTTCCTCATTGTCTTAGATGCATACTGAATTTTTCTTGCCTCAATCTCTTTAGATTGAATGCCTATTCTCTCTTCTACACTAATAGAAATTCTGTAAGGCCCAATCCAAGCCTCAATGACCCATGAAGTAATCCTTGACTAGATCAACCTTAATAATCTCTGCTTAATTATAGCACTTATAATTGTGATTATTGATTTATAGTAATGACATTTTCTATTGTTAGCTATTGTTTCACATGAGCTAGTATTGTCTTAATAGATTATGTAGGCTTTTGGCAGACATTGCTCATATTTCATACCTCTATTCTACTTGTGGAACAGGAAATGTGCTCATTAAAACTTTCTGATTGACTGGAATACCCATTTCAAATTTCACTTCACTGTTTAAATAACCAGAAGTTGATCACTCTTATCATCATTTATTCCCAGAACTTCTTTTCTCTTCTGTGACTTTCAGTTTTCAGTCAACCATCAAGTATATTTTAACAATATAATTCCAAAATAGAATATTTTAACAATATAATACTGAAGCAGTATATCTACCATGAAGCTGTTATACAATTCCAGGCCTATGAATATTCCAGTGCTGCCCTGTATCTTGTAAGAATGCTGCAATACTGAAAGTAAACGTATTGTCCTAAGGCGATAAAAAAAGTCTTTTCCTTTCTAAGATAGTTCAACCGGTACTCAAAAACAAGCAAGTATGTTCATGATCTGACCAAATTTTTGCTGAAAACCTAAAGCTTCTTAGAGAGTAGCCTAACGATTATGCTGCTATTGCTGGTTATTGTGATGTTAGCAATCTGAGTCTGAATAATATGTCGCTATAGACCTAGAATATGAACTTTGTGGCATGCAAAAGCAGTGGATGGTGATCGGTAATTGAAGCTGGACAAGAGGTTAGAATTGAAAGAAGTAAGAGTTTGGCTGAACCCAGAGGTCCATGCGAAGATTTTAGTTATATCTAGGTATTCAAGATTCAGGCAATGCACAAGATCTGATGGCTCAGGCATAGAAGAAATCATAGAAGTACTCAAAAGAGCAGCAAGGAGAGCTTTAAGTTGAGTTAATGTTTACTTCATTTAGAACTATATCATTTCCTTTTCATTTGGGCAAGACCCAATCACATTTCACACCAGCTGAAGGCTATGTAAAGCCAGGGTAAGTGTCTACATCTGCTTTGAGCAAAAGATGTTGAGCCACAGAAAAAGATGGTCCTTACATTTCTAGCAAAAGAGAATTTTAATAATGGAATAAGAAGAGACTGAAGCAAGCAATATGTATATATATACAGGATTTATCTGAGGTGCAGCAAAATATATTGTAAATTGGAATGCAGAGGTTCTGCTTTGTAGCAAATCCAATGACTATTGATTTTGATACTGCTGAAATAAGAAGTTATTCATGCACGTAGGTTCTGTCTGGTACAATTCACATCCTAATTGATTAACTTCCAATAAATCAGAAAAAAAGGAGAAAGGCAAACTCTGCCTTAAATAACCAAGAATCATTATAGCTTATAAAGATACCATTTTGGCATGAGAACTGATTCTGTCTTAGCATTTCTTCCAGCATAAAAAAGTGGGACATCTGAGGACTAAAGTCATGTTAGAAGGAGTGAACAGATGATAGTTATTGTACATGATGTTGTACTTGTAATGCCTAGTAGGGTAGACTCTCAAGACTTGTCAGTCATTTGGCCTTTTAGTTGTGAGATGACTATTGACACTTAGGTAGGGATGAGAAGTTTCTTACTCCTGAGTATCGGGCAAAGTTTGTGATGTCATGAATCTTTTGTCTTGGTCTTGCTGGTCTTCTTCTTGATCTTCTACCCTTATCATTGTTTGTGTTGTTCTTTCATCCCACTCCAAATGCTCTCTCCCTTCCTGTCTAACAGTACAAGTTCTATCCATCCTTCAAGGCTCAGCAAAGCCTGACCTACCAAGAAAGTACCATTTCATTATTCCTGTACATACTGAGTTCTACTTGCTCTGATTCTCCGGTTTTTTCAACAGTAAAATATCCAGCAATATTTATTGTATTTCTGTTTCTTAATTTATTTAATCCAAATAAACTTTAAACTGACTATCAAGACTTATATGTTTGTCTTGGTGTTTCCGAAGTGCCTAGCACCACTCTTGGATACATAGCTACATCATATACACATACAACATTTGCTTATGAATGGGGTTACTTTATAAATATTATCCAAAGCAGGAACTTTTGAGAGTAAAAAAGAGTACCATTGGGGCACCTGGGTGGCTCAGTGGGTTAAGCCGCTGCCTTTGGCTCAGGTCATGATCTCAGGTCCTGGGATCAAGTCCCGCATCGGGCTCTCTGGCGGGGGGCCTGCTTCCTCCTCTCTCTCTGCCTGCCTCTCTGCCTACTTGTGATCTCTCTCTCTCTGTCAAATAAATAAAATCTTAAAATAAAAAAGAATACCATTAATAATTATGCTGGGCTTCCTTTGAAATGTTCCCCAAATAAGGTGGTCTGTTAGATGAGTAGAAGGAGGAGAATAGATAAATAAACATGTAATAAAGTCAAATGTTAATGGAAGATTTCAGGTAGTGATCACTGTAAAATCATGTCAACTTTTCTGTATCTTTAAAAGATTTCATAAGAAAATATTGGAAAAATATAAGTATGCTGGGACAAAATGCATAAACCAAGATGTTTGGGCATTCTAGTTCAGAGATGTTAAAGAATTGATCTCAAAAAGAAAAGCATGAGTAGGTGAAGGGATGAAAAGGAGGGAATAGGAAGAAATGCAGCTAGGTGGATAAGCATGGTATAAACTAATAGATTATTTTAAGATCTAGGATTAGGAATTAACATGAAAAGTAGTACACCATTCTTCTGAAACTGACAATTATGTAGAGGCTTTTGGCTATAATGCCTTAGAATGACTCATAGGACGGAGCAATGATATGTTTAGGGAGGAGAACTAGAAAGAGGATGTTATATTAGCTTCCACTGTAGCACTATTTATGTAGCACAAAGCCACGCTACATAGAAGCCAGGACTCTGTGAAGCATGTATCCTCAGAAAGCAGACCCTTGTTTTGTTGACTTCAGTAGAAGCTGTTGGCATAACAGGTGGTAAAGGTAAAAACCATCTTATTGAAAATCCCTCAGGAAATTCTGGCTCTCATTGTTCCTTTGCTTTACATGGAGAGTGTTTTTAAAAAGAAAATATGGATTTTAATTATTTTTTTAGAGTAGGCTCTCTTTTCCTATTTAACCCAATGGTTCTCAAACTTGGCTTCACATTATAATCATCTGGGTAGCTTTAAAAAATAATTGTGTCTGGAGCCCTCTTCCAGAGATTCTGATACTTTGATTTAATTGGGTATGGGATATGGCCTGGGTGTCAGATTTTAAAAACCTCCCCATGTGATTCTAAAATTTAAGAACCACTGATCTCACTCTTAGAGATGTTGTTAGATCTTCAATTTAAAAGAGCTCTTGACCATAAGGATAGCTCCCAATGACATTATAAATGAACTTCTATGTGGAGAACAGAGTTGGATACATAGAGAGGGTATTCCTGTTTCTTTGAGAGAAAGGCTAGGGAGAAAGAGAGTACTGTGAGATTTTGTTCTGTGGACCAGAATTTAAAATACAGCACTGCTTCTAATAACTTATGTGTCTGTTGCTCTATTCCCTGTGATCCACAATCAAAAATTGATAAATATTTAATTATTTTTCATGATAATACACTTCTAATTGTTTAAATCTTGTAAATGTGGAGATTATGGGGTTTTCTCAGGTCAAAGCCTACCTGTTGTTTTAGAGCATTATATATCTACCTAGGTCAAGTAATGCAATACACATTATATCCTGTCATGGCTAATAGTGAAGCATGGCTAGATGAGGTGGTGAAGAACATTGTACATTCCTGTTTCGCTTATTTGACAGCAGAGTCTTAGGAAGTGGGTGAAAGTGTTATTTTACTAGAAACTTACAGGAGGAAGCAGATTGTAAACAATCTGTTCTGGACACCTATTTTTATCTTCTTTTGATCAGTAAGACCAGTCACTACTTATGTCATCTATTGCTTATTTATTATCGCATGCAACAGTGACGTAAGCATCTTTTTTTCAGAGTCCTTGTATATATGACTGCAGGTTATCAGCAACCTGTGATTTAAGTGGTTTGGTCACTTGTCAGGAAGAGATGTCATCTAGTAGACAATGTATTTGATTTGCAGGCCAGGATCTGGGGATTCTGGTTTCAAAAGTTATTACTTACTTCATGTAAAATACACACTGGAGTTGTATTACGATTTTTCAACTTTTATGGGATCTTAAACATTAGACCAGAAAAGTACTGTTATATTAGTGTCTATGTTACATTATCTTTACTCTGCCTAGAGAGGTATCAGATTTATTTTCTCTAAGTATATTTTCAAGGCAATAACCTGAGCTTTAATGGAATTGGGATTCATATTTGAGAAATTAAGGGCTTTGATATTACAAAAACACATTTATTCTATGTACATTTCCTCCTTCCCCTATCCCCCTTTATTTCCTTTTACAGCTTAGATTAGAATTACTGCTCCAAATCTCCAAATCAATTATTTATCAGAGAATCTCAACTCTACTTTTAATTGGCCTTAGCTTTATTCAAACGAATAACAATTTGATTTTTTATAAAATATTCAATCATACTTTACCATATGGTGAACATCATTTATACATAAAAGCTACTTGCTGTTCTACCTTTGGATATTGTTAGAGAATCTCAGTAAGGGTTTTCTAGCCATCTGCTTTTCTTTTAAACCTTGAGTTAATGTAGACATCTGCAGTGGTGACTCCAGGGTTATTAAACTGCAGTGTCCACTTGAATGCCCTTGTGCATAACTCTTCAGAAAATAGGACTGCATGAAAAGATCTCATCTCCTGCTTTGATACTAATGTGCCTCAAGGTAGATTTCACTGCATGGGAATGGTGTTCATGCATATCTCACATGTTTCCTTCAAGTGGGGTAGCTTCCTTTAAGAATGTCATTGTCATAATTCCTAAACTTACCAAACAAATTATTTGTGGTACTAGTGATCACATTACTAAAGTCTTCTTCACTTTGTTAGAAATAATTTTCCATGGGATTTCTTTAAATTGGAATTCCCCTGGTGCATTTAAACATCTGTTTATAAATCTGTAATTGACAGAAAATGGAGGGAATGAGAAAAATAGGCTAAAGTGCTATAAATCACTGCTGAAGTCCAGAAATGGAATCAAATAATCTCTCATACTGTAATATAAGCCAATGTGGAAATGATTTAGTTTGCAAAAATTCAGTTTAGACTCAAATTTTCTGGAACACATTTATTGCATAAGGCAATAAATATCTGTACTTGGACTAATGATCTATTCATTTTTAAATTAAAGACTACCTTCTTTAGCTATCTCAATAACTTTAACAATTTTATCTTAAAAAATGTGTTAGCAGGATATGAAGTGGACCCATCTCTAGCCTCTACCTTCAGTTGCAATAATATCTGTAAATTTTTATTTGTAATATTTACAAATGTTTCACATTTTGATGGTAATTGACTTAAATGAGATGTTAACCAGGGGGCAAAGAAACAAAATTGAAGGGAATTTCTTTTTGTTTGTTTGTTTGTTTGTTTCAGCAGTGAGGATCAGCAAAATGACTTAACATCCATGAACTGATGACTGAATTATTCAACTGTGAGAGTAACCTTCAAGTACAACAGTTAGGATGATCAATTTTGAAATTCAGTGCAGGAAAGACTGCTTTTATATAATGAAATATTATGGTAGATAAATAGTAAGATTCCTGTAAACCTGTAATTCCCTGCACAGCTATTTTGATCTACTGAGTCGATTGGTAAGACACAGTAAGAGGTAATTTTCTTATTATATTCAGAGGTTTTCCATTCTCTTTATCACTGAATTACAGATCTCTGAACTGTATTATAGGCATAGGTAATATTCTAGTTGGATGAAGAGGACAAGCAATTTAATGACAATTTTGTATGATTAAAAACTGAAGCAACACTCCTGAGTCTGATAAATGCAAAATCTGGTTATTGCCAGCATAGTCTTGACAGTGATGACTTATGTTCATTTTATTTGATGAGACAAAGGAAGGGTCAACTACTTTAAAAAAAAAGTTTATCTTGCTTTATAAGTATTTGGTGATACTTGCTGCTATTTCCTCAGGGCTGTCACTGAACTTACATTTGGGATATATTTGGAAGTAAATAACTGCAGAAGGTTTTGGTGGCTTAAAGAAAAGAAAATGTGAGGCCTCTTAGACAGTCTTCACTAAATGTTGAGCGTGTTTGTACATAAGCAACTTGATTCTTTTTCCCTGGCCAATTGTAAATGCCTCAAGGGTGAGGATCTTGGTTTTTTATTTATTTGGAACTTCACAGTAATGCTAAGCTAGCTCATAGTAAGCATTTAGTGCCTAAAAACAACAAGAAAATAGACAGTTCCAAGTCTACAGTCAGAAAGCACTCATTCTGTAAACCAAGTCATTCAGTTCTTTGAGATTTTGGTGACTATACACATTCCAATGGCATGTATTCAGGCTAACTGCTCACCACTTCAGAAGGTGCAGCTGATATTTTAACCCCAAATTAATGATTCTTAACTGTTTCTAATCCCCAAGAGAGACCTTTGACCTAGGACAATGGAGCATCCTGGAAGGAAGGGAAAAACTCCTTTTGATTTGACTGCAGAATCTAGCAGGAGGAATCACTTTTAGATTTTAAAGGCAAGTAAAGAATGTGGAAATCACAGCTGAATTTCCAAAAAAAAAAAAAAATGTGGCTTCAGCTTAACAAATTTCAGTGCCAATTTTAAGTGTCTATTCTGAATCCAGTTGACCTGCTTGGAATATACCAGTTTAAATGAGGTTTGTTTTTCTCCTTATAGATTTCATAGAAATACAGACAAACTACTTTCTGCTTAGAATTCTACTTTAGACCAGTTTAAAATGTTGAGCAGTAGCTGGCATGGTTCATTAGAGGATTTAATTGACCTTGAAAGTTGATGAGTTGTATATGTGTATTTACTCTCAGTTTGAGGGGTTGTGTTTTCTTTAGGTGTCTTTTTTTTTCAGTGTTTTTAAATATACAATAATACATTCTTCAAAGTTATCAATGCTCTTTTTTTCCCTCTTTGAGGCTACTTGCTTACTTCAGAATTTTTTTTTTTTTTTTTGCCTCTCTTGATTTTGGTTACAAAATTTTTTTTTTAATTTTTACTATTCTCATACAAAAGTAATTGAAAGTAGTCTAGAGAGCCTTTTAAAGAACACTTTTAAGCTCACAGTTAACTTCCTTCTGATTGAAAACCATAGTAGAGCAATGGTGGGAAAGGCTTATATAGTAATAATTATAATTTTAAATATTTAAAAATTTCCATTAATTCAAAGAGAGTTAAAATGCTCTCTGGCCACACAGCATAAAATTCTAGGATTGCAAGAGTTCCTATGGTCATCTTCTACTTCCCTGTGCATTCTGGAAACCTAATAGCCTCTGAGGTTTCCTTTAGCCTGAGGTGCAAAAGGATCCTGCTGCTTGCTTCATTCGGCTTGAAAATAGTGGGCAAAACACTGTGCAAACACACAGAGCAAACTCTTTAATATACATATAACTTTATGGTCTTCCTTTTGGTAGAAAGTGTGTTTTTTCCTCCCAGTAGTCAGATATATTGTGCTGAACCAGTAGCAGCCTCTAATCTGCTCTTTGGACCCAGAGCACAAATTTTTAAAATGGTTGATGACAAAGGTTCAGAGATAATAGATCCATATTGGAGACCTGAAAGAAGCAATCCAACCCTTTGCAAGAAGCAAGTGAACAGCTTTGGCCTCATTTATGCCTACTTGCAGGAAGATAAACTAACCTAACCATAGGTCAAGTGCATGTTCTTGGGGTGGATAATGCTCTATGCTGAGAACCAGAATGTGGAATACTAAATGAATGTGTTTTCTCTACACAAAGGGATCAGTGGCTGAAGTAGAGATGGAATCAAGAGAAAGGAGAGGGTGAGACATTAGTAAATGTGGATAGGGGAAATATGGGTTTAATTCTTTTTAAGCAGTGTTGATCATTTTGGGGAAAAAATACTAAGAATGATTCTCACTTTGGGAGGGAAGAATGTTATGAACCACTGATGGTTTTAAATGCATTTACATATTTATAAAAATATTTCATTATTTTTTCAATATCATTCAGGAAATTAAAGGAATGGTATCAAACTTTATGTATAAATATATGTATCTATTTATTTATACAAATTTCCCTTGGAACAATTTGGCCATACAAACAGCACTGACAGGCTTTTCAAGGCATAGTAGGTTAATTCTCCTGTTTGACCATCATCAAACAACTTATCTTTTTGTATGTTTTCAACTGCAGATCTACTTTTCTCAGACTAGTTATGAGACTAAACAGCATAAGCTGTATGTTTATCCATTTGTTTAGTTACTTATTCACTCAACAAATATTTACTGAGAGCCTAATATGTATGCCAGGGATTTCACAGTATAATTTATTCATGTACAATGTTTATTGAACATTATTCTCTACTTTAAAACCAGTAAATAAATGAAAAGCTCTCCTTTTCAAATCTATTTTTCTCTGCCTTCCAGAACTTTACTTTGTACTTCTTTATCTAGACTTAGCCTATATAATTAATTTCAAAACTTCCTTGGATGTAGGGAAGTTGTCAATTATACGTAAATAAATGAGACAATATATATGAAATCATCTTTTTTTAGAAAGAGAGAGAAGCAGCACAACTTGGGAGAGAAACATTTCAAGCAGAATCCCCCACTAAGTGTGGAACCCTACTAGAAATAGGATATCATAACACTGAGATCATGACCTGAGCTGAAATCAAGAGTAGGATGCATACCTGATTGAGCTATCCAGGCTCCCCTGGAATAACTTTTAAAAGTATAAAGCCATGGATGTATGCAGGGTGGTATTGCTATTATTTGTGGTTACTTATCACCCATGATGGGACAAAGATGAATAGCTCATATAGAAGCATATAGTGACTGTATTCCCTCTCTCCCCCAGAAAGTGGCATAGCAACAGCTGGATTTCTCTTCCCTCTAGTCTCATTCTGTTTTTACAAAAGCTGATCTGCTTTGGGACAGAGTATGATTGTTAAGCCTCCCTGTAGGTTACAAGTATGCTTTTAACTGTGACTATTGATGCTGTTGCTACAGACCTCCCTCTGACTTTCTTTTAAATGATGCATTCTGTAAAGGGATTTTAAAAAATCCATCTCTCTCTCCCCATGAATAGGGTAGAACAGATTAGTTTTGCAGAGCCGGATTTTCACCAGTACTTTTGCAGTACTGGAGTCTGATGCTTGTAGGGAGTCCCCACTGAATTGTAAATGCTCTCATCTCCAGAGTATAGCTCAGTGCACCTCTGAAAACAGTCAGTTGCTTTTCATTAAGTGGTGATTTGATTAGATAAAAATAAAAGTTGCTTGAACATTCATTTTTGCTGTGGTGCATTACAAACTTATGCAAATTCCCATGCCACTAATTTGCATGCAAAATATAAAAGTGTGATTCCCAGTCATGTGCACCTGTACTGAAGTTTAATTGGGTACAAATAATAATGAAAAGAATAAAGCTTTTAACAAAAGTCACAGCTGTTTGAGGTTTGTAAAATACTGCAAAGAGAGCTTTTGTGTATTAATAATTATTTTGGTGTTTTCTTACTAAACAAAAAAAAAAAATTTAAGGGAAATCCCAAACAATACAGTTCTTTAGTTACTGGCATTAGGGAAATACAGACAAACAAAGATTGGGCTAAATGACTTGGTTGATTTGATAATCAAGGTGTGACTGAATTATTTGAAATACATAAACTAGGGAGGAGGTGTTTATTGAGAATTTTATTGCATTCTCAAGGACAATAGTTTTAAGCATGAAGTGGATATTCAGCTAACACCTAGAATGATGCCTAACACATAACAGATGCTCAACAGGGGCACCTGGGTGGCTCAGTCATTAAGCATCTGCCTTTGGCTCAGGTCATGATCTCAGGGTCCTGGGATCCAGCCCCACATCAGGCTTCCTGCTCCATGGGAAGCCTGCTTCTCCCTCTCCCACCCCCCCCCTGCTTCTGTTCCTTCTTTCATTGTCACTCTCTCTGTCAAATAAATTAAAAAAATCTTTAAAAAAAATAGATGCTCAACAAATGTTTGTTAAAATTATTCCTTAATCAAAGTTGATTAATTGCATAAATAATTTTAATCATTATAAAAAGAATAGTATATCAACTTCCAAATAAATGAAAGACTGTGCTTTATATTTTGGTAAGGTAAGGAAGAAAACAATAATATTTGTTAAATGCTAAGATCCGTGCTGGACACTTTAAATACTTATTTTATTAATTATTCTAACAACTCATGAAGTAATAACCTACTTTTAGAAACAAAGAAACTGAGCCTAAGTTTCAACTGAAACTAAATTGAATACATGATAACAATTCATATAGCTATTTTGACTCCAAGGTCCTGGTCTTTCCTCTGTATCATAGTATTTATATTATTCCATTCAGTACCTTAAAGAATGTGCTGGTCCTTTCAAGAGGCCAGTTGTGTTATTTTTGGCAACCAGTGTTAGATTTATCTGAGAACCCAAGGTTCTAAAGTTTTTTTGTTTTGTTTTGTTTTTTTAAATTTATTTGACAGACAAAAATCACAAGTAGGCAGAGAGGTAGGCAGAGAGAGAGGGGGAGGCAGGCTCCCTGCTGAGCAGAGAGCCAGATGCGGGACTCGATCCCAGGACCCTGAGATCATGACCTGAGCTGAAGGCAGAGGCTTTAACCCACTGAGCCACCCAGGAGCCCCAGAACCCAAGGTTCTAAATCAGAACCCCACAAATCTTTGGTACTAAAATATGCACTAGAGTATGAGCTTCCAAATGTAGAGAAGATACTGTTATGGAAGGTTGACTTATGTGACTGTGTTTCTTTTAATATACTTTTACTTACTTTGTCTGGTCTTTAGTATAGTGATCTGAGTACCACTGGGTAAGAGAGATGCTAAGAAAAAGTGTTTTTATAAATCTATGTCTTTCACTGTTTGTGGTTGTGTGGAATGAGTCAGAACCTTGTTTCTGAATCTTGTTCTTTAAAATCGAACATGATAACATCTTCATTCATGGCAGGCCTGCAAACTAAAGGTATGCAGTTAATGTTTGAAGTTTTCTATGTTGATGAAAGATAGAGAGCAAGTACTCCCACCTTATCCCTGTCTGTTTTCAGGGGAAGAAAAGAGTGGCAAAGGGGACAATTTCTGGGTTTAGGTCTGATGTGGCTTTCATACATTGATAGGAGCAGTCCACCAAAGTGGAAAAGAAGTGAGGGAGCCAGAATTAAGTCATTCTGTAAACCTCTGTGATTCAGGCAATTTGGATGACAAAGATTTTCCTTTTCTACACCTATGTCATTCTTTATCACAAAAATACAGGTTTCTAGTACTTGGGCCTAGCTCCTTATCCAGGCATGCAAATCTCAAGTGATCTGGCTTCAATATGCTCCTTCAGGGTTAATTCAAGTTTTGGTTAGTCTTCCTCACAAAGTAACTCTCTCTCAACTGACTGGTGTACTTACTTTGTCCTGAAACTTTCCCTCTCTGCTCATGTCTTATTTGTCCTTTTCTGGAATGTCCCTCTAGTCTTTTTTTTTTTTTTTCCATTCTTCATTCTAAGCAGATATAAATCTTTTCTTTTAAGATCTAAATAATATCTCATCTCCCCAAAGACTTGTTTGAAACTTCAGCTCAAAACAATCTTCCTTTCTTTGTATTCCTATAATATTGTCAGTTTAATTACCTATGCCTTCTCCCTCCATCCCTTTCTCTCCCTTCTTTCTCTTTCTCCCTCCCCACTCTCTCCTTCTCCTCCTTGCCTTTCCCTTATTCCCTTCCTCTTTCTCTATCCCTCATTTTCTCCTTCTCTATCCCTCATTTTCTCCTTCTCCCTACATTCTTCGCTTGTTTCCTTCCTTCCTCCATCATTTATTTGCTGAGTACTACAAACCAGTACATAATTGTTTCTGGGAACACAATAATTGTCTCAAACCTTCAAGGTAATAAAGAAGGCCACTGTGGTTGGAAGGCACTTATATATTTTTTTCTTTCTCATGCTACTTCCTCAAATGATAATTTTGGGCAAGGATGATATTTACATAATTCTTTTAAAAGGACCTTAATTATCTGAGTCCAAACCCCAATAAGTCCTGAAATGTTCAATGGTTTGATGAAACTCATACATATAGAGACATGGGTTTCTTGTATATCCGCTCCCTATGTCCAATGTTCTTTCATTGAAATTATTCTTTGTAATTTTGTAAATAGTGCATCTATGGAATAAGACTCTGCTTGTGGGAGATGGTTGAGAAATGCTTTAATTTACAGTTGGTGACTGTGTAATCATCTGTAGAACAGGGGAGAGCAGGAAGGTGTAGGAACAAAAGGTGTTTAATTACATGGAAGAATTTTATAGAGAAAAGTATAATCCATGTTCAACACAAGAAAGCACATGCTTTGGAATACATAGAATAAAAACTCAGTCTTTGAAGAAAATTTGTGTGAAAAGAGATGAAGGACGTTGTAATGATGAGAGTTCAGAAAATCTTAGATTTAATCCTGTTCTAAATAAGTATCTTTTGTTGTGCAGAAGCTTTTGATTTTGATGAAGTCCCAAAAGTTTATTTTCGCTTTTGTTTCCTTTGCCTTTGGAGACATATCTTGAAAGAAGTTGCTATGGCTGATATCGAAGAGATTACTGCCTATGTTCTCCTCTAGGATTCTGATGGATTCCTGTCTCACATTGAGGTCTTTTATCCATTTTGAGTTTATCTTTGTGTACGGTGTAAGAGAATGGTTGAGTTTCATTCTTCTACATACAGCTGCCCAGTTTTTCCAGCACCATTTATTGAAGAGACTGTCTTTTTTCCACTGTATATTTTTTCCTGTTTTGTCGAAGATTAATTGACCATAGAGTTGAGGGTCCATATCTGGGCTCTCTACTCTGTTCCACTGGTCTATGTGTCTGTTTTTATGCCAGTATCATGCTGTCGTGGTGATCACAGCTTTGTAATAAAGCTTGAAATCAGGTAACGTTATGCCCCCAGTTTTATTTTTGTTTTTCAACATTTCCTTAGTGATTCGGGGTCTCTTCTGATTCCATACAAATTTTTGGATTATTTGCTCCAGCTCTTTGAAGAATACCGGTGGAATTTTGATCGGAATGGCATTAAAAGTATAGATTGCTCTAGGCAGTATAGTCATTTTAACAATGTTTATTCTTCCGATCCAAGAGCATGGAATGGTCTTGCATCTTTTTGTGTCTTCTTCAATTTCTTTCATGAGTGTTCTGTAGTTCCTCAAGTACAGATCCTTTACCTCTTTGGTTAGGTTTATTCCCAGGTATCTTATGGTTCTTGGTCAAAAACACAAAGAGGCAACACACAGAATGGGAGAAGATATTTGCAAATGACAGTACAGACAAAAGGTTGATATCCAGGATCTATAATAAACTCCTCAAACTCAACACACACGAAACAGGCAAACATATCAAAAAGTGGGAAGAAGATATGAACAGACACTTCTCCAATCAAGACATACAAATGGCTATCAGACACATGAAAAAATGTTCATCATCACTAGCCCTCAGGGAGATTCAAATTAAAACCACATTGAGATATCACCTTACACCAGTTAGAATGGCCAAAATTAACAAGACAGGAAACAACATGTGTTGTATAGGATGTGGAGAAAGGGGGACCCTCTTCCACTGTTGGTGGGATTGCAAGTTGGTGCAGCCTCTTTGGAGAACAGTGTGGAGATTCCTCAAGAAATTAAAAATAGACCTTCCCTATGACCCTGCAATTGCACTCCTGGGTATTTACCCCAAGGATACAGATGTCATGAAAAGAAGGGCCATCTGTACCCCAATGTTTATAGCAGCAATGGCCACGGTCACCAAACTATGGAAAGAACCAAGATGCCCTTCAACGGACGAATGGATAAGGAAGATGCCCTTCAACGGACGAATGGATAAGGAAAGAACCAAGATGCCCTTCAACGGACGAATGGATAAGGAAGATGCCCTTCAACGGACGAATGGATAAGGAAAGAACCAAGATGCCCTTCAACGGATGAATGGATAAGGAAGATAAGGATAACAAGCTGTTCCTGCTAAGACCTGCCAAGTCCATATACACTATGGAGTATTATGCCTCCATCAGAAAGGATGAATACCCAACTTTTGTAGCAACATGGATGGGACTGGAAGAGATTATGCTGAGTGAAATAAGTCAAGCAGAGAGAGTCAATTATCATATGTTTCACTTATTTGTGGAGCATAACAAATATCATGGAGGACAAGGGGTGTTAGGAGAAGGGAGTTGGGGTAAATTGGAAGGGGAGGTGAATCATGAGAGACTATGGACTCTGAAAAACAATCTGTGGGGTTTGAGGTGGCGGGGTGGTGGGAGGTTAGGGTACCAGGTGGTGGGTATTATAGAGGGCACGGATTGCATGGAACACTGGGTGTGGTGAAAAAATAATGAATACTGTTTTTTTCTGAAAATAAATAAATCAATTTAATTAAAAAAATAAGTATCTTGATATTTAAAGATGAAAAGGTAAACAATAATTGGTTGGGGCTTCATTGGTGTAACAGTTTTAGACCATGGTCCTAAAATTCTTTGACATTCTAACCATAGACAGGTGTGAACTTATGATCCTTCTCCTTGAATGTGGGCTCTGTGATGGTCTGACCAACAGAATACAGTGAAGGTGACACTATGCCACTTTCTGGGTCTAGGCCTTAAGAAACTGGCATCTTCCACTTCCTCTCTCTTAGGAAGCTTACTTTTATAACCTAGCCATTATGCTGTAAGGAAGCCAAGCAGCTCATGGAAAAACCACATGGATAAGAACCAAGGCCTCTGGCTCACAGCCCCGGTAAGCTTCCAGCTCCTACCTACCAGCAATGTGAATAAACCATCTTCAATGTAGATCCTATACTCCCCAGTTAAGCCACCCCAGCTGATTCTTCATAGATCAGAAACAAGCTGTTCCTGCTAAGACCTGCCAAAAATTGCAGATATATGAGCCAAGTAAATTGTTATTGTTTGAAGCAACTAAGTTGTGAATTGTTTTTTTAGTGATTAATAATCAATATATTTGGGGAGATCTTTCAGACTTGCTGAACATTGGACAAGTTCAAAAGATGTCAGTTTTCATGAAAGGCCTTTCAAATTTAGAAGTTGGAGACAAATTGAGGAAGCCAAGAACAACCTGCTAAATTGAAAGACTACCAAAACAAATCCATCAATCAGAGGGAGCAATTATGGAGTCCCAGTGAAGTGTAGCAGTAAAAATTTGATTTAGGGTGAGTGGATAGAAGATACAGAAGAACTAGAGAGCAATGTTTAGATTCTAAGAGAATAAAGTTTGAACTGTGTGAGATGGCAAATGATCCATTCATGAACACAGGTTAAAATAGGATAAATAGAGCTAAAGACCAGATCACCAGCAGAGATGTGTCTGAGGTCCTTGAATATCTGGCCACACATTGATAGTGTCTCTTCCTCAACCTGACTCTGGCTCACAGTTTAGCCCCTGCATGCCTAGCCCATCTGCTTCCCTACAGGGTCTTGACACATGCTATTCCAAGCACCCTGGAAGCACTCAGGGTTTCAGTTTGCACAAACTGATTGATATCCCTTTCAGTCTATGTATCTGAGCTCAAAAAGTAATAAGAAAGATAGATAATAGAGTTGATATATTTCAAAAATTCATGTCAAAAATGGAACTAGAGTTTGAAAGTGAGGTTTATTTATACATGCATATAATTCCCTTTCATTTATATGCAATAAAGTTGAGGTTTATGTCCCTTTAGGAGTTTTGGGGTCAAATTGTCATGGCTTTTAAAAGCATGGATTAAATGATAATGTATATCATGTTCAGTACCAAGTAATTCCTGCCTGAGAGTGAACCTATTCATTTTAACAGGTGACTATATAAAATACATTAAGACAGTTAATAAAAGGACAGAACATAAATGCATAACTATGAACAAAATTGGTTTCATGTTGATGGCTGAAGTTTCATGTTTGATTAAGTTAGGCCTTGGGGAGTGCAATCACTTTATTTGTCCTTAGTTCAGGAAAGTTTAGTATTAGCCTAATATGTAAAATAGCTGTCTGGCTGGGAAAAGGCAATAGAAGGTATGATTTTTTAAAAATATTTTATTTATCAGTTTATTTATTTATTTAATTATTTAATTATTTATGTGTGTCTGAAAGAGAGAGAGAGAGAGAGAGAGAGAGAGAGGCAGGTAGGTAGAGGGAAATGCAGAATCCCCACTGAGCAGGAAGCCTGATGTGGGATTCTATCCTAGGACCCCAGGAACATGACCCAAGCCAAAGGTTGGCACTTAACTGAGACATCCAGGTACCCCCCAAAATTATGATTTTTGAGAATATTTTGGAACAATTGATACTTCTGAAGAGTGAATGATATTTATGCTTTCCTGAGGCTCTCTCACCAGTGTAGGTGATATTCTAAATAGAGTGCATTACGGATTCCAGACACATGCCACATACCTTTCATCCAGATGATGAATGATTTAGTGATAGTCCAAGCTTTGTACTATTCGTGATTCTAGTTCTTTTAATATCTATGATGTCATGGACATGATACTTACTGAGATAGATGTGATTAATGGTCACTATTCAGCCTTTCATTTGCAGTAAAGCCAAAGGGCAATTGGAGGGGCAGGAGGTCAGCTTGAATAACAGATTCCTTGAAGTCATTTATGTGCTCCCACTTTGGGATCTTGCGGAAAAAAGCAGAAGCTAATTTGAACACTACTGCATTTTGGATGAGTTTCCATTTGAGGAACTCCAGAAAACTGCCACAAGTCAGAATCAGAGGAGTTTTCAGAAGATTGCCAAAGATTGTGCAGTGTTGCTGGCAGGAGGAGAAACAACAAGCAGATGTTTGAGCAGAGAGGAGCCCATTTTGGGAAACTATTCTTGGGCATTCAATGAGAGAGACTGGGAAGGAAGCTAGTTAAGAACAAAGATGAGAGAGCCTGACTTGGGCATGTACCTGCCTAAAAATAGACCTACAAATTTCAGAGTTCCAAGTTCCTAAAGTAACTTCAGAAAGATATAGTCACTAATTAATCTCTTGAACATTGCATGAAAACTGTCTGGCACTGTAATCTTGTGACAACTTGCTGTAATTATGGTAATGGTTTGGTTTGGTTTGGCTTTCTCCTATTTTTTTAAACATGCTTCTTTCTGTACTTACCACATGTTTTAAAAATCTGAATAGTTGGAATTTGTAGCATTATTAATCATTGTGCAGTTGCATGACCTTTAAGTCCTTCATTACTATAGGCTCACTTTCCTCATATATAAGAGAAAGAAAACAAACTATATGGTATGTTGGTCAATTTCAACACTAGAGTCAATGATTCATTTAGATCACACTATGAATTCATGAGCCCCAGAGACCAATATTTAATGAATTTTCTCTCCATCTCTGACCACTAATGAAAATGAAAAGAATGTAGAGCTCCTCAATAACTAGCAGAATGATCACTTTAACAATAAGCCAGAGGGAATAATTTGCATGTATATCACTGCTTGGAGACATATTCTCTCAATAAATATTCATTAATAACAAACTACATACCAGGCACTATGCAAGGTATTAGAAATACCACAGTAAGCAAAACATAGGTGGTCCTTGTTCAGGGAGTTTAAGGACTAGTTGAAAAATCACAAATATTAAATACTATAGTTATATAATTATAACTCAGTTTAATTGCTAAAAAGGAGAATTAAGATGGGTGAACTTAGTCTATTGAAGAATAGGGTTTAGAGTGACGTCATGGGAGAGACAGGTCTATTTGATCTTTCTAAAAAATTTTGAATTTCCTATATTGGAGTTACTTAAAATAAGGTTCACTTATTATGACAGGGGTCCTGATAGCTTTCCTTGAAATCATGGTTATAATTTAATTGTCCTAGTATAAACTTTGCACATATCACATCCTTACTATATAACCACTTACAATGAGAATGATCTATTTGAATCACATTATATGGCTTATTGATGATTATTACTATCCAAGAAAATATTTAGCATTTGTCTCAGTGTGGTTCTCACTAGATATGTTATAGGACTCTGGATCTCTGTTAGGCATGCTATGAAGTAAATAGGCAGAACTTAATTGTGTTTTCTCAGTCAAAGCAGGTGTGGATGCATTTCCTTGTAATTTGTAGGCAAACAATAATCTTTGTATCTTCAGCTTTGCTACCAAAATGCTTCTCTTCAATACTGATTGAATGTGCTTTGTATTCTACTCTGAAATTCAGAAAGATCTTTCTTTTGGTACTAGAGTCTTAGTCTTTCAGATTTATGCCTCTCTTTTGCCAACACATACACTTTACTAAAGTCATGGCTTTTCCACATGGGTCCTGATCATTCTTGCTGTCATCCATACATTTGCTCTTGTGCCCTACATGCATGGAATGATTTCCCAAACCCCTCTATCCTAGATAATTCTATTCCATCAATCAAGTTGCTCTCTTGCTCAAAGTTCTTATCAACTATACCTAGGCTATACTGAACTTTCTTATTTCTAAGTTCCTAATAGAATTATAAGAATTAAGGCTTATAACATCTAACTTTTTTGAAAAACCCCTCAGCCTCCAGACTTAGCACATAAATATTCTCTAGGGATATTAATGATAATAATGAATATGTGACCTGATAAGTACATAATGACTTGAGTCCTGTCCTTGAAAAAGTGAAAGATGAGAAGACTCAGTGGAAGAAAAGAAACAATATTCACAGAGAAATATATCATAATCTTCACAATTATGTACATTTGGAGAGAGGAAGAGAAACATATTTCAAATCTTTACTAGCCACATAAAGAGAGAGCTGTCACTTTCTTCCAGTCTAAGGCAAGTGTGGGCCCTGAAACATCTGGATTCAAGATACTCTAAGGCTATGGGTTTAGGGCAAACAGTATTTAGAGCATCTGAGTCTTTTTCTTTGGTTATCATACCTCATGATTTTGGGGTAGCTGATACACTGATGAATCAGAAAGCCAGAAAAATAGGATTAATTTTGTTGTCCAGTGAACTTTTTTTTAAAAAGACAACAATTTGGAAGGTAAATTTCCTACAGACTTTGTGTTTCTTGACCTAACGTCTTGTTTAGGGGTATAAACAACATGATTGTATAAATTGTGTTTGTTTTGAAACTACTAGAAATGGCTCTAATGTGTCAATATAGTATATAGTTTAATTTCCTTTTGTTAGATTAGAGGCACTTGAAAACAAAACACATACAGCTGTGGGATATTGAAATGTTTCGTAGGCATGTATCTGCAACATATTTTCTAGAGAATTTTACCTCTTAGCAAATATATCCAATTCTTTTCAACTTCTAAGACTTAACATTATCTTTTCTTCTTGTTACTGTTTTGTTAGATTTTTAAGATTTTTATTTCCCCAACTTGTATTTTATTTTAGGTTAAGGGATAAAAACAATGAGTAATTTCAAAGTTTTTGTAGTTGCTTTTTATAGCAGTGATAAAAAAAAAAGTTAAATAACTCATGTAGGGTCCAGAAGAAAGTCAGCAGTGAGATTGAGACAAGACTTCTTTCCTTTTGCCAGTTGTTTCTCAGAATCACTCCACTAATGAATATGTAATAGAGCAGTCTCCCAATGTTTGGAAATAGCAGGTAATTAATCAAATAAAGGAAATGGTCACAGCAATTTTAAAAAAATGTCCATCACTTTTACATTTTCTCCCAAAATGTATTTTGAATGTATAGATCAAAGAGATGGTTTTTATAATTTAAATATGATTGGCACCACTGCTGTTAAATCAAAATGTGGCTACTGGGTATTGAAATATAATTTTTAAAAATTGGTAATCAAAAAGCTTGTTAGCATTTGTACCTATTTTCTGAAAAGTTCATAAAGCTTAAAAGTTAATGATGATTAAATGATGAACTGATTGGAGAGAGGTCACTTATAAAATTGGGGATAGAGAACGGGGGCAGTTGCAGCGATTTCTGAGCCAGCTGAGGAAAGCTCATTAATAAAACCAGAGGGCTGGAGAATTCATGAAGGGCAATATCACAAATGATTGTTCCCATTACAGTGAAATTGGTAGGTCAATAGATATTATAATATGGTATTTATGATTGTATCTGGTTATATTATTAATTATGGAAGTTGTATCTTTTTGCTAGGGACATAGTTTAGCACCTATAATGTATTATTTTAATAAGATGCCCATAAGCAATGGCATATTATATGAATTGATGAATTGTAAATGTTAACCAGTAAACCAAGTTGGATAAGTAATGTAGAAAGGATTACTTTCAAATAAAAAAAAGTAGGGTGTCAAACATGAGTTCCATTACTTAATTGGTATTATAACACGCTTGTTTCTCTGAGCATGTGAGAGCCAGACTGTGATGTAGAAATGACTGTGTTAAACCAGTACTGAGCATACTCCATTGTAGAACCTGAGTGATCACAAGGGTTAGAAAACTAGGACATAATCTAGAGCCTGCAACAAATTGTCTAAAACAGCATTGCTAAAAGCTCACCTAGGTGTGGTGCATACACAATGAATTCTGGAACACTGAAAAGAAATTAAAAAATAAATAAAAATTTAAAAAGCTCACCTGATATTTGATTTTTTTCCTCCTCACAATGTATGTGTTTATTACAAACCTAACCAAATTTCTGAAATGATCAACAGCATCACACTCAGGGTATTATGTAACAGACACCACAGTCTGAGAAGGGAGTATTACAGCAATTTCTTCTGTGTAGAATAGCAAGGGAATGTCATAGACAACTTTCCCAGAGGTTGCTTATTGATCTTAATGGCATCCCTGGGATGAAGGCAAGATCTATTATCTCCATTTCATAGGTTAGGATACTGAGGCACCAAGAGATTATAAGTAAATAACAAAGTAAAAATGTGAACCTGAATATTTTGCCCCCAAATTCAGTTTTTTTTTTCCCTATGACACATGAATTAGCATGGATTACAGAATTGTAGTTAAGATTCTCAAGTCAAAGTTATGTTACTACTTCGATTTAGAGTCTTTTTAGATTTCTTCTTTCAAATGTATGAAAAATGCATAGTTTGGAAAATGATGTCTGTCACCCTTCATGTCCCAAGCCAGTAAGAATATTATGGAGAGAAACTATGAGAGTAGATTTTACTGGAATTACTTCGTATTAAAACCAGAGCAGGTTGGCCTTGACTTAAGTAAATGAAAGTTAAGGAAACCCATATTTCAGCCTAGATAATATGCCAATATATGTTTTAAGTAGGGAATTTCACTCATGTGTTTTAGAGCAAATTACAAAAGCAGATTATTTATTTCTAGAGGCTTTGAGTGAAACACATCTGTTATTTAAAGGAAAAGTCACCTACACTACCTAATAGTAGGGCAAAAGTAGCACATGAGATTGTTGTTCAAACTAATCTTAACTCCTTCTTGTGTAATTTTTGCACATTTAAATGATTTTGCAGTCTTCCCTAATATTCACCTATTGATACATTTAGCATCTACATGATGACAAATGATTGTGGATATTTATATCAAAACATCATCAAATAGATTTACTCATGTATATTTGTATTGCAGTGTACAGGAAAATGTATTGCTTAAAAGGAATGTGATGTGAGGTGCCAGGTAACAAAAAGAGAAACTCTATAGTGCTTTTCACCCAATTTATTCCTAGTTCAGGGTAACTTTTATTCAAATCTTGTCCCCCAAAAAAAGCCATAAATATCAAACACCATAGAAAGACCCTTTCTTGAAACAGTTGGCTGTTACACTGATCTTGAAGGATATGGAGTCACTTTAATAGCCTTGGGAAGTTGGACCTAGTCCAGAAAATGCCTAGTTAACATTTTTTGGGGAAAATAGACTAAGTTTTTATTTACAGATATTTACTGAGCACCCATTAAATGCCAGGTACTGTTGTAGATGCTTGGCATAAAACAGTTTTTAAAAATGGAAGAAAAAAATACCCTGCCCTCATAGAGCTTACATTTCAGTGAGAGCAAGGGCAGACCATTATCAAGATAAATGAATAAAATATGTAATACAAAACATTTAAACTAAAGAAAAATATTCAAGGAAGCAGAATATGAAGAGTATGGGTGAAATTTTGGATAAAGAATCCAGGGAAATCCTCACCTAAAGGAAGTGGGGTAGTGGGGTAGTAAGCCATGAAGATACATATTCCAAGCAGATGGAACAGCTCTGAGGTATTAGCATGCCTGGAGGTATTTGAGGAATAGTTATGAGATCCATGTGTTCAGAGGGGAATGTATATAGACAAGTGGAACAGAACAGGTCAGAGACTTCACAGAGGTCCAGATTAGATAGGGGCCTGCAGGTCCTAGTAAAGACTTCCTTCTAAGAGAGAGAACAGAAGAAAAAATATGTAGGTCTAACTTATGTTTTAACAAGAACATTCTGATTACAATAATTGCAACAGACTAAAGAGGGTAAGGACAGAGACAGGGCAGTTAGGAGGCTATTGCAATAATTCCGGTGAGAGATGATGGTAGTTTCCAGTGGTGACAGGATAGAGTTCTCAAGATTTTCTGACAGATCAAATATGGGATATGAGAGAATGAAAGGAATCAAATATTTGGGGACAGAAAAACAGGAAAAATGACATTTGTCATTTTTGATCATGTGTGACTTGAGTTGTCTATTAAACAGCTAAGGGAAATGCTGTATGGGTTGTGAATGTATGACTCTGGATTTGAGAGAGACATTATATCTAGCTATATAAATTTGGGAGTCATCAGCTAATAGATTATACTTAAAGCTATGTGGTTGAATGAGTTTACATAAGGAATTCTTATACAAAGGAAAAAAGAATGAGTCTGGTAACATGAGGAAACAGGTTACAAAATATTATGAATATAATATTCTCTTTTCTTGGGAAAGTAAGTGTTTATAGAAAGAAGAATGGAAAGGTATTTACCAAAGTCATCTTTGGGTACTAGGGATATAGGTGATTCTCATTTTATTCTTTTATGTTTTTCTATATTTACCATATTTCAATGAAGAAGGATGACTTTTATAACTAGAAAACAGAATAGAAAAATATGTATTATTAAGACTTTTATCTAGAGTTGTTCTCCAATGCCTAAAATAAAATACTTCCCTTATTATAAGTGCCCTCACATACTCACATATATGTATACCCACAGAGAAAACATGCTGGAAAAAAAAGGTTATTTGAATCAAAATATATATGACATGATTGGGGCTTGCCATCAAATGCTCTTGTCCTTAGTCAGAGTCCAATTAATACAACTGACAAAAATTTTCCTGGACATTAGAGAATATGAAGACCTAAGGATAGCTAAACCCAAGAGGACTACATCCAACCAGAATAGATTGGGACCCATGGGGCTGAGTCAAAATCACATCTGTTGGGAAAAGAGAATTAATTGAATGTCTTGTGACATTCTTTTCCCTGAAGGCCTTTTGCCTTCTTCCTCTAGCAGTTCCCATTCAGGGAACAGGGTGTCTACTAGTTCAGCAAGCTACTCTTAATGGTAATAACTTATTCATGGCCAATTTTTCACACATAGGAAAGTATATCATCTTACCATCTTGAGTTTTAAAGATCAGATGCGATTTTTTTTTTCTTTTGGGCACAGACATTCTTAACAATTCTTTCTCATTCTCTTCCTCTCCCCATTTGATTATGATAAGAATTTTTCTCCCTACCTTTCCTGGTAGTGACTCAGACAGCTGAAAGGGACTTTTCTCACACTTCTTTTGGAAATGGAAAAAAAAGAGTCTGTGTTTGGCCTGAGGTCAAACAGAATATTTTAGCTAAAATACAGATTGGTTGATGCAGCTATGAGTGACTAAAAAAGGAATTGTAATGGAAAATACATTTGCATTTTGAACTGTAGCTTTTGTTACTGTGAGTGGTAGCTCTTTATTAAAACTTTGTACATGCATGGTAAAATTTTTTAAGTAGAAAGTTGGAAAATTAGTGCAGAAATTTATTTTTTCATATGCCTGACTTTTCATTAAGTATTAAGCATAATCTTTTCCCTGATGATCTGGTGATCTACTTTAGTTCTTCCTCCTCCTAAAAGTGCTGTGACCAACCCTCAAAGTTTCATTAAATAAATGAGACATGTTACTCTGTTTCCTAGATTCCAAAAATCAAATAGGTTCACTCCAATATTCAATTAATTTTGGCAATTTTCATCAAACTTAGAATAAAAGAGAATATATTTACATTCATTCCCCAGTCTTCTTCTCTGACATATATATCTCCCCCCACACACATATTTCTACCTTTACTTTCTGTTATTAATTATAGAGATTGAGTCTCTGGAGGACCCACACATTATTGAATTTAGATCAACAGTGTAATCAAAGGCATCAGGTTATATACTTTTTGCCTAACAGCAGACTTAGAATCTTATAGAATGAATACAGGTCTTGAGGGTTTTTTTTTAAGATTTTATTTATTTATTAGAGAGAGAGAGCGAGCGAGCACGAGCGGGCGCGCACGCACACAAGCAGGGGGAGAGGCAGAGGGAGGGGAGAAGCAGGCTCCCTGCAGAGCAAGGGAAGCCTGATGCAGGGCTCCATCCCAGGACTCCAGAATCATGACCTGAGCTGAAGCAGTGGCTAAACCCACTGAGCCACCCAGGTGCCCAGGTCTTGAGGTCTTAAGACCTTTGTGTAAATCCTACGTCTGCCACATACTAGCTGAGCAGCCATTGGCAAACCACTTAAACATTTATTTAACTCTAAAGCAATATTATACTTGTTTTGCTAGTAACCAGTGTGATGAGCACAGAAGTCTGATAGACCTGGATTCAAATCTACCACTTGGACAACTTAAGTCACTTACCGTTTTACACTTTTTTTCTGTGCGTATGGTATTAGAATAATATCTGCTTTTTCAGGGGTTTTGTGAAGATTAAATAAGAAAATATTTATAATGTGTCTAGAACAGTGTTTGAGATATATAATATATTTAAAATTTTTATCTATTATTGTTGCTGTTGACCTATTTCTTTGTATTAAAAGTATTCTCTTTCCTGTGACAATCAGAAGGCTTGTGTTATATCAAGCCAAGCTTATATCAGGGGGAAAAAGATTGGATTTATAAGTCAAGCCACAAGTTAATGACAGTTGTTACTTAAATTGCCATAAACTGGAAGAGAGGGAGCTAGAATTCCTATCATATGTAGAGCAATTAAAAAAATCTTTGGAACTTGTGTCAGAAGTAAGGGACAAAAGATTATCTTTTGCCACTGAGAGAATGGGAGTGAAACCACAGCTAAAATTTGTCTTGGGGCAAAAGGTAAGATATTGTTCATCACAAAAATAATAGTAAATTGGTTCTGTTTCCACAAAGGGCCTGAATATTCCACACTCATTTACTAATTTTGTCTTCATTTTATGTACTATGACCAGGATGGATAGCATAGTGATTAATAGCCTAGACTTTGGATCCAGATTGCCTGGCTTCAGTCTAACTTTGCTACCTACTAGCTACCTGACCTTAAGAAAGCCACTTAATTTCTTCTCATTTGTAAAGTGAGGATAATAATACTGCCTGCTACATAGAGTTGAGATGATTATGTGAGTTAGCTATGGTAAAAGCGCTTTGAACAGTTTCTATCACACAGTAAGTCCTATGACAACATTGCTTAAATAGAATTAGTGGAAGGTATTTTTAAAAGAGTTGATTTGTAGGTTCTACCTAATGTCAAAGGATATAGGATTCTATTCCTCATGCCCCCCCCCTCGCCCAACTAGCTTGACAAATATCTCACCTTTAAAGCCAACTATCAGTTTGTAGAAAGCTTATATATTTAGTGGATAGCCATTTGGGTATGTGTGTTTGTGTGTATGTGTGCATGTGTGTGTGTGTGTGTGTGTGTGTGTGTGTGTGTGTGTGTGTGCGCACATGAGTGAAACTAGATTCCCCTTCTCTTTTCTTATAAATATTCATAAAAGAATAGATAAGGTCTTTGGGCACACTGGGAAAACCAAAACATCATTGAAAGACCTTTGAGTCTTCTGAATTTGTCTGAATTTTAAAAGAAAAATCATGTTGAGCTTTTGCTTGAGTAACAATTAATACAGTAATATTTCTAAAATGTTCTAGTTTGTTCTTTTCTCAGTAAAGGTTCACATTTAGTGATAAACACATGTAAATAAAGACCTCCTACTTCTCCTGATAGGGGAACTGTGAATATTGTAAGAAACATGTACATTGACCCTGCATATATTTTTCTGACTTGTATTTCAGATTTTCTCTGTTCTATGTGGGATTCTCCCATGAAAAATATTTGGGGAATGACCACTTACTTGCAATAATGAGAACAGGACACTGTACTTTGTTTTGTGGATTGTTGCAGTTGCAGTCAAAGTAAAGTATCTGCCAAGTCTTAGGTAGAACTGAAAATGGAAAGTACTTGCATCATTGTTATTGATCCTAGAAACTGCTATTCCCCCTCCCTGAAAATATGTATCCTCTGTTTCTGAATGGTAGGCAGGGTTATACCTGCAGAGTGCTGCCCACTCATGGGATATCATTTTGATAAATTACTTCAAAGGTCTATCAAACTCTTTTTCAAGTATGTAGTGACCTCCTGGGGTCATTTAAGTCCTGATATTTTCAGCTTGGCCTTATTTTCTTGATTAGTTGGGGAAGGTATGCAATGAGAACTGACACTATGCATTGGTATGGTCAGAGGGATCTTATTTCAGCACTTATTAGTCAGTAAACTGAAAATCAAAACAATACAGCACTTTATGAAGTACATGTACCAGGCCCTGTGAATAAGTCAACACTTCATTAAGAAGGAAGGGGTTAAAGAAAAAAAAAAAAAGAAGAAGGAAGGGGTTAAGGAAAAGCAATTGTCTAATGAGATGGGGTAAGCCTGTCACAGAGGACCTCTTCCTAGATATCAAGGATTCTAAGCCCCCATTTAAAAGCTTAAAGAATTTAAGGAAAAGGGTAGAAATACTATGATGTTCCCTTGGAATAATTCATATTCCCCCTTCCCTTTCCCTTCCCTGCTAATTCATAAAACTTAACCTTCCAGATTCTCATTGATTTTTAGATACCTTTCCCATAGTATGACATCATCATCATCTTCATGATAAGCATTATTGGATACTCATTATGTACGAGGTACTGTTCTAAGTGCTTTGCATGTATTGGCCAATTCTTACAACACTATGGGGTAGGTATTATTATTTTCTCATTGAGAAACAGACATACAACATGCCCAAGGCATCCCAGCTAGTAAATGATGTAGCTGAGATTCAAATCTGGGAACTCTTACTCCAGAGTCCATCATGTTAACCACTATAATATCAACCTCAAGAGATACATATGGAAAGATGAAACAAATTAACCATTCCTGTCAGGTCAATGTCCACTTTTGTTTTTGTTTTTTTAGTACTAGGGTTGATTTTGCACTAAACAATCAACAGTCTCTCAGATGGCATTTTGTTAACCTAGTTTACATGTTTGTAAAACAACTCACCAGGGCTTGCAGTGTGGCCTGCTGCCTAGAACTGATGTGGCTGGATATGAAGTCAGTGACCTTGGCAGGTGATTGTTGGATGGAGAATATTTGCTTGCTAGATGTACCCTGTTTTTTTTTTCCTTCATCTAGAAGTTTCTATAGTGTGAGATACATTTTCCATTTGTTCTGAAAACTAGTACATTTTAGAAAATTAGAACCAGTGAATTTCTTGGAACCATCCATCAGATGTAATATCAAATGCTGATTTGTCACTAACCGGCAGGCTCTTTGCTTTGCCATTTCAAAGCATGAGAGGACTCCAAACCTTCTTTGTTGTTGGAGTGTCCCTGAAAATTCATTATATTCTCATTGTGATTTCTTTTACATGGCATCTTGGTATAATACCTTTGATTAAAAGGGGTGTTTTTCTAATGTCTCTGCTTTAATTTAGAAACAACTGATCTGATGTTTTCCAACTTATCTCCACATATGAAAATACATGTGCCTAGGAAAATAGGTGTGTCTAATGAAAAGGCTAACACAATTTCATTAACTCTAAGGTTTTGAACAGCCTGCCATCCAGTGTAGTAATATTTTTGTATCTTGCAAAATACCAAACATCTGCTTGCAATGAGTCTATTTAACACCTTTGGGGTTTTCTTTTCAGTTCAGCTCAATATACCTTGGAACAAGTGAAACTTAATACAGGCAAAAAGTTTGAAACAAGGCATTTGTTTTTGAAAACGATTTTGTAAGCATATTGAAACCAGAGCTCAAATTACAAATACCATTCAGAACAACATCGTGGTAAGATACCTTTAAATGGTATAGAAACTGCCTTCTGTTTTAAGAACCAGCAATGGGACTTTGAACTAAGTATGGCTAATAAGAAGAAAGTAAGTGGCGAAGAATGATACTATGATTAAATCCAAAGAGGCCAAATTCCAAGGTTCAAAGAGATGCCAGGAGTCAGAATCTGAAGTAGATTATCAAAGCCCAGGTAGACACAGTGGTTAAGAGTGGCAAAAAGAAAAAGGCAAAGCATGTATTATCATTAGAACCATCTAAATTGTCTCCCTGCCTTCATTTTTTACCCAGCTTAATTATTTTCTACATTGCCTTCAGAATTTTTCCTAAAGAACATATCAAGTGATATCTCTTCCTGACTACATTCATTGTTTCCCTGTAGGCTTTTGAAAAAAGTTTGGACTTCCTTAAATTTTTTCACTTTCTGCAGTCAACTTATTTTCAGCCTTCTCAAATACTATTTCTATCCTTAGACACCTCATATCTATGCTCAGTGGCTCCAAACTGGGACTGGTGGCATTTGGAATCGTTGGGGTGTTTTGGATTGTAACAATGAGTGAGGATGATATGGGTATTTAGTCATCTGAAGGAAGGGATACCAAATATGTTGTATGGAGTGAAATAGACCCTCACCACTTCAGAATTGTGCCACCAAAAATGCCAGTAGCACCCTTAGCAAGAAGCTGAAAGTTTCTAGCTAAACTAGATTATTTTCGGGTCTCCAGAAATGACTCATGATTTACTAGTAATGTACCCTTGCTTCCGTTCTTCCTTCTCCTTTCTGTGTTTGCCTCTTTACCTTGTTTTGCCTGTCATATTCTGAATAATCTTCATAGAATAACTTTTCCACTGCAGTCTTTCCAGATCTCCACTGAGAAGTAAGCTCTACCTCTTTCCTTCTGGAGTTGCTGAGCATATTGTGATATAGTAGAAAAATATTAATATGAGAGTCAAGAGACCCCAATTTTTGTCCTGGTACTGCCATTAACCAAGTGTATGACATGAGGAAATGATTTATGTTATCTGGACTATAGTTCATTCATCCATAAAATTAAGAAGGTGAAAAAGGTGAGAGGATTGAATTAGACATTACCCAAGTTTCCTTCCACTGCTAACTTTCTATGGGCGCCTTATCACATATCTCATTTTAACGACAGTCTGGGACATCTTTAGGTCCCTCAACATAGTACCCACATATCACGTGCCTCAAATAGCTCTTGACCTGATCATTTCAGAGGATCTTATTTTCCTCACCTTTTGCTGAAGATGGCACTGGCCATTGGCTGTGTAAGTATGTTGTACTTAATCCAGGAAATATGTATGTGTGGACTAAGAGCAAGGACCAATTTTCTGAAGTCACTTAAGACAGGGAAGAACCATGGCCAGTAATCATTTTATAAGGTAATTATTACCATTGTTAACCCTATATATAAAAGATCACATATGTTTAGTGAATGAAAGGGAATGTGGTAGATTTTGTTTTTGCAATATGTGGAAAAGTCTTCTCTGACAAAGTAGCAATAATTATAAAAGATACATCATATAGGTTTATAATCCTGTAATCTGAAACAGGCTATTTGTTTTAAAATTAAAAGTTTTGTAGGTTTCAAACGTGTTCAATTGGCACATGCCTTAATATAAAAGTTCCCTTAGAGACAGGCTAGAATCATACCCATGCTATCTAGATGTACTTCCACAGCTGTGAGTCTGCATTTTGATGTATGGACATAATTCAAAGTACCTAGTTTGCATTATCTTTCCCAGATGCAGGGTTTTTCTTAACCCTTTCTAAAGGATGTCACTAAACCTGAGCATCATGGCTTGACTTCTGTTTGAATCTCAGAACAGTCTCAGCTGTTAACTTGATGAAGCCAATCATGGCAGTTCTCTAGTGTTACCACTTTCACTAAAAGATTATGGACATGTACTGATTCACTGCTGCCCAACATTTTTCTTTTATTTTTCTTTTAGTAAGTCATATAAATGTATTACCTAATTGTCATGACATCCAGGAATATTTTTTGCCCAAGGCCAATCTACCTTGAGGCTAAAGGGTGACTTAGGCTTTGAGTACCCCTTCTTTTATCCCAGGTTTAATTGTGACCTTTTGAATTTCTGGGGCTCCTGTTTTCTCCATGCCTATCTGCTCCCAGAACACTCAACACTTTCTTCGCACTTTGGCCCATGTTTTAGAAATGAAATACTATAGTACTATAAGTTGATTAATTGAATTTAAATTAAAAAAAAAGAAATGAAATACTAAGTCAGGATTCAAATCTAGGCAGTCTGTCTTCAGAGTCTGTGCTCCTGACTATCAGCCTCCACTGGAGTAACTGAGATTAGGAGGTAGGAGTTATAAAACAGTTGTCCAAGAAGACAACACTCTGGCCCTCTCAGTCTATTTCTATCAAAGTTCCTTTGCTAAAAGTGTGGGAAACTATTAACAGGTATATAGACTTTAATGAGGCCTGCTGAGATGGGAATGTTTGTGGAAATCCGATTCTTGGAAATAGGACTTTTATTTAATCATCTTTGTGAGAAACATGCAGGTATGCACTGAATTGCTTTCAGTTATTTGCAACCTTATAGAGAGAAAACAGATAAGTAGCTCGAGTGTGTGGAATGGTTAGGGAGGGCCAATATAGTATTAAAAATGGCAAAGAATGCTTTGCATAAAGGACTAAATTAATTCTTCATTTTGATCAGTTGGTATTATTGACAGTAGGGAACTTTCAGGGAACTTGAAGACCCTGCCTACTGGGAGTAGTGCTGAATCTTGCTCTATGTAACTGCCATCTGTGTGTAGTAAATTGTATTTGCTACCTACATTATGGGAACTCATATCCTTTCTCTATTTGTTTTGGGAATATTTCTGCTAACTCTTTTACCATCCCATTTCAAGATAAGAGGGGCAAATTTGAGAATCCATATGATGAGAAAATACCTGAAATTCAAAATATTGTCTTCAATGTCAAAGTCAAGAAGCAAAGGTTTTTGATAAAGCCACACTTTTTTTATTTTATTTTATTTTTTCAAAGATTGTGTTTGTTTATTTGTCAGAGAGAGAGAATAACAGGCAAAGGGAGAGGCAGGTTCCCCACTGTGCATGGAGCCCAATGTGGGACTTGATCCCAGGATCCTGGGATCATGACCTGACCCAAAGGCAGACACTTAACCAAGCGAGCCACCCAGGTCCCCTAAGTGAAACGTTTTAGGAGGTCCCATTGCATCTGGAACTCTGTTTTAACCAGAGAAATTTTCATGATATTCCTGGTGATTGGACTCAACAAAGTAACCATATATTACCCCATAGAACACAATCCTCACCAATTCTGTGCACATCAGTGGTAAATTGGGAATTAGAAAAGATTGTCTTACTTGTTTTGGATGATAAGTTATGCCACATATCATCAACTATTTCAAGTTTAGTCAGTACTATGGAAGATATGAAGTGAGAGTGCTGCATTTCACAATCATGGCGTCCAATAAGAAGCCTAAAGACAGTAATTTCTTTGAAGGCAGGAATCTAGTTTAACATGATTCCTGCATGTTAACAGGTCCCTACCTGTTATACTCAGTGAGTAATAAGGAAACGATAAATGAAAATAATCCAAGTGATAGATCTTGTTCATCCTATATTTTAGATAGCAACTTAAATCCTCAGGAAACTTGATGATGTAAGACTCATCATCTCCAACCACCATCACCACCACCACCATCACCATAGCAACTAATATTTATTAAACACTAACACTTTTATCAGGTACCATTTATAACATCAGTTATTACAGCAACCCTACAGTTAGGTTTTGTTATGATCTCCATTTTGTGGAGGTTTAAACTGAGATTCAGAAAATTTAAGTAACTTGCCTATGGTCATACAACTATTAAGTGTCAGAACCATGATTCATAGCCAAAAAGTCTGAGTCCAGAACCTATGTATTATTATTTTTTAAGATTTTATTTATTTGACAGACAGAGATTACAAGTAGGCGAGAGGCAGGCAGAGAGAGAGGGGGAAGCAGGCTCCCCACTGAGCAGAGAGCCTGATGCGGGGCTGGATCCCAGGACTCTGGGATCATGACCTGAGCCTAAGGCAGAGGCTTAACCCACAGAGCCACCCAGGTGCCCCCTATGTATTACTCTATGCTGCATTTTTATAGAGTGGAGTGAATTGAAGAGACTCACCTATTCTGACCACCATATAAAGGAATGTAGACTTCTGAAATGCCCAAATAACACATTCAAGGATTGTTCTGAACTGTAAATTCCAAGGAAAGTGTTCTATAGAATCTCATGTATTTTTGAGTTTCTTTTAAAACCTAGGGAGAAAATATAATAGCCCCCATGATTCCTTCTTTCTACCATGATCTTGAGGGGTTTTTAAAAACTGAAAAATTCCACAATTTTAAGGAACTCTGAGCTGTGGGATCTTTACTCCCACATACCTTTAATTTTACTAACCACATCTGCCCTTCAGCAGAATGTCAGTGCCAGGGATATTGGGCAGAAGCCCAGTAGGGGTTAGCCCCCGTGTTATTTATCAGTGTATAGGCTGCAGAATAAAGTATATGTGATAATTGATTCATTCTTCATCAACCTTTGAAGACTGGTAACTCAATTAGCATGTCAGATACTGACTATATGTCTCTTTCAAAAAATCCTCAAAGCTGATTTTGTATTTAGTATTAGATGAGGTGTGAGAGGTGTTTTTATTGTTGTTTATATATTATTAAAAGTTCTTATTTCCTTTGACTATTCTCAGCAGAAGGAGCAGTGTTGCCTTCTTAGTTGGGTTTCTTTCTTCTTTTTAATCTGCATGTTTCAAGAAAGAATCATGATATTTTGAAGTAGGCAGATAAGGAAATAAGAATTTTAAAATTCTGGCCGAAATAATTTTGATTTTCAGTCTCCAGCTGAGAGAATGTGTGTTCAGCTTGTTGGCAGAGCAGCCTTGCACAGTGGCACATATGGCTGGATTGGAAGAGCAATCAGAGGGGTGATAAGGGAAAGTCTGGTCCAGGACTAGGTTACAGTTTTAAGGCAGTGGTATACAAAAGATTTTGATGGAACATAATAGTTAGAAAAAAATTTTTGAGTGTACATGCCTCTGCAAATATATATACATGATAAAACAAAATATTAGAGACATTTAATATTTTCTTCCTTTTCCCTGTGGATCTCTATAATAGCAAAATTCATACACCCTACATTAAAAACCAGTGATTTAGGAGTTATACTGTATGTGACCTAGGCAAGTCTCTTAGATGTTCTGGACCTCAGTATTCCATATGTAATATGAGAACAGTACTAACTAAAGTATGGTTTCAAGTTTAATTTTATGCTTATTTCAATATTCTTTTTCCTAAAGTATTCCCATAGGCTTTAGTCATTCTTTCAGGATGCGGTTTAAGTTGTTGCTTTGGTGGCATTTTCAGTCAAATTATTACTGAAGAATGAGAACCACATTTTTTGTTCTAACTAGAAGTCCTCCAATAACATTTGCACATTCATGTTTATTTACCTGAGTACTTTAATAGAACAAAATATAATTAATAAGTCAAGGTAGTATCACCATTTCCCCCCTTCTCATGTTTTCTTTATTTTCACTCAATCTCTTCCCTCTGTTCTTTGTTAAGTCACTTAGAGATAGTCACAATGGGGATTATTTATTTATTTATTTATTTATTTATTTATTTCAGCCCTTATATGAAAGGCAGTACCAAAATTTAAAAAATAAAGCTATTAGCTATTTCGTTAATTGGTTATTGGATAAAAAAAAAAAAGAATACTGCCTTGTTAAAACTAATCTGGGCTTTTGTAGACCTGTTTGTAAGACACATATTTGCTGTAATTTCCACATGTTTAAAGTACAGAGAAATATATTTTACTTTACCTATGAAATATGAAATCTTACGTATACATTAAATTTTTTTCTAAAGACTTAATGAAAACCAAACCCTCTTGACTATAGTGAAATGAATAATCTTGTATGTGTTTCATATTTTAACCAAGTGTATTCCATTTATGTTATTGAGTAAATTAACAAGTTTTTTTTTACTAATCTTTTGAGTTGGTGAGGTCTATCTCTGCCTCTCCCATGTCTATTATGAAGGTCTTCAAAAAACAGTATATCATAAGAGGTACAACTTTCTAGTCTTTGAAGAATGAAAGATATATGGATTTATAGGATCAAGAAAATTACTTAATGTGGCGCACCTTGATGGCTCAGTCACTGGAGCATCTGACTCTTGATTTAGGTTCAGGTCATGATCTCAAGGTCATGAGATTGAGTCATGTATCTGTCTGGTTCTGCACTCAGTGTGGAGTCTACTTCTACCTCTCCTTCCCTCATTTGCATTCTCTCTCTATATATATATCAAACAATAGTCATATAATAATGTGGTTATAGTATATTTCCATTCAGCTATGTTAATTTGCAATCGCATTTTTTCTTGATTGAATTCTTAGGTAATTTTCATTTGAGTGTATTAATTGGGCACTGATTATTTTGTCACCCAGAATTCATTCACCTTTCTTTTTGAAACCATACCTTTGTAGACCATAACTTTTTATTCTTTGGATCACCTCTTCCCATTCTCTGCCCATGTGCTTATGATAGGCATATGATCTAGGACTGAGTTAATTAGAGCCTTAGGTTCCCCTAAACATTAATTATTAAATCAACGATGGGAATATGAGCCACCTAGAACAAAGAAGATGCAGTGACAGTTTTGTAAAAACTTCTGGGAAAGAGGTTCATGCTCTTTTTAATGGACTTAGAGTTGTGTGAATTAAGTTTTGGAGTTGCTACAGCAATATTATGACTGTGCCAAGCAAATCTGAAATGAATGAGAAGTAGAGATGAAAGTTAAGGAATGAGACATGGGATCTTGGATACTTGCTTGAACCATTACTACAGACCTGTCTATCTGGAACTTTCCATTATATAATTTAGTAAATTCCCTTTTTATTTAAGTCACTCAAGAGTTGTACTTTCTGTCACTCGAGACTAAAAGAATCTAGTTGACCATTGCTGCCCAATTCCAGGGCAAGACCTAGGCTTTATATAGCCACCCACAGTTCCATATCTTTCAACATGAATAGAAAGAGAGTGAGATGGGGTGGGGAAGGGAACATGAAAATGAATATACTGAAGCACTCTGGCCTGGATTAGCAGAATAGGTTAAACTGAGGCATGTTTTTTTTTTTCTTCTCTTTACATGGTAATGTACAATGCAAAGCACTGTGCTAGGAACTGGACATTTGGAGTTGAAAGGTAACTTGAGTTCATAACACAGTCAGCTAATGATGATTCCAACACAAGGAATACTTGCCACGGTAATAGAAGGATGTTCAAAGTACCTATAACTAAAATAAAAAACTTGAACTCTGCTCTGTAGTGTGAATATTAGGCAGCCAAGGAGAAGGAGAAGGCCACTGCAGATAAAGGAAGTAACATGAAACATATTCTTTAGAAGTCCTCAAGTTTTGAATGTCTTATGTAGCTGCTAGCAATGGTGATACAGATTTATATTGGAAGAAAGTTTTGTGCATGATTAACTAGGGGTTCTTGGGTCCCTGAGACAGTAATTAAAGGGCAGATCTTCCTATTTAGAAATGATGCCAGTGCACAGATCTGGGTCAGAATGTTAGAAAAGGAATTAGCTACCCCCTAGAATCCAAGCCACATTATCTGAATGTGTATGCATGCCTCCAGCAGGGTGCCAGTGCAGCACAAAGGAAATGCCATAGATGTGATCTCTGTCCCAAAGGAGGGTGAAATTTGAAATAACCACTTAGGTAGGAGGTGGAAGAATGGAACTGAGCCAGCAAAATTTGCAAATTTCACTGAGCAAATTTTACTTATTTCATTGATGTCTCTGGATATTTACCTCATTTTCAAGTCACAGGTAAGTACATTGTAAAAAATGGAAACCACATAAAAGATGTAATTTGAACAATGAATGGGAAAGTATCTGTAAATTTTTCAGTGTGTGATATAGTAGTCATCTTTCTCTTCTGATATAAGTTAATGGCTCAAATCTCTCCCTTATCATGACCTATATATTCTTAAGAAACTGAAGAATGCCATGTTTCTACCTCATAAAAGAATATCAGATTTTTTTTTTTTTATAAGCCGTGCTGGAAATCTCACACACTTCCTGCCCTTAACTGCCAGTCTTCCTATTCCATCACTGTACTGCTAGTTAGATGGCTTTTAATATGCACTCCACGATAGCAGTTTTCTAGGTGCCCTGGAGGAAAAAGAGCTCTGCCTGAGCAATCATTCTAAATTAAGAATAAAGGTTAGTGCTCAGTTGTGAAGATTTCCAAATTATATTTTCAAGGTATCATCTTAAATCTACTTTCCAAAAGCTGAATATTAATACCACTCAGATTATCATTTACTTTGGTACAAACTGCCTACAATCAGGGTTGATTGTGCTTTAGAATAGAAAAACAGCTTATAGCTGTAGATGATCAAATGATATGTGGCAGTTAAAACACACAGGGGAGGGGCATCTGAGTGGCTCAGTGGGTTAAGCCTCTGCCTTCAGCTCAGGTCATGATCTCAGGGTCCTGGGATTGAGCTCAGCATCATTGGGCTCCCTGCTCAGCAGGGAGCCTGCTTCCTCCTCTCTCTCTGCCTGCCTCTCTGCCTACTTGTGATATCTCTCTCTCTGTCAAATAAATAAATAAATTCTAAACACACACACACACACAGAGGGGAGCTGTGATTTGGAATTTAAAAATGTTTAAATCAAAGGGAACATAAAAATAGTATTAGGGAAATATAGCTTGTTATATAGCTCACAGACTATAGATGCCTATGTTTTAGAAACTAAATATTCCATATAAAAATACAAATTTACTAATTTTACTAAGGTTATTAGATACATTACAGGAGGGTTTATTTAAGCAATATTTATTAAAATATGTAAATGAATCTGTTGGTTTTAATAGATTATGAACTCTGATGAGATGGATAGCATGGAAACAAAGATCCCGTATTTAAAGCTAATGTCAACTGAAAAATGAAGATGGGTCACACTTACAGTTATAATGTATAAATGGGGGAAAATATTCAAATTGCAATTAGAAAAGTATCTGCATATGAGGGAGCACTAGTATTTTGATGGTCATTAAAAGGATCCTGGTGTAATAGCAAAAACACATAACTGTGCTAGCATAATCATCCTACACAATTTGTTCAAAAACATGGCATAAGTAAAAGTTTATGAATAGAGGGGAGGAAATAAGGAAGGAAAGGTTGGCAGGGGGAAAGAGAGAGACATAAGGAAGGAAGGAAGATGGAAGGAGAAAGAGATATATCTTAAAAAATAATTTGGTTTATTAAATTAAAGAGTATGTGGTGAAGGTTGAGATGTTGGTAGAGAAGATGTGGTACTATTTCATTACCATGCAGACTTGGGAAAGGAATTATTCTCACTGAAGTCCAGGGAAGTTTCTTGCCCTGGGCAACTCATTTATTAATTCTTACATGTATTCCTTTATTCATTCAGTGGACATGTATTTCCTGGGCAATTATGATGTAGAGGCATATAATTATTAGTAAAAGAAAGGAGGATATTGAAGGTAAATTAAACATCATATTGCAAAGTTGGAGAAATACTTGCATTTGTGAATCAGGAATGAGTAAATCTGGGTTGTGGAGAGAGAGAGAGACCTAAGCTTTGACCATATTCTTGAAGTCTTCCAGTTGTACTTGTGCATCCTAAAAGACTCATTAGAGAACAATGCCTCTGAATGCTAAACTGGAAAATGGGGACAATAAGGTTATTCCTTTGGCTTTGGCATCAAGTTAGTTGAATGACCTTGGTCCAACCCTTAAGCTTTCTGTACCTCAGTGCCTTGTCTAAAAAAGAAGATAATCCTGTAATGCTGTTTGCCCTGGCCTCACATGGATGAATTTGGGATTAATTAGATTAAAGAAGTGATCAGTGAAGCACATTACTGTTCCTCAGAGATGGGTACTAAGTGAGCAGGGTGAATAACATTTCAAATGTCAGCTATAGAGCTGTAATTGGGGTTTATTTTAAATGGGTAACTTTGTGAAAACCAGGGCAAATGGAAAAACCAGTTTTAGACTTTCAGAACAATTAAGGAAGTATAGAGAGGTCACATATATCTCATACTCAATTTCCATTATTGTTAACATCTTAGTATGGCATATCTGTAAGGTATATTGATGAATCAATGCATTATTATTAAGTAAATTCTGTATATTATCAGATTTCCTTAGATATTACTTAATGCCCTTTTTCTGTTCCAAGATATTATATCCAGGATATTGTATTTATTGTGTTTCTATTTAGGCCCCTCTTATTATATTGGCTCTGAAACCTTCCTTATTTTTGATGACCATGACATTTTTTAAATTGTGGCAAAATATGCATAACATAAAACTTACCATCTTAACCATTTTTAAGTGTAACCATCACTACTACCCATCTCCAGAACTCTTCATCTTACAAAACTGAAACTCCATATTCATTGAACACTAACGCCATCTTCTCACCTCTTTCAGCCTTAGTAACTACCATTCTACTTTCTGTCACTCTGGATATCTCATATAAGTGGAATCATTCAGTATTTATCCTTTTGTGACTGGCTTATTTCATTTAACATGTCTTCAGTGTTTATCTCTGTTGTAGAATGTGTCAGAATTTCTTCCCTTCTTAAATTGAGATAATATATATATACATATATGCATATGTAATATATATGTAGCATACAAATATGTATATACATACATATGTAATACATTTGTAATATATATATTTATTTTTATAAATATTTTAATATTTATAAAATAATTTATAAATAATAAAATAATATATTTTATTTTTATAAATATATAAAATATTTATTTTTGATAAAAATATTTATAAAAATAAAATATATTATATATTTATATATGATATATATTTGTTGAATAAAATATATTTATATATTACATATAAATACACATGTCAATAAATAAATAAATACATATATTAATGGACACTTGAGTTGGTTTTACCTTTAGCTGTTGTAAATAATGCTTGTGTGTACATAAGTTTACAAATATCTCTTTGACCCCTGCTTTTAATTCTTTTGGGTATATACCAAAAAGTGGAATTGTTGAGTCATATGATAATTCTATTTTCATTCTTATTTAAGAATACCATAGTGGCTGCATTATTTTGTATACCTGGCACAAGGGTTCCTTTTTCTCCACATCCTTGGCAACAATTATTATTTTCTAAGTTATATATCTATAGTAGCCTTCCTAATGGGTGTGAGGTAATATTTGATTTGTATTTTTCTAATTATTAGTGATGTTAATTATATTTTCATATGTTTGTTGGCCATTTGTACATCTTCTTTAGAGAAATGTCTATTCAAATCCTTTGCCATTTTATAATCAGGTTGCTTATTTGTTGTTATTGTTGACTTGTAGTAGTTCTTTATTTAATCTGAAACTAGTTTAATCTAAACTATTTAATCTGAAATTTGAGAATGCAAATTTTAAAGAGCTTTACAAACTGTTTTTATGTAAGTGCTCAACTAATCTGACATTTTAGTTTTTTTTTAACAGATTTTTAAGCTTATCCCCTCATTCTTAATACTGCCTACCCCATACTTAATTTAAGATGACTCAGAGATGTGTGATTTAGAAAAGAATTGTTATGCAATGGAAAGAAAGAAAGAAAATAAAGAATAAGTGAATCAATGTAGTCATAAAAAGTATCTCTAAGATATTTCTTGGATTTTTAATTTGTCCTTTGAAAAACATTAAGCTTATACTAGCAAATTAAAATTAATTTTGTTTCCGGAACAGCTAGCCTGTTGCTAGCTTTCCTAAAATGTTTCCCCTCTCCATAAACAGGAAGGGTCAGATCCCTTCAGACCAAGTTTCAAATTGCTGGAACTTCTTCTTAGGAAAGAGGAATTTATCCCTGTGAAGCAGGGACAGGTAGCCCAGGGAACAGAGGGATGTCACCCACCATTTCTAGAGATGATCATTATAACATTTCACCATTCTATCCCACCCTACCTCCATTTTTAATCTATACCTTTTCTCAAACCACTTACTCTTCTAGTTTCCATTGATCATTATCCTCCCTTTTTAAAGAATAAAGCCACCCAACTGACCTACCTGAAGTATTAGTTGGCAGAACTGGTCTTGGACCTATAGCTTATAATTTCAACTTGTTATTAGGCTTCCTTCCAAAGTAGTAGATAGAAATGTGTTTTGGACAGGATTTGAAGATCAGGAAGAGAATTACTGAAGAGTCTTCAGCTTTTCTCCTAGGAACCATTTGTTTGTCTGAGCACATGTGTTTAGGTATACTGAGAGAAATATGTCCACATTGAGCAGGCTGATGTTTACATCATCTTCAGGGCACTATCAGATATAATTGCTACTGGCAGGGCTAAGATAGGAGAAGAAAAAGAGGAAATGGTTAAAACAGAAGTATGTAAGATGGAAAGTGGTAGAGTTACACTGGTGGTGAAATTGGTGATTTGCATAGTACCCAGAGCACCCTGCTTGCTTGGAATGGTTAGGAAGAGCAGAATGTCTATAATAATGAAACCAAACACAGTACTTGGTACTGTACATGTAATATCTCATTTAATTCTCTCAACGACCCAATAACATAGGTACTATTATTATCTCCCTCATTTTACAAAGGAAGAGATGAGTCCTAGGGAGGTTAAGTGAATTGTGCAGGATTATAAAGGAAAACTTAAGGATCAGACCAGGTTTTTCTGACTCCATAACTCTTATTACTAACCCAACTTTGGTGTTTTTCCTTCTTTTATTGCTTACTAGTTGGTGGAGGGTAAAAAAAAAAAAATAAAGGTCAAAAAAATGTATTTTCCAACATGGGAGAGAAAATGTCTTGGCAGGAGTATGGTACTAGAAAGAAAACTAGAGTTGGCAAAGAGGGAGAAGAGTTAGATGACAGTTAAAGGCACATATACAAGAAAATATTTTGTACCTGATGTCTTAGTGACTCCAGTGTCTTCTTATATATCAACAAAGACAAAATGAAAATATAAAATATGATTTTTAATTTCAGAAAAGTAGTAAAAGTGTTCTCTCTTTAATGAGTATAGGTTAAATATATGTAAAGAGTAGTTCATAGGTCAGGAAACAAGGTCAAGTAAGATCTTATAGATGGATACCAAAAAAAATATGAACATAAAAGAAATATCAAGGAAAACAAGACATGCTCATGCTTTTCTAGAGCATTTTAGGATTGCTTACCTTAGATACCTAAACCATTTTCTATTTATCCTGTTTATTCTGTTTATCCTGCTGTTTGGGCAATTGCCAGTTATAATCTCTATAATTCTGACAAGTCACTGCCACATTGATAAATCCAGGGATAATGCTGGTTCCTATGTAATCCCAGGGGACAGATCAAGTTAGAGTTTGTCATTAATATCGCTCTGTGACAAAAACAAGGTCCCATATGTGGAAACTGAGTTAAACACTTGCTAGAATAACTGGGGAGGAGGATGCCTTTTTTAGGTATGCTGTTGGTGTAATACATTTAGGTTTTGTGGGCTGCTATGTTTCAACAAATCTCCCTGGGAAGTGGTTTTATATCTTGGTTACAGTATTTCTCTTAAAACCATTTAATCTCTAAGACTTGATCTTGATAGTCTTCCCTATTTTTCCTATGTGCCATGAATTTTGCATTCTGACAGGGGTTTGACCTTTGGAGAAACAGACTTCTCTTGGGTCGCTCCTGTGATACAATTTTTTTTTTTTTAACGTCCCAGGTGTTTTAGAAACTGTTTATCTGTGTTTATGATGTGCTTTCTAAACAGGTCAGTTCTTCACTGATTTATTCTCATCTACATATGCTATGGAATCCTCTTTGATAGGAACAGAATTACCCGTGCATTTGGAGATACTTTTCCTAGCAGACTTCTATAGACCAGGACTTCCAAGTAATTTGCAATGTGCCACAATGAAATGTAATCCCTTGAGATTACCCAATAACAGCATAAAGAATGGTAAATCTTAAAACAAAGCTTCCTCTACTTTTCTCTACACAAAGATGTTTCTTTTTTTTTCCATTTTATTTTATCTTCAGTGTTCCAGCATTCATTTTTTATGCACCACACCCAGTGCTGCATGCAATACATACCTTCCATAACACCTACCACCAGGCTCACCCAACCCCTCACCCCCTTCCCCTCCCAAATCCTCAGTTTGTTTCTCAAAGTCCACAGTCTCTCATGGTTTGCCTCTCCTTCCAGTTTCCTTCAACTCACTTCTCTCTATCTCCAAATGTCCTCTACATTACCATAGACTCTCATTTGTTAAATTGACAGAATTTTTTCATTTTTCCATCCCATTGAGCCACTCTTTATACAGCCATGAGTGACACTTATTAAGCAATTATCATGTGATAGGTATAGTGTTACATGCTTTGCATATATTATCTTTACAAAACCCCAGTACATTATTAGTTCCATTTTACAGATGAGAGGATTGAGGCTCAGAGTGTTTGAGATTCCCAAAGGCTGGCACCTATTAATATTAAAACTAAGATTCAAAATCAGTCTGTCTGACTTTAGGGCAGGTATTTTTAAACAATTCACTGATATTACTTAGGATATAGGCTAAAAAGACCCTAAAATACGGTGTTTAAAAAATGTAGAAGTTTCTTTCTCATTCAGTTCTCTCTGGATGGGGCTGCTCTGCTCTGTGGGATGCCTTAGGGATACAGGTTCCTTTCATCTTATGACTCCATAGCGATATAGGAATGTCCCTTATCTGCATAGTCAAAGACATCTGCATTCCAGCCTGTAGAAAGGAGGAAAGGGAGGATGTACAGGTCAAGTATTTTCATTTCTAAGAATGTGAAACAGAAGGTGCATATATCACTTTGTTTATATCTTTTGGCTACTCATATAGCCACATTTTGTTGTAAGGGAGCTGTGAAATGTAGTCTATAATTGGTCAGACATGTGTCTTGCTAGAAACTGGGGAGGGGTTTTATTACTAAAATGAGTAAGGAAAGAAAAAATTTCGAGGGATGACCAGCAGTCTGCCATACCCCTATAATACCTGATGCTATTCTTCATCACCCCCCTCTAGTATAAACCAAGACAGCATCAATAGATTATCTTCTGTAGGGTAGACCAGAGTGAAGTTAGACACCCTTGATATAATAGGTATAAAGATTCAGAGATGGGGAGTTTTATACAGCAACTTAAACTTACTTACATTTTCATACTAATGATGAAGTTCTAGAACCTAGGTGAGGTTCGGTGGGCTGAGGTCCGGAGCCGATGACCAAGAAAGAATTCTTGAGACATCTTTGGTGCAAAATGGTGGTTTATTAAAGCACGGGGACAGGATCCGTGGGCAGGAAGAGCTGCTGCCCCGGGTTGTGAGGGTAGGCATGTTATATACCTTGTGGTTGGGGGAAGGTGAGGGAAAGGGATGGGAGGTTTCAACAGAGTTTTCACATGTTAAGGAGGGCCTACAAGGTGCTGGGGCGGGGTGGGGGGGAGGTCTTGCCCTTATGGCTTGATCAATGTCGTCTTTAGGTCAGGCATTAACATCAAGATAGTTGGGAGATTCTTGGTGGGGTATTATGATCCTGCTGTCATTTACATTCCCTTCTACCTCAGCCTCCTCCAGTTTACGGTGGGGAGGGAGACATTAGGGCTTCAGGAACTGAGAGTTATTTGCCTCTGGAAATTTGTGATATTGATAAGGTAACCTCCCTGTTTAGATCTCTAGGACATCTATAGAGCAAGGGAGATTCCTGTTCTGTAGGATTGCGATCCCCGCAAGTTAACTATTTATCATTTTATGGCAGTCAGGGGTGCCTAAGGAATGCTACACATATGGAGGGGAGCGGGTGAAGAGGGGGTGCAAGGCGCCAGCTTTTGCTCTGTCCTCAGCCAGCCTCCTGCTCCCTCTTCACTTATATTCACTGTTTTTTATAGCCCTTCTTGAAAAGTTTGGTTTAAGAGAAACTGATTGTTTTAGCATTTCTGTAGTAGTCAAACTTTTGCTGTCTTTAGTCATTTTTTCAGTTATTTCTCTATTGTAACTATTGACAACCTGAACCATCAAGTTAATCTCTTTCTTTAGATTTTTATTTTTTAAAATATGCATTAGCTTCATTTTTTCTGAGCATTTTACTCAATTTGAAAGAACATGGTCCCTAGAATATTGATAATGCTTTTGATATGGTCATTCATGGATTTATTCATTTCTATGTCTCAGTGTATGCAAGTGTACAGACTGGCAGTTGCTAAGGTAAAGGTTCAGGAATAAGTTTCATGGTTTATAGCAGACCTATTTGAGTCTTAATGATGTTTTAGAATATAGGTGAGGTTCAATGGGGTGAAGTCTGGAGCCTATGGCCAAGAAAGAATTCTTGAGACACCTTTGGTACAAAATGGTGGTTTATTAAAGCACAGGGACAGGACCCCTGGGGAGGAAGAGCTGCTGCCCCAGGGTTGTGAGCAATGGTAGTTTATGTACCATGGGGGTGGGGGAAATAAGGAAAAGGGAGGTTTCAATAGAACTTTCATATGCTAAAGAGGACCTACAAGACACCGGATACCAGAGGTCTTGCCATGTCAAGGTTGTTTTTTCCCCTCTGGCAAGATATTAACATTATGATAGCTGGGAGAATCAACAGATGAATGGATAAAGAAGATGTAATACACACACACACACACACACACACACACACACACAATGGAATATTATGCAGTCATCAAAAGAAATGAAATCTTGCCATTTATGATGATGTGGATGTAACTAGAAGGTATTATGCTTAGCGAAATAAGTCAATCAGAGAAAGACAACTATCATATGATCTCCCTGATATGAGGAAGTGGTGATGCAACATGGGGGGTTAAAGGGGTAAGAGAAGAATAAATGAAACAAGATGGGATCAGGAGGTAGACAAACCATAAGAGACTCTTAATCTTACAAAAAAAAAAAAAAAACTGAGGGTTGCTGGGCAGAGGGATATAGGGAGAGGGTGGTGGGGTTATGGACATTGGAGTGGGTATGTGCTATGGTGAGTGCTGTGAAGTGTGTAAACCTGGCAATTCACAGACCAGTACCCCTGGGGCTAATAATACATTATATGTTTATTAAAAAATTAAAAAATTAAAAAAAAAGATGGCTGGGAGAGTCATAAAGAATGTCACATATGTCCCACCTATGAGTGGGGTGGGGGAAGGTTATAGGGTGTCAGCTTTTGCTTTGTCCTCAGCTAGCTTTCTGTTCCCTCATCAGTAAGTATGACTGGCATGGAAAGATGTTCTTTCATAGCAACCACTGAGGCTGTGGTTTCACAGATGACAATTCTTCACCTCACAGAAGAGGATGTGATAATGAGGTTTTTTGGAGTAGTAGTAGCTCTTCTGGGCTTCCTTCAGGAAAATTTCATTCTAAAGTTTGGGAAGGAAATACTTGGTACACATGCAAATACTTCTTCAAGAGAATTTTGTAAAGCCATCCAAGAAACTGGATTGTATAAGAAAACTGACAAAATTAGCATTGAAATAGTAGAAAATGTTTCTTTGTGGGAGTTCCCATTTGAATGTTAATGTGAGTTGTGGGCAGGTAAATGAATGATATGAAGAGAAATGTGGAGTTGACAGGCTTGATGGGTAACCCTCTCATTTTCCAGAACTTTCCAGAACTTTCTATACCTTATTCAAAGTCCATGAGAAATGTTTTCTTTGAAAACAGATTACTGAAAATTTGTTTCTCTGAAAATGATTGTCATTAGATGGAAAAGCTGATCCAGTTTATCTGTACAAACCAAAGTTAGCTGATTCTTTTCTAAGACCAATCGGACCAGAAGGCATTCTGCTTACATACTTCCCTATCACAAGACCAATATCAAGATTCATTGTTATTTATCACTATACAGCTTAAATGTTAAGGCTGCCTGCTTAATTGGCAATGATCCCTATTGAATTTTTAACTTATGCTGAAAGGGTGGATGCTGGTGGCTGTTTTTATGAGGTGTTTGGTGTTTTATTTTGGTTTAAATCTGGTTTTATTGTCAGAAGATGCATTATACCTACTGGAATTTCTACTGCTCAATGTATAGGTTATCTCCACTATGACAGCTCTGTAACTTCAATGTCAGATACACTGCTCCCAAGTCATACTAGATTTACGCATTCTATTATACTTCTATTGAACAGCTCTTAATCTGCTCAGAAGAAAACATGCTACAACCAGCAAATTTTATCCCCTTTCATTTAATAAGAACATTTCTTGGCAAGAGTGGACAATTGCATTGAGAAACATTCCAACTAGATCTGGCCAGTTTTGAAAAGATTTTGAAAGGTTAACCCTATAAAAACCAAACATTGGTTGATACTTTAATGTTATCATAATATCCAAATTCTAACCTTATTCTATTTACTGATTTGTTCCCTCCCCCAAATGCGAATAATTCCTAGGAATCTTGCCTAATGTAATCTCCATTTTAGTTACTAGAAGGTGGATTTTGTCTACAATAGAATTCCATGCTGAAAGAGATACAAATGGACTTCTTGGGATAACTTTACTGCAAAATCTTATATTGGTTATATTTCAAAGAGTGAGTTTTCAGTTGTGGTACTCGAGGATTCATACAGCAGTGGGCTGTGTTATGATGGGGTTGTTTTCAGAATTTATGGAATGTTTTTATCTGAAGGAGACATATTTGAAATTAAGAGGAAAGAGGGCAGTGTTTTCTTCTATAGCTTGCATTTTGAGTTATGTAATGTCAGATATTAAAGCCAGTTCATTGTTCTCATTTTTTTTTCTCCTAAGGCAGTGTTAATGTAAAATAACAAGATTTGGGGACAGAGACTATTGCTATTTTCCTCATTTGTACAAAGGGGATTATAATAATGCTTGACTTGCAAAGTTGTGGTAATGATGAAGTTGATGAAGGAACAGAAGGCTGGCTGAAGACAAAGCAAAAGGCTGACACCTTGCAACCCCCCCCAAACCTCCCTGAGTGGGACATATGTGACATTCTTTAGGAATCTCCCACCCATCTTAGTGTTGATGCCTTGCTAGAGGTCAAAAGGACCTTGGCAGTGGCAAAGCCTCTGGTATCCAGGATCTTGTAGGTCCTCTTTGGCATTGAAACCTCCCTTTTCCTTACCTTCCCCCAACTCCATAGTACATAACTGGCCACCCCTCACAACCCCGGAGCAACAGGTTTTGCTGCTCACAGGTCCTGTCCCTGTGCCTTAATAAACCACCATTTTGCACCAAAGATGTCTCAAGAATTATTTCTTGATTATCGGCTCCAGACCTCACCCCACCAAACCTCACCTATATTCTAGAACTTCATCAAACTGAATATAAATATTGTTAAAAATTTTAAATATATGGATGACAATAGCAAAAGCCTCTAAAGAGAAAGTAGACTCTAGCTAGCTTTGGATTATCCATACATCTATTTTCTGATTTTTTTTTTTTTGTCCTCTCTTCTCTCTTGTTCATGTTCTTGATCTCCTCTCTCTCTTTCTTTGTCTCTCTCCCCTGTCCTCTGAATACTGTCCTTTCCCTTTTAGGGCATTACGTTTTCTCATATTGATGCTGGAGTTATCTAGTATTTCTTTTTATGTCTTCTTTGACATCTTTATATAGTGGACATCTCTAATAAATTAGAATTGTACTCAGAAATCTCTTATCCCTGAAGACCCCAGAAGGGCTAAGCAGTACTTAGAGCAGAGGCAGAAGAAAAATGTGTGAGAAAGAGGAAAAGTATCAAAAGTAAAATAATGAACATTAATGTTGACAACATGACCTGTTTCTTGAGCATCTCTTTTATTGTCTAGCACCATAAGTTACAAGGTACTGGGAACTTTAATGATTGTCTCATTTTCCCGACGTGGTAAATATCTTAGACTTGAAAAAAATTAGATAATAGCTACTGGGTAATATAAAAACAAATCTCAAGACAGACTAGTTACATTATAACTATAACTGCCAGGTATGATATCCCTGCACTAATTTACCCATTTGGTGTTTTCCCTGGGGTGGAAAGTTGGCTGTGTTATTTCAATTACTGTAAAATAGTTGGCTTTGAATGTGAGTGCCATCTTTCTCCCTTCTTATTCAGATTCTTCTTCCTTCTGCCCTCAAGGTCTGACCTTGCATCTGCCTTTAGTTTCATAGTCCTTACTCCTTTTTCTTCCTGAAGCCAACCCCCACTCTTAGCATTTTGAATGCCATTGACTTTATAAGATACTCATTCCTATAGCTCAGCAGTTCTACCTTGTTGCAGCTACTGTAGCTGCAACTTAACCTCTTATCTTTTTCAAAAGGAAAGATGAACCTAAGCAGCAACCCTGGCAAAGCAAACTACTCAGAAACTGGCTTGATGTTATCTCTGAGATATTTGCTTAGTTTGCAGAAGCAAATGTCATGCATGCCTCTATGTTGCTTAGTATGATTTGTCACTTGGGATCCTCAAGCATTTTATATGAGGCCCTGACTGGCTCAGCTCCTCATCAGAATGCACTACAATTTGTCCACTTCAAATCCACCGGGAGCAGAGGGCATTTACTTTGACATCTGCTCTTTGGAAGCAGCCCATTAATACTGCACTTCATGTGTCAGGGTCTCAATGAAATACTTTTCTCTTAGTTATTTTATCCACAATAAGATGGCCTGGTTCAAGGTCAGTGCCAACTCTAAGCTGTTTTTCTTTTTTTCTTTTCCCTTTTGATAGTCACTATATGTCCTTTTCTATTTATAATCCACAGAGCCTCTCTGCTCAAGTACCAGTAACTGTGGTGCAAAGTGTGGAGTGGGGCCAAACCTACTGGTCTCCTAGGACTTTGTCCACTCACAGAGGTGCCTCAATAAACTTCCCACTGATCTCCTGTACTTTGGTACTTCTTTTATCAATATGTTTTCCAAAACATATTAATGAAAATTCCTCCTAATATAGATACTGTTATGTAGTTAAAACCTATCATATGCCACATGCTAAACTAGATATTGAGCATACACTATATTATCTCACCTAATCCCTATGGAACCACTTTAGGGAAGGTGCAAACTTAGGTTCTGAGAAATTAAGCAGCTTGCCCAGTCACATGGGTAGGCAATGTGGAATCTAGGGCTAATAACAGCTTAAAGTTTTAACTGTTCCTGTGCTAACACTATTTTTAAAATATTCAATTATTTGTTCATTATTTTCAGGCAAATGACATTTATTGAACATTATTTTGAAACTGCCACTATGCTAGGGACTTGGGATATAGCTCAAAACATAGTGCCTACTTTGTACATATCAAATATGCTAGGGGAGAGAGACAAACAGATAAATGTCATAAAAATAAGTGTTAAAGGCATACAGATGGTGCAATGGAAACCCAGAGGTGGGGTACCTAACCCAGTGTAGGGTATGTTATTTAACCTGTTGTCTCACAGAATAAGAATATTCTCTCTCTCTCTCTCTCTCTCTCTCTCACACACACACACACACACACACACACACACACCCTGAATCCCTAGATTAGATAGGTCTTCTTTTCCCCTTTCCATTTCCTCTGGATATCTCTGTCATAGCACTTATTCATTTTATCCATTCACTTTAACAACAGTTTATTTAACAACAACACTTAACAACCTCTCTGTGTGCCAGGCACTATTTTAGGCACTGGGAACAAAGCAATTAACAAAACAAAGTCTTGCCTGCTTGGATTTTACTTTATAGTGTGTAGACAAACAAGAAACCAATATATAAATGGATACAGAATAAAATGGAAGATGATGAAAGTGATAAAAAGGAAAATAAAACAGAATGAGGAGGTAGAGAATGATAGATAATATTATTTTATAGGGAAGACTTCTGTGGGAGTGTGGCACTTATGCAGTACTGCAATTACTTGTTTATAATTCTGGCTCCTCCTGGATATTCTGCACTTCTGGAGGTAATGGGCCATGTCTTAGTTTTCTTTGTATTCCCAGACAAGGAAACCCAGAAAGTTGGGAGGTATTGACTAAAGCATGGTTGAAGTAATGAATCAGTGAATCAGGAGATATCAAGAATTGAAGGTCAGATGATGGGTAGGTTAAAGGAGTGAGAGAGCCTGAGTGCTAGGAGATTCTGGTCTGAGAATAGGACACTTTCATTTAAGATTTAAGAGCTTGGATAATTTCAAATGATTTCATGGAGGCTTTTTGGCTAGTAGTGGAGTAGAGGTGAAGGCTACTGAGTTGAATAGCTCATACTGTGAGGCTAGGCAGTTCTCAAACTTGGTTACATATTCTAATCACTTAGAGAGCTCTTAAAAATGAGTCATGGGGACTTACTGTGGAAAATTTTGATGCAGAAGTTCTGAGTAGGCTTCAGAAAATTTGTTTTGTAATAAGCTCCACAGGAGATTCAGATGCAAAAAGCCACTAGACTAGAAAGTAAGAATTTGATTCATGTGGGTTTTGAAGTCATACAAGTTCATGCTAGGACTGAGTTGAGAGGAGGCCCATGAACCAGGAATAATAGTTTTTAATAAATATTTTAAAATTAACATATAATTTATTATTTGTTTCAGGGGTACAGGTCTGTGGTTCATCAGTCTTACACAATTCACAGCACTCACAACAGCACATACACTCCCCAATGCCCATATCCATCCCCATCCCTCCCAACACCCTTCCCTCCAGCAAACCTCCCTTTGTTTCCTGAGATTAAGAGTCTCTTATGGTTTGTCTCCTTCTCTGGTTTCATCTTGTTTCATTTTTCCCTCCTTCCCTTATGATCCTCTGTTGTGTTTCTCAAACTTCCTCATATCCGTGAGATCATATGATAATTGTCCTTTTCTGATTAACTTATTTTGCTTAGCCTAATACCCTCTAGTTCCATCCATGTTGTTGCAAATAGCAAGATTTCACATTTTTTGATGGCTACATAACATTCCAGTGTGTGTGTGTGTGTGTGTGTGTGTGTGTGTGTGTGTGTGCATACACACACACACCACTTCTTTATCTATTCATCTGCTGATGGACATCTAGGCTCTTTCTAGCTTCTGGTTCCTATAGTTTGGTTCCTGTGGACATTACTGCTATAAACATTGGGGTGCATGTGCTCCTTCGGATCACTACATTTGTATCTTTAGGGCAATACCCCGTAGTGTAATTGCTGGGTCATAGAGTAGCTCTATTTTCAACTTTCTGAGTAACCTCCATACTGTTTTCTAGAGTGGCTACACCAACTTGCATTTCCATCAACAGTGTAGGAGGGTTCCCCCTTCTCTGCATCCTCTCCAACACCTGTGGTTTCCTGACTGGTTAATTTTAGCCATTCTGACTAGTCTGAGGTGCTATCTCACTGTGCTTTTAATTTATATTTCCCTAGTGCTGAGTGATGTTGAACACTTTTTCATGTGTGTTTTGGCCATTTGGATATTTCCTTTGCGGAAATGTCTATTCATGTCTTCTGCCCATTTCTTGATTAGGTTATTTGTTCTTTAGGTGTTGATAAGTTCTTTATAGATTTTGGACAATAGTCCTTTATCTGATATGTCATTTGTGAATATCTTCTCCCATTTTGTAGGTCATCTTTTGATTTTGTTAACTGTTTCCTTTGTTGTGCAAACACTTTTTATCTTGATGAAGTCCCAATAGTTCATTTTGCTCTTGCTTCCCTTGTATTTGGTGATGTTTCTAGGAAGTGCTGTGGCTGAGGTCAAAGAGCTTGCTGCCTGTGTTCTCCTCAAGGATTTTGATGGATTCTTCTTTCATAGGTCTTTCATCTGTTTTGAGTGTATTTTTGTTAGTGGTGTAAGGAAGTGGTCCAGTTTCATTCTTCTGCATGTGGCTGTCCAATTTTCCCAACACTGTTTGTTGAAAAGACTTTTGTTTTTCTATTGGACAGTCTTTCCTGCTTTGTCAAGGATTAGTTGACCATAGAGTTAAGGGTCCATTTCTGGGCTCTCTATTCTGTTCCATTGATCAATGTGTCTGTTTTTGTGCCAGTACCATACCATCTTGAGGATTACAGCTTTGTAATAGAGTTTGAAGTCCGGAAATATGATGCTACCAGCTTTGGCTTTCTTTTTCAATACACCTCTGGCTATTTGGGTTTTTTCTCTCCATATAAATTTTAGGATTATTTGTTTCTTTCTTTGAAAAAAATTGATGGTATTTTGATAGGGATTGCATTAAATATGTAGATTGTTAAATAGGTAGCATAGAAATTTTCACAATATTTGTTCTTCTAATCCATGACCATGGAATGCTTTTCCATTTCTTTGTGTCTTCCTCAATTTCTTTCATGAGTATTCCACAGTTTTCTGAGTACAGATGCTTTGCCTCTTTGGTTAGGTTTATTTCTAGATATCTTATGGTTTGGGGTGCAATTGTAAATGGGATCAACTCCTTAATTTCTCCCTCTTCTATCTTATTGATGTATAGTAATGCAACTGATTTCTGTGCACTGATTTTATATCCTGACACTTTACCGAATTCCTATATGAGTTGTAGCGGTTTTGGAGTGGAGTCTTTTGGGTTTTCCACATGAAGTAACATCATCTGCAAAGAGTGAGAATTTGACTTCTTTGTCGATTCAGATGCCTTTTATTTCTTTTTGTTGTCTGATTGCTGAGGCTAGGATTACTAGTACTATGTTAAATATCAGTGGTGATCGTGGATAGCCCTGCTGTGTTCCTGACTAAGGGGGGAAAACTCTTAGTTTTTCCCTATTAATAATGATATTCACTGTGGGTTTTTCATAGATGCTTTGATGATATTGAGGTATGTACCCTCTATCACTACACTGTGAAGAGTTTTGATCAACGAAGGATGCTGTCTTTTTTCAAATGCTTTTTCTGCATCTATTGAGAGTATCATATGGTTTCTGTTCTTTCTTTTATTAATATATCACATTGAATGATTTGTAGATACTGAACCAAACTTGCAATTCAGGAGTAAATCCCACTTGGTAATGGTGAATAATCCTTTTAATGTACTTTTGGATCCTACAGCCTAGTATGTTGTGAGAATTTTTGCATCCATGTTCATCAAGGATATTTGTCTGTAATTCTCCTTTTTGATGGAGTCTTTGGTTTTGGGATCAAGGTAATGTTGGCCTCATAAAATGAGTTTGGAAGTTTTCCTTCCATTTCTATTTTTTGAAACACTTTCAGAAGAATAGGTATTAGCTCATCTTTAAATGTTTGATAGAATTCCCCTGGGAAGCCATCAGGCCCTGGGCTCTTGTTTCTTGGGAAATTTTTGATTACTGCTTCAATTTCATCACTGGTTATGGTCTGGTCATGTTTTCTATTTCTTCCTAGTTCATTTTTGGTAGTATATATGTCTCTAGGAATGTATCCATTTCTTTTAGATTGTCTAATTTGAAGGGGTTTTACACAGGGATGAGAGATGTATCAAAGTCTTCTACCAATTAGGGTCTATGTAGAATTTTAAACATCAATGTGCAGTTGGGTGTGCTCCTGCATGAAAGGAAAGCCTGGGTATCAGAGCTTGCTTGATATATTTGAAATCATTGAAGTTAGAAATAGTCTGTTTTACTTAGATGTACAAACAGCGTTGCTTAGAAGACAAAGACCCTAGCTCCATTTCTGCATTTCAGAGAGAACTTGTCCAGTTGCTTGGACAAACCTCTGTAATATAGGCCTGCCTTTGGGGAAAAAGTGGATAAATCCTAAAGCATTTCTGAGAGTTTTTAGACCTAATAGTATGCATAGCTATAAGTAAGAGCAATTTATTAGGCACAGTTATATGCAAAGTGTTTCCATCCTACCTGCTAAGAAAGAAAAGTTACTTTTTCCTAAAAGCACATAGTGGGAAGAATAGCAGTTATATATGCTTTCTGAATATTTGAGGTTTTGTGGTATCAATATACTCATTATGGCTTTGAGGTAAAAATTACCAGGAACTTACACAAAGTTTGAGATTTTTCCCTAGACAGGTGAGATCCCCTCTAAAAACAAAACAAAAACAAAAACAAAGAACATAACAACAACAAAAACCCTTATAGGTTCTACTTCAATAATGGAAGAGACATGTATATGGGCAGTTATTTTTGTTAATATCATCATCATCACTATCATTTTCATCATTGTCATTATTTACAGTCTTAGAAAGGCCATGGGGTTTTAATGTTAGACAGGAGGCCTGCATTTGATTTCTGGCCCTTGAGAATTATTGTTGTGGCCAAGGTATTTACTCATTTGGATTCCAATCCCCTCCTCTGTAAAAGAAGGATAATAATAGTTTCTTTACACCACTTATGGGGGTTAAATGAGACAATGTATGCAAATGCATGTGGCACAAAGTAGGTGGATCAATAGAGATTGATTCCCTACCCAGCTCTTCTTAGATGCCTTCTTAATTTTGTTGTAATCAGAGACAATTCATTTTTTATTGAGTATGACTCTAATTAATGTGTTTATTAATTGCTATTCTCTGTCAATTGGACAATTTTAGTGTTTATTTCTTTTAAAGATTTTATTTATTTATTTGATACAGAGAGAGAGATCAGAAGTAGGTAGAGAGGCAGGCAGAGATGGGGGAAGCAGGCACTGAGCCGAGAGCCCCATGCAGGGGTCCATCCCAGGATGCTGAGACCATGACCTGAGCTGAAGACAGAGGCTTAATCCTCTGAGCCACCCACATGCCCCAATTTTAGTCTTCAGATTATATAGGCATTTGTTACTTGCCTGCAGTAGAAAGAATTTCAAAGGGGAATACCAGTTGATAGCTAGACTATTGATTTCTGGAATAAAACATGAGAAAAAAATCAAGTTGCATTTTTCTTTTGTGTGCTAAATACCTAAATGGGAATATAAAGGAGAAATGTGCTTATGATTTGCAATGTGATTTTTGCATCTGACCCTGGTAATATAATTTTCAGGACCTGCATGTAAATTTTAAGTCAGAAAGGTACCTTTTTTTAATTGCAGTGAAAGACAAACCGGTAAACATAGTTAAAATTTCTAAAATGTTTGGCTGTAAGATTAACAGTCACTAATTTATATGGCCAAAGGGGCTTCTGTTTGCAAAGCCATCCCCTTAAGAGCCGAGGTTAAACAAGTGAGTGGCATGAGTTATAAATGAATTAAAAATTGCCTTCTGTTTGAGCCCAATGCAATGGTCCGTGTTTTGTAATAAACCCTAGTTACAAGTTAACTCATGTCATCAGGAGGAGCTCACTACAGACTGCTCCATTTGTCACTGCTGTCTGAAGGACACACAGCCTGGGGAACTAGCACTGCAGAATTTTTATGGTGCTGCATGCATGTGGTAGTCTCTCTCATCAGACTATAATTCAATAATAAATACAAGATCCCATGTTTATGTAATTCTAGGATTGTGACATAAGCTGACCAAAGCTTAGAGAGTTACTACTGACACTGGGATATTAACCTACCCATGGAGAAGTTTGAGTGAGGGGGGAAAAAGGATGGATGCTAGGAGACAGTCTCTATTCATAATGTAATGTTTATATGCATGACTATTTGTTTGCAGTGCTTTTGGTCATTTGGCCATGTGGCTTAATGTGGTAATTTTCCAATATGGTGTTTCTTTATACTTTATGCCTTCACCCTCCTTCTAAGGGAGAGACCAAAATGTGTAAAGGGTAACCAGAATCATTACATAAACAAGAGCCAGCCTTATGGAAGGGATTCTGCCATTTGCCCCCAGAATCATCAATGGTTAAAAAGAAATCACTAGGACAGGGATCAGTTGGGGAATGGAAAAATTCTTTGAATTATTTTTTCATAAAGAAAACTGTTTTATTGTTCTCTGTTATAAAAGTAATATATAGCCAACTTATACTATAAATTCAATTTAAATAAAAAATAAAAGTAACGTACTAATTCTAGAAACTTTAAGCAGTACAGAAAGGTATAAAGAAGACTAAAACTGTAAAAATTACCTATTACAATCTCTCCTTCCACACATCAGAGATAATATCTGTTAACATTTTGATATATCTCCTTCTGTCTCTAACTATAATCTTTAAGCAGTGGTTTATTTATTTTCATTGCAATAAATTTCTAAAATTTTAATCCACAGTTTAGGAACTTGTGATTCTTATATTAAAATGGCCCTTCAGAAGAGAGGGCTAACTTATATTGCAGTACCAGTGTGTAAATGTGCAGAAGTCAATCAGTGGTCACCAGTAATTGAATAATAAACATGTGCCAGCAATTGCTCTAAGCCTTTTATATGCATGCACCCATCTAATCCCCATAATAACCATATCCAATGGGTATTACTAGCATCTCTATTTTACAGTTGGGGAAACTGAGATTTAGAAAGGTTACAAGGCTAGTTATGAAGTTGAATCAGAATGTTGAATCAGACCTTAGTATAGGAGAAAAGAATAGCTTCTCTCTCTCACTTTCTTTCTCTCTCTGTCTTTCTCTGTCTCTCTCTCACACAGTGGGGTCCAGAGAGAAACACCAGTGAAGGAAGAAGTAAGGTGCTAATGAGTAAGCAAAGAGCCAGGGGAGTCCCAAACAGCTGTGAATCTTCAAAGTCAGAAGTTCTAGAAAAAGATGTTCTAGCATTTTTTTACTAAATAAAGAGAACATTTTCTCCAATGCTGTCTTTCATAAACTGAAATTGAACAATGAGGGGGAAAAAAGACAAATACAGACACACTTCTGCATGTGTGTATACACACACACACACACACACACACGTGGAAAACACACGTGGAAAAGAGTAACCCCTTTTTGGCTGCGAATCTCACTTTCTCTTTTTGCTCTTCAATCTAGAATATCAAGAGGAATATGGTCTTCATCACGTGAGGCACTCTCACTTATCCAGCATTAAACTGGAGTGGGTATATAAATGCTCATAAATGCAGTGCTGGATAGATAACTGAATCTCTCATTATTCTGCCAGCAGTTTTTATGAAATAGCAGAACATGTGAATAACTTTCTGTTTGATCTTAGGCTAGTCAATTCCCCTTTCTGGGTATTAGTTTCTTCCTCTCTAAAAGTCTAAATTAAATTTGAGGGCCTTTTGAGCTCCAAGAGCTTATAATTTTACTTTTAAGTAGTTACTAACTGCTCTAACTTTGGGATTTTCTCCTGAATGTCTCCTATTTTTAGTTTTTTATAACCTCTTAGGGCTGCTTAACCTATACCTTGTCTAGTGTTGCTAGAAAATATTTTGTGAAAAATATTGGATGATAAAAAGTGAATCACTTCATAGTCTCTCAAATGGGGACAATTAGGGTCCTACAAGAGGGCTTATCATAGTATTTTTTAATTTTCAACATCACAAAAGGAACTTCAGTAAGATTATTTAAGTCTTTTACTTTTACAAGAGTAATTGGGGCACAGAGATATTAAGTGATTTTTCCCAGTTACACATACAATTAATAACAGACATAAATAGAACCAAGATTTCTTAACACTTTGTCTAGAGTAGAGTTTCCCAAAATCTATTCCATTTGGCACAGGTCCTTCAGTATATTCTGGGTGGATGTGGGACCATGGGAAGGAGGATCTTGAGTTCAAATAATTTGGACAGGGGTACCTGGGTGGCTTAGTTGGTTAAACCGCCAGCTCCTGATTTCAGCTCAGGTCTTGATCTGAGTCATGGGAGAGAGCCCCACATTGGGCTGCACATGCAGTGGGGATTCTGCTTGAGGATTCTTTCTCTCTTTCAGCCTCTGCCCCTGCTCATGCTCTTTCTAAAATAAATACATAAATCTTTAAAAGAATAAATAAGTTTGGGAAATGCAGCCCTGTCTAGGGAAGTCATAAGGACATTGAAGTCTGTGAAAAGTCCTGCAGTATAGAATCCTTATCAGCTTTTTTTAAGTTTCTCAAATTCATTAAGTAATGATGATGAGATGATATCAATAATAGTAGTTTCCATTTATTGAACCCTTTCCATGAATGACAAGAAATATTATAAGTCTTCATATATACTGACATGCTTAATCTGCATGAAAACACTATAAAAGTTTTCATCAACCCTATTTCAAAAATATTTTATTTAATTTATATATATTTATATATATTTATAAATATATATAAATTAAATAAAATATTTATTTATTTATTTATTTATTTATTTATTTATTTGAGAGAGGGGAGGGGACCACCAACTGGGAGAAAGGCAGAGTTAAAGGGAAAAGCAGACTCCATGCTGAGCAGGGAGCCTAATGCAGAGCTTGATCGTAGGACCCAGGTCATGAACTGAGCCAAAGACAGACACTTAACCTACTGAACTACCCAGGGGCCTGTCCTCACCCCCATTTTTTGAAGGGGAGGGGAAAATCAAGGCCCTAAAGAATAAAGTAATTTGCTCAAAGTTATACAACTAGTGTGGAACAGAGCTGGGATTTCAACTGAAGCAGTTTAGTTCCAAGCCTGGGCTCCTAAATAAATATGCTCAGCTTATCACAAAGCTTTTTTGCATGCAATGTCTCTTAAAATTCTATAGAACCAAACTTCTTTAAGAGCATATGTCTTAGACTGTTGAAGAAGGGGTCCATTTGTTATAACAAAATACTACAGACTGGATAGCTTATAAACAACAGAAATTTGTTACTCTTCTGGAGGTTCAAAAGTCCATGGTCAATTGCCAATAATAGCATTTTGAGCCCTCTTCGTGGTTTGTAGCTGGCACCTTTGTGCTGTGCCCTTTCATGGTAGAAAGGGCAAGAGATCTCTCTGAAGCCTTTTTTATAAAGACACCAATCCCATTCATGAGGGCTTTAGCTTCACCACCTGATCACCTCCCAAAGGCTCTACTTTCTAATACCCAGTGGGCATTAGAATTTCAATATATAAATTTTTGAGGGACAGAAACATTTGTACAATAACAACTTATGTTAGAAAATATTGCTCGAGAAATTGTTTCCAGTATGCATTGTGAAACAGGATTACATAAATGTCATAGAGTTTCTGAATAGCAGAGCTGGAATGAACTTTAGAGATCAGATCACATGGTAGAAGAGCAATCTGGAGCCAGGAGGGAGAATCTCTGGCTTCAGGTGCATGGCAGCTGGAACTAGGAACTAGGGCTTCTCATTCCTAATTTAATGGTATTTATTTACTAGAAATCTTTGGACAATGAAATAAAAGATTTTTTATACTTCTTCAGTGAGTAATTTGAGGGTCACATATGTTATCACTCCTTCCTGAGCTTATAGAAGGTGACAAGACACAAGGGGTATGGAAAAGCAGTACCTGGAAGAAAAGGAAGCCATTTGTACAAGGTGATGTGAGCACCTGATTTCTAGATTCTCTGGCTTAGAGTAGGCACTAAGCACATTTTTGTTGAATAAATAAATACTACAAACACTGTTATAGTATTTTATGGCTTTCAGAGTACTTTCATAGCCATTTTTAGTGGTGTGATAGGAGAGGCATATCAAAAAGTTATAGATAGTAGATCGTGGGACTGGAGGGGGGAGTGTAGCAGTGGCTGATAGCTGTAGAGGTTAAGAGTTCTGGAGTTATAATAAATTTAGAATTAAAGTTAGAATAAAATTGGTGGTTTGGGGCCTAGCCATAATAATCAGTTTGCTTAATCTTCATTTTATTTTAATTTATTGAAAGGATACCTCCAAACTCTTGGAAAGAGAAAAGAAAATTCTTAAGGAACTTTAAGTATCATGGACCTTTTAAATTGGTTTCCATCCATCAATGAAGATAATTTGCTTTAATAAGTATCCAAGAGAAGCAAGACTGTAAAGTAACTGTCACTAAACCAGTTTCATATTTCTTCTGCTCAAATTCATTAAAATTTGAAAGCTCGGGCACCTGGGTGGCTCAGTTGGTTAAGCAACTGCCTTCAGCTCAGGTCATAATCCTGGAGTCCCAGGATCAAGTCCCGCATCAGGCTCCCAGATCCATGGGGAGTCTACGTCTCCCTCTGACCTTCTCCTTGCTCATGCTGTCTCTCACTGTCTCTCTTTCAAACAAATAAATAAAATCTTTACAAAAAAAATTTGAAAGCTCATTACCCCATTGAATATTGGGGTTTTAAAAACCTCAATCCTTTATTTGGTGTGATTGGAAGTCATATTTTACATCTAACATTTTCCATCTAACATGATATGATTGGTCACTGAGGAATTCTTGTTCCAGCTATTAAGGCCACATGTAGCTTCATTGAATGGCTCAAGCTGTGGACTGCCATCATTTTCATATACAGATTTGCTTTTGATAGTTCACAGTTCAGGTTGAAAGAGAAGTAAATGGTATGTTCCCTTTCTAAGGCCCATTGAGAGACTGAAAATCTATTTTTCTGCCTCTAGACTCTAACTTCAGGAGGACATGGGGCAAGGTCTATGTCAGTCCTCTTTACCATCATATCACCATTGTATAGCACAGGGTCTGGAATATAGTAAGTGCTCAGTAAATAATTGTTGAATAAGTAAATGTTTTAGTGAAAGGTATATGAAATATAGACAGAAATTGTGTATCTCTTTGTAGTCTACTCAAAATAAATAGTCAGTGTTTGTTGATGTTTGTCATGATAATTGGGTCTAATTTGCAAAACCTAACCTATAGAAGCTAATTAGCTGCTGTTTATGTTTTATGACTGCTGTTTGGGTAGGAGGCATAGTTGGATGGTAGAAATGATAGTTTTCCTAACCAGAATCTCCTAGTGACAACACATATTAGATTTGTGAATGTTGAAGCAGAGGGAAAATGATATCCTGCATTTGAATTTTCAAAACAATAGGTATTAATCACCCTCCTCTGCTACCACCATTATATAGATGAGGAAACCCAGGGACAGTGACTTACCACAAGCACCCAGCTGGTTAATGATATAGCTTCAACACTAAGGTAAATCTGCTGTTTCCCAGTTTAGTGTTCTTGTCACCAACTCTCACTGTTACCACTAGTCAACAATGGGAAGATTTGCTTGGAGCTACAAATCGATTTTAGTGCTGGAAAATATATCAGGGACTCGGTAAAATTTGTTAACCATTCACTAACTTATATGCATGCCAGGGTCACCTGCATTTGAGAAAGTCCTTACCAAGTATGAATGCATTAACTTTGTTTCTAATCTAAAAAATATTAGAAGAGGAATATGACATCACTAAGTGTTTACTTCCCACTTCTCATGTAATAGGTGGTATAGAGGATTTTGGAGAACGTAGAGAAACATTCCATGTTTTTCAGCAGTTTGTAATTTTGTACTGGAAATAACATGAAAATGCCTGACACCTTCAGAGAACAACACACTCTAATACAGAAACATTAAGTTTAGTGCAGTGTTTAAGTAGTTCTGGAGTTCAGAGGAGGGAGGGATCATTAAGTAAACTTCTGATGACAAGATAGTGGCTTTTGAGAGCAAACTTCAGCATGCTCTTTTTGCCTTCAACCTCCCTCCTTTTCTGTTCACACCCCCTTTCAACAAGTGGTGGCTAATTAGATAAGCAGGGCTCCTACCTCAACCACTAACTCTTTTTGTTGACTTCTTACCCAGTTGTTCCTCAGGGGAGAAGACAGGTGATGGGGCTCATAATGTGATAAATATTTGGATGCCTATGTCTTGGGGATAGAGATTTTTGTATGATATTATGGAAATAGGCAAGCTTACCTTGAGAACAGTTTAATAAAAAGATTGAGCTATGTTTTGATGTGTGTGAAGGGATTTATGCTGCCCTTGATATCAAAAATTTATATTTTCATAAATATATGTCAATTTGCAAGTAGAATTTCCATAAGGGAATATGTGGGCGGAAGTGTTGATAGTACTAAAGATTTCCCCAGTAGTAAGAATTAATGCATATTTTCCCTTATAGTTCAAAACAGGCAAAGGATACTTGAAGTAAGGTGCTTTTACTTGAGTTAAAGAGTAGTTTCTCTGTAATTACATTCCCTTTCCTCTTTTCTTTCTTTATTTAACATCTCCTATATGAAGACTTTCTGGCTCTACTATAGGGCCATTTCTTTTCTTTTCTTTTCGTTTTTTTTTTTTTCCAAACATACAGTGACTTATTAGTTTCAGGTACATAGTAGAGTGATTCAACACTTCTGTAAGTCACCCAGGGCTCATCACGACAAGTGCACTCTTTAATCCCCATCACATATTTCACCCATCCCCGCCACTATCTCCCCTTTAGTAACCATCAGTTTGTTCTCTATAATTAAGAGTTTGTTTCTTGCTTTCTCTCTCTCTCTCTCTTTCTCTCTTCCCTTCGCTTGTTTGTTTTGTTTCTTAATTCATCATATGAGAGAAATCATTTCTTTCTCTGACTGACTTATTTCGCTTAGCATCATATTCTCTAGTTCTATCCTTGGCATTGCAAATGGCAAGATTTCATTCTTTTTAGGGCTAAATAATATTCCATTATTAAATCCATTATACACACACCCATATGTGTGTGTGTGTGTGTGTGTGTGTGTGTGTGTGTGTATACACTCTCCTAAGGTAGTTCTGTTTTTAACTTTGAGGAAGTTCCATACTGTTTCCCACAGTGGCTGTGCCAGTTTGCATTCCCACCAACAATGCCTGAATGTTCTTTTCTCCACATCTTCATAAGGCCATTTCTTTGTGGACCTCCAGATGTTGTAGGATGTGGATGGAATAGCTTAGACCTTGATGGAAACACAGCCTTTATTTTCCCGCTAGCCCTTCCTTCCAACTGAACATATATCTTAAAGAAGTGTAAAGTGGTTTGTGGGAAGGGATTTGGGAATGAGATTTCCTTCTTTGGAGTCAAATGTTTTAACATTTGAAACCTAGAGTACAGTGAATAGAGGAGAAAATATGCTCCTTTGTGCCTTCCACAGACTTACATCAGAACTGCACAGCACATATTCTGAGCTGATGTAATTGGGTAAAAATAGTTTTTTTTTTTTTTTTTTTACCCAGAACTAGATAGTTAACTTCAGAGCAACTCAACTCTGAGGAAAGAGTGTTTCAGCCACTTCATTACTGGACAGAACTGAGAAGAAATTTTGTTTCCACAGAGGAAAAAAGAAATCTTCAAAGTAGGACCTCTTTCTCCTGCTTTTTTATTCCACAACTGCATTTTCCTCTCTAGTAAATCTTAATTTCTCAAAATCCGAAGCCATTATTGTGTGTGTTTTTTCTTCTACAAAGTACAAATCTTAGCAATAAAAAGTGATACATTGGACTATTAGAAAAGGAAACAACTGTGGCTTTTTAAGGACCCACATTGAGGACCTGTTCTGTCATTGGAATCTCTCCAGAAGTGCAAATTCTCTTTGTGAACCATTAGGTAATGGGTTATATATAAGTTTGTCTCTTATAAAATTACTCTGGTTACACTAGGGACTCAGACATACTTCTGCTCTTGCTGTTGGGACCTAGCAGTCTGTATGAATAATTTGTGTAAACAAATTGCTCCTGTCTTTACAGAAACTGCTAGAGCCTTTTCTTTCTAACAAAAAGAGGACGTCATCTTCAGGGTCCTTGCTGACTTAAATGGGCAAGTGGTATTGAAATAGATGATAATCTGACATTCCTATGGTGGTTTCAAAATCCAGGCAGATATTTCCAACAAAAAGACTAAGGAAGCATACCGTGTATGAGAACCATGCTAGGGAGGGCATTTGACTGAATTCTTACTTTACTCTCTGTAAAGGTATGGAATCTTACTTCCACTAAAATAAGACTGAGTCTTGTGGCATTTGTAAGGCAAACACTAGGCTGGTAATCAGGAGACCTAGTTTCTAATTCCATCTTTGACATTAATGGCTGAATAACATTGAGAAACTTTTTTCACGTTTTTGTGTTTTATTTTCCCTGTCTATGGAATAAGGGTAATAATAAATGCTCTATTTCACACTGATGTTGTAAGAGTGCCACAAGGCAAAATGGGTGTCCTTGAACCCTTTGAAAGATGCAATCAAATGTGATATCTAAGCTAAAGTTATTGTGGGGAAATTATTATTGTTTAAGATTTTTATCGTTTTTTAGGAACAAGCTCTTTGGCTTTTTACTTTTAATTTTTTATTTTTTATAAACATATATTTTTATCCCCAGGGGTACAGGTCTGTGAATCACCAGGTTTACACACTTCACAGCACTCACCAAGGCACATACCCTCCCCAATGTCCATAATCCCACCCCCTTCTCCCAAACCCCTCCCCCCAGCAACCCTCAGTTTGTTTTGTTTTTGCTTTGAGAAAAGAGACAATTGATGTGAGGTCCTGCTGAAGGTGTTATGGGGAATAATAATAATAGAAATCGGAGGGCCAAGAGACACAAGATCTTTCTGGAAAGCCTGAACTGCTGAAGAAAACAGAGACATTCAGGGGGTGGCCCAAAGAAAAAGAAAGCTACTGGGGCCCTGATCTAACGTTGTGCAGTGAGGGGGGAGAAAAGTGCTCCTGTGCTTCTAGTGAAAAAGATTTTTTATCAGAACTCAGTAATAGTGACTTCTTACGTATCCTAGGCAGAAAGAGATGGCAGGGAGAAGAAATCCTCCTGGAGGTGGCCAGTGTTTTAGGTAAAGCCAGGAATATAAAAGCTTGAGGGGGAAAAGGCAGTTTTTCCCATTTCTTCTCTCTCCTACAGATATTTTAAATCTCTTATTTCTTCATAAAAAAATATCCTGCTATCTAAGCTGCAATTATCTCTTCAACCCCCAAAGTATTATTTGTTATAACAAAATTAAAGTATGTCCAGAGGAGTTTGTACTTCTCTGTGATCTGGTACAAAGCAATTTAACCTATGTGATAAAGGGAGATAGCTGACTTGTGAGAGTTCCGCCTTTTTTTATTTCCCCCGTGCCACGGAAAGAATGATTAGAATGATGAGGGCAGTATTTCCCAAAGTGGGTTCTATGCCATACTAATCTCTGTAGGTGTTTTTTGTTTTTTGTTTGTTTGTTTGTTTTTCAAAAAAGGGGTTATATGGTCAGATACAGTGGGAAATGCTTCATAATGTGGTTTCCTCTAGGAAATTTGTCATGCATGTTAGGATAGTAAAAACTTTGAGAAATCTAACGGTAAAAGAACATTTAAATTTGTTTAACCCAGCGTTTCATAACTTTAGTTCGGAAGCTCCCATTTCATATAATATCATTCAGTATTGCTCTTGCTCAATAGAAGAGTTTTAAGAGGCAGATTCACTCTTTAATATAACCATAATTTATGTTGCTATGCTGGGTAGCAAATCCTCAGGTTATAGAATTCAGTATTGCTGGTCAACCTCCTCCAAAATTAAAATCATTACAGTAAGACAAAGATACAATCAGGCCGGTGATGTTCTCTGTCTAAATAAACTATTAAAATACTAGGGTAATTTGACAACCTCTTAGTTCTGTGATAGCCAGACATTGAAAACAGTCAATACTTATTGCATGCTTACTATAACCCAGGCAGTGTTCTAGATAGGTTGTGTGATTCCCTGCTTTAGAGCCCAGGGAATTGAGGGATAGAAGTTAAGTAAATCACCCAAGGCCACAGACCTAGTAAGAGGCAGATGTGGGATAAGAATTCAGGTCTGTTTAACTCTAGAGTTCATGATTTGAACCTAAAATATTTAAAGTCAGACCCTTACTTCTAAGCAGAAAATAGTCTTTAAAAAATGTTAAAATTCTATATCTGAATACTGTATCAGCCAAGACTCTACAGCATTCAGGAGTTTGTCTTTTGGTTAAGAGGAGCTCCACTTGTATCATCAGAGTCAGTGTGAGTATAATTACAGGTATAACTAACCTAGAGAACAACTGGTCAGTGTAAAGTACTCTGAAGATCACAAGCATTGGCATACTTCTTTTGTCCACTTATTTTTAGGCCCATTTCTAGTTTTTTCACTGCTCTTATTGGAAATCATCTCTTTAAGCCACTTGTTTGGGAGCTATAAATATAATGTCCCTTAAATATAAATAAATATAATGTCCCTTAAATAAATATGTCCCTATAAATATAATGTCCCTTAAATAAATATAATGTCCCTTCAGTTGTTTAAACTGTCCTCAATCTCATTAGAGCCCTATCCATTCCTTTGTCATTGCTCTAGAGAGGCAGTTTAAAGCCTCCTTTCATGGACAAAATGGTAACACCTCCATGCCTCTGGATAAAGCTGGCTCTAACTCAAGAAAGATGACATCTACTTAATTATAGCTTACCTTTATTATATCTGTGTGATAATTCGACATGTTCTAAGTGTTTTACAGAGATCAATTCATTTAATCTTCACAACAATCCTATCAAGAAAGTATTATAGTTATCCTCATTTTACAGATGAGAGAATGGAGATTCACAGAGGTTAAGTTACTTGCTCAATATTGCACAGTTAGTAACTTGGGTCTCAAACCCAGATCTGTATGACTCCAGAAGATGTACTATAAATCACTGTATTGTACTAGTCTTGCTATACCTTTCCCTACTAGTCTTTCCCTAAACTGAATTTTACTGTCCTTCTGGTCTACTTAATTCTCCACCTTGCTTCAGTGTGCATCAGAATCGCCTAGAAGTCTTATTAAAGCATAGATTTCTAGGCCACATCACCAGAGCTTCTGCTTTAAGAAGCAGGGTAGCGGGTTGGGGTGGGAAGCTGAGAATCTGTACTCCTGACATACTTCCAGGTCCTGGTCCAAAGAGCACACTGAGAACCATGTACTATAATCACTACTTTGACCAACTCTTCTTTTTCTTCCTTCTCCCCCTCCTCTTTTTCCTTCTTCCTCTCCTCCTCCTCCTCCTCTTCTTCTTCTTCTTCTTCTTCTTATTCTTATTCTTATTCTTATTCTTCCTCCTCCTTCACCTCCTCCTCCAATTCTCCTTCTCCTTCTCCCTTCTTTCTGCTTTCTCCTTTCTTCTTTCTTCTTCTTTTGGAAAGGGAGCAGGAGAGGGGCAGAGGGAAAGAGAGAATCTTAAGCTGGCTCCACACAGAGCCTGACCCTGTGATCATGACCAGAGTGGAAATGAAGAGTCAGACACTTAACCAACAGAGCTACCCAGGTGCATCCCCACCGTCCCCAACTCTTCTTTTTATAAACTGTTTTTCCCTTGAGCAAGATTGATTTTCAATGTTTATTAAAACAGGACCAAATATTTCTACTTTGACCCCTTTGAAACATCATCTACACAAGCACATCTCCAAGTTATTTTTTAAGTAGTTTCACCATACTATGTGCTGATCACATTCTTGAGCAGAGGTAGTTTGGCACACAGGTGTGATTTTAAGAATTTATCTCCAAGTAATTCCCCAATGGCTTGCAGCCCACCATTAGCATCATACCTTATATACTTTATGTGACATTTAACTTGGTTAAAGAAATGATAAGTGGAAGCATACTCACTACATGAATACTTAATGAGAGGCAATGGGGCTTGGGGATAAGTGTATGCATGGACTTTGTAATTAGAACTGGATTTGAATCTCAAGCTTGCCACTTAACTAGTTGTGTGGCTGTGTTCAAGTGATGCAACTTCTCTGAACTCTGTTTCTTACCTGTATAATGGGGGAATGATTATAGAATTTACTTCATGATGCTATAAATAAGATTATGTAATGATAGCATATCCTACCATTCCAGGCATTAAAAAAAATCAATAAACACTGCCTAGTTTATGTTAGAGGTTACCAGCCTCTAATTTTCAGATGTGTGGTGTACCAAAAAGTTGTTCCAAGTGTCTGTAGATGAAATCAGTAAGAAATAGAACATACATGTACAATTACTTTCCAAACTATGTAGATACTGATTTAATTAGTAAAATACAAATGCACTTATAAATACTACTGAATTTTTAAAAACATTTTGTCATTATGTAATATTTGTTTTCATCACCAGATATTAAAAGATCAACTTTTTAACATTTAAAAAGCAACCTCATTAAAAAGAGAAAAAACAAACAACAGACTCTTAACCATAGAGAACAAACCAGATGGTTACCAGAGAGGAGGTGGGGGATGAGGGAACTAAGTGATGGGGATTAAGGAGTGCACTTGTCCTGATGAGCACAGGGTGATGTATGGAAGTGTTGGAGCACTATATTGTACACCTAAAACTGATATTATACTGTATGATAACTAATGGGAAATAAAAAAAGATAACCACAGTGAAAGTAGTTTCTTTACAAATTTAAAAATAACAACATAAAAGAATCCTTATAGTTTAAAAGATTGTAGAGCAGTGGTTTATCTGAGAATCTGTTGGTCCACTATTCCCTAGCAGAAGAGCAGGCCTCTGAAAGAGCAGAGCCCAGGTCAGTTTAGATAAGCACAAGAGACAGAGAAAGTTACAGGGCATGGGATATTGCTTTAGAAAGGCATGATCTTGTGGGGCAATCTGAGAAATTAAGGGTTAATGTTAGGATATCAGTCTGGAAGGAAGGGGAGTAGCAATAGCTTTTGCCAAAATACCCAGAGAATCCCCTGACCAGATACTGTGTTTTTAGATAACTATGCATCTCAAGTGAACAACCATCCACACCAATAGAATATCTAGCTTTTCAGGAGGACTACGGAAATTCATTAGGATAATAGCATCTGTCTGTGGGATTTATATGCCTAGTGCAGGAAAATGTATTGTTGCCTTATTCTAATTACATTATCCAGTCGAATGCCTCTGGAATGATCAGCAAACAGCCCCTGAAATAGGAAAGAATTGGTGGCAGGGGTGAAATGTATAGTTTCTTTGATAAAATAATTATATTCAGGGATTTGAACTCTGATCACTACTTAGACTGTGTGAAAATATAGCTGAATAAGGTGTTGAACAAGTTGTCATTAAGAAGACTGTGTTTGGTATGATCAAATTATTTTCATTATTCAGATAAATGTCCCATGCCCTTTTAATAGTCTGCTTTCTCATTAACTTGAGCATTCAGTTAGGTTTTTGTTTTGCTTTCTGTTTTTATGTAAGAGGAAGGGGACAGGTAATGCTCATAACATCTTGCTGGAACTTCATAGGTGTCATAAATATTTGGGAAAATCAGAATATAATTGTATGTATTTTCCTAGTCTAAAAATGCAAGCTTGAGTTTGCATTCATTCTTTGACATGGTTTGACCATGGTAGTAGTTGTGATTTGGTAGCAGTTTAGGTTGATTCAGAGGGAAAAGGAACAATTCTGTTTTATGTTTCTATTTCTAGGAATAACTGAATTCAGTTTCATGTAATTGGTACTCAAAACACAGCTATTCAACCCTTTCTTTATAGCTTTCTCTCCCACATTTTCATTTTCATTTCCACCCACTCATATACAGGCCTTTTAAAGAAATTGTTTAAAAGATTTTATTTATGTATTTATTTAGTCAAAGAGAGAGAGAGAGAGAGAGAGCAAACACAAGCAGGCAAAGTGTCAGGCAGAGGCAGAGAGAAGCAGGCTCCCCACTGAGCAAGGATTCCTGATGCAGGACTTGATCCCAGGACCCTGGGATCATGACCTGAGCTGAAGGTGGTGGCTTAACTGACTGAACCACCCAGGCGTCCCTACAGGCCATTTAAAATTGTGTCTCTACAGCCATTTTAAACAATATGTCTTTGTAAGCCAGTCAGAGAAAGACAAATGTCATATGATGTAATTTGTATATGACATTTAAGAAACAAAACAAATGAGCAAAGAGAAAAAAAAAAGAGAGAGAGGGAGAAGCAAGCCAAGGAACAGATTCTTAACTATAGAGAACACACTTATGGTTACCAGAGGGAGGTGGCAGGGGTTGAATATGTGATAGAGATTAAGGAGGGCACGTGTTGTGATGAACACCAGGTGCTGTATTCCATACAAAATTCCGCCCCTGAAAGTAATATTACACTGTATTAACTGGAATTTAAATAAAAACTTAAAAAAACTTTAAAAAATTTTAAAAACTTAAAAAACTTAATAAAATAAAATATAATGTCTTCAAATTTTCTTCCCAATAGATTTTACAACAAATATTTGCTCTCAAGTAAATTTCCCTTACAACCTAGAACACTCCTGATTACTTTCCCCTCCTATGTACCCCACCTACCATCCTTTAATGAGGGCTCAGAAAATGGAAACTCATATTAACATAAACCTAAGGAAACAGCATCAGAAAAATAAATTGACTTCTAAAAAAAGTTATCATGTTATATATTATAAAACTGGATTAAGCTTATTTGTACTTTACTTGTTAATTTGTATTTAATATTTCTACTCATAATTTAATACAACTCATAAAATTTAAATGACTATAATCTACCCACCTAACATAACTATTTTCATTTTTGTGCAGGCCTACACTATTTAAATCCTTTAGTCATTGCATGTATACAGTTTTATGTTTTGGTTTTTCAATTAATACATAAATATTTTTTCATGTTTGTCCATAGTACTCATAATTCTTATTACTAATGGTAGCTTGACATTCCATATTGTTGATATAGCATAACTTATAACCATTCCCCTCACCTGTTGTGTTTTATCTCTTGTATTACTTATCCATCTTCAATTAGAATGGCTAAGCAGAAGTTTGACTTTACAAATGATGTCTTCTAGGATATCAATCCTAGATGGTTCTGCTTGACTGCCCCACCTCTTCCATTGCTTCTGGGGTTGGCCTGAACTCTGCCAGGTAATGACTGGTCACCCAGTGAAAAATCTTTACATTTATATAACGTTGCAAGGGGACACCTACAGTGCGGCAAGCTCCTTGTTTGATGTTTCACATTGTCTCATTTAGTCTTCTCAGTATGTTTATAAGAAGGTGTCAGATTATTTACACTTGGGATGAATGAGAATAATGAATGGGTAAGGAGAGTTGCCTACTGGTGGAGAGGAAGAAAGGAGAGAATTATGGGGATGATGCATTTATTAAACATACAGCAAGCTGTACAAACAGGATGGTAAGAGTGTTTTCTTATCTTCCTTCTCTTCTCCCATCCCAGGTTTGATATTTGGTCTGCGCCAACCTCTCTGTCTGAACTGTAAATCTCCATCTGGGCATAATGTGTTAATTTACAGATATTTCCTGTATAAGTGGATAAAACTGGTTTTATACTTATTTGTGCTTCAGTTATATGTTATCTTGTAAAAAATGCAAAAAAAAATCACTGAGATGAGGGACACTTTTGATTAAGATCTCTACCAGGCCCTATTTTAATCAGTGCCAGCATCCCATTACTTGGGGCTCTCAATTGTATACCATGGTGGCTATAATTTGTCCGGGTAAAAATATATTTTTCCCACTCTTGAAGTCAACACTGAAATATTTCTAAGTGGCAGAAACTCTCTCTGCTCATCCTCATCCTTTTCTTGCCCTCCAGTTTGTAAGAAATATCATTTTCCATCCTGTTTGAGCATTAGGTTACTCTGTTTTCCCAGGCCAACCAGCCTGAAGACTTCTTTAGGATGTTGCTAAAGAATGGTATCATACTTTATCCATGCTTTGCAATGATGTCAGAATTACTGATACTTTTTTGAAAAGTGAGGAGACCCAGACTGACTGATCTAGGCTTGTTGTTAAATGACTACCTAAGCCTAACTTTGAGGTCCTTATGAATTTAGTCATTAAAACAGTATTGAACTATGTAAAGAGTTGTTATTGCATAGGCATCTGATAACCTAAGTATACCATGATAATTCATCATTTGTGGGCACACAGATGAGGCTTAAAGAATCTTTGATGGTTATGACATGAACAGTCAGGAGGAGAGAGTGAATAAACTTCCCTTCATAGGAGGTTCTGGTGATGAGTAGTGAATTTAGGATATGCTAAAGATTATTCTGCTTTCCTCTCTTTACGTCAAGCCTAAAGCACTCATTAAGCAACCTCTCTATAAGACCATGTGCAAAATACTGTGGGAGATATGGTGATCTATAAAACTGGTTCTTCTTCTTTCAAGTTTAAATTCTAGTTGGGGTGGCAAGACATGAAAAATTAGGTAACACAGGAGATAAATATTTCAAGGCAATAATATAAAAGATACACAATACATGTATACATGATACAAAAGATAATAATATAAAAGATACATGATACAAAACATATTATTTGACAAATGAATGCTATAGACAGTGTTCTAGGAGCTGACAGAAGATAGAGCTTAGAAGCATGCTGATATAGTACCTCTTCCGCTGTTCTCTGCCTGAAATGTTCACTCCATACATACCTCCCTATCTGTAAAATTCCTGATTCTCTTTTGAGATACCACTCAGTCATAGCCTTCTCAGTACAATCTTCATCAACCTACCCAAACAGAGTTAAGTTTTTTCTGTAACTTAATAGAAACTTAGGAGAGATGCTGAGATGAGGGACACTTTTGATTAAGAGCTGCTACTTTATGGGCATCTGATAACCTTAGTTTAGCACAATAATTCATTTATGGGGACACAGATAAGACTTAAAGACTATAATAAGATACAATTTATAATAAATATATTTATTATTATATAAATATACTTATTATATAAAAATAATAAAACATATTATATTGCTTAATTATTTGTTTATGCATTGAACTTCTTCACTGGGCAGGAACTTTCAAGGGTAGGGGAAATTTGATATGAATTTATCTTTTTGTCCCAGGAACCTACCTTAGAATTGGATACATAGCGTTCAATTCATTTGTAGAAATGAAATAAAGTGAATGTAGTAGAAAGAGCACTGGATTTGCAGTCTGAGTTAAAATAAGATCTGGCTTAGTAAATATTTGTTTTTCTGAAATATGTGTCTTTTTATCCCTATGGACTAAGTAGAATGATCTCTAAAATTCTTTGTAACACTGAAAGTTGTGCAGTCTTAGATTGGGAGTGGTTCTTTTTTTAAAATTTAAGTTCAAGTTATTTAACCTATAGTATTTTAGGAGTAGAATTTATTGATTCATCACATATATACAACACCCAGTACTCATCCCAAGAAGTGCCCTCCTTTTTTTTTTTTAAAGATTTTATTTATTTATTTGACAGATAGAGATCACAAGTAGGCAGAGAGGCAGGCAGAGAGAGAAGGGGAAGCAGGCTCCCTGCTGAGCAGAGAGCCTGATGAGGTGCTCGATCCCAGGACCCTGGGATCATGACCTGAGCCGAAGACAGAGGCTTTAACCCACTGAGCCACCCAGGCGCCCCCCAAGAAGTGCCCTCCTTAATGCCCATCACCCATTTAGCTCATGCCCCCATCCATACCCTCTCCAACAACCCTTAATTTGTTCTTTATAATTAAGAGTCTCTTATGGTTTGCCTCCCTCTACATCTTTATCTTATTTACTTTTCCTTCCCTTCCTGTACGTTTATCTGTTTTGTGTCTTCAATTCCACCTATGAGTTAAATCATATGCTATTTGTCTTTCTCTGACTGACTTATTTTGCTCACCATAATACAATCTAGTTCTATTCACATTGTTGCAAATTTGCAAGATTTCATTCTTTTTGATCATGAAGTAAAATTCCATTGTGTTATATATACCACATCTTCTTTATCCATTCATCTGTCGATGGACATTTGGGTTTTTCCATAATTTGGCTATTGGTGATAATGCTATAAACATTGGGGTCCATGTGCCCCTTTAAATCACTATATTTGAATCTTTGGATAAATACCTAGTAGTGCAATTACTGGGTTATAGTGTAGTTGTATTTTTAACTTTTTGAAGAAGCTCCATACTGTTTCCCAGAGAGGTTACACCAGTTTGCATTCCCACCATATGAACAAGGGTAGACTGGGAGTGGTTCTTAAATGTTTCCCAAAACTTCTGCTAATGATGATGATGATGATGATAGTAGCTGATGTTTACTGTAAACCTGGTATGTGCTAAGCATAGAACATAAATTATCTTCTTCAACCTTTTAAACAAATTTATGTGGTAAACACTAGTATTACATTTATTTTCAAGATGAAGAAACTATGAATCCAAGAGGCTGGCTAATTTGCTCAAAGTCATACAGCTAGAAAATGCTGAAATGAGGACTCGAGCTCAAATCTCTTAATAGCCATGTTAGTTATTCTCAATCCTGAGTACACATTAGAATCACTAAAGGTTTTTTGGGGGTTTTTTTGTTTGTTTGTGTGTGTGTGTGTGTGTGTGTGTAATAGCCAGACCCAACTTCTGGGATTCTGGTTCAATTGGTCAGGGGAGGGAAGAGGGAACTGAATATTAAGAGTTTTTATAAAGCTCCCCTATGTGACTTTATTGTTCCAAAAGGTTTAAGAACCACTGCATTTATTGTTCTATTATTCAGCCTTTGATATGGCAGCTGGCTCTTGTGAAATGGTAGGGTTTATGTGGGAAAAGAAAGGAGGTGTCTTGGATGAGAACTTTTGCAAGGATTAATGTGATACCCAATATCTGAGTATGTCTTATTTCTCTGAAGCAAGAGTCCTTTGTTATATCACAGCTACTTATATCTGGGTACATGGAAGAGACAATATCCCTGCTGTAAGTGCATTTGGGAACAGTTTCAATACATTTCCTAGTTTCAGGAAGAGATGGCATCTGCACTGGCTTGTACTCAGTCTCTTGCCATCACACTTCTGCCAAAGGTCAATGGGACAAACTATTTCTTTGTATAGAGGCAGTAGGTTCTCTTTGATCCATAGGACTACAAACAAACCTGTCAATTTCCAAGTGACAGTTGTAATTTGGAATTTGTGTATCAGATTATCTGGTTGAGAAAGATAGAATGAAAGAATTTTGAAAAAAGACATAAAATGGCCTTCCCTTACTTTGTGGTACAACACTTGTCATGGGGTTGGCTGCACAGCATTCTTGAAACATTCCTCTCTGGCCAGTGCACTAAAACAAGCAACTTATTTGGGGTTTTGGCAGCTGCTGTTGTTGATGGGGGTGGCCTCCTAAGGACAGGATCCCTGAGGGGATAGAGAACTGGAAAGAAATTGGTAGTAAGCCAGCTGCTGAATAACTCCTGAGTGTTCTGAAAGACTCATTGCAGGAAGATTGTCAGGAAAGGGGCACCTTGATTAGGAATATTTCAGAGTGTTCAAATTGTTTGCTTTTTATAAGCAAACCATTTAGACTCTGCTGGCAATATACTTGCTGCAGATGACTTTAATCTTTTGGCTAGATTAACTACTACTTAAAAATACAATTATTCAGCTGGGAAGGGTGATTTAGGTACTTTCTGAAAATGGGCTCCAGAGGAAGACTATGAGTTGCAGTAGGTTGGTGAGCAGCATCTTAGTGAGATTGCCTCTAAATGTCTTAGTTGCAGAGGTCTATGGTGTTAAAAAGCAAAAAATGGAAGAAAACCACTTCGGGTCAAACCCAAACTCATAGAACCCAACTTACTCCATTTCAGTTTTGAATGCTCATTCTCATCAAAATAGACTATGGCCAATGAAGTTTGGATCTGGCAACTTTTGCATCTTGCTACAATCTACTCATAAAAAGTTTCCCCTTGTTTCTCTGTACCCATAGCATTAATAACTAGGTACATGGCTAGGAAAGAGGGCAGGCTTTGAGAAAATGGTATGATTCTAAGAAGCAGATCATTTATACTCTTATCATAAAACATTTCCTGTGCATTGAAAGATGAGACACTCTGAATGGTGTAAGGATACTAGATATTAGGGGGTCATGGTAATATTGAAAGACAAAATATTCACAGAGATTAGGGTTTCTGTAATCAAATATATTTAAGAGTTTGAATCCTGTCTCTACCACTTACTAACTTGGATGATTCACATTAACTTTCTGAGCTATTTCTTTACCTGACTATACACAGAGAATTTAATAAGATAATGCATATGATGTGTTAAGTAGGCAGCAAACAATAAATATTGGCTGCTATTATTAGACTATGGTTTCTTATCAGTTCAATCACTACCACATTTTTGCTACCTTCATCCCAGATACTCAGTGTTACTTCAGATTCCATGGCTGTGCATCCTCTCCCCAGCATACTCTCTTGGAGAATGAGTAACATGATGCAGGCCTTCTTTCTACCCTAATACCTTATCTATTTTTGATTCAGTGCCTTTGGATGATGTTCCCTATTACATATCTATTTACTCCATTATTTACCAATGAAGTAACCTCTGTGAGGCTTATTTCTTCAACTATAAAATAAAAATATTACCTCCTTTATATGGTTGTCAAGAGGATTAACTGAGATAATCCACATAAAAAGCTTAGCACCGTGCCTGGTCTGTGGTAATATTCTGTAAATGTTAGCTGCTCTTATTTCTGTGTATTTGTCAGAACAGGATAGTGATGAGATTGGCAGAAAGATGCTAACAAGCATAAGTTGAGATATTTCTCTCATGGCAAAGGATCCAGAAATGTAGAGGGATGTTTACATATAGCAGTAAATGGGGTATCATGTTCCCATATGAAAGCATAGCTCTTAAGTCCCCACAGTTCTCCCTGAGCAAGGGCAGCTGTGAGCAGCACCACCTGCATAAAGTAAGGGTTATGCTGTGCTCTAAAAGCTGAGAAGGCCACTTCCCTGGAGACGTCAGCAAATAGGACAGGGTTTAGGCCTATTTGAGATTTAGTCCTTCAGGGCTATGGTGATGCTTTGGAAGAGTTCATCTTTATTCTGAAGTATTAAGACCTTGCTTTTTTTGTTTTAAGATTTTATTCATTTATTTTGTTATAGAGAGCAAGAGAGAGCACTAGCAGGAGGAATGGAAGGCAGAGGAAGAAGCAGGCTCCCCACCTATTAAGGAGCCCAATGTGAGACTCAGTCTCAGAGCCCTGGGATCATGACCTGAGCCAAAGGCAGACACTTAACTGACTGAACCATCCAGGCATACCGACCTTGGTTTTAAATTAGAACAAAGGATCTCTAAATGGGAGTTTTTTTTCCTTAAACAATGCTCAGTACAAAGTAATGCAAACCTATAAAAAATTCAATGAGTATGGCAATGTCAAAGTAGAAAAGTGAAAAATACATGTTTCTTCACCCACATGTCTACTTTGCCAACCCCAACCCCATAGATAACCACTGTAAGCTCTTTGTTGTGCATGTACCCTTCTCAATTTCCCCCATCATATATAAATAAACATGTATGTCCAAAAATAGGGTTCTACTATAAGTATTGATCAGCTTCCCTTCTCATATAACAGCATATCTTAGAGTTCTTTCTTTGTAAATACATTTAACTTCGTATCCTTTTTTAACAACTGCATAATAGAGACTTTTGGGTTTCTTCCATCTTTTTCTTCTTATGAAAAAAATTTTAGATGAAAATGGCAGTTAACTTCTCTAGGTTCACAGAGTTATTAAGTGGGAGAGTAAAGATTTGGACCTATGTTGGCTGACTCCAGAACCCATGGTTAACTACTGGGCATTGATTTTATTTCTCTAACCTAATTACTTTTACTCTAGGCTTCTAATGTAGGCAGTAGTTATGGGTTACCAATAAAATCTCAGAGTTGAAAGGGACCTTTGAGATAGATTATTTATTCCAACCCCTTTATAAATAAACCATTAAATGATTTCTCTTTAGGAAAAATCACTCCTGAAACTTAATTTTTTAAATTTATTTTTATTTATATTTTTAATAAACATATAATGTATTTTTATCCCCAGGGGTATAAGTCTGTGAATCGCCAGGTTTACACAATTCACAGCACTCACCATAGCACATACCCTCCCCAATGTCCATAACCCCACCCCCATCTCCCAAGCCCCCTCCCTGCAGCAACCCTCAGTTTGTTTTGTGAGATTAAGAGTCACTTATGGCTTGTCTCCCTCTCAATCCCCTCTTGTTTCATTTATTCTTCTCCTACCCCCTGAAACCTCCCCATGTTGCATCTCCACTTCCTCCTATCAGGGAGATCATATGATAGTTGTCCTGAAACTTAATTTTAATGATATAAAACTCCATTAATTTGTTTGCATATGCAGTGGTAGAAGCTCTGGCTCGCTTAAACAATAGTTTATCTTGCATCCTTTATATTTTGTATCACTGTTTTTTCATATGATGCTCACAACCCTCTGAAGTAGGTAAGGTAAGCTATAATTATTCCTATTTGATAAATGGAGACTCTTAGTCCCTGGGAAATTTAAAAGCTTAGATTTATACAGTCAGTCACCAAAGGCAACCTGAATGGCAGGTAAAGGAGTTTCAACTTTCCTTTAAAGGCAGTGGGGTATTAAAGTCTTTGAGTAGATGAGAGATTGTGGGAGTTAAATGAATGGGAATAAGTAGATGGGGACACAATTAACTGTAAAGCTTCAATAACAGGAGTGGCAAGAGCCAAGATAGTAAGCCAGGTCAGCCATTCATGTATGAGTAGATAAAGAGCATGAATAATCTTGATAGCCATCAGACTCGAAAGAAGGAGATAAATGAAAAAAAATCAGGAGGATAATATTGCTAGGGATTAGTACTGGCTGGAGACAGAGGACTAGAGAAAGAAAAGAACTAAGTAAGATTCCAAACATACTGGCCAGATTGTTTTGTAGTTTACAAATAAGAAAATCAATGGGGCACCAATGTGGCTCGGTCCCTTAAGCATCCAACACTTGATTTCAGTTCAGGTCTTGATCTCAGGGTCATGAGTTCAAGCCCTGTATGGGATGTGGAACCTACTTAAAAAAAAAAAAAAAGAAAAGAAAAGAAAATTAATGTTGGAGTGAGTGAAGAACAGTTTGGATTAGGACTTGTTGAGTGCTAATGGTTAGGTGTCTAGAAATGTGCAGCAAATTTTGGAAAATGTAGGACTGGGACTTGGTTGAGAGCAGTTGTGGAGGTTCAGTCTATTTTTTTTAAGATTTTATTTATTTGACAGAGAGAAATCACAAGTAGATGGAGAGGCAGGCAGAGAGAGACACAGGGAAGCAGGCTCCCCGCTGAGCAGAGAGCCCAATGCGGGACTCGATCCCAGCACCCTGAGATCATGACCTGAGCCGAAGGCAGCGGCTTAACCCACTGAGCCACCCAGGCGCTCCATGAAGGTTCAGTCTTAATAGTCTTCTATCTTCACAGAGCTATTCACATACTCTATAAAATTAGAGTTGTAAGTATAGTAGATCTGTAAAGAGACCTTAAGAATCGTCCACTCCAGTGGAACTAGAGGACGTTATGCTAAGTGAAGTAAATCAGAGAAAGACAAATACCATATGATTTCACTCATATGTGGAATTTAAGAAATAAAACAGATGAACATGGGGGAAGGGAAGGAAAAATAAAATAAGGGGAAAATAGAGGGAGGCATACCATAAGAGAATCTTAACTCTAGGGAAAAACTGAGGGTTGCTGGAGGGAAGGTGGGTTTTAGGGGTGGGGTAACTGGGTGAAGAACATTGAGGAGGGGACTTGAAGGAATGAGCACTGGGTATTGTATGCAACTGATAAATTACTGAATTCTACCTCTGAAACTAATAATACAGTATATGTTAATTAAATGGAATTTAAATAAATGATTTAAAATAAAAGAATCACTCCAAGTCCTTCATTTTACAAAAGAGTCCATTTGGTGAAGTAACTTGCCCAGGACCCCAGAGTTCCTGAGTGGTGATAACAGATCAGATTTCCCAAGTCTCAGCTCACTTCTACTTCTTAAACAATAGAGGTTACTAACTGGAAATGGACTGCTGATAGTTGTGTTTGATCAGTATAGCAGATTGTACTATTGTTCACAAATACTTGTTGCCTCTCTCTAGGAGAGGATTATATATCCCCTTCCCACTGAAGTCAGTCTGGGCTACCTGACTTGCTTTGGCTAATGAAATGTGAGAAGAGGTGATGTATAAAATTTCTGAGAGAAACTTTAAGATGTGGTTTAAGTGCATGATTCACCAGTCTTTCTTTTTCTTTTGACATGAAGTCATCAATGTTCTAGGTAGAAGTAGCGTTGTCAGCCTGAGTACTAGACTGAGCATGACATGGAGCAGAGACACAGCTGACCTATGATGCAACTATAATGTAGGTAAGGAACAAACTTTTGTTGTATGCTAAGATTCTGGGGTCACATTTAAATGCAGAATAACCTGGCCTATCCTAACCAATACAACCTACATAATTTAAGAAAGTTGAATTGTTGGCTAACATTTAAAAATCTGGAAAGTTAACAGAAAGATCCAAATTTTAGTTTTCTGATGAAAAGTTGGTACAGCTGGTAAATTTGATCTACTTATATATACAATATCCATTGGCTGGAGCTGAATAGTAGTACCCCCTTAGAAACATAAGCTGACTCTATAGTTTACCCCCACCATCCAATATTCTATAATCATATCTTACACCTACCTATATTGTTCTTCACTTATTTACATTACCTACCTGGCCCTTGTAAACGTTTGCCACTTTGGCTGTAAAACAAATTTTCTCACTCATCAGGGAAAAAAGGCTAGAGGCAAAAAAGAACAGAGGACTGAAGCCAGAACTTTAGGTGATAGCCCATCTGCAAGGATGAGACAAAGAATCAGTGGGAGGTAGATAATAACTGGTTAGAAAAGTAAGAAGAAAATCAGAATTGGATAGTTACCAAAACAAAGGAAAAAACAAGGATGGGAAGAGTCAAGGAGGAGGGATAATCAACTTCAGAAAAAACTATAGATTTCAAGAATAAAGACTGTGAACAAAGCAGGTCATATGTAACCTGCAAGAAAATAATTATAGTGTTTTGGTGATCACGGAAGCCAGAAAATAAGAGATTAAGGAGCAAATGGCTCCTAAGAAAATGGAGGTGTTGAGATAAACTTTCTCACAGGTTTGGTATTCAATGGAAGAAGAAAAATAATTGGTCTCCAATATGGCAGCAGAATCAAGCCAAAAGAGTTATTTTCCTTCTTTTTGGGGGGGGACAAGGGACAACACATGTTTGCAATAGTAGTTAGTTTTGGCAATAAGGGATAGATAATACACATTAAGTCTACTAACATGGAATATGGGATCTAAATGAATTGTCAGTAGTGACTCAGAAGATAGCAGTTCCTGGGTCCCATGGTGGAATTGGGATAAGAGAAGAATGATTACCTTGTGTAGTTCATAGAAGGTTTTCTATTTCTGGTTATAGTTTTGAATGAGAAGAAAGTAGTCAGGGAAGAATCTAATAACTAAGAGGCTGAATGTCATTTGTGGCAGGAAGCTGAGCCATGTGCCCAGATACAATCTTGGTGTCTTTCTGGCCCCCCTTTTCTGTCTGTTCTGCAATTGTTCTAATAAAAAATGTCTCCTATCTCACATAGGTTAATGAGTTTAGGAAGGAAAAATGGAGAGTTTACTATGATGTAGGAAGTGCAATGCAAATAGCCATTAAGACATTGACAATGCACCTAAGGGCTTTGAATTTCATTTTAAGGGGCAAATATACTGTTTATCAAACAGCACCCTCTGAAGAAAGAATCCAGAATGATAAAATGTGCTAAATTTAGTAGTTTTCAGCGTCTGATCCTAGACCCCCTAAAGACCCTGTTAGTGCTCTGCATACTGGGTCCTTACACTATTAGATTTTACAATATGACAGTATTCATTTTTCTGTCAATGACATAAAATAGAGATTTACTTATACTATATTAGTATCTTATTATCATGCTTTGGTTTGGACAAAAAATAGCAACTGACCTATAGAACTTCCTGTCACACAGCAAAAGGGAGAATCACTGAGCATCATGATGTACATGGAGACCATGCTCTCATTCCCACTATGATCACAATGAGAGTATTGTGAAGCAATCTCTAATAGGGTTTTAGTGGCCAATGAAGCAAATAAGATGGTACTGATTTTCTTTTAAACTGCCTTAAGAAAAGCAGCATAATTCATGCCACTAAATCTGGTAAACTCTGTTTTGTGAAGGCATTCAGGTAGGGAGGGTTCTTGGGATGGAATCGGTTGGTAGATGGCCCATAGAATCATTTGCCTTTGGGAGAGATAGGAGTATAGAAACAAAATTATAATCATTTCCCAAGTCTTATGGGATCCTAGTTATTTTTCCACTCCTTCAGCACACTCATTTTGCTGGGAGTTGAGTCAGGTCAGGATATAGACAGAGAGATGGGCAGTGGGAAATATTCTGCCTCAGGAGAGAATGTACAGGGAGGAAAGGGACTGATTCTTGGATTGTAGAGTAAAAAACAAAGAAAAAAGTTACTAGTCTCAACTCTTATTTAACATACCTTTATTGTTTCTTCTTTTGTCACTGGAATTCTTCTTTTGTCACTAGGATATACGAGGCATAAAAGTTAAGAATTAGTGCAGTGGGCAAGACTTCTATCTGTTCAGTTTATTGTTCCAACTATGACAGTGACACCAAAGGACATACAACTATAGTACTAGGTTACCTCTCTTGACGTCAACTGTTTCTCTTAATTGCATACTTTTAAACACACATAATTTCATAATTTTAGAGCTGGCCTTAGATAAGAGACTGGAAAACCCTTTCTGAGGAAGTGATACTTATACAATGCCTTAAGAATAACTAGGGCTAATCATTGGTAATGGAGGGAGAAGAAATTGTATTCTAGACAGAGGAGGTAGCATATGCAACTACCCTGAGATGGGAAGAAGCAGGAAATGCTTGAAGAGTTAAAAGATTCAGTGGAGCATGGTAAGCAAGTGGGAGACTGGTATCAGATGAGAATGAAGAGGTAGGCAAGGACAAGAAACAGAAGACTATCCTTTGTGGGACACAGTGTCCTGTTGAATGATCACTGAAAAAGAATTTATGGTATTGTTGAGTATCTTATACTAGAAATTCTCCATATTCTCAGGCTTATATGGTGTTCCAGAGTTACTCATTTGTGCATTCAATTCAACAAGCATCTATTGAATGTCTACTATGTGCTATGTGCTGTAGACCCCTGAGTTGTATACCTCTGAGATATATGTTAATTACAGCCTGCCCCCATAATGTGGTCACCTCATCAGTTCTGTCACTGTGATAGCCTTAGATTCAGTATCTCTTTTATGCTATTACTTTTTTTTTGGAAAGGAGCTGATCTAATTAACTTTTTTTTAAATTTAATTTTGTTTTTTCAGTGTTCCAAGATTCATTGTTTATGCACCACACCTAGTGCTTCATTATTACTATTTTAGGTTTAACATCACTGGTTTGTCGAACAGGGCCAAGTGTCAGTGACTTCTGCTGCTATCTGGAAAAGATCTTCCAAGGTTGTACTTGAGTTCTTGGTGGACAAGAGCAAGAGAGGGAAAGGAAACTACATCTGTGTCTTCATGCAAATATAGCAATATTTGGGAGGATGTTAGGTGTAGTTCTTACAGATGTCTTCTTTTCAGCTCTATAGATTTTGACAAGGAGCCTGTAATTGTCAATTTGAGGCTTGGTGGATGCCATTTCCTTCTCTTTTTTTCTCTAGCCTTGCTTTATTTAGACTCTGTTGTTACCCCTACTGCCTCTCTCCATTTTTCCCCATATCTTTTATTCAATTATTCTAGTTGTCTCTGTGTATGGGGTACCAGGGGAAAGGATGCTGCTCTCAATAGGAAGAAAAAAAAGCTAACACTAGGCTCTGACACAGAAATAAATCTTTGTAGATATCTTCATCTTTATCCCCATTCACAAATAGTATATATGTTGAAGGAATTAAGTCAATGGGGAAAAAATGGCTTTCTCATCTAGATAATTATTTAAGAAGCTTTCTCTATCTACTCTGGCCTTCATACATCTCACCTTTCTCTGAACTGTACAGTACATCGAATAAGAACCCAGGATTTAGATTTTGATCATATATTGTATTGGGTTGGATTATAATTCTATCATGTATGTTGATTTTGTTTTTCTAACAGACTTTAAAACTCCCTTAGAGAAGGGACTATAAGCCTACTTTATTTTCTGTGATACTTAGTGTAGAGCAAAATGGTAAGCATATGGTTTAGTTATTCAGTGGATATTTGATTGTAACAAAACCTGCTACCTTGTTATATAGAGAGACTTAACATAAAGGAAAACCTTTGGATTCCTACCTGCCTTTCTTTGATTATTAGAGGGTAATAGAACATTTTATAATAGTTCTTCCATTATCACCCTCTCTCAGCTGTCTTTCTATCTATAAACCGGTATGGAGACTAGGATTTAGATGAAGCATCTGATTCTTCATGTCAAATCCTGCCCCTTTAAGAAGATATGAACAGAGACTTCTCCAATGAAGACATACAAATGGCTATCAGACACATGAAAAAAATGTTCATCATCACTAGCCATCAGGGAGATTCAAATAAAAACCACATTGAGATATCACCTTACACCAGTTAGAATGGCCAAAATTAACAAGACAGGAAACAACATGTGTTGGAGGGGATGTGAAGAAAGGGGAACCCTCTTCCACTGTTGGTGGGAATGCAGGTTGGTGCAGCCTCTTTGGAGAACAGTGTGGAGATTACTCAAGAAATTAAAAATAGACCTTCCCTATGACCCTGCAATTGCACTCCTGGGTATTTACCCCAAAGATACAGATGTAGTGAAAAGAAAGGCCATCTGTACCCCAATGTTTATAGCAGCAATGGCCACGGTCACCAAACTGTGGAAAGAACCAAGATGCCCTTCAACAGACGAGTGGATAAGGAAGATGCGATCCATATACACTATAGAGTATTATGCCTCCATCAGAAAGGACGAATACCTAACTTTTGTAGCAATATGGACGGGACTGCAAGAGATTATGCTGAGTGAAATAAGTCAAGCAGAGAGAGTCAATTATCATAGGGTTTCACTTATTTGTGGAGCATAACAAATAACATGAAGGACATGGGGAGTTAGAGAGGAGAAGCGAGTTGGGGGAAATTGGAAGGGGAGGTGAACCATGAGAGACTATGGACTCTAAAAAACAATCGGAGAGGGTGCCTGGGTGGCTCAGTGGGTTAAGCCGCTGCTTTCGGCTCAGGTCATGATCTCAGGGTCCTGGGATCGAGTCCCACATCGGGCTCTCTGCTCAGCAGGGAGCCTGCTTCCTTCTCTCTCTCTCTCTGCCTGCCTCTCAGTGTACTTGTGATTTCTCTCTGTCAAATAAACAAATAAAATCTTAAAAAAAAAAAAAAAATAAATTTAAAAAAAAAAAAAAAAAAAAAAAAACAATCGGAGAGGTTTGAATTGGCGGGGGGGGGGGAGGTTGGGGTACCAGGTGGTGGGTATTATAGAGGACACAGATTGCATGGAGCACTGGGTGTGGTGCAAAAATAATGAATACTGTTATGCCAAAAATAAATAAAAAATAAATTTAAAAAAAATCCTGCCCCTTTGTGTGGTAATTTCCATTATCCAAGAATGCCTTTGCCTTGTCTCTATGTCAGGGAAAGTGAAAGCCAAGTAATGTCCTTAACGAGTGGCTGTATCCCTTTTTTGTTCTTATATTCTCTGAAACAGCTCAGGAGGAAAGGAGGACAGTAATATGGGAGGACAATAATATGAGATATTTGGAATATTGTATAAATGAAGGTGACAGATGTCACTTGAGGTTTCAAATTAATTCCATCATATCTTTGGATTGTTGAGAATAAATGGCAAGAGCTGAGGGATAAATGATACGTGAAGATGAAGACATCCCTTGGTCTTGGCAGCCTTTGTTTGGGAAATTAAGATGAGAGATAAAGCTGCTGATGTTCTTAGTCAAAAACTGCTTGAGTTTAGTAGTGGATAAATAGCTTAGAAACTAAAGAAATGAGAAAGATGGTGTTTTAGTTTTCTAGATGCTGTAACAAATTGCAACAAACTCAGTGGCTTAAAATAGCACACTGGAGAAGTCTCTGTTCATATCTTCTTAAAGGGGCAGGATTTGACATGAAGAATCAGATGCTTCATCTAAATCCTAGTCTCCATACCGGTTTATAGATAGAAAGACAGCTGAGAGAGGGTGATAATGGAAGAACTATTATAAAATGTTCTATTACCCTCTATAGTTCTGGAAGCCAGAATGAGTCTTACTGGAATAAAATAAGGTGTGGACAGGGCTGTGTTATTTCCTGGAGACATTAGAGAAGAATCCATTTCTTTGCCTTTGACAGCTTATAGAAGCTCTTTTTATTTCTTGTCTTATGGGCCCTTATCATTTTCAAAGAACCAACTAGCCATATATGGACAAACTTGGATGAAAAGTATATAAATGACAAAGAGGACATGGGCCACACTGAATGAGATCCAATGCCTTTCTAAAGATACAAAATATTATGTAAATTTTATCAAGACAGATAGTTTAATAGCTTAGTCATGTTATTTAAAAATAGTTTTGTTATGATTTTTAATGTATATTTTATATTAATACATTTTGTTTTGCACATATGTTTGTTTTAAAATAAGAGTTAGTGGTGCTGAGTTTGTGACTTACGGTGTAGTATAAGATAAAGTCCATGAAAGCAATTTCATGACTGTTCTTACCTTTTTAGCCCTATAACCCCAAAGTTAACTGTTTAATTAATTGTTTCCTTTGTACTATGCTTCATATTCTTCTACTTTGTCCTGGACGACTTTCCTCCCTCTCCCTTTTACCATTCTCCCCCATTGTTTTTGGTTCCTAGCATTTTCCCTTTGTCTCCCTACTGACATTATATAGTTTTTTGATTGAGCAATTAATAAAATAGAGTCAAGTCCAACATACATACATTTTGGGGGCAGAAATTCTGTTTGGGGAAGCTCTTTAAATATTTAGTCCCATGATAATTAGATCTCACGTTTAAGGATAATATTTTATTCTTTTTAAAGTTTTTATTTATCTGACAGAGATCACAAATAGGCAGAGAGGCAGGCATAGAGAGAGGGGAGGAAGTAGGCTCCTTGCCAAGCAAAGAGCTGATGTGGGGCTCAATCCCAGGACCCTGAGATCATGACAACCTGAGCTGAAGGCAGAGGCTTAACCCACTGAGCCACCCAGGCACCCTAAGGATAATATTTTAATGGTTTCCTGTAGCCAGTCCCCTAGAGTCCTTCAGTGCTTTTAATCCCTCTGTGCCTGCCTTAAAAAAAATAGTCATTTTTGAGGATACTATATAACTTGTCTGACTTTTCTCTAACTTACTTTGACCAGAGCCATGGATTTGATTTTCATGTGGACTATAGTGTTATTCTAGTTCATGACTACAGTCTGTGTTCTTTTTCCTGGAGTTTTTTTGTTTATTTGTTTTTTAAGAGATAGTTCAGATGAACAAAGAAAATGTGACTAGATGTATACCAGATTTCCATTACTGTTATTGAAGAGAACTCCTGAGATTCTGCCCTATTGATAGTGTATTAATAGTTTACTCTTTGTACATTAAGGAAGGCACATAGCTAGCCCTGCAGACAAAGAATGCTTTCATTATTCATCTTAGTCCTCAATTAGTCTTTCTTTCTCAGATTGGTCTCATCTCTCCCTGAATGACTTACCAAGAAACATGGCTTTAAAACTGAGAGTAACTGCTAATGACCTTATGATTTTAAGGCAAAGTCATCTTTGCACAATGAAAGCTTGGTTGTGATTTGATCGCCTGGTGATGGGGAATATCTGATGGGCAGTTTGAGTCTGTCAGTGTAGCAAACTCAACAAGGTGGCAGTATAACATGGTGGCTAAATGTGTGATCTCTGGAATCATGAAGAGTTGGATTGGGTTCTAACTCTAACATTCCCTACTTTACAATCTTAGACAAGTTACTTAATCTCTCTGAGCTTAACTTTTAACATATTTAGCTCTGTATATTTTGGAGGATTCACTGAATCATGGGGAAATATTCATTGAATCCTATTTTCCCTAAGAAGTCAGGTAGCTTCCCATCCAAGAAATCTAAATCTAGGGACACAATATAAGTCAAACTAAAATAAGGAAATGGTTGCTGAAGGGGACAGGTTCTGGAGACTGATGCCTTGGATTCATATCTAAGTGTTATCATTTAACATATGTGTGGTTTCCAGCAAGTTATTTCACCTTCTTGCTTCAGTTTTTATTTATAAAATGGGAATAATAATAGTACCTATACAAAGGCTTGGTATGAGCATTAAATGAATTAGTATAGCTAAAACACTCAGCACTGTGCCTGGCACATACTTGGAGTTCAGGAAGGGCAATGTCCTCTTATTATTATTGACACAAATGTTGTTAATACTACTACTAATAAATAAATAAGCAGAATAGTTGTAAAGATTGAGATAAGGGAAGAGATCAAAGATGATTCCTGGGTTTCTAGCTTAAGCAACTGGTTTTGTGGTGGTACCATTTATTGGGATGCAGAAAACTGGGGGAGGAATACATTTGGGCATAAGTCAAGGGAAAGGCAAAGTTTGATTTTTGATGTGTTAAGTATGAGATGCTTGTAGAATGTCAATATAAAAACTTTGATTTGGCAGTTTTTCTATGGGTCTGGGGTTCACAAAATTATAAACCAGGGATATACATTTGGGAGTAGTCAATATGCTGATTTTCAAGATTATGATGCTGGATGAGGAAACCAACAGGGAGAATTTAGAAAGAGGAGAGAGTGTTCTGTATCAATCTCCAGGGTATAGGTGATAAGGAACTTTCAAAGGAGACTAAGACATGTGGCAAAGAGAAAAGAAGGAAACCCACCTTTCATGGTAGTTGAGACAGAAGAGTGTTTCAAGAAAGAGGGAGTGGTTAATTGCATAAAATGAATATGAGAAATATCCATTGAGCTTGACCCTTTTGAGGAGTTTGGTTATGAAGCAGCATAGATAAATGGGATGGTAGCTGGATGTGTCATCAAGGAAGGATCTCTTTTTTAAAACTATGAAAACTCTCATGTATGTTCATATGCTAATAGAGATGATTCATTGAAAAAGGAGAAATTGGGGAAGAGAAAATGAGAGGATAGAATCCAGATTCTACATGGAAGGGTTGGCCCTTGACAAGAGCAAGAACACTGCCTTTTTTTCTATGAAATAAAGTGTGTAGCTCAATACCAGACATATAGTAAGTACTCAATAAGTAGTAGCTGTTATGATTATTGTTGTTATTGTTGTTGTTGTTGTTGTTAACTTAAGAGCCATGCTGACTTGCACATGGAAAAGACAGTCTGAAGATGCTCAGAACCTTCATCAAGGAATTGACATTTAGAAGGTGCTAAGCAAAGACAAAATAATGTGGTTCCAAGCTATAAGTTATTTGGTTAGGTTGGCCCATCTAACCTAGCCAATTTTTTTTTTATTTCAGGAGAGGGTGGGAGGCATCTTTGATTAGGACATAGACAAAAAGATAAGGTACTTTTATCTTATCAAGTATATTTCAAAGAAGTGGTTCTGAGAAATGGAGAGTTAGCACCCTTGAGATTCATTGATTAGCATATTCAGAGACAGGCAGCCAACATTCTCCTGGTGCATGTTGTCCCTTTAACATACGTACTTAATGAGCGAAGGAAGTGTGCCTGTTCATTATATTTACCTCAGCAAAACGTGCTTTCATATGATGACATTAAGCAGGAAGCACTTTGTGATTTACACTGCACATACGATGTCATTGTCTGTGCTCTAAATACAATGAACTGAAGACCTTTAGCTATTATTCCTTTAGAAGCAAGTCCTTTTGTTGAAGGCTGATTTTTTCCCAGTATCCTGAAATGCTTATTGCCCATATCTGCTGTTTACATAGTCATCTCTGATTATAAATGAGAGCTTTGTGATTTTTCACAAATGTTTCAAAATTTCCTATGGACATGTGTTTTTAATTCTGTCTCTCAAGTAGTCATTATGAAACCAATAGAAGTCTAAATATATAATCAGTTTTTCACCCTGTGTTTTTTAGATAAAGAAGACTTAAATTGGTATTAGATATGAAGACGGAATGTGCTTTTGAACTTTCAATTTGGGATCAGTATTAGAGAGCAAGATACTTAATAGACTTTTCCCAAAACTGTGACTTGTTCTAAAGTTTGTGAGAGGCTATCTGGCCAGGAAATGGACTAAATTGGTTTTGAACATACCTTGTTATTGGTATCATATGTCTTTTCTCCTGACCACGGAGGCTGGCCCTTTGGTTTCCATTAATTTCCAGATTCCTGACTATTTGCCGTAGTCTCTAGGATTTAACCTATTTTTGTTTGTTCTGCCCTTTCATGCATTGTCTTATGTGTTTTCAAACTTGTGTGTGCTTGCCTGATTTACTTCACTAACTCATCTCAAATGCTGAATCAGATATGCATTCTGATTCTAGAGTACTGGACTGATCCTTGTCATAGATCTTGTCATGGGCTTTTTACTCTTGCCTCCACGTTATACTATGACTCCCAGCACCAGCACTGAGAGCTGGATAAATCATCAGTCTGACCTAGGACAACATTTTTTATCTTCATACCAGTTGTGGTAGACTAGGAAGGATATTATGCTTGATGTTCAAATCTCTGGGCATAAATTCTGGTACTACCAGAAACTGACTAAATATGTCTGAGCAAATATGTTAGTTTCTATGAATTTCAGTTTCCTACCTTATAAAATAGAAATAACTTATGCCTCATTCATTTTTGTGAAAATTAAACAAGGTATCATATGTAAAAGCAGCTAACATGATAACTGGTATGTGTTTGTTAAATCTGAAAATTCTCATAGAAATTTCTGTTTCATTAAATAGTTTGTTTCTTTTTACAGGCAAGTATTTAACTTATTTTCAGAGCAAACAATATCCCATAAGTAAAAAGAATCAGTGACAAAAGTTTCCTGATCAAAGTCAGAAAGAAATTACCACAAAAACTCATTTTAACAAGGTCCCAAGTTTCCCAATTAATTTGTCTTCAATTTTTATGTATTCTGATCACAGATCGCATTATGTCTCTTCTGAAAAAAATTAATATGACAACTTGTAAATTTCTTACAGAGAAACTGAATATCTAGAACTGAGCAAAATATGACAATAAGAATGAATATGTGTTGTGTGTTTGGTAGTGAAGCCTTTTGTTATACAGGAAATTATTTGATTTGACCTTTTGTCCATTTATAAGGTGTGATTTCCTTCTGTTCAATGTATCATTTATTAGAACAGCATCATAACATAACATTTTAATGTACAGATTTTTGTATAAAATGTGGTTGAAGTCATACTCTTAAAATACAACTCCATATAATTAAACTGACCTGTCATCAAACACATGGTTTAACCATAAAGAAGATGAGAAAGTGAATCAGCTCTTTTAGAGTACTTAGTACATGGCCAGATATTTTATATACAGCTTTTGGTTAAATGCTCAGGAAAACCCTGTAAGGCAAATATCATTATTCCTGATTTACAGATGTGGAAACTGAAGCTTTGAAGGACAGAGAAGTTAAATAACCTGGCTGTGGTCATGCAGCTATTTGAGAGTGATGCTAGGATTCAAACTCAGGTCTTCCTTATTCCAGTTTCCTGAGTTCTTTTCACCACCTGCGGTAAACTAGTCTTGTCTCTTGATATGAGAATGATAGAGGAGACTCTATATTTAGAAACTGTTCATCAGTAACTCCTGGCAGTAAACAGATACTACTAAGTGTGAAAGGACAGGGTAATGAGGGGACACAGAATGGACAAAACCTAGTCGATCATATTCAGAGGTACATTGTTTTCAGCTAATTTATGAACACCACACATTAGACCTGCAGATAAGTAGAACTCAACCATTACCATAGGCCATCTTCAAAAAAGAGGAAAGGAAAGAGGAACGGGTAAGTTCATTGTAGAGGAAATGCATCACTATTTTATGTGGAATGGTATCTGTTAATCATTTTAACGTCATGTCATACCTGTCATTATCTTATTAGGGAACAATAGCAGTGTTTTTACTCAAGGTGTATGTGTGTGTTGTGGTTTGCACTTGGGAAAATTCAGTCATCAGTTTCATCCCTGTTAACATATGTAACATCCATATGGCTAGAGTAGAGAGCCAAAGAGTTCATACTTCAGTTCTTCCATTTATTAGGTGCCCATGGTCAATTTACTTAATCTCCCTGAATCTCAATCCTTCCTATCATCTAGGTGTAAGACTACCTTAAGAATGTATAATAAAAAGGAATTGAGGAAAAATATATGTACACATTGTCTTTTATCCTGTTAAAACATCATGTGGCAATGCATGGAAACTATTTCCATTGCTGATAATGACAACTCTTGTCGTGATTTAAATTCCAATAGCTCTGCGTTGCTCATGGGGGCTATGATTGTGTGCGTATGGATATGTTTTGACTCTATAGATTACTTTTCTCTTGAGGACAGGGAGAATGTCTAATAATTTTTTATATCTCTAGGGAGTTTTACAGGTCTTTAATACATGATGGTTTCTCATAATGAGTTTTGCCTACAATATTCAGATCATCTTAAATTTGTCCCACATTTCATTCCATAAACTACCAAAGCTGATGCAGAGAGGGAGCAGTAGTTAACTTCTTTTGGCGTTATCATTTTTTTTTTTTATTTACTTGCAGTTATTTACAATGACTATCCTAGGAAAGTTATAAGTACTTTGAACTGACTTTGAAGATAATCATGAAAAATTTTTAAGTATGTATCTTAGGTATTCCATCTCCAATTAGTGAAAGCTATAGGTGGGGGTGTCTCATTATGCCATGTGATTTGACTAATAGCATTTTACTGCAAGAGTAGTTTATTGAAGATTTTTTTCAGAGATGGAAATTTCTATTTAAATAGCTAAATTGGGGGCACCTGGGTGGCTCAGTGGATTAAGCCTCTGCCTTCAGCTCAGGTCATGATCTCAACGTCCTGGGATCGAGCCCCACATCAGGCTCTCTGCTCAGCAGGGAGCCCGCTTCCTCCTCTCTTTCTCTCTGCGTGCCTCTCTGCCTACTTGTGATCTCTGTCTGTCAAATAAATAAATAAAATCTTTAAAAATAAATAAATAAATATATATATAGCTAAATTGAAAGATTCTTAATAAATACTATTTCAAAACTAGCTAACAATTATTGAATGCTAACTATGCATCAGATTCTATTCTATGTCTTTTGTGCATATCCAATTATTTAATCCTCACAGTAACTCTATGAGGTAGAACACCATTATGAACCCCATTTTATAGATTAAGAAACTAAGTTACAGAGAGGGTAAAAAACTTCCCCAAGGTCACACAGCTAACGTGTAGTTAGGCAAGGATTCACACTTGGGTAATCTGATTCTAAAACCTTCCCTTAGTTTCAAAATTATACTGCTGCTTACTATATATTGGTGCTAGGTTTTTAAAGATTTTTTTTTTTTTAAAGATTTTATTTATTTATTTGACAGACAGAGATTGTAATTAGGCAGAGAGGCAGGCAGAGAGAGAGGAGAAGCAGGCTCCCTGCTGAGCAGAGAGCCCGATGCGGGACTCGATCCCAGGACCCCGAGATCATGACCCGAGCCGAAGGCAGCGGCTTAACCACTGAGCCACCCAGGCGCCCGGTGCTAGGTTTTTAAATGAAATGAATTCTAGATATCATTATCATTGATTCTTAAATATTATGTATTTATTCTGGTCCTTGATCTCATTCACAGACCTTGATTAGGATTTTGCCTTTATAGTTCACTCTGTTTCACTTAGCTGGGAATCCAACTTTTTTTTTTTCAACTTTGCATCAAAATCCATTGCAAGTAACTTTCATCATGTGCCATCTAATTAAAATATCCCCCTCTGTTCCATATTTCTTTTGTTTTTTTTTAAGACTTTATTTATTTATTTGAGAGAGAGACAGTGAAAGAAAGCATGAGAGGGGAGAAAGTCAGGGGGAGAAGCAGACTCTCCAAGGAGCAGGGAGCTTGATGTGGGACTCGATCCCAAGACTCTGGGATCATGACCTGAGCTGAAGGCTTAACGAACTGAACCACCCAGGCACCCTGTTCCATATTTTTTTAAAAAGGCTTTACTTTACCCACATTTTCTTTTTTTTAATTAATTTATTTTTTATTTTTTAATTTTTTTAAGATTTTATTTATTTATTAGACAGACAAGTAGGCCTACTTGTCTGAAAGGCAGAGAGAGAGGAGGAAGCAGGCTCCCTGCTGAGCAGAGAGCCCCATGCGGGGC